>NC_045645.1:28336969-28968032 GCF_009829145.1 Chiroxiphia lanceolata
ATTTGGTTAAGTAGCCTGAATGTCATAGGTAATGAACGGTTAAGCATATGAAAAATTTTAATTGCTAATGTATATACTAAGTGTGTCCCTTCACATCTGATCTAGCAAAATTACCCCTTCCATGCCACAAGAGCTCTGCCACCCTCAGAATATCATTATGGAGCCAGTAAGACTGTGAAACTTTCTGTAAAATTAATGACAGCAGGGCCCTGACCTGTGCTCAAATCGTTCTTTCCAACTGGAAGGGAGTGAAAACTGGAATTTTTGATTCTGCTGACAGACTTTTCAAGCTTGGTGTCCCAAAGACACAGTATTTACCAAGCTGACTGCTTTGTGGATGATTGCTTCACTGAAGAAAAAAAGCACACGACCTTTCAAGTAAAAAGTACAAAGCTGTCTTAAAAAATAATACTACAATTTGTGCAACAAGTACTCCCTTAGAAAGCCCAGTAAATATCTTCAGTGATGGAGAGCCATTGTACCTTGTGATCAGATCAATAAATAGTCTGCATTACCCAGGGTTTGGACTCTTAATGAAAATATCAGTGTTACATTATTGTCAATTCCAGGATGAATGGAATTGTTTATACAACGTTAGGACAAACCTCAGAGCTTTGCAGTCATCTGCCTCCTTCAAGAGATGAAATATAATTAAACAGAGGAGTTAATGTGAACCTGATCTCTGTTCCCATGTCATCAGTAGATTATGAAACTCAACCTTCATGAAAACAACTTTGACGTTTACATTTGTATTTTTACTTCTACCTGGAACATCAACAAATCACACTTATTTTATCTCATTATCAATTGCTTGAACTCCAAAAATTTCTTGAACAGTCTGTATTAACTGCTCAGCTCTGCCCAAAAAAAACTAGGTGATATCTCAGACCAATGAAATGGAAAAAGTAAATCACCACATGATAATTATTAATAAGAGTAAATTGAAGGAAATGTGTGATTTGAAGATTAAATTCATCTTACCAGGATCAGGACTACATTTATTAAGAAGAACCTGACATATTATGCCTGCATTTACTACCCAGGAATGCTCTTTATGAACAGTAAAATGTCAACCTGGCTAACAGCAAGATTTTGCCTAAAACAAGTTATCTGAAGCTGGGTTTAGTTTCCTCTGTTTGTTCCATTTACCAGAAGACAGGTTTAAATTTTTCACCCTGAAGGAGACCAACTGGCCACCATTTTCAGTGTTAAGTGCACATGAGATCAAAAAAAGTGCTGTCTGTCTCTATTTTCACAAGTTATGAGCTCTGGCACTAATTAGGTGTCTTCTGTTCCCAGAGTTAAACCTAGGAATTGAAATCTCCAGTGGCTGAATGTTTTGGGAACAATAGGGGCATAAAGTTGTCATCAGGGGAATTCCAATCAGGGAATCCATTTACCAGTGCTTGTCTAATAAAACACAAAACAACACAACTCATCTACTCAGAGACCACGCAGTCAGCAAATGTTTTGTCTGGGACTAAGGTGAACCAGCATAGATTGATACATATGGTGAGATTTGTCTTAGAACTGCTCCCCAAATTTAATAATGAACAAGTGGTGTAACACTTTCAAAATAATTTTGATTTATAAAGGAAAATCTTTGAAGAAAACCTCAGCAAAACGTGAGGTTAAAACATTTGTTTACTGCACCGTTTCGTAAACAACCATATGAGGACAAAATAAATTCCACACTTTTAGTTATGGAAGGGGAAAAAACATTTTAAGAGTACTATGAATAAAAAAAAATAGAATTTCAGGAGAGTCTACTTTTAAATCAGTGCTCCTCATCACCCTAGAACTTACAGAATCCTAGAATGGTTTGGAAGTAATCTGAAATCTGAAGTCTAAAATGCATTCCTCTCAACAGTTCAATATTGGAATTCATCTCAAAAATTCTTCCTCCTTCCGAAGTGAAAAATGTAATTTATGAGCAGAAGGAGAAGACACCAAAAATGAAAAATTTATTGTGATAGGCCACTTTTAAATTTCCTAATGTGGTCTTTCTGTGGACTCTGCTAGGAACTTCTCATCAGTGTAAGGCAAAAAGAAAATACAGCCTTTATAAAGGCAGAATTTCTGTCTATATCAAAAGAAACAGGCCTTGGGTACATACTTATACCTCCCACTTCGACAACAAAAGCTTATGAAATTCTGGAGCCTCACAGCTTACATGACACCAGTGGATATTTGTATAAACTTTTCTCATCCTTTTCCACTACCATAAATATTTTATGTCCCATGGAGCAAGTACCTTCTTCTGCACTTCATGCAGATGAGTTGAATGGTACATCTTTATGCCTCCTTTCAAATGGAATAGATTATAAGAAATGACAGAATAACCACATCTGTCATTCTAACATTACAAAAACATGCTAAGTCAAAAATATTTAATAAAGTACAGGTAGATTACAGCTGATGGAAATACATTCTGATTCAGGAATTAAAATATTTTAAAGTACATGCTTTTTAATAGCAAGGATCAAAAAAACTCCTACTGATATACAAGTAAGATCCTCCTAAATTTTAGGATTAAATATATCCACCTTGGTCAGAGTTTTAAAACATTTGCTTTGTTAACATTCTCTAAGACTCCTAAAGTAATGAAGACACCCTGGTCACTGCCAGGAATGTATTAATTCATTTAGAAGGGTACCACACCACAGCTTTTCCCTGTGTCGGTCTCTTAAATGTGCAGAGTCCAGTAAACTTGTCTGCTAAATACTGGAATAGAAGAACCATGTCTGTAAGAGTTAAAGAAAAAAATAAATTCATTTTTTGTCAGGTTTTGAAGAGAAACAGGGGCTGTATGCACAACCTGAGGCAGTCTTTGGTAGGAACGGGAGAATTATTTTAAGAACTATTGCAACTACAGAAACCAAAAGAGAAGGTGATAGATTCTGTTAATCCCAGCAAAGAAAGTACAGATATCCTGTCAGAAACTATGCAGGTTTCTCAAAAGCAGATAAAGGCTAATAGTATCTAACTCTAACAAGATTATTTTCCTTTCTGTGTGTAGCTGTCATTTATTTCTTTCGACAGTGCTTCCAAAAAAATTAAACTTTGGCTTTTAGAGTCGGTCAAAATTTGCCTTATGTTGTTGGAAGATTAACTAACTGCTCTACTATTACTGTGCCAGGAGTAACACTCATTATATACTGGAATACTATGGCACTCTATTTGCAATTCCTTAGTAGCAAATGCCACTTCCCTTTTTTATTTATTTATTTTTTTTTTAATACTGAGCAATCACAGGGTAAGGGCACGCAAAATGCAAAGCAAATGTTACTACAGGAAAATCTGCTGGGTGAAGTTCAGCTAACAGCTCAGTTGCCCTTTTCTGGCTAATTGGGAAGACTGTTTGAAAAAGTAATTGCTGGTTTTAGAGACATTCACCCAGAACTGGCTCCGAGGTGCATTAACACCTAAAAAGAGTATTTCTGAGCTTGTTGTTTTCCACAGGTGAGCTTCATGGATCAACCTTCATTTTGATTTTATTTTATTTTTTTTTCTGGAAATGCTACATGACATTTCAGAGAAGGGACTCTTTCTTCTGCTTTTCAAAACCACTTCACCTTTCTGCATGCATCAGGTGCTCAGGTTGCCTAGACCTCTCCAAAAGCTACAGTCAACTCCTCTGGATCACTGCCCCAGCAAAATCTCACCTTGTTTCTGCATCAAGTAGGATTTTTATATCCCTGATTTGCTCTTTACGACCTCTTTGCTCTCTTTCCACACTTATTCCTCTCTTTGAAATTTGACTGTAACCAGTGCTGTGTCCTGGTGCAGAAAAGGATTCTGAATTTTATTTTTTGCAGTAATTGATTATTCCATTGCAGCTAAATTTTTTACCACTTAGTATTTCCAGCTGAACACAGACAGGATCCTTAATCAGAAGCAAAGACAGACTCCTTTTTTTGGTTTTCTAGTTCCAAACTGAAATGTGGTTCTCCCAGTTCTTCCTCCTGTTCATAATCCAGCAGATGTGGTCACCCCAAGTAAATCCCATATCTGAAGAGTAGAACTGCTTCTTGGAGAGGAGACGGGGAGCTGTGGACACCCTGAGCAAATAGAACAAACTAAAATAAAATAGAACAGACTAAAATTCTACTACAAAAGAAGTTTTGCTGACTGTGACTCTTTAACCCAACGTCACAAGTTAGGTGCTTGTGACTGCTGGGTTACAAACCATCATGCAACTGTGACCCTTTCTGGGAGGCTTTAAAAACATACCAGATGGGAAGGTCAGGGAAATAAATGATGTCAGAGTGGCTTGAGATGAATTTGTTAAAAATACCAATGTTACCTTTGGCAGAACTAAATCAGAGCTACTAGCCAAGCTAATGAGAGAAGAAATACAAGAGAGTCTAAGATGGTGTCAAGATGATGTGCTGGAAGACATTTTGACTTATTTTTTTGGCTTAATCCCTTTTAACTTGTATGGACTCAAGGGCCTGTGATCAGTGGGTAATTAGCTTCCAAGTCACAATTTGGAAATCAAATGCATTGCAATGTATACAAGAATATGAAGTCTTAAGCTGGAATGCCACAGAACCCATTTGCCAGCTAGGGAAAGAGTTAAGAACTCAGAATAAAACTTTGACTTCTGTGATTAATTTCCAAAGGTATTTACATGGAGGCATAAATTGGTTCTGTATAAGAAGTCAGTTCCAATTTTGTTTCTATTTGTCACAGTCTATTAGTAAAACTTCCTTTTAAATGTACACTAGGAAAGCTGATGATGCCAAAGTGGTATTGAAAAATAGATTTTTAGCTAGGAAGATCAGAATATTCCAAGTGAAATCAGTGGAATTTTATATTGGCTCAGAGTCTTACCACTTGAATTCTTTCCTTTATCCAGACATAACTACCAATTTATTACCTGCCTGTGGGTGAACTACGTCTTTAAAAACAGCAGGCTGAAATGATATCTAAAATAACAGGAGTCTAACCGTGCTGGGCTGCCAGTCCCTCATTTGTTAGCCTGCTTTCTGTTGGAAACAGAACTTCAAGTCAGGGAAATTTCCCTGTGAATGCCAGAACATTAATTGCTTGGGCAAGAATTAAAATCAAAGTCAGGGAATCATTCGTAATATGGGCATGTTGGATATAAATTTATGTGCTCTGGCAGAGATTCACAGGATTTCTATCTGGCATTGTTTAGATACAATTACTCACTATCACTGACCATCCACTATCATATTGACAGATATTCAATTAATTTTAACATTGGAGTGAAAGATGAGCAGAGTACACAGTAGGTTTACACACAGTTTAACAGTAGGTCATTAAAAAGACTGCAGCCTTCTGTTAGAGAAGGAAAGAAAGCTATCAACTGTGCCCATCTCTAGAAGAATTCAGATTATTGTTGTAACTGCAGTCTAGTTAAAAGGAGACACTACTATTTTTGTAGGATTAAATATAACATGTCCAGTCCCAACAACTCAAATCAGAGGTGGACAAGCCTGAAAGCATGTGCTATAAAAAAGGAAGAAACCATTACTGGAACTTTTGTTCTGAACCAGCTAATCTGTTACTGCTTGTTCATCAATTAATTTCGTTGTCAATATTGGCGTTTAAGAAAATATCAAAAGCAAAATTTCTGATTTCTCAGATAATAGAAGCCTCCACCTTGTTTCCTTCACTCCCATACCAGGAATTTTATTAATTCCTATTTATAATACGTGAAAAAAATTTGTTTACCAAATGAGGGAGAAGGAGGGAAACTGAAAAAAACCTATCAAATAACATTAATGATGAAACCTAAAACTCTTACATTTGCCTTTGAAGTCTGCCAGTCTTGTTCTGCAGCTACTGCATGAATGAAGATAAACTCAGTTATGGAAAGAAAAGAAAGGAATTCATCTGTTTAATCTTCTTATACTGATAATTGCAAGCTGTGATAATTCTTTATACTCTGTGCTTTTATTGCTTTCATATGACAAGGCTTAGAAAACCCTCAGTATTTTAGTTTAAACACATTCTGCTATTTTTAGGGATGGTTTCTTATGGTTTTCCTTGTATCACCATATCTGGGTCAAGGACAGAAATGTCATTATTCTCAGACAGTTCCAGTTTTTCTACCTTGGTGTAAGAAACCAAATGGCAATCGAGTGCATATTTCACAAACCAAACCTGTCAAGGCTTAGAAGATGATTTTGGTTTCCCCTCTGCAGCCCTGTTGTGGTGGTCGAAGGTTTCACTTTGCACCGAATACCAGAGGCTGAGGAAAGGTTATGGCACAGAGAGGAACAGGGGACCAAAGCACTCTCCTTGGCTTGAAAATGCAATTTTACTTGCTTGTTTATTCGCAGGTGCCATTGATGTAGTGGACTGAACATCGTAGCAAAAGGGAAAACACCCTAAAGATTGATTTTTGCCATCACCGACAACTTTGAAACAAATGAAATACATACGTGCCCTGTCTTCCCACTCCACCTCTTTAAAGAGCAAGAGAACAAGCCAAAGAGAAAAAAATAAATTAAAAAACCCCTCAGCTGCACAGAATTTTATAAAATCTACATCAGTTTATAACAGATCTCTTTAAAATCTGAGCCAATGTGCTTTTAAGACAGCAAGAGTATAAAACAAGGACTCAAATCTCATCTTACCAACCTGAATTAATTTATGCAAAAGTGTCTCATTAGGTGGGTTTAAATTATAACCTGGATTTCAACACCCTCACGTGAGCCCAAATTCTGACACACTTCACGATCTGGAACATTTTTATCTCCCACACTGTGAATTCCTGACGTGTCATGTTGGTGAAAATGAGATCTGATGCTGATGATATAATACTGGAGGTAATAATTAAAGACATTTTGTTTGCCTTTATTTCTTTTTGCATTCTTTTGACTGTTTGAAATGGTGTTTCTCTGCTTTTTCTCTCTCTCTTTTTTTTTTTTTTTTTTGAGTCTGAAATAGTTGAGTATAAAAAGCATAATGAAAATAACGTTTCTGGTTTTCTCAAACCCCTCTTCGTGTTTCCCTGTTTGATGAGAAATTATGTTAAAAATCCCAAAGCCAGAAAGACCAAAAAGGAATATTCAAAAGCCCAAACCTGGATTTGAAAGCTCCAGAATGTTCACACTGCAGAAAACAATCAACTTAGTAATTTAATATTGGAAATCTGATATACTTTTCTCCCGCTTCTGTATTTTCACAAAGATACACCAAAGCTGAAAAAAAAAATTAAAAAAACTAAAAAAAAAACCCCAACAGTCTCATTTAGAGGGTTAGAGAAGGTTTATGCAGAAATGGATGGAGAATTGCCCACAGAAACAGAAGCTGATGCAGGAATAGGTGGAAGAATTGTCAGGTAAACTTTTGACTGTAAAAAATAGTTGCCATCTTATTTTCGAAGTGTGTCACATCCTGGTCCTTATTCTCTGTGACACTGATAATAAACCCTTTCCCAGGCAGCACTGTACTCCCATTTTTAAATTTCTGAGAAGATTTTTCAGGCTTATGTTGACACACCTTTTCTGACCTGATCTGCTTTAGGTTGCAATCAGGAATAAAGTAAGATTCCCTTGCAAAAAAAGACCCTGTGTAAGGTACACATGCAAAGGACAGGAGCTCTTAAGAAAAAATTAATAAGAATCAGGCATCATTTACTCAAGGAGGCTTTTAAAAATCTCCACTTAGTGTCACGCTGACAAATTGTTTTCCAAGTTCAGAGATTTTTATGTAGTCAGGTCTTCTTTAATGAGACTTTCAAAGCCATTTGAAAGAGCTAAAGTAAATTACTCACTATTCCCCCCTGAAACATGGCTGGAAAATGCCAACGACTCTTTTGATATGGATTCAATTAACTGAGTTCTTACTTTGGTTAAAGAAAAAGAGAATAATTCTTGTTCTGATTGCTAATTTTGCAGTTTTGTTGTGGATATACTTGTTGCACATATTTTACTTTTATTTTCCTACTGTAAATGTCAATGTTCCAGCTTTACAGTCACCACCAGTCTTTCATGTTCACATTTAATGCACACCTTATGCACAATTTAGGGTCTATTTTTACTGGTTTTTGTTAGAATAATTCATACCCCACTGGGGAGCAGTGAGCTACTTCTTACTGACTGCTTTGTAATGATCATGGGGTTTTTGGAGGCCTATTAGGAAATGTTCTTAACTTAATTTTAATGGTGAACAAAACTCTAATTTTTTTTTTCTCTGTTTAAGGGTAATTCTTTTAATGTGTTTAATCAATTTTAGCAGAGCCAGAAGATCAAATGTTTGAAAAATGTCATGATTTTTACAAAGATGAGTGGGTTATTTATTATTATGATCCTGATCGCTGTGGTTATTTTTTATTATTTATTAATAAATTTCAACAAAATGGTAATAATTTATTAATATAACAGTAATATAATGATAATGGATTTAGAAACTGACCCAAAATATGAAAGCACAGTCAGAAAATACAACTTTCTGTGCTTTGATGGCTCATTAAAAGTTAACAGAATTTACACTTTAAAAAATGAATACCATTGGGGAAAACTAATCTTTTAGGGAACCATCCAAGTAAAGAATAGAACTGGAGTTGCTGATAGAGAGCTTTTTTGTCCCACGGTGGTATAATTCAAAATTTGTACAAAGTTCAATGAAAAGCATGATTTAAAATCACTACCATAAATTATGAATATCTATGTGCTCAGAAGAAAAAACACAAATCAAATACGTTTGTAAAAAATTGAGCTGCGTAGTTGCAATTCCTTTCGAAATAAATAAGTGCCCTTTCTCTCAAAAAGAAAAAAAAAAAGAGATTAAAAAGGAAGAAACCCTAGGGTGAGTACTTCCCACCAAAACATCTGGCAAATAAACTGTCTTACCTGCTGAAATAATGACATAAATAATATAATAAGGACATAAATAATTCTTGGACTCAGAAAACATGTTTATGAGTAAAACCTTGTGATCACTGAGGTATAGGTGAGCCTTCCCTTTGACTATTTTGGGAGTAAAATTGTCACCTACTTTGTAGTTCTGACTATATTATTAGTGGGAGAAACACATTTTCTCAAGCTTTGCTGAGCGTTCAGGCTCAGTCTTAGTTTCTTATTTTCTTCTCTCAGTTGAAAAACACCCCAGCACCTCCAAACACCTTTGACTTGGAATATATCTGGTGTTTGTAAATGATCCCACAAACCAGAACAATGACACTGTTTCTACTGACTGAGGCACAGCAGCTGTGCTGCTGTTCAAGTAATTCAGAATGCCAGGACACCCACTTAGCTCCAACTTTGGTAATGAATACTGGATACATTTAAGATTTCCTAGAATTATTCCTAGAACTGAGAAAAAGCATAGCTAAAGTCAAATAGTAGTGATTAAAGGCGTCATGAATACTGTTTGTCGGGGTTGTTTTATGCATTTTGAAGGAATAGCCACACATTAAAAATGAGATCCAACATTGCAAGGTGCTCTAGAATGGTTTTCATACCCCTCCTCTCCATGAAATAGTCAAGGAAATTCTGGTCTCAGATATCTCTATATGCTGCACAAAGCCAGCATCACCAAGAATCAGTGGTCCAGCATAACTGGACTGACAGGAAAACTTTATTCCTAATCTTACCTCGAATTAACACTTTTTTTTTTTACCTCTCCTGACTTGTTAGAAAAACAATATAATGCTGAACATTTGTTACCTGGAGTCAACGAAGATATTACTTGGTCACACAAGGGCAAATCCCCTCATTTCCATTCTGACAAGGGAATGGATTAAGGTCTTTATCTTCACAGAGCGAAATATTTAATTCTGGGTTTTGAGATCAGTCACTGGGATAAAAATAAAAAGGGTGTACCCACAAATGAGAATAAATATTCAGGTTGCTTCCTGAATATGGACAACAATGACAAGAAGAAGACATCAAAAGCCTTACAGGATTTCATGCCTTTAATAATTTAATTTTGCAGCAAAGTCTGGCGGTGGTTGGAAAGCAGGAAGTACAACTGCTGGAACCCGAGCAAAGGAAAGATATCTACTACTATTTTATTTGTCACCAAACACACATTTTACAGTGCAAACCAGGTTTACAGATGGTTTTGACATGCTTATGGGAAGAGGAGCCCCGATTTTCAACACTGAAATGTTTTTCTAAGCGTTCCTCAGCATGTCAGTGAATCTATACGTGCTGCAAAACTTTTCTGTGTGTGATCCTGGCCCATTGAGTTTTCCTTTAAGCCAGAAAGTTGGCTTTGCAAAAAATATGGAAGCTTAAAGAAAGGGATGATGCCTGAGACAGAGGAAAAATGTCACAGCAGCTGTAACTTGCCAGCTGGTGTTGTGCAAAGCAGTGACAGTGTTTGACAAATGCAGCTGCTGGACACTCTCAGTTTGAGAATTCTGTCTAACCTGGAAAGGTTCACTCCTGTGTTGATATATTTAGGACCACTCTGTCTCACACACTGAGAGGAAGTTCAGTTCTACACCATCTATAAACAAGGGGGTAAAACAATCTCGAGACCTGTTCAGTTAATTCTGAGGGCTTCAGAAAGAAGAATTGAACCGAAAAGCGTTACTTCCCTATGGGACATAAAAAAAAGGAACAGACAGCAACAGATTGTGGTGGCATGACCTATGAATTACAGTAAAAATTTAATTTATATTGATATGAATTGGCCAAACTACCCATAAATTTAATGTCCTTTCTGTCTTCCTAACCTGAGAGGCAGCGTGACATTTCGAAAGAAGACCAGCAAGATCTCTTCCCAGAGAAGTTGTGGCTGCCCCACCCCTGGAAGTGTTCAGTCAAAACTATATTTATACTGATAAATCTTATAGATTGCAGTAACAGACAGCATGAAATATAGCATGGGCTCTCACAGGCAAGCATTCTCCCTCAACTATATCAGAGACTGCTGAAACTAAGTGCTGGATGAATACAGCAACTTCACTATAATATTAATTGCAGGTGCAGAGAAACCACAGATGAAATGCTGTCCCATTAACTAAACAGAAAAACGTGATCTCTTTCTTTGGCAAGACTTCCAGGTATTGAAGCATAAACCGAGATTCAGAAACAACTGTGGAAGAACAATTTCCCTCTTTTAAAATGATTTTCAGTTCCCCGCCTACTGTGGCCACATTGTGTAATTTTGCAGTCATTTTGCAGCGATTTCTGTAATTTGTTACAGCCATTTGTAATTTGTTACAGCCATCACCCGAGATGATATTTTTAGTGCACATAGTAGCTAAGCAACAAAAAAACCTGAGGGCTCGATGTTGTGTCCAAATGCCAACGTTTTGTGTTTAATAGGTGTTTAAAATGGACCCTGCTCGTCAAGCTGAGCCAGGTTTCCATCGGGTGCTGTCATTCAGCTGACGGGCTGGTGTTACAAATGTTGCAGCTTAATGTTTGGAAGTAGAGAAAAAGTTATTTATTCCGCAGTCTCTCGTCCACCTTCCCTGGAAGGTGAATTTTCCACTGAGGGGGTGTGGTGGGGTGCACCCTGGGTGACCCTTGCAGGCCACCTTGGGGTAGCTGCCACCAGCAGAGATTAAATTAAATTAAACACTATTTCTAACAACGATGATCATCAGTCTCTAGTGACGCAGAAAGTGAGCTTACATCCTCTCAGTCAGTGGAACTTCTGATAACAAATTATATAAATATGTCAGGGTTAAGTCCTGCTTAAGAGCAAGAAAAAGGACTTAAGTCTCTTTCAGCCCTAAATATCTATTAGTAGCATGTGAATCTAGATTGATTTTTTATATTAAGCCTAAAAATTTAACTGGATGAAGTACTTAGAATGATCTAATTTACTCATATGAAAGATTAAACTTCTTTTTTTTGCCATGAAAATAAGTTTTTCTTAAAGCTAACCAACAGGCTGTTTCTGAGGGTTTATAAGAACTCTCTCTCCAGGTACATATTACAAATAGTAATAATTCAAATTTTTGGGGAGAAATCTCTCTGAAATGCATGACAAAAGACTGAATATCCAGGCTAAAGACAACCATGCTGCTTGTAGTCCATGTGCCAACAATAGAATCAGTTTATGCATTACACTTTGCCCCCAGATTGCAAATAATCTCATGATCAAGACATTTATTGGTCATAAAACTGCCTAGAAAGCATTTTCCATTTTCTTGAATCTTAACTGCTTCTGATACCCACTAAAATCAATATTAATTCTCTAATTGATAGAAATAGTGCCTATAATTAATTTGATCAGAAAAGTAATGAAAAGGTCTTTTTATTCTTTATTCTATGTTCTATTCTATATTCTCTTAAATAATCTGCATTTAAAAACCTGTAGTATATATATATATATATTGTGTCAAGAAACAATAATTAGCCAAGTAGGTGTGGTTTTCTAGAAAATGATATTATATTATATAATATGAGATGTAGAAGGGCTGTCACAGGGCCACCACGACTGCAAACGTCCCCTTAAGGCGTGGCAGCCACGACAGAGGCTGCATAAATTACCAGCAGGGAGCCCTGAGCTGCAGAATCAGACTCTTTAACGAGCTGCTCCTGGGAGCTCGGCTTTCCAATTCGGAAATACTCTCTCTCCACCTAGTGCTGCAAACCCAGATTGTCTCCTCCAAAATGACGAGAGAGCACCAAAACGAAAAAGGCAAACAAATAAGGCCGGGGCGAAACGAACAAAAGCAAAATTAAACCAACTTAATGTTCAGTTCTGTTTTCTCATCCAAGGTTCCCCGATGGAACGTGAATTCCAGAGGCATTCACTGGCAGTGACACAATAACTTGGTAACAGGGACTCACATCCACGCCCCCCAGTCTGTGCCTGGCTAAATTAAGGTTACTTAGGACATTCAATATAAAATTTGACTCTTAATCGTGGATAGTGTGGTAATTTAAGGAGACCAGTCTATGCTAAAAGATATCTTGTTTTAATGCAGGAATGCACAAGTGTGTCTTGCTTGGCAAACCTAATTCGTACTAATCCTAGTGTCAGAGATAATCTATAAAATTGCATGTATGGGCACAGAATGTTAGTTAATGTCAACTTACATTGAATAGCTTTATTTAAATCCATTTAGAAGAAAGCAGACCACAAGGAATTACAGAGTTTATGCAATCTTAAAACCCAAACAAACAGAAAATCACCGACAAAAGAATTTTAGCAGAAAAAAGAAAAATCCTGTATTTCCCTAAAAACAACTTGGAAAGATACAGCAATGCTAAAACATTGCAACAATCCACACACTCTTTTCTGTAGATAGCAAGTAAGCAAATACTTTCAACTCCTTTTTGAGCTGGAACTTCTAGTGGCACATCTACCCATCTTTTAGACACTGTTTCCTGGCTCAAGGGAGGTGTACAGCAGGCAGTTCAGCCACTTTAAACATACACAAGTATTATAAATGTGCATAGGAAATCAAAATAATTATAGCAACCACTCCCTACATGCAATTCTGCAAGTTAAAACCCACTTGCCATCAAAATCAATTATTTCTATACCCACTGAATACGGTCAACAAGGAGCAATTGGCAACAAGGATCCAGGTGGATTGTTTGCCATAAGTGAACAAAAAGGAGATTAATTCTGCTGCAAGAACTTTGACCATTTTGCAGTTTTTATTCTTCCATCTTTTTAGACTATAAATTGTGGGAAAATCAGCTTTATTTACTGGTGTTGCTGAAAGCATTCAGCTGAAAATCTGCAACGCTGAAATAGAAAATGTATTTTTTCTGTAACTGAAAACAAATCACATTTCAAACAAAGTGGGAACACGTAATAAACACGAGGAAAAAATTACTTGAACAGTGGGCTGCAATGGAGGGTGACTTACATAAAGGAGTAGCTAAAAATACCAAGCCATCAGATGCATTGATGACCACTCAACAGCAAAAAAATCTTGTATAAGAATGTCATGCTAATCGATATATTTTTTTACTGGACAGCTTGTCAGAAAAGTGACAGAGATATGAAGGCATCCATAAATAAAGAATCTAATCTTTGAAGAATGCTTAACAGCATTTAGAAGTTCTATTTCCATAGAAAACAACAACCTAAATAGCTGGGAAGACCTGGGAACAGATAGCATTGGATCTTAGAGCACATTTTAGTGTATTATCTTGAAGTAATTTGATTAATTCCTATTTCTTGCAATAAGCTCTTCTCCAAGCACAACTACAAGGCTTTTCTGTGCTTCACCACTGATGCTCTGGCTCAGTTCAGAAGGGTGGACCGGGGAGGAACAAGGCATTTTCCTCTCTCTTTTCCTGCTGCCCAGAAAGGAAGGTGTACAAAGACAGAAAGGCTGGCCAGGCAAGAGGCTGTATGCACTGGCAAACTGTGTAAAATGCAGTAAAATACAGAATAATGTCAGATAGAGACTTCACTTTATTCTAAAAGGCAAGATAACAGAAGACAGAGAGGGGACTTAAAGGACTCTTATGAAGGATGTGGAAATCACCCTTTCCAAACTGGAAATACTGAATTTCCAGCCGAGATCAGATGTTTGCAAATAGGTGAGGGCCCTTTCAAGAATATGGAAAGTCTGTAAAACCATAAAACAAAGCCTTGTCTCCGGTGTTATCAGGCAGGGCTCACCCCTGTTACACCTTACAGTCCTTTTCTCCTGTTGACCCTTAAGCTACTCTTTCATCCCCTCTTGGGGAAGCAGAGGGAGTTGAATCTGCGCTTAATTCATAAAGCTGCAGCATCACAGGGACAGTGTTTCTCTCCCTTGGGCTCCCTCAGCTTCCCACCTGCTGGCATCGTTCCCGACAGGTGTTGCCACTGCCACCTTTTGGCGCTTCTCGCACAGTGCAGGGAACAGCATCAGGAAAGGCATCGCTGAGACAGAAAGGTCCGTTTATCCCCTTCCTAACCGCTGATTTACCGGGCTGCATAACGAAGGAAGCTTTCAACACGACCGAGTTTAAGGGAAGCTGCGAGTGGAAAGGGATTTCCATAGATTATTTTTCAAAGAGAGCGATTTTTAGACGGCGGGAGGACATGATGAATCTCGCGTGAAATCTACCCTCCTATGCCAGAAAGAATGAAAACCGGGACAAGCTGCTTCACAAAAGGATTAGACACTTAGCCAAGATTGGAAAACTGTCAGTATCTGTAAACAGTTCCAAGAGTTTACATTACACCTGGGGATCCAACTCTTTTGAAGCAGCTTGGCAGATCTGCTCCTTTTTTCCCCGAATCATTTGAGAAGGTCTAGGAGCTTCTATTTCCATAACTTGTGGGTTTTTGGGTTTTTTTTGCAAGAAAATTATCACAACGTTAAAATACATCTCAGCAAATCCAGCGTGGAGAACAGATGACAAGACTTTGTTTTAGGGAATGTTAATGATGTCTTTTCAGCAGATGAAGGCGGCACATGTTCTGGGGGTAGGTGGCAAGGTTTTGGCAGCAGGGGAGGTGTGTGGGGGGACACAGCCAGTCCCAGTCACTTCCAACTGCTTCCTGCTGGCTCTGCAACAGCCCCACAGCTGATCCCAGCAGTGAAGATGGTGGCACCCCTGGGAAAATATATTTAAGAAAGGGCAAAACTGTGTCCACGAATGAAGAGACAAGGAAAAAAAAAAGTGTAAGAATCAGTCCTACAACACCAAGGTAAGAGAAGAAGAGAAGGAGGTATTCCAGTGCTGGAGCAGGGATTTAATTAATTTAGTTATTTTTTCCCAAATCGAGTCTCTCTTGCCCATGATGGTTAATTGGTAAGTGAGGTCCTTGTCTTTATTTTGACCCACAAGCTTTTTTTTGTGTTATTTTGCCTGCCTGTCCTGCTGAGGAGAAGCAGTGGGAGAGCAGCTGGGTGGGCATCTGGCAGCATGTCAAGGTCAACTCCCCACAGCAAGAAATGTTCGTTTCCTGGGAAGACCTTTTCTTTTGTGGCCCTTCCATATGTGTCACAATTAGCTTTGATTCCTTGGGTCTCTTTACCAATCATTTGTTACAAATGCATCGTAGTGAGCCATGACCTTTCTAGCTCACACAATAAAGGCAGTGCAGAAATGTCAGATTCAGCTCTGTGTGTAGTGCCAGCCGGAATATTAGAGTTCTAGTCCTTGAAAGCTAAAAATATCATTGTAATATGACAACATTTTCGTAGTGTTGTTACTAATACTAGTTAATATTTGTAATTTGCTGTGTAACAACGCTCAGAGCACACCTCACACACAGAGACTTGTCACGGGCGAATTTCACCGGTGACCACGTGTTATGCCTTTTGAAAAGAACGGTCCAAAAATAAAGTAAAAATGAGCCTGGCCAGAATTCAAAACTTTTCAAATCTCAGAGCAGAATTTTTGGCAGAAAGACTGTGGCAAAAACAAGCCCTGAAGACAACTATGTGCTGCCCAAAATAGTTGCTCCGAATTTTCCAAACCAGCAGACGCAGTTACTCAAAACCAAAATAAAAATCACCATGTGAGAGATCAGCCAATCTACAATGTTCCTTGGCAATAATAACATTACCACGAAGCCCTGCATAGGCTTGATGTACTTTTTACATTTCTTCTGATATAGATTTTAGGAGCAATGTCTTTATACACAGCTGCATCTTGCCATAAGGCCGCACTCCTGACTGGAAAAGTAAGGAGAATTATTTTGCTACCCCTGGCTTCAAAATATAGCCATTTGCAAAATCCTAGGATTTCTAAACCAACCCTCCATTATTTTGCATTTAGGCTCTTGGGTTTAATGCTCTTTGCAAAGCAACAGGTAAAAGCCCTGTTTTATTTGAGTAGAAAATACCTCTGTCTACGGCTTTTTAAAAATTTAAATGTAACAATTAAGCAGAGGTGTTCAGGATATTTTTTTCTTATTGTTAAAATATTTAATGATTTTAGCCACAATAATGAGGAGAGTCATTCTTCTCACAAGTTTCAGTTGGTTGTTTTGTGAAGTCAGACTTGAACTACAAAAGCTGTGGTAACATTGTGGGTCATGAAAAAAACCTGAGTTTATAGAGCTGCTGCCTTAAATAATTCAAATCTCTATTGGAAATGCATTTTGCACCCCCTACCTGTGGACACAGACCAAGCCTTTAAAAATTCCATCCTAAAATTACAGCAACCATTAAAAAATAGCTGAGAGACTGATTTTCTGGTTCAAGTACCACGGAAGGGTTTAGTAGGAAAAAGCATAATTCTTAAATTATTTTTGTTTTACACACAAATACAGAGTAGCTCATGACATGACTCAAATCTTCACCCAGATCTGAATCCTAGATGGAGTCAAACCGTGCTTCAAGTTGAAATCACTGTTGGGTTCTAGGGGAACATAGTCATGCCTGAAATAATCAGGTAGATATAAACCTCAAAAGTTGGACTGGACAATCCTGGAGGTCTTCTCCAGCCTTAATGGTTCTGTGATTCTGTGATTTGTGTTAACAATTAGTCCACTTGTCTTATTTTCTCTCTGCTGTTTCAGAAACATCAGTCATGTTCTGACCTTAAGACCTTGAAGAACTTGGGCCAGTGGATGGAAAAACTGCTCAGCATTACACAAATCTGCGAGTTATTAATTCAACATTTATGTGTAGCTTCTTTTCATCAGTCCACACGGTGTTCTTTTTTGGTTTTGTGACTAAGGCAGTGCTCATGACACACCAGTGGTTTAGCATTGCTGAGCAGCACTTGTACAATGCCAAGGCTTTCTCTTTTTTCCCAGCAAGTAGGCTGGGGATGGGCTGGGAAGGGAAGAGTGACACAGGCTGACAAAAGGAATATGACACACCACAGAATGTCACATCCAGCTCTTTATTTATTTTTTTATTTTATTTTTAATTTTTTTTCTTTATTTTTTTTCTTTACTTTTTTAAGGGAAGGGGATTTGGGGTAGGTAACCATTGCTCAGAAACTGGCTGGACCAGCAATATGCTCCTAGAACATGGCAAGTGATTGCATCATTGTCATCACTTCTGTGTGGGCTCCCCCCTCCTCCCCTTTTCCACTTGCTTGTTAAACTCTCTCTATCTCAACTCACGAGTTTTCTCAAGAAAACCTAAAACTCTACAATGCCCAAACCTCAGCAGAGCATGTCAGACATTTTCTGATGGATATCAACGTTAATGATTGTAATACCTCTGCAAGCCATAAAAATCCAGTCCTAGAAGAACTGTGCTGAATCAAATAGTCAGTTAGAAAGGCCCAAATTCTTTCACACTTTCTTTTATATGCAAGTCTTCATGTCAGGAACACTTCTCCCATTTCAATTTTATTGTCATTTCCTGGAAGTTCAAATTGGCCCTTTTCACTGGAGTTAGCTTTTATATGAACACAGCACGTTGAGAATCTGATAATAAGAAAAGCTTTGAAAGAACACTTCCTAAAGTAAAAAGATGGTATGTTGAAGAAGTGAAAGATGGGAGCCAATTATACAGTGTGGCTGCTGTAAAATATTTCAAATACAGCATCAAATACATTCTCCTCCATTCATTTATCCTGTAAGTTTAAAATATGACTCCCATACACTAGATACATGAATTGTACTTTTTCCTTGATTGGCCCCCTAAAACTTCTGGCAATTCCTATATTAACATGAGGAGAACTATTAAGCAGAAAAGGTAGAGAAAGGCAGACATGCAGCAACATGATGAAGCTTTCAGAATGACAAAGGCAGGCAAGATTCAAAGATGTTACCCACTTCTTTGCAGGCACAAAACCCTCTCTTATTCTACTTAAACAAGTTGGAATCAAAGGACAAAAATAAATTTGGAGTTACCTGCTTAGTGGGTCGGCTCTTTCTGTCACTTGGAAAGAGGAAACAGATAATTAAAAGGGATATATCAGAAGGAGAATGGGTTGAAAGTGCCTTAGGAAAACAAAAAAGAAATAGAAGTAAAGTTGCACAGAAGGAGAACCTTTCCACATCATGATCTGCTCAGCACACCCCTGGGGCATATCCCGCTGGCAAGTGTGTAAAAACCCCTTGGTTCCCAGGAAATTGGGTACAATTTGTGCCTGTTACCAACAAAGTTTGAGTAATATGCCTTCCACATGATCATTGATCATCAGTCTTTTATTTTCTTGTTTTTATTTAGGGCGGGGGGAACGTCTCTCGTTTGTAAAAACAAATAAATCCTCTGTTGAAGAGGTGGAGATGCTTCTCAGTCACATTCCACGTTACAGCACCAGCTGAAGACACATTTTTCTAATCACTTAAACCTAATCTTTGTCCCCTGATTCTCTGAGCTCACAATGAAAGAGAACTTGAGTGGAACCAGCTCTTCCAGGCAGTGAGAGGCAGCAGTCCTTGATTTCCTCCAGCATGTCCCCAACATATATAATTGCCTGGCATATCTTCATCAACGTTACATGTAGAATTCTCAGCAGCCTTCATGAAGGTGATCCCAAAGCATTCAAAGGATTTCCAGGATGGGATGTTATTTTTGGAAGACAAATTTGCAATGCCTCCCGCAGACCTAGAAAGGTTTCGTGATAATTGTGAATTAGTATCAAAAACCTATGGAATTGTACAAGATAGTTTTATTTTTTTTTTGTCTGTGGGTAGGAAGAAAAGGAGGAGGCAGGAGCAGTATGATAGGGAAAAAAAAGACTGAGAGAAACACTGATTTAGGCTTTCTGCCAAGTCTTAAACCCCCATTGTTTTAAATTACAACAGGGCTATCATATGCTCAGGTTATGTGCTATGTATTGCTATCTTTACTCAAATATATTCTTCCAAATGCAGTTTTCAGTCCTGAGTAATTCTGTCATCTGGTAGTCAATTGAAATGTGGCATTAATGATGCTGTCCACTGCTAATATTATAGATTATTTTGCAAATAACTAACAAGTGTCTTGTAAAAAAAAAATGGAAACATAAAATGTTTAAGTATCTTTTTTCATGCCCATATATGAATGGGTAGCAAATGGTAAAAGTTTCTTCCTTCTTTCTTATGGCTGCTGCCACTCTGTTGCAATGCCTCACATCAGGATGTAAAATTAATGCAAATGCTCCCATCAGGTTCAACAATTTCTATAGAAATCCCTCAACTTGACCAAGTATTGTCATTCAAATAATTTTTTTAACTGAATTACGTTTCTCAGGCGCAGTCTTCTGATTCATATACATTTCCTCAAGTGCACTGAAATCAGAAATCATCCCATTAAGGTCGTAACACTCCCACATTTCAGTTTTACAGAGGCAGCTTTCATTACCAACAGGGTGATGACCTCAGCTTTGAGCTCTCTTGTTCTGTCAGTTTGTATTACAGTTTTAACGAGATTTAAAACCAGGCTTTTCAGCACCACATTCCTTACCCAGTGTCCTTAACAGCCGCGATTTCCTCCGTGCAATCCACCTACAGCTCCTAAACTTTTCCTTCTGAACCAGTGAAAGACACTCCTTTAGCTCTCTGATGGCCTTTATGAGATGGAGCCATGGATGTTTCTGTCCCAGTGATGCCGTTTAGTTTGATTAACACGCAGCAGTCCCTGCAGAGAGGTTTCTCAGCACCCTATAAAATGATGTGCACGAAGCAAACGTACTCACCACAACCCAAAAACATCCACTGAGCACCAGAAGGGAACACGCTGCCACTGTTTGGAATCATTTCACTCGTTGTTTACCCGGTGTTGTTCCAAAACTCCTGGCTTTGTGTAAAGAGGAGCTTATGTTTAGGTGTGAGAGCAGATGGGAACTTAAGTTTTAGCAACTCTTGTCATTTTAACGTGCAGAAGACAAAACTTTGTGTGGTGTCAGAAGCAGATGGAAGCCATGACTGCCTCTCATGATACAGGTATTCCTGGTTTCCTGTGGTCTACAGGACTACACATGAATTTTTTTTTTTTTAGAACCATCCAGCCCGGGAAACCACGAGACATTTGGAATTTATAAAACATCGCCCCACGCAAAAAAACTTACTGGAAAACTGAAAATCTTTTAGTAAGTCTAAATATGTATTTTCCTATGCATTTGAATCACCCCTTTGGGAAACAAAAAATAGACCAGAAAGACCCACTCTGATGGGATAAATCAGAGTACATCATTTACTAATATCGTTTGCTGGCAGAATGTAGACAATTTATAGACAAATGGAAGGATCAATACCTATTTTCTAGCAAATGCTGAGAGAGAGACTGTATTTCAAACAAAACCAAAAAAAACCACACCAACAATCACAACACTGTATTTTGAAGAAAGGTATTTTGGATAAAACTTTTAACCATCAAACCAAAATTCCAGCCTCTAAATGCACACAAAAGGGCCCCCCCCACACATTGGTAGCAGCAAATTATTAGATAAATTTTCTTATAACAAAAAAGATCTTTCCTATTTACTACTAGAGAAGTAATTGACAATGTGAATGAAAGGGGCAAGTGCCTCTTTCATTTTTATGTTACACTCAATTTAGGTATTTGGGATCTCTAAATCTACCTCTTCTACTCTGGTTTCACTTCTTCCTAGAGCACTCAATTAACCACTAATCTGGAAACCAGATAATTTGGTTCAAATTAATCCTCAACAAAACACAGTCCAGCTATTTCTGTGATTGCAAGAGGCCCTGTAGTTTCTCTTTTTCTCCTTTTTCTTCGTTGCTTTTTTACAGTTCCTCTTGAGTTACATATAGTGCAAACCTGAAACAACCTTTACACAAAATAAAACTAACAGCCTGCATCTCCTGCCTTTAATTGTGAGAGCTGACAGAAATATGGCTTGTGACATAGGCTTGCCACTTCAACATAGGCATTTTGTCCATAAGTTAAACTAAAAATAGTGATTTTTTTTCCCAACTTTCCTTGAGTTATTTGTAGCACTGTCCCAGGCAAAGCACGCTCAGCTCGAGGAATTGAGGTTAATTTATGGCCAATTAACATAAACATTCAATTACTGGTTTGGGTGTTGGGAAGCAAAGAAGACAAACATTTAAACACACAGGGAAAACTACTTTCTGCTCCCTTTGCCAGGCTCCACGTTGCACCAGACACCGTCCTCCCCCCTCCCTCAGCTCAGCTCGTGAACCATTTGTTGTATTTTCTCTCCCCCTCCAGTGGTAGAGGGTATTTTTTAGATAAAACCAATGATTCTTCAGGGATAATGTAGTTCAATAGCTGAAACGTTGTTTCAGGAAAAAATTATTCCCATTGAGACATCCCTGTGAACATAAGCACTGGACAGGGTAGAAAGGAGTGATGTTCCAGGTTATTTTTCCAAACTAAACGCCAGCAGCAACACTTTCAAGAGTAACTCTTAGCTGTTCCTCATTTTTACTCTTTAACTGGCTCAAAATCAGGCTGGATGGTCAGCAAAGCTGAGGTCTGCTTGCTGTCAGAAATATCTGTCTGTGCTCAATGCTCACTCAGTGCAACCACGAAACTACAAATCAGAAAAGTCGCCAAATGACTTTGGAAGGTTTCAGCCTGCATGTGCTGGTCTGCCATTCTGCAGTCGGAGTGAAAATGAAACGACAATAACTTCTTGGATTCATAAAAGGGCTTCCAATTAAGAGACTCCCAATACATCTCACTCCATTGTGCAGAATGACATTTGGACCAAAAAAAAAAAAAATACTGATGGCTGTTGTCAAAAGCCAGCCATATACATATGGTAAAATTAAAGCTCTGTTGAGCTGCAGGCTTTGTGTGCAGGAGGTTTGTCCAAAACTTTTCTTTTTATGTCCTTCTATTGCTTTAATAATGTTGCACTTCTGAATTTGAAGTCCAGCGGACTCAAAATCACTGCAGACAGCTTAGAAGCAGCAGCTGCTACACTTCACCTGTGTTTCAGAACAGAGCTTTCAATTCACCTTAAAGATTGTGATGAAAAGTGGTAAGTACATCAGAAGAGCCTCTGTTCTGCAAAGGATAAAAGCTCAGAAAAATTGCGGAAGTGGGAAAAAAGAAGGGAAGAAAAATTATTCTCAGTGAGATGTCCTGGACTGAAGTAAAATGTATGATAAATCCCATAAAGTTGTATCTTTTAAAAACAGAATTATGGTTCCCCAAGTCATGGGGGTGCCATAGGTTTGAAAAGAGATGCTGGAATGTTTTCCCTGGTGTCCTGTCCTTGTTCCTCCCCCCATCCCCATCTGTTTCTTCTGGGATGAGAGGATTTAGGGAGGGGGTGGGTGCTGGGACAGTCCTGCCTTCCCTCCTCCTTTCCCTCCCACCCCACTCTGGGTTGTCACAGGTTTCTTCCCCCCCACCTGAGGGGGGTCTTAGTTTCTTCTGAAAGTTTTTTGGTTGCACCGTTTGTTGTTTATTCAGATTTTGCTAGTAAAAAGCTGGTTTTTTTCCTTTTCCACACCCACACCTGAAGTTTCTTAATTTCTGAGTTGTAATCTTGTTAAACAAAGACAGAGGGTTGCTTAAACACTTTGTATATCTTTCATAAAATTTGGTGTAATCCACCATTTGCAGGTCAGGGTTTTCCTTTGGTCTGTTGTTGAGTGACTGTCAAATCTTGCTAAGAAATAACTAAACTGGCTGTCACATGTAGTTAACTAGTGATCCATGAGATAGCAGGGAGTATTTGACACACAGACAATATCATGCACAGTGTTCCCAGGTGTCTGGGTTAGGTCTTCTGACATTATTTGCTTAGTCAAGACCAGGACATGATTTAACACAGACCAAAATGTTTCAGACCTGTTATATTCTGGTAAGGGGATGTTGCTTGTGCATGAAGGGCTCAAATTCAGAACTTCTCCTTGCACCATGAATTAAAAATAACACTGATACAGCAAAAACATTAATGGTCAACTTTGATTTGTGTTGGTCAGGAAAACCCTACTCACTGTTAGATAAGTAGAAAATGACACCTAATAAAGTAAAACTGCTGCTGTCAGTAGTGCTATAATTGCTGTAATCCATAGATTAGTTCATCCACTGTAGAAAAGACAAGTAGATGGAATTCTGTAGGAATGTCTCTGAAATCAGCTGAAGACAAACATGAAATGAACTACAAGTGCACGTTGTCTGAGACAGCAGTAGAATAAAAAGCAGGCAGAACAAAAAACCAAAATATTGTGCACTTCTGACCACCACAGAGTTAATCTCCACAACAGAAGAGGCATTCAATAACCTAGCCAGTTTTATGTAACCACTAGGTCAAGTGACAGAGAAAGATGCAGTTGGGGAAAGGAACACAATTTAAATTCAGAAGAACACCACCACTCAGCCATTAACTATGTGTTGCTGCCAGTTTACTACTGGTAGAGACACAAGGAAAAGAATAAAACACGAGTTATTTTTATGCCTGGATGAGGACTCGCAGCTCTATTACGCTTCTAAAAATAAAGATCAAACAAAGATTAAGTTATAAGCCTGGAATATAAGACTGAGTCATAAAGACTAAGACATTAAGACATTAGATTTAGCAAAATGTTAGATTAAGACATAAAGCCACCCTAAGGTTTCAAGGAGATGTGATAAACAGAATTGAGTTGCAGACTGAGTCAGGGTAGGATTTAGACACATCACCATTTCTTCCTGGGTTTTCCCTTGAATAGTCCTCTAGTATAAAAAGAACAAATGTGTGCTTTCTCATTACATTCTGGGACTAAGTTATGAAAAGAAGAGATAATTGAATGCCTTTGTTCTTTTCTGTGATGCACAGAAAGGAATGTTTTTGAAGCGTATTTTCAAGTGGGATCATTGTTCTTTAGAAGACAATCTACATTTCATGAGGGGCTGTTCTGTGTTTAACTTCTGTTGCATTCCAAGTGTTGGTGGCTCATTTGGAAAAGCCCACAACAGAGGAAGCATCCACAGACCTGTATTTATAACACCTGCAACAATATGCTTCAGACTACTGTGAAAATTGGCTACACTTATTATTTTAACATTCTATCCTATCCTATCCTATCCTATCCTATCCTATCCCTACATTTAAACCTTTCTGTTTACACAATGAAAACCTAAACAAAGACTTGAAAATAGCAGAGACAGTAATTCCTTGAACCTCCCCCCCTGCTCTCCCACCCCAAATTAGCACAATGACATTGATTTCCAAGTAATTGTTCTCACTCTATATTTTGCCTTAAGTTTCTTGCTTCTGCTGCAGTTGGAGCAGAATGGCACAATGCTGCTAAAGTCACATATTCTAACTTAACATCAGCTCAAGCTGGGACTTTCCATACAGAGAAATCTAATAAAATAGTTATTTACATACTGTGTGTGAGGAGGTGCAGCCACGATAATAAGGACACATATTGCAACTGGTGACAGCTCTATAAACATGAACAGTAGTGAGGCCTAAAAGTTACAGCTGAAAATTTATTCCCCACAGATCTCCAAAGGCAGGGGTGGTATTCAATCATTTGATAAATCTTGAGAATCTGGGTACTGAGAGAAGGATACGTTGGTCAAACTGTCCAAGTCAGTAAGAATGATGGAAAAATTAGGGAAGCTGGTTAGTGAAAAAAAAATGCATTGAACAGGCCAAGGATTAAAATAGGAAGATAACAGGGAATGTATTACAATCTAAAGGCACCAAAATATCTGGATTTTACAGTAGTGGAGTCACAACTCCTGGAAGTGATCAAAAAACATGTGGATGTGGTGCTTGAGGACGCAGTTTATTGGTGAACAAGGTGGTGCTGCTGAGCTGATGGTTGAACACGAAGGTCTTTTCCAACCTTGATGATTCTACATCTGCATTAATGGCCAAAGCTGGCTGAAAACTGGAAGTGGTGAAATGACAGCTCAGAAGAAAAAGCAAAAAGGTTGATAAGAAAAATGAAAGGATTGAACATATTGAGCATATTTCTCATCCTGGCAAGGCAAAGCATTGTAAAGGGCAAAGTGCATGTGTAGCATTTCAGGTGGTAGAGGAGTCTCCTTTCCATTACCCCCCTAAAGTGCTGCACGTGCCACGTCCTCCACTTGCATAACTACAACTTAAATTTATTTTTCCCTTTAGCTTAGAGTTTGAGAGTCTAAGATTTAGGGATGAATATGCAATTAAACCACAAACAATTGTATGGAGAGAGACAGAGACTGCCATTAGCATGAGCATGCAGATGTTTTCTGCTTCTGTGACAGTGTGAGCTGCCAGCAGACACTCCCAGTTAGAGCCTGTACCCTGGTGTTCCTGCAATGCTCACCATTAACCTTGCACTGAACCACCCCTTTCTTCATCAGGTGCCCTGTCATGCAGTGCTCTGGCTTCATCTGAAAGTATCAACACATACAGCAAAAAAAAAAAAAAAGTATCTTTGAACTTGGTATAAAGCACTTTGTCTTCAAAAAGAAAGTAGTAAATATAAAGAAGAGACAATCCTAAACTGAGCATAAGGTATTTAGCCATTTACAAGTGGAAACAAAACAAAACAAAGGAAGACTGTAGTTGTAACATCAGCAATGATGAGTTTTTCAAGAATGCATTTTCTCAAAATGGAGACAAATGGAAAGGACTTTGCAGAGGCAATTTAGCTACTTCAAAGGATGGGAAATTATAATGTACCATTCAGTGCAAGGCTGAGCTTGAAAAAGGAAAGGGAAAACTGTTCTCCTGGTGCAGTTCAGGAGTTCATTATTCAACAAGCAAGTACCACTAGCTTGACTGATTATTGATTAAGATTCACATTTTGTCCTCCTTGACTGAAAAACGAAGGACTTAAAGGAGGAACCCACAGACCACTCTACCCTCAATTCATGGAGTCATAAAATCCCTGGAAGTGTCCAAGGCCAGGCTGGGCAGGGCTTGGAGCAACCTGGGATAGTAGAAGATGTCCCTGCCCACGGCAGGAGGTAGAACAAGATTTTGTTTTTTTTTATGCTGCACTGACAGTGCACAAGACATAAATGACTCATAGAGCAGTAAAAAAATGTCATATTTGAAGTAACTTTTCTATATGTTCGCAATGTCTAAAAATTTGTTTGCCTTTTGAAATCTCATGCACACAGTCATCAAATTTACATTTTATTTTTGTTAATTCATCTGTGCACCCGCTTTTCCTGCTAAGATTTTAAGCCAAACAGAAAAGCTGAATAATTGCTCACAGTCCTAAACTTAGCCAAAATGATAAAGAATCTTTATTCCACAAGCACAATGTGGAAGTAAAAACAAAAAATAATTTGTGGCACAGGAATTCATACACTGCAAAATCTGAGTGAAAAATCAGCATCTCCCCAAACTATCTCCTGGTTTTTTTTCATTCCTGATCTGGTGGAAGGTGTCCCTGCCCATTACAGGGGTTTGGAAGGAGATGGTCTTTAAGGTCTTTCCAACCCAGGGCTTTCTATGATTCCAAGATGATTTTATGATTTTATTTATTCTAAAGAAGTGACTTATTGGTAAAAACCATGAAAAGGACAAAAAGAGGTTCTCTCCAGCTTAAGCTGAATGTTTTCAAAATAAGCATTTCCCAGAGCAGAGTGAAATGAAAAGATACATTTTGTGCAAGAAGAGTTTAACGTTGACACACTCAAAATGCTGTAAATTCTCTTCTCTTGTTGTTTAAAAACAAAAAGCCCACACTCTGTACATTTCAAACTGTTCTTTTTTGCTGTTGTCTGTTTTAGCTTTGGTGTTGTTTCTAGGAACTGTTACATCCTAAAGAATATGGAAGGTTTTTAATTTTTTTTTCATATATGGCATCTTAATGTTTTGCTCACTGAGCAACAATTTAAGAATTCCACTGGCACTGTAATTCTGACTTAGAGTGATGTTTGCTTTTTTTTCTTTGTTAACTCAGCTGGTTTTGACACCTTTTGTTAGTTATATGCCAGCCTAAAACACTGGAAGTACAATTTATATTCATCTGCTGGATGAACCGTGCAGTTATTTCATAGATCTTCCCTTAAATAATACTGAATGTCACTTAAGTGCTTCATCTTACCACATTTTGTGCCTGTTTCTTTCCTTGGCAATGAGATTGAAAGAATATAAATAAAATAATTTATTTTTAACGATGGAGAGTCCTCCCAAATTGCTATTCTCACTTCCAGTCAATGAGCACTTCTCCTGCTGGCAGAGGGAGGGGGTTGTAATAAAATGAATTAGTTCCATGGGTTCTGGGAGTGTCTCAACAGGATCTAGGGTAAAACAGAGCTCTGGGTCAAGGACTGAAGGGGCACAAATCCTTCCAATTGCTTTTTGGCATTTCTAATTCTGTAAGAAACTTCTTTCAGGAGCCCTGAAGTCTTTCGTTGTTTGTTTGAGGTGCTGCTGACAGGAGCTGAGGTTTCTTGCTTGGACTCCATTACTGTAGATTTAAAATAAATGGGATAAATACTAAATTAAACACTTTATCTCATCTGTAGCTTGGGGAGGCATCATTCTCAGACAACCCATGGCATCTTCCTGAAGAGGGCAAAAAGGTTTCCCTGGAGAAATTATAGATTATGCATCCAGGATAACTACACCAGAACACACCCTTAGAAAAAAATTGGTATGTTCAATATCATTCACATCAAATTAACTTTATTATAATTTTCTAGTACTTTCTCTGTATTGGAGTTGCTAGAATTTTGCTTTCAATGTTTCTGTACTGGCTTACTGTGTTACTGAAACAGTCAGGAGTTCAGCATAACATGAACTCACAGAGTAACCAGTTCAAGTTCCACAGTTTCTGAATTTTGGCAGTTTGAGCTTCTGAACATGCTACATCTATTTTCAAATTGAATTAATGGAGTTATGGGCTTTATACCCTCATAGATTTTCAACTTTTTCAGCTTTTCTTTTTTTTTTTTTTTTTTAACAGAATAAGTAGATGCCCTACAGATAACCAGACATTGCACAGGATTGCATAAAGTGAGTAAAATGTCATATCAAAATACCAGAAAAGGCTCCTCTGCACAGTTAAGTCTTATTTTCAGAATATAAGTGGTGCTTTGATTTTGTGTCAGCTCCCTAAATGGGTTAAACTCCAGTCAAAGAAACTCAGTTGATATATAAGATTTTGCATCAGGTTCAGCCAGATGGCTGGTTCATTTCTTGATTTTCATAGTTAATTATTCATACTACAAACTTCCCTTCTGTATTTATCTGCAAAATGAATTTAGAAAGTGGATGCTTGGCATACCCAAGCACCACACCCCTTCTCCAGCATCCCTGCAGCACACAGAGAGAAGAAAGTCTCCCAGACTTCTGGATGAGAAGGTTCTGAGCTCTGGAACTTATCAACAAGGACCCTGATGTGTGAACACATTGCAACAGGACTCCAGGTCAGAGTTTCATATCAAAATTAAAACCAGAGAGTTAGGAAACAGCTAAAAGTAACCTGGTTTGTGTGAGGGAACTTTTCCATAGTTTATCCCCAGGTGATCAGAGCTATTTTGCAGTTACCTGGGCTGGGCACAGGTACAGGTGCAGTTTTATTTCTACAGGAAGGCAACTGCTTAGAGACAAACTCATTTCAAATGCACAATGTGTATATGTTACGTCTGGGTTTGGTAACACCAGTGCCGGTGTCCTGTCTCACGAAGGACTGAGCTGAGCCCAAATATATAACTCATAATTTACTTGTAGCAGACATCCTGCTACCAAGGTAGAAAACATCCAATTGATATTAGGCCATCTGTAGTGTTGTTTTTGCTACTATATATATATTTTGAGATAAGGTTTACATTAGTTAATGAGCTTGTACAGAAATCTTAAGCCCACATCTTCACTCACCTTTGACTAGTGGGTTGACCAAAGGGGAAGAATATGATGTTTGATAAAAAAAATTAGCTTGAAAGGCAAGTTTCAGACTAATGGTCATTTTTTTTTTTATCATGGTTGTAGACTTCCTGGGTGGGCAAACACAACATTTGGTCATCATTAATATTCACAGCACTAATATTTACAGTTTGAACTCCGAACTGTATAAATTACAAGGGACAAATTCCCACAGGTTTGGAAGAATTCTAACAAATCCATGCTGCTCCCTGGCCTGGATCCCTTGCTGAATCTGACTTCTGCTGCTCTCCTTCCACAGAAGATTTCACTCTTGGTGAATAAACCCTCACCTTGCTAAAGATTAACGCTAAAAACAGTGACTGCAAATTGTAACACTCAAAAGTTAACTGCTCGAAGGTCGGTTAAAATTTATATTTTGGCATAAAAAAGCATCGTGAGGGAGGCAGAAGATCTAAAGAGTGATGGTGAAAGAGGACAGAAACACCCAGCACTGGGCAGTTCCTCCCTGTTTTTATGTACCATGCAGGTAGAAGTGGAAATCCTCTGAGTGTTGCTGTTATTAATTTAATTGTTTTTTTTAATAATTTCTGTATAATCTAACGAAAGGTTTCTCGCGCTGACACCCTGGCTTTTCTTGCATTTTAAAGCAGCATCAAATGATTTGGTGTAAGAATTTCCTCCTAAGAACTCCCAGAACTGTGAATTGACTTCAGGTTCACGCTGAATAAATGCAGTTTGCTTCAAACGAGCTGAACATATTTCCACATTCAGTGTGTTCGTGAGCTCCACACACTGTGTGGTCAATGGCCAAAAAAAAAAAAAGAAAGAAGAGGAAATTTATAGATTGAAAAGAGTGAGCACACATTTACAGCATGGGAAAGGATGCTACAGACCTTTCTGAGATGCATTCTATGTATCCCAATATTTTTCCAAGATGTATTGAAGAATCTGTCCTTCTTCAAACTTAATTAAGCATATTCAAGGGCAAATTAATCTACATGAATGTACATTTCCACATATTTTTCTAATAACCCAGTAAAACCTAAGCCTAAGGGGATGTAATAAGAATTAATTAAAGTAATTCTGTACAAATACTTTACTGAGAAGATCTTTTGAAAATCAGGGGGGTTGCCGTAATTTATTGCTGAGAGCAGAATTAAATACCTTTTCTAGGAAAGTTCCCATTAATTCTGATAGCCTCATATTTTTGCCATTATTATAGCAACACTTTTCCCTCTGAATTCTTGTTTTTTCCTCCTTAGTACAGAACAAAAGAAAAGAAGGATCAGATTTTGTCGAATCACAAAAGAGGGTCCTAAATTAAATATTCACTATTTATGCTGCAAAGCCAAAAGCTGTCCTCCCAAATTAAAAAAAATTCTGCTCTTTATACTCCACCTGCCAGAATCTCAAGTCCTAGCTGCCTTTTCCTTTCGGATCTTTGTCATCAAATCTTTTTTCTTGTCCCCAGTCAACCAACCAGTTAGTTGTTAGATTTCTTGACCTAATCTTACCTTTCCTTTGCCTCTCTCTTTTCCTCCTGTTTCCCTATTTATTGTTACCTCTACATTCACATCAGCCATTCTCACATCACATTTCTCCATGTTGAAAGTGAAGCAAGGTACATTGCAAAGAGGTAATTTTTTATTTTCTAATCCTGCTAAGGATAAAACCACGTCAAGTTTCTTACAGAAGTTAAGAGGCACTGAGGTATCACAGGTCCTATTTCACCATGAAATTTTAACCAAGCTCTAAAGTCTTGTGAAGTTCCAGTTATTAAAAACCCAGAACAACAGAAATTTAAATAATGGAGAAGAACAGTTTAGTTTTCAACAGCTTTGCTTTTGGCGGTGGAAAAAAAATGACACTAAGACAGCTTTAGTCAAAAAATTTAAAATTTAATCAAGACACAAGCAGTTGAAAAAAAGGGTAGAAGAAGCTGCTGAAACACATGAAAATAATTCTGTTCTACTGGTGCAAGGCCCCCATCAGAAATTTGCATTGCCAGTTCTTGAAATATTGTTAGAGACAGAACAAGGAGCAACCACTTTCTTTCTAGCAGTGGCTGGGAAGTCAGGGAGCCAAGCAAGGTTTGCTTCCTAAAGTGTGAAATATGTCTTGTTTCTACATGGATTTTTACTGACCTGACAGTTTGGAAGCAAAAATCCTGTAATTTGGTGGATGTAGCTTTTTTTTGTTTCGCATTTCTTTAAAAAAATGAAATTCCGAGGCCAAATCAAGGAGAGTCTAATTCATCTTCATTTAGAAAAAGGGGTTATTTTTTTTAAATTTAGGCACAGAGCAGATAGACATTTATAGAACCAACTTGTTGGACACCTGCTGCTGAGTTTCTATGGGAAGGCAGACAGCAAAATGATCCATTGAAGAGGGACCTGCTCACTTAACTTTTGCTGGGAAAGGGAGTAAGTCTGTGGAAAACTCCTGTAAGCCAGACTGGTAATTATCCTTCCACAAAGTTAAATTTATGGTCTTCTGAGCTAGTGATCCTAAGAGTGTCTTAACTGTATTTCCCAGTGCAGCCCCTGGTGTGATTTTTGTCAGGGATATACACATTTTCAGGATCCTTCCATTTTCTTGGAAGCATCTCCTTTCATTTTACTTCCATACAGCCTTGATTCAGACCTCTTCTGTTAAATGTTGGGTCTGTATACATTTTCTTCATCTCTTGTCCTTTCTATTTATTGAGAATAACATACCATTAGATTTTTTATCTCCTGCACACATCTTCTGTCTGTTTTGTCTGAATTGGTGAGAGACACCTTAAATCAAAACTCTTTGGCACTTTCCTTCATAGTTACGGATGAATTTTGGTGGGTTTATTTTTTTTACAGCAGGTTAAAATCTATTATAGAAATAATATAACAACTATGTGGTCATTTATAGTAATTGCATCTATTGTTTTCTTTGCTGCAAGGTTCATGGTCATCCTGGTGTCCAAAAAAGTGCATCCCAGATTACTGCAGCTCTTGAAATATCAGCTGAAGGTAAGCAATGAAAATTAGCTGGATTTACCAACCACTGCACATTTTTAACACATTTTTAACTGATCACATGTGGCTGCTGTACCCATTGTTAGAGAATACTGCCAGGATTGCTCTTCTCATCATCTCTTTCACTGAGGGCTTTCCTTTATGCCTGAAAGCCAAACTTTTACAGGAGGAAAAATTTTTACAAGCCGTATTTTTGAGTTATTAGCTCTGTCACACTGATTTATACATCACGGGTGAAAGGGTGAAAAAGCACTACAGGCAAACCCCAGAATTTAGTTTTGTTCATCCCAATCTCCTGTAATCAAAGGGGTAGACAAAAGTCAAGGTTTATTCTTCTGAAGATAATTCTTGTTGATATGTTTGTAATTGTAAGTGCAAAATTAACGGTAATTAAAAGGAAAGGAAGGATACTAAAATGGGGTTTAAAAAAATAAGGTGCCATAAATAGGAAATTTATCTGTTTTCAATAAGGCATTTAAACTCAGTGGCATTAAGCTGAAAATAGTGCTAGGGAAGCTTAAATTTCTATATAGAGGAACACAGCTCAGCATTTAGGTTAACTACATACTCCCAGTCTAGTATTATTCTCTCTACAGAACAGTGGTTGTCAGGATGTATGTCTCAAAAAAAAAAATAAAAGGAATATTTTTAGTTCTGTATCAAGCCTAAACTAACAACTGATGCTCTCATTGTTCTTAGGAAAACTACAAAGTGCTCTACAAAACCACCAAAAGGAGCAGCACAGCTCGTTTGCTTTTCAGAAAAGATCAATTTAAGTTTCAAGGAAAGCTAAGTAGCATCTCAGGCAAGACAGAAAATTGCATGCAATCACATTATCAGATGTTAGGGAGATAACTCAGTTCACCAGATGAAATCTTTAGTTGGAAGCAACTACATAAAGTACCTTAAATTTTGGCAATAATGGTAAAATAACCACCTTAAATTTCAATTATGGGTGCTGAGCTGACAAGCAATTAGTCAGTGTCATGTATCTTCATCACTTGCAATCCAGTCATATATTCAAATGTGCTACACAGACCAGACAAAGAATTTGGAAGAGTTTCTCTTGGGTTTGCCCCTTCTATTTTTTTTAAAGCGGTGCAGAAGGACACAAAGTTATTTTCAAGACTGTTCCTAAATCTTTTGAGATTAAAAATTGCGAGTACTGGAAATTGGTATAGTGCTGCAGAAATCAAGAGAGGTATATCTGCCTGTGACTTGCCTTTATTCTCTTTTCATATTAATTGCAATCAGGGCAGTTCCATGGGAGTTTTAACAAAGCAAAAGGTAAATCTCTTTGGACAAATGGTTCCTTCTGCTCCTTTAGTCTCTCGTGTTATGGAGTTCAAGCTTCCCTTATTCTTTCAATTCTTTTATTTCAACTGTGAGAAAAGTCATGTATTCTACAAGTGCATATTTTTTTTTCCAGTTAAAAATGTCACAGAAGCTTTAAATGGATTGTCAGTAGTTGGAGATGCAGTCAGAAACACTGAGAAAAGTTATTCGTTCTATAACTTAACAACAGAATTTCACTATATTGCTGTTTATTGGAATGAGCCTTTATGGCTTTTTGCAAATTGAAAGTCTGAGTTATAAAAACAGAGCCCAGAATTTAGGGTGAATATTTGTAATGATGATGTTCTTGCACACCATCTCTCTGTGACTTTGGCATACTGGAGCATCATAAAGTATTATGGTCTTTTACAGCAAGGGCCTTGAGGATAAACCTGCTTAGACTGACATGAATAAGACAGTAATAATACACATTCAGGACCTGAATCGTTTTATTTCCCCTCTATCAATGTCTTAAAATTTCCAGTGGGATTTGCCTTTTAGTGATTTTCATCACATAACATTATAAATAATTGGAAAGAATTTAGTAAAGCTATAAGCTTCCAGTGTATAATAATACAGTTGGCAGTGTTGGGTCAAGCAATTAGTAATATATAACCCTGGCTAGGTATAAAAAGATGCATTAAAGTAATAGAAAAAGTAAGTTAAATGCATCTGATATTAAAATGGTTCATTTAGTGACCAATTTACAAAAGTATTAAAGAAGTCGTAATTTGTGTGAGGACATTGAATGATCAGTTGACAGCAAGGGTCAAATTTAACTGAGATTTCCTTCAATGGACAGAGTCAGATTTCTGCTTAAATGACTTGCATGTCATCATATCAAATGGTGAGAAGCTAAAGCTGGTGTTGGGAGCCAGAACTGAAAGGAGAATCTGGAGAGCAGAATACAATCAGCCCTTGGACGTGCAATTTATCAACAGGAGGTATCTTCAAAAATTTTAAACATGTCAAGACAACTACTTGTATTGGTATTTCGAGACACAAGTGAAAATTTCCCAAGGGGATTCATAGGAACAGGGTCCAACAGTTTCTTAAATCTCTCTGTAGCATCCTCCTGGGTGAGATCTCCAGAAATGTGTACTTTTGGAAGCATCCCTTTTTAAATGCTAAATTTATGTCTTCTGATTTTTTTTTGTCTATACTTATCAAGTCTATTTTTGCACTCTGTACATTCTGGATATTTCTGTCCAGGAAAATTGTCTAAAATAGGAAGTGCCATTTACCAAGCCCCTGTGTTGACTCCTTACAGGTCTTTCGTTAGAGTCAATATAAATCAGTTTTAAGGTATATCACCCTACACAAGTCTAACACTGGAAAGCCACTTGAAACTGCTCAGACAGCTTGTAAGTAATCATATCACACAATATGACATAAAAGTGTATAAAAGCTCCCTCTTATACACTTCTGCAAAGCTTACTGTTCAAGAATAAAATTTTAATTCAGAAGAGATTATCTTCCTGAAGTTAAATAAAAGTGAACATATAACAGATTTTTTTCTTTTTTGCATTGTAGTCTTAGTTTAGCTTAATTTTAACTTCTAATGCAGCCATAAGGTGCAAACTGAAGCAACCTGAGAATGAGTTTCAGAAGTGCTGTGCCTCCTATGAGAAGAAGCTCGCCATTACATTTCTATGACTGTGCATAATAATCAAGTTCTAAAGCACTGAACAGACAGAAAAGACAAAGACTGTTAAAACTGTGAAACCTATTAAAAAGAAATGTTTCTGCAGACAGATGATACACCATATTAAGAGGAAGGTGAGTTTCTGTTTAGTACAGCAAAGTCTTTTCAAGTTTGGGTTGTATTTTCAAAAGGTCTGGCAGCTCAGAGGCCAGAACATTCCAGAAAAAGAGTTTTGTTTCTAAAAAAAGGACTGTGCTTATATTAGTTCTGGCATAAAACATCGTACAGAAGTTTACACATGCAAACCTGCATGAATCCAAACACCAACCACCTTGGGAGTGATCAGATAAAATGCACTTTGATGTTCTGTTCATTAGATCCATTGGCAAGTGGAAGGTAGTTTTACAAGGAAAATATATTCAAATAATAACTAAGGCTTCAAAGACGCACCAGGAAAGATAGTTGTTCAGGTATTTTGTCTGGTCTCTGATTTTTTTTTTTTAAAGAACAGAATTCAAAAGAAAAATAATAATAATGTTAAAGCACATTTTCTGAGGGCAAGAGTAAAACATCTTTTGTACAGACAATTTTACATAACAATGGTCACGACACAGATAGGGGCAAAAGGCTCTGTTTGATGTTGTCAAATATTGGCTAGAACAGAAACAGAATGTCAGCAAAAGAGACAGACACAACTTTCAATGAAAATGTATTTCTGAGGTCCGTTCATCTCTTTACACAGTGATCTAAACGAGAGTTGCTGCATTTTCATTAGCTGATGGAACCTTTGGGCCATGGGAATAGTGCTAAATATCCAGCCAGAGACTTCAGAGCAGCTCTTCTCGTTGCATCATTAATGCCACATACACTTTACATTTATGCCTTGAAATTAAACTTTTTTTTGTGCCCGAGTTTTCCACATTTTAAAGTCAAACTTGCACGTTCACACAGTTACAATTTCATCCTTATAGTAGGCTTAATGAAGCACATTTTTGAGGAGTCAGATGGTTTTGATCTACAAACTCCAACTCTCTGAAGCTGTCAACTTGTTTACAAGAAGTCAATTTTTTTTTAAGCCTGGGATCTTATCGTGTTGATAAGATCCACCAGCCTTGAGCACACACTGCAAGGATTGTTGCATTCCCTCTCTCCCCTCTATTCCTGTAACATTTCCCTGTGTCCCAGAACGTGGCTGTACTTCTTACCTGCTAGAAACCCACCAAATGCAGCAGGAAAAATCCAATCATGCAGTGGTTCTCTTTAAAGAGCTGTAAATACTGGATGGTAGAAGCTTGTGCTTCCTGTAAGGTTGATCTTATGGCAGAGAAGGAGAAGGAAAACCAAGTTAAAGCCTAATAAGAACTGAACTCATTTAGAGCTCAATGCAAGTTTTTATCAGAAAACTAATTTAAAAATAATAATAATAATAATAATAATAATAATAATAATAATAATAATAAAGACTGCCCTTCTGTTTTAGAAAGACAATAAACATCCAGGATATTGCTCTGTAACTCTAGTTGCCTCTTGGTTTTGCACCCCTTCTTCTTTCAAGCTAAATCTATCATATCTTATTTCCAGAATGATTTTTTTTTCAGAGCTGAGCTTCTACCTCACTGAATTCCTGGGGAGAGCAGCCGAAGTGGTTCTGAATATGTGTCCCTGTAGGGTGAAAACTGGGATATTTTAAAAACAAAGCCAGATTGCCTTTCAGCATAAGTTCAGGTTGAAAGATTTATATTTGTTTTTGTTTCCCCACCTTCAGTATCACAGAAAAACCTGTAGCCTGGTGGTGAAATTGTGCTGATCAACTATGGGAGCTCAAAGTTGTTCTCCTAAAAGCTGCCACTGGTAAGTGGCATTTCTGCATTTCCTGCATTTCTTTCCACTGTGGCTATTGCAAAGTAGCCCCAAGAGTAATGCAGAATAATCCTGCCAAAGCAAGGTCACAATGACACAGAAACTTGACCAACAGGGCACCAAGGAGGCAGAGCTTCTGCTCATTAGGTTTTTAAGAGACTTGATGTGTGCTTTAGGCTGTTGTATTTATCTTTCTGGAATTTAAAACGCCATAAAAGTGTCCTCTTATTAGAACAAGTCTGAAAGTAGTGGCTTCAGATAAGGATTGATCAAAGGGACATAGATAAGACTCATCAGCCCTTTAAAATGATGGTATAAATAAGATTCTAAGTAACAGGGAGTGAAGAAGGTGCACGATTTAGGTTAGATATGACATGCATAAAATCTTATAATGATCAGTAAGGGCTGTACCATTTCTCTTACGAGATTTGATGAGCACTATCTTAAATATACTATGTAAAAAATTACCTAGATCGATTCACTCTTGCAGCCTGTGCATTTCTGACACAGAAGGGAAAGAAAATATATAGGTATTTCAGTCTTTTTAGGCACTTTTTGAATTCTACTACCAGGAAGAAAGACTATAATTTTTCCCTTTTTTTTGTTTGTGTAGGTGTAAATTAGATGATTAGGTAGCCTGACCTCTCACATATGACTTTCAAAAGCTAAGCTATCAAGTGCATAAGAAAGGAAGGGATTTAGTAGCACCAATTTTGAGGACTAGGAATAAACTGCTGGGGGAAAAGTTTTGCATTTCAAATTAAATTGATACATTGGTCTTACCGTGGCATTTTTATTTCAGAGCTGTGCATGCAGTAACTTTACACTGAATTGTTGTGCATACATGTACAGACATATTTACAGACATATGTCATAGATATATATATATAAATTCTACGTGTCATTCTGTATATACATACTTATCTATCACCACTAATGAATCACTTTGTCAGGTTGAATATTCACCCTCGTACACATCGTAGAACTAACACTGCTTGACAAACCAAACACAATTATCCTTTAAAACAGATTTCTGAGGTAAGAACCATGGTAATATCTAGCTGGAATATTTCTTACTCAGAGGCTGAAATCTACAGATAGGACACAATTTCCCTTCTTTGGTGCCTTTAGTTGCAATTATGACTGATACAAAATGTGGAGGATTTTTATAAACTGCCCTTCTCCACACAAAACTGCTACCTGAAGTTTTTTCCCCTTTCTTCTTTCAGCTGACAGGTTGAAAACCGAGGATTCAATCATATGGATTTCTTTATTTTATATCTCTCGAATATGAAACACACAGAATTAGTTCACTGCCTGTGATTTGGAGCACAAGAAAAGACAAAATAAAGGAACATAAAAATAACACTATATGTGGGATGTCAGCGTGGTCACTGGAAGATCAGGAGGGAGACACTTCAATGCACTCATTGAGACTTGTTTTCACTGAATCAGTTGGACTGAGAGTGTTGCCCCTTCTATGTAAACAGTGACAGACACTGACTTTACATAAAATTTCAGATGGACCTACTGATTTCCAGGGCATAAACAAGTAGCATGGACAGCAATTTTCCCTGTAGATTGAGCTGAGCCACGAGACCTGACTGACTAAATGCCTTCTTGGGGGCAGATGTGCCACATCTAAAGATGTTGTCACGGAATGCTTTCAGTTAGAAAGGACATTTAAAGGTCATTGAATCCAACTCCCATACCTTCCCCACCATGGACGAGGACATCTTTCACACAGAATCACAGGATGGTTTGGATTGGAAGGGACCACAGAAAGGCCATATTAGAACTATTGTAAAGATATATAATTATCTTTACAACTGTATAAAGACCAGTTATAACTTTTGTGACCACCTGGATAACACTGGAACAGGCTTCCAAGAGAAGTGGTCAATACTCAAGACTGTCAGTGCTTAAGAGACATTTGGGCAGTGCCCTTAATAATTTGCTTTAACTTTTGGTCAGCCCTGCAGGAATTGTGCTTTTTACAAGTCTGTCAAGAAGGCTCATGCCCTCCTTGGAGCACAGAACCTGACACTACCTAGGGGGGTAGAACGACTCAGTAGGACAAAATGACTTGATAAGTGTGAGATTCAGACTGTTCAGACTAAGAAACACTTCCTGCATCACACAGGCATTTGAATTTTGAAAGTGAGCTCTTGGTCCCATTTCTGTGGCTCTTCCTAAAATTTCAAAGGTTTTCTTCGAAAAAGTTTGCTTGAAAAATTGCTTTCTAAAAAGTTCACCAGGTTCAGCTTCATTCTACAACATAAGACAAATTATAGTCTCATTGCGAAGGAAAACTGCATCATTTTAATAATTATGTCAATTTTTTTTCCAAATATTTTTCCAGTGACCATTTGAAAAAGCCCAAATATTTATTCTGTAATTACTCAACAGGACCCATTGTTACCATTTGCTTTTTAACTGCATGATAAGATGACATTACCACAAACTGATAACACAAATGCAGCTCTTTTATTAATGATTAATCCAAGCCTGTCATTTCGTGGACTTGTCATTGGAAGACTTTTAATCTACCCAAAAACCTCATCGATTTTTTTTTTCCATTAATTGCTAACGCGTCTCCCTTGAATTTCAAGTGGTACAAGCACTTTTTTAATGAATGACTAAGCAGCAGGAAGCCCACTGAGGCCAAGTCTCCTGAGGTGGAGGGGTCCCAGAGCAGTGCAAATCAGTGAGATGCTGCCCGTGGTGTCGATCACGGGAGCTTTCCCAAACCAAAAGAAAGCACTTCAGCCCCATAACTGTGCCCAGGTGGCCCAGAAGGCCAGTGGCACCTGGCTTGGATCGGCCATGGTGTGTCCAGCAGGACCAGGACAGTGATTATTCCCCCTGTGCTGAGGTTGAACCTCACATCCTGAGGGAAGTTTTGGGCCCCTCAGGTCAAGAAGGACACGGAGGGGCTGGAGCGTGTGCAGGGAAGGGAAGGGAGCTGGGAAGGGGCTGGAGCAGCAGGAGCAGCTGAGGGAGCTGGGGGGGCTCAGCCTGGAGCAAAGGAGGCTCAGGGGGGACCTTCTGGCTCTGCAACCCCCTGACAGGAGGGGGGAGCCGGGGGGGGTCGGGCTCTGCTGCCAGGGAACAAGGGACAGGAGGAGAGGGAACGGCCTCCGGCTGTGCCAGGGGAGGCTCAGGTTGGACCTCAGGAGGAATTTCCTCCTGGAAAGGGTGTCCAGCCATTGGCAGGGGCTGCCCAGGGAGGTTTGGACTGCCCAGCCCTGGAGGTGTCCCAGGAAGGTCTGGACATGGACCTCAGTGTTCTGGGCTGGGGGACAAGGTGGGAGTTGGGCGTAAAGTTGGACTTGATGACCTTGGAGGTCTTTTCCAACCTTAATGATCCTGTGATAACTCTGGGATAACTCACTTCAGTCTGAGGGCTGTGCTTTGAAACAGGCAGCAGAAAGAGAAGTGATACCAGGGGTCTAAACTCACAATCCTTACCCAGAGTGGTGAGAGCACACGCACACATCTCCAGGCCCGTGGCAACCGCTGGTGTCCTGGTCATCTCCTCATAAACCAAATTAAAGTCTACACCTCCCTCTTTCTGCCTTGCTCAAGTCATTGCCTTATTTACATGATCAATTTGCTCTGTGACCTCTCTTCCATCCTTTCTAATATTTTAGAGGTACAGAACAGCATATTAAAAAGAGTGTATAACCGTCTCGCTAAAGCAATATCTAGGAAGAATATTATCCCATTCGTTACTTTAATAAAACAAAAATGATTAAATCATAAATTGTAATTCTTTATACATTACCTTAAACCATAATAAATAAAATAATTGCGATAAATTATATTAAACCCTGAATTTTTAACCCCTTGTCATTATTTCAAGTTATATTCTCAGTGCTTTATTAGAGCTGCAGGATAGGAAAAGCTTTACTTCAGCAGGAGAAAGATAATTGCAAAAATATACCCCAAGAATTGGCTATGACAAATTTTTGTTTGACCAAGTAAAGAAGTTTTGTTGGCTCTTTTTTTTGTTCCTTTACCATATGCCCTTCACACACAGTACACATCCAGCCACCGTGAATGAAAGTGTTCCTTACCTCTCCTGGTGGTTTAATATTTGGTATATTTAGATTTTTTTCTTCATATATTTTGTATATACAAATACAATTTATGCTCACACGGTTACTTTCATTGCATAGTTTATTTATATTTTACTAATATATTCTATTTATATTTTGTTTAATTTATACATTTATAATTTTTATGTATTTATAACTTTTATATTTTTAGATATGTATATGTTCTGTATATTTAGCATATTGTCTTTGTTGCAGAATGTCAAAAGTCTGGCTCTGTTGGATTAGAAAGATCCCATTTCTACTATGCCCTGTCAACTTCTGGGATTTTGAATGTATCCACATTTTCCAAATACTCAGTATAATAAAATATTGCTTTTCACAGGTCTAATGTTATTCCATGCATAAATAATTCTAACATTTTTTTTAAGAGATGGCATTCTTAATCATAGAAATCAAAAGAACTTTCCATCAATAACCATTTAACCAACTTTTTCTTTGACTAAATAGAATTTACCAAACCAGAAGTTCAGTGCTCAAATACAGTCTGCAACTGAAGTTGAGCCCAATCTTCTCTCCTTTTTGGAATATTTAGAGGACACACTGACTTCACAGAACTGCAGTTCAGGCTAAATCTTTGTTTTTATTGGCCTCCCTCTCCCTCAAAATACTTAATTAAAACCTACTGAAGGTTATTAAGAAAAAAAAGGAAGAAAAACCTCTGGATGCAATAGGCTTTTGAACAAACGGTGAGCTCACCATGAAAATCATAATTAAAAAAAGGTTTAATTCAAGAATAATACCAAAAGTGCATTCCAATAAAAGCCTGGCCAAAATGTAGAGCTCATTAAAAGGGATCGGTGGAAAACAAGACCAAAATCAGTGGAAAATAAGAACAGGGGTAAAAGACATTATTATTTTGTCTGTCCTTCTATGATTTTTCCCAAATATTGCTGAGAGCTGGAGGAAGTTCTCACAGCAGTACCACCCCAGTGATTTTTTCCTAAGGTTTTGTTCTCCTCCCTCAGAAATCCTGTAAAACTGGGAATCTCGGGTCTTTATTAAAGAACAACCCAAAAACCTGAAAAGAAACAAAAGCCAAGCAGATCCCTTTTTTTTTTTCTTCTTTCAATGGGATTTTATTTTCCTCCCTTCTCGATTTGTTGATCGGTTCACTGTGAAACTATACGAGCTCTTCAACGTCTTCTTAAAATTTTGAGCCACACAGAAGCTTGGATTGGATTTTTTTTTCTCCTTCTAGCAATCTTCTCCCTGATTATTCTTGCTTTTGCTGGCTTGTCTTTTCCTAAGTCTGAGGCTGTTTGAGTGTAGAACCAGCGTTTTCAAAATTACAGATTCCTCTCTCTTTTGTATGTTCTGCTGCAGGGCAAGGTGTATCATTTCTCTGTCATTAAACCACATTCACTGACTATGGGGATGGTTGTAAATAGCAGTAAGGCACACAACAGGCAGGATATGTTTGTGAAACTCCACCTGACTTTGTAATCTTTTAACTTTTCCCACCCTGCACCTGGGAATTACCAACTGGAGAACACGCAGCCTCCTCCTCGTCTCTGATTAGGAAATGATTTCAGTGATCAGCCACGTTTGAGAAACTTGGAAATTACTTAAAAAGCTTGTGCTCATTACTAGTGATGAAAGAAGGTACATCCTGCGTGGGGAAACTGAATTTTGGAATCACAAACTGATTCTCTATTTCGCATAAACTTAAACACCTTTGAGTTCAGAACAAACAGCTCGGGTTGCACTCGCTGGGGTTCAATACATAAATTTATTGCTTGGAAGTGATTTAAGTTAGAAGGGTGTTATTAAGTGTATCCTTTCTGCCAAATAACGAGTGATTTCAGCTCCCACTAAAGGAGATATTTTTTTGTTTGTAATTCGCCTCATCAGGCAACAGCAGCTGTGCCTTAATTTTCACAGGTTGCTCACAGAAAATCAAGTAATCACTTAAGATATGTACACATTGGAAAGTAAATACTCTGTGCTTTTGTTCCTTCTCTTATTTATGCAATTAGGGTATCAGGCTGACTAACGAGTTCTGACAGAGAACTACATATGTTCTTTTCATACACCAACCTCCTGTCCTAAATAAATGTTTTGGCAAATGATTTTATCAGACTCTTCAATCGTAAGAACTTTGGAAACTCATTCCTAGGTATGCCCTTTATTTCCTCATGTGTCCATCCTTGAAAAGTGCTAGGGATTATTTGGATCAAAATAAGAATATAAGGCAACTACTTAATAGCCATCATTTTTTTTTTTTCTTAAAACCTTTAACCAACCACCCCCTGCCACGGGCAGGGACACCTTCCACCAGCCCAGGTTGCTCCAAGCTCTGTCCAGCCTGGCCTTGGACACTTCCAGGGCTGGGGCAGCCACAGGGATGTGCCAGTGCTTCACTATATTAAGCAGGGAAAGTTACTTTCAACTCTTTGCTAAGTCACTCTTTGCTCAAAGCTCGGGAATGTCAGGCACATCATGAATTCCAACTGCTAATTTTACCGTGGAATGTATCATACAGCAAGAGTTCCCAAGAACACCTGTGTCTTAATAAGGAGTTTGAAGACATTAATAATATTATCCCTCTAAATAATTTGCTATCTAAGGACTGAACTGTGGTTTAAGACCCTAAGGGCAAAGTCATGGACCATTAAAATGTTCTCGGAGATATTTAATTATTCATTAGTCATTAACTCACACCAATTGTTCTATCAAAACAGTAAGTTTTTCATGTAAATGCTGGAATTTCTTTTCATTTCACTATTGTAATGTGTATTTGGAAATATAATGAGTTTTTAATATTTAAGCCTGAAAATATTCTGAAGGGAAAAAAAATTATAATACGTTGTTAAACCCTGTTAAAACAGCAGTTTTTTCATTTTTCTGGCAGCTCCTAGAACGATGGTCTCAACGTTATTTCTACAAAATAGTCTTTGCTATGGCAGATGCAGGAATACCCCATCATTATGTTTTATTCCACTTATCACAGAAAAACGTGTTTATTTCCTTTGCTCACATCTCCTGTCATATCCAGTATGTTTGTTTTAGAATGTGACCGGTCTCCTGTCAGATCTTTTTTATTTTGTCCCCAAACTGATAATCTTTCCAGCCTTTCTGAAGTAATTGTTGTTTTTCCCTGCAGTGCATCATTGATCTAGTTGACATTTTTTTAATGTCTCCTACAGTTTAAGGGATTGAGCCTTTTTCTCATGCTCTACTTTCCATGAATTCAGATTTATTTTTTCTGTACTCTGTACTATGACTTGTTTTATAAGCTTCCCTCAGAGTTACGCTCTTCCATGACATGTTTATTGTGTTCTTCCTCTGTTTATCTGGTTTGTCATAATTTGTAGTGATTAGATTTTTATATCATCTCCTGTAAAGGAGAGACTGCATGTTTATCATCTATTCCTTTAGGCACAGGCATGAGAAAAGCAAGATACCAACACACATTATATAAAAAACCCAAATAAACCAACCAACCAAAGACACCTGTGGAAAAATGACCCTGAGTTTTTTTTTATTATTATTTTAATTTTTAAGTCCCTTTTTTTATTTCAAGCAAACTAAAATAGATTCTGTTGTGGATGCTTGGTTGTGACTTATATCTGTGGATCATGTGCTGATGTAATTGTGAGTGAATATGCAGAAATACAGGAAAATCATGCTCATTTTCTACTATTTTGCTTATGCCTCCTCTCACTTAGTCTTCTTGCACTCTGTTTCCCCCAGAATCAGGATCAAAACTCCTCTCTTTTCACAGAGTAAATAACTTTAACTCAAAGCTTCAAATGTCCCAACTCCAAAGGGAATATTAGCCAGCAAATACAAGCCATCAAAATCTTTGCCCCTTACTCTAGCTAACAATCTCTGACAGAGAATTGTCATTAATATTATAATATCCTACTGGAGCAGGACTGGAGCAGGAACATGGTGTCATCTTCTACATACGATGTATTCTACAAACATAGAGTTAAAAAAAACCTCCCAAACCAAGGTACAGCCACAGCCCAACCAAAACAGGTGTGTGGGAGAATGTCTGGAAAATCTGAGAATAAATATCTGATGCTTTAACATACATTCAAAAGGCTCTATTGGAAGAAGACAGAAAAAACAAAATTAAATTTTTTTAAAGAAGAGCAGGTTTTAGGTCTGATAATTGCTGTCTAGGCCTTTATTACCAAGTGTCCCTCTGATACCAAATACGGATTATTTCTCTACACCAAAGAAGAAGCTACATTCCAAAAATTCCGGGTAGGTGCTTGTCTTCAGTTGCAGAAGATTTATTTTTTTTAACACTGTAAATGTGAGCTAAATATGAGTGTGAGCTAAAGCCTATCGCTCCCGTTGATATTCAAAGCACAGTTTAATACAGATAAAGCTCCCTGGTAAATGTATATTAATGCCTTTTGCCTCCCAAGGCAGCACTAAAACCACCTGGAAAGCATCAAACTCTATGTTACACGTGCATTTACAGAGTTTGACTCCTCAGTCACTGAGTTCCAGATGTTATTGGAGCTTCTTCCCCTTGATTCTCTTACCTGTTATGCCCCATCTGAAATTTTTTCCTACAGAAAATCCAGCCAGATTTTTTTTTTTTATGTAATTCATTACAGTGTCCCAAAGGACCTGGATCTTCTCCAGGTCTTTGTTTTGCTTCTATACTTTTGGCAAAAGAAATAAAAAGGGGAAAATTTATGCTGGAAGAATGCCGAGAGTAGCCCATTCAATCAAAATCATGTCTTGGTGCAGAGACTATTAGCCAGTCATATCCACATTCTACCTAAATAATTAACTTGTAACACAGAAAATCTAAATTATTGGAGTGTCCTTGAATTGTTCATGGAGGTTTGCTGCTCACATTGACAGGAAAAAAAAAAAAATCTATTTTTAAAAATTCTAATGCTACTGCACCAAAATCTAAAATAGCCTACAAATAGCCTACAGAGAGCATTGTCTGGAAAGTAAAAAATAAATAAATAAATAAATAAATAAATAAATAAATAAAAAATCAGTTGCACCTATTTTGCTTACAAGTCCCACTCTTAATGATTCTGTATGCAGTGCAGTGAGGAAAACTGCCTTTCAACTCCATCCTTTGGGTCTGCAAATTGCAAACTGTTCTTCAGGGCATGGTGCAAAACTTCGTTGGAAAAGGCAAAATAATGGTATATACCAAACCAAAACACCTATACTGAAACCAAAGTGGTGTACAGATCAGTCTGGACAGGACTAGAGCAACTGTCCTTGCAGCCATTTCATTTTTGCTGTGTATGAACTTCTAGAAGTTGAAGTGGTAACAGGCACATTTAGAAAAGGAAACTTTAGTTGGAAAAGCTTCAGTGAGCTGCTGGAGCAAGTTTGAAACTGTGCACAGTACTTCAGGCTCTGGGTTTGGTACATAATTTGCCTTATGCAGCAACTGAATCAATTATTTTCACTGGCAAGATACTGTATTTATTGCTTTTTGGTTTTTTACCTGTGCCCTTCTAGTCATGCCTCAGCACGAACAACAAAACTGCTGTTTCCAGGCTATGAAATTTTATGTGTCTTTGCTTTTGTTAATTATAAAAGCAGCTAAACCACTTTAACTTGCACAAATGTACCACACGGAGAATTATCTGAGCTGTTTGAAAAATAAGAGAGAGTTAATTAGCATTGCTCTTCCTACCTTCAAATACCTGTGGAGGAGTCTGAGTGACCTTCTCTTGGCTCTACCACCTTGCAAAAGACAAATCTGCACACAGTCATCTTTGCAGCTGTAGTCCTTAGGGCTGTAAGAAAAGAGAATAAAAGAATATAGGTGGAAGTGTACAGTGCATATCTTGGAGATTAGTGATGCAGCCCAAACTGCCTGTGAGAAAATAGCAGAAAAGTTTTCTGGTTTCCTTTCTTCTTTTTTTTTTTTTTTTTTTCAAAATGCAGTAGGGTAAAGAGAGAAAGTTAAAAATCTGAAGACCTGAAGAAAGGATACGTCCACTGACACTCACAAATTAAGGGAGAACTGGAAAATAGTGAGTGGGCTCCTAATATCTGGAGGTTCTGTTTGCTTTACCTTTACTCAAAATTACAGCCATCAATAAGGCTGATGACTGCTCTGGTGGACCCAGTTCTACAGGTATCAAGGAATTCTAGATTCATACAATTCCAGAGTTATAAATCTGGAAAAATTATGAACAGAATCCGATTCACAGTGTTTCTCAGCTGTTCACAGTGCTTTAAACATAACAAGCTATTATTGATTCTGTGAAAAAAGCAATATATAAGCACCTCTTGTTAGTGTTCAGCCCCCTGATTAGCACTAAAGGTCACACACAATCTGATGTGTTCCTGCCTTTGGACATTGAATTTTCCTAAAAGTTAATTCAAGGATTACAAACCTCCCTAGACCACATGAAAAGCTGATAATTATTCAAGTGAGGTCCCCTTGCCCTGTCTGTAGTCACGTTAATCAGCAGCATGGCTGTGCTAGTGCAGGAGCTGTTGGATAATTAACAATACATGGCTGGGAAGAAGTCAGTCAGCAGGGAATGCCCCAGACACCAGCCAGCAATGTAAGTAGAAAGGAAATGTAGAAATTTTTTTTTGTCTGTTCTCAAAGATCCTTTTCTCCTCTGTGTTACAAGACATGATTTAGTTTGCCAATAATATGAGTATTTCCAAAATACACCACTAAAACAATAAAACAGCACACCAAGCAAGTAAACTTAAAGTAAATTTGAAACCAGATATAAAAGCACAAAAATAGCAGAAATATTTGGCAGTCTATATTTTTGTCAGTTGAAATTCCCTTGTAATAATTTTATGACACAGATAAGCATAAATATGGGGAGAACACACAATGCCTAAGGAGCAAACAGATGCTAATGTTCGAGTCAGGCAAATGAAATATGTGAAAAACAGGTGCAGGTGATAAAATCTCCAAGATGAGAACAAAGGGTGGCAGGAAAGGTAGGTGATGGAACCAGAATAAGCAAGAAAGAGGCCTAGCAAAACCAGATCAGAACTGTTTCTGGTCCTCAAGGTACCAGAAACAATGTTGGGACCAGATGAAATCATGTATTTTCTTTTTAGGGGTTGCCTAAGCAGCATGGGATACCAGTGATGAGAAGGAAAGCTGGGGGAGAGAGAAAAAGCCTGCTTGGATTCCAGCTCCCCTGGAACTGGGTACACTTTACTAAATATGAAATTAAAGGGCTGTTTTGAAGTTTGAAACTGGTCTGGCTTTTTAGAGTCACAATGCTGTGCAGAATATAGCATCAGTCTCTGAAAATAAATGACATTCAGGCTGATGTGCATTTCCTCATTCTGATTTTCTTTTCCTTCGAAAGAATAAGAGGAGAAAATGGAAAGCACTTTATGTGTAACCATTAGGTCTTCCAGACATGATGACATCACAAAATCACTTGACATCAGGGATTACCACTATTAATGACAAGAGAAGGTGGAAATCACCCAAATTAACATGACAGTGACGTTCTACACCTTATCAGTATCCTGCTTTCTCTGCAGCAAATAAGAAAATTTAATTATAATAATTTCTCATTCGTTTTGGAGAACGAGCTCTAGTTTAATATGGCTAAATATTTGTTAATGTTGCAGAATGATCTCCTGAACTGTGAAAATAGAAGACACTGTGGTTGAAACAGCTCTGGGCTGGGCTTGCTTGGGGGAATGAAGGAGGCAGAGGCAGTGCTGAAAACTCAAATTATCCTCTGAACTTCTGCCAGCTGCTAATAAAGGTCAAGGTAAAAATGACAAGAATGTGACTAAAACAATGTTCCCCTTTTTTTGCTCCTCCATTAGACACTGAGACGAAAAGGTCTCCGTAAATCTACCAGTTACTGGAAATCAGGACAAAGATTCCCCAAAATTGTGCCATTGGTTTTTAACACAATACAGTTTTTCTTCTAGCTTCCAAACCTTTTAGAACTTTACTGCTGTTTCTTTTCAGTTAGAGGAGCGAGAAAAATTCCCTGCTTGGTTTTTTAGAACAAATAAACCCGTGACAATTGTCATCCACTAAAATTCACAGATTTAAAACACCAGCTAACACGCTGCATTCAAGAGCCTGTAGTGGTTTCTGCAGACATGGAATTAGCTGTGATACTCTTGGTTGTTTAGAGAGTCCTAGATTCCAGTAACATTTACTTTTAGAGGTAGCATCCAACAACAACACAGTGCAGCAAAAATGTTTTGATTCTCTATTTCAGGGTCTGTTTCACGTCCTTTCAGATACCCACAGCATCCCCAAGATGGCACTATGCCATAGAAAGATTAAGAGACGGGACACAGAAGTTAAAGTTAAATCATGGAAAGTAAAAACAGCTACAACATTTTGTGGAATTGATAAAAATAGAATTGAATGAGCATATTTAAACCAGCACATAGAATGCTAAGGAATTGTTAATATTTAATTAACAGAAATCATCAAAAGGTGTTTTTACTTAGAATTTTTTTTTTCTCAATGTACTGTTGAAAGGCTTTTTTATTACAATGAGATATATATCAAATATATAATAAGCTATATATCAGTTTGTTGAAGGCCCCTGGCAGTGCCAATCACATTTCTTTGGACCATCAGCCTAACAGACTAATCAGTGTTAAATACTAATGTGATCAAAGAATATGTCTTTCTTGAAAATTTTCTGCATGTGCCTAGCTGGAAAACGCATTGAGGGGCTAAATTATATCCTAACCCTATTTATGCACCAATTAAAATTTGATTGTGGTCTGTAGGAAGGCATTCTTTCTGTTAAAAGTACACAAACTATGCCATGAGAAGTGTGTTTATAGGGTTCTGTGCTCTGTTTTTAGTTTTTGACTGTTCACAAAATGACATGCACACGGATTAAAATGTGTCTTTCCAAACAGAAAAGTGATGCATAAAGACTTTAACAAGCGTGACAAAACGATTATTGTCTGCCCACAATTGTTTATTTCAAGGATTCCTGACGAAGCTTTGGGAATAGGAGATGCACTCCCAAATGCAGATCATAAAAACGGATATAAAAATGGAGACAAGCAGAGTAACCACAGCCACCTGCTCTGAGAAACAAAAGCAGAACAACGTCACTCTGCTTATTCATTACAGTCTGTGGCAATGAGCTACTTAAGCGAGTTATTTCACTGCTTTCATTCACAGAAATACAGGTTTGCTGCACACAGGCAGAGAGAAGCCAGTCAGTCTTCTCCTGCCTTTTTGTGCATGAAGCTCCAGATGTCGTGGAAGATCTTAGCCACAGTTTTACCATCTTTGCACCCTCTGGAACTTGGTCTCTACGTTCTGCTCCGCCTGGACCCTTCTGCTCCCTCTGCAGGTCCCCCTGAGCCAGTGATGGTCACATCCTTTCCAGCTGGGACTTTAGAAAAACAGTTTGTTCACATGTACCTGTGAGAGGTTGTGGCAGCGAGGCAACTGCTGTGAGAAATAAATAATAGCAATAATCATCCTGGAAACCTCTCACATAACCATTTAGTCTCAACCTACCAATTAATACACCAGGTACAACATGAAAATCACCTTCTGTTTTGCGAGAAAACATTTGTTTGGCTTCTGAAGCAAACCTGCAGAAGGTTCCAGTACAGAATATAGCACCAGTTTGTGGAACCAGTTGGTCTCAACAAGAGTGGAACTGCAAAAGCAATGTTAGAATCAAAAGAAAGGCACAGGGTATGCCTTTATGCAGTCACTTGGCACAGATTATTGTCATACCATGCCTGCCAAAAATTGCTAATGTATTTCTGGGAGATCTCAAACCAAAGTTTTACAAGCTAGAGGAAAACGTTAGTTTTTATTATCTGAAATATTTTCATTTTCAGGATGTGAAATTTAGCCATAAAATTGTGACAAGTCTCCAAGTCAACAAGAGCTTTATGACAGATTTGTCTAAACCTTAGCCATAGACTTACAGAATTGAGTGTCTTTCAGTCAAAATTCTCTTAGAATAGAATATTGTCCAGAATAATAAATTTTACATAAACTCAAGATTTTTGCCACTGGGCAATACAATAAAAATAAAAAAGATTTATGCCTTGCTCTGCAGCAGAGAGAATGCAAAGATGCAGTCAACTCTCTCCTTGCTGTTCTGCCTTCCCCTTTGAATTGCAGTTTGAGTTCTTGCTTCCAGATTTAACTTCCATCACTTAGCAATCTTCTGAGTGCTAATGAATGATTCCCATTCCTTGCTGAGTCTTGGGAATTCCTTCCCCTTGCCCCTAAGGCCTGGATGACACTTGATGGCAATATCATACCATCTCTGCTCATAGAATCACAGAACCACAGAATCATTAAGGCTGGAAATGACCTTCAAGATTATTGAGTCCAACTTTTGAACACCACCAGGTCAACTAAATCCTAACAATAAGTACCATATCCAGTCATTTCTTAAACACTTCCAGGAACGGTGACTTCAGCACTGCATCACTTTTGCTACATATAAACACCCAATATTATGCAAATAAACCAGATTTTTTTCCTACTCATTCCTTCCCCCCTGCCCTTAAAAATGCATAAAGGCTGGAGGGAAACTCCCATGGACCAAAGAACCTCAGAGTAGAGCAAACCTAGTAGAGGTTCTTTCTTAAAGGAGTTTACAGCACAATGGAGATGCAGTTCCCTGAAGAATTTCCTCTCCCAGGCAGTTGAAATTCTTAATGTAAAGTAATCTGAAAGGTTAATGACCAATTAGACCTGAGGACAAACATTAACTAAAGGGTTTGAAGGAATTTGTCCTTTGGGTTTTTACTCTTTTTGAGATACTCCATCAAGCCAAACCTTCAGGTTTTAGCTGGATTGAATTACTCATTCAGCATTTCTTCTAACATGTAATTTTGTCCTTGGGGGGAAAAGAAAAGTGAAACAGCAGAAACAGATTTCCAACACTCAGAAAAAAATAAATTACATATATTTAAAACATCTCCCTAGGTGATGGACATATATTTTTCCCTGCAAGAGTTTAATAAGGATAAAAATATAAACACCTACATGTGGTCAGGAGAACCATGAGTGGCGATGTTATTATTTGTATTTACTTCGTGGGTTTTAGCCCAGTTTATGAATGAAAACTCCAGTGTGGTTTATACACAACACCCCTTCATCTATCACCCAGCTCGTATTCAATTTTTTTTTAACACAAAATCAAACTTTAGTCACTTCAACTTTCTGGAGAGGCCTTGCCATCCTGAAAGGAGCCATAGATAGAGGAAGAGCCTAACATCCCCCCCCCCCGTGTGATCCCTGTGCATTTCCCGTGTTGGAAATATCTACTTCCTGAACTTTTGGAAAAAGATCATGGCTCTGCTGTGCTGAATGCATGGGTAAGGATGCACTGAGCTCCATCTTCCTAAAGTGTCCAGAAATACTGTATTTACTTAGAGAGGATGTAGTCAATGAACCATAGACTTGTGGAATCCTAGAACTGTTTAGGTTGAAAAAGACCTTTAAGCTCATCAAGTCCACCCATCAACCAAGAACCACCAATGCCACCCCTGACCCTTGTCCCCAGGTGCCACATCTGCATGGCTTTTAAATCCCTCCAGGGCTGGGGACTCCTCCACTGCCCTGGGCAGCTGTGCCAGGGCTGGACAATGTTTTTCACCCCTGGGCACATGCTGGTGGATCAGCACCCCCAGTCCTTTCCCAGTGGATATATTTCCAGCCCCTCTGCCCCGGCCTGGAGCGTTGATGGTGGGGCTGGGCAGGACCCAGCACTTGGCCTTGTTAAACCTCACACAGTATTTTGTCCACCTCTTTCCTCTGGCTTTAACAGGCTCCCACCTGCCTGCCTTGCTGACCTTCCTCCTGAATCTTACCCATTCCCGTCCCAGGAAGCGAGAGAGGAGGAATCCCGGTTCTAATAATGCTGAGACATGGAACTGCTGAGCTCTCAGAGCATCATTAGGTAACTCACTACTTCTCTTCCCAAAGCATTATCATGCTTTATGGTAGGGTTGCAATTTCAGTGCACCAGAATAATTTTTTTTTTTAATAGAATGTCAAACAACTGCTTCCATAATCCTAGACAGGGTAGAGGAGGAATTTGCCATGCAAATACCTCACTCCTTGTTTGTTGCATTTTTTGTGAGAATGATTGTGGTTACACTAGCATTTTGAACTAATTCTGAGGAGATACTCCATCACCATGACTGAGCAACAAACCTGTTCTGTAAAGCTCAGGACACTTAGGATAAAACTGTAGTATCAAACGCTGTGTTGCAGGCAACTGCTGTGCAGGATTTATTAGAGTTATTTTAGGTAATAGAAGCAGCTTCTGTGTCTAGGATGGAGTTCAGAAGACTAATATGCTTGTTCTTCTCCACAGGTCTGTTAAACTGCCATAAGCACTGGTTATGTATTAAAATAGGAAAACCAGCAAATTAGTTCACACTGAGATCCACGCTCTGAGGTAATGCTTGCAAAACCCAGTGGGGAGGCTGCAGTGTGGGGATGTCCTTAGAAACACAAAGCATCTTAAAACCTTCTTGGAAAGGTAGTTTTCCTCATTCAGAATCCTGCTGGTTGACTTTTAAACCTCACTGTCTTCATCTCTGTTTTTCATCAAGCATTTTCTTAAGGACGTAAGGCGTTAGGGATTATCAGATATTTAGTTCTCCACATTGTAGCAACAGAACTAACCTGATTTATAGTGGGCTGTGGAAAAAGTCTGCAGGGATAACCATAAAAATTCCAGGGTTAGGATGCTCATCTGTTATCATCCTGGAACTTATTGTAATGCAGTGAAGAATACAATTAATTCAAAAACCTTTGACTGTTTTCTGTGCACTAGAAACTTGAGTCTATTAAACCTACATAAGTATTGGTCATTTATTAGGAAGGAATTTCAAAATTGTACAAATCCATTTTTATATAAATAGCAGAAAGCACCAGAGCTGATTAATGACTAAGGAATTGTCTGCCAAATTTCTTATTTAATTAAAACTTTGTCTTTTTCACTCTAAAAATGAGAAGAAAACTACTAGAAAAGACTCAAAAGCTGTTCTCATGTTATGGAGAAATAGTTGAGCTTTGCTACTAATAAAGTTTTTCTTGCTTATGTGTGAATTAGTTTAAAAGGTAGATTGTGCAATAGAATTTAAGAGTCAAATTTCATCACAGAAAAAAACCCACCCATTCACTGAAAAATGCAAGGCATATAAATTATTATTACATCACATTAAAATAAGTCATTATTTTACGCTTATTTGTTTGGGCCAGAGCAGGGTTTCAGTGTTCCAGCAGCTCTGCATAGATGTCTGAAAATGCAACACTGTTCCAATAATTTTAGGATCTAAATCCATGCAAAATTGTAGAGGTAGGATTATTACAACAGATACCTACTGCACATGTGGAGTATGAAAGGAGATACTCCATCTCCCAGTCTGACACAAGGATCAGATCATCTGAGTGTTACAGCAGAAAGTCTTGAATTTTAGACAACACACACTTCAGAAGAATTACCCCAACATCATGAAGGTCTTCTAGTTTCTTAACATTTTTCCCAGGTCAACACCAAGGAACTTTAGAAAGGAAACAGAACCCTGAAAGTCTGCATTAAAAATAGCTATTTCATTTTGGGAGGGGGGAAAAAAAAAAAATCACACAGTTCCTTGCTTACCTCCAGTTCTGTTTTACACTGTTTGAAAGAGCTGAATGTTCAATCCTCCTTCAATATGAAAAGGTCTCTTTTAACAGTTCAGAAAGAATTCCATGCCCAGCAGCTGTCCTGGCCTGAACAACTCTGCCTCTGCTACATGAGGAGCAGAACAGCATCATGAGCAGCTTCCCTGTGGGACACGAGTCATGAGGATATACAATAAGATGAACTGCAAGGAGTGACACCTCCCTCAGCAACAGGAGAAAAGCAGCATCTTCTGGTCCCTTCAGTCAGAATCCTCTGTGCTAAAACTTAGAATTCTCTTTTCCAGTTCTTCTTACGAGCCCCTGGCACAGCCATGGTAGCCCCCAGCAATCCATCCCCAGGAAGATGGGTAATAGAGAGTGTTATTTGTTATTCAAAGTTCAGAATGCTTTGACAAGGAAAAATAAAGTGCCAACAAGGTCTCCTAACGGCATGATCTCCTCTGCAGAACAACTGTAAAACTATTTCAAATTAAAGACAATTTCACATATGCAGAACAGAAAACCTGATTCCTTTTGGTTTTGCCCTCTTCCTCACCAGAATGTTCAGCTGGACTGCAGAAGTGCTTCCACAGATGATAGGTTGTTTTTCATCCTGGTGGATCAGTTCAGGGGTGTTTTTCAGGCCTAAGGAAGACATCACCCAAGGGGAGTCAACACATTACAGCTCAGGCATTTCAAGGTGATGCCAATCTCTTCATTCTAAATCTCTCTCCTCAGCTCCTTGTGAGCCTTATCTCAGCTTGCCTGAGGACTTGTGAATACACCTATGAATAGACTTCTTTGTTCAGTGAGACATAACACTAGAAGAGCCACAGCTACAGCTTTAAAAGAGTGTTTCAGTAACAGGAGTGTAGCTGGAGTTGTAATAACTTACAGTGTTCCAGGAGAAAACTCTGCTTTGTCTCAAAGAGCTACTCGGGTGGCAGGTCTCACCTTCCTCAAGAGCAGACACAGACTTACCATCACTCTGAGACTTTCCTGAGTGCCAACTACCTCCATCTCCAACTATCCCAATGAAACAAGCTCAACACTAAATGAATTATTTTTCCAGACATTTTCTACAAACTGGATTGTTTTTATTCTTTCAGCCAAAAAAAAAAGGCACAAGATGAGCTCAGGAAATGTATTGGGGGGGAAAAAAAAGTTTTCTGTATATTTCTTCTAAACCTCTGTCTTTCCTGACAAGGTTTGTTAGGCTGTTTCTGACCTTGATCTCTGGGTTGGGAGGCACAGCCTGCACTGTTGAAGCATGTTCCTTGTTTCAAAGTCGATGGCACTCAGCTGCAGCATCAACTACTCAGCTACTCATCCTCTACCTCTGCTCACTGCCAAGCTTTGACAAGTATCTTAAAGGCTCCCTTTGATCATCAAATCCCAGATCATTAGTTTGATTTATTGTACCTGTTTCCAAAACATGATGTCTCAAGCCAGAAGCACTTCTAATGACCTTTTGGTATTCATTCCATTGGGGAATTTTTATCTGTGTTTACCTTCCTACATCTCCTGTGCTTTAATTTCAGCCATTCTGGTATATCATTCTTATATATCAAGAAACTTCATTACATTGAGGTCACAAGAGACCACAAAAAGTCTCTGGTGCAGTTCAGATGAGGCTGTTCAAGGCTTTGTCCAGTCAGGGCTCAAAAACCTCCAAGGATGGAGACAGCAGAGCTTCTCTGTGCAATCTGTTCTGCTCTCTGCCTGTCCTATTTTCAAGCACTGTGTCTCTGAAAAAAACCCAAAGCTGCTGCTTGCAGGATGCACAGGATGGTAGCAAATCAGCAGTGGAAGAATTTAAGAGCAAAAGTAATCATGCATACAATTCCCAGATATTTAGCTATGAAAATACACAGGGAATCTGTTGAGGACGACTGGAGATGGAAAGAGAATCTCTTTCAATGCCTGTTTTTCTTGCCCTTCCCAATGGTTTGCATCTTTACAACAGATCACATTCTGAGGATGAATCAGCAGTCCCTAGTTTCAAGTGGAATGAGAAGTCTGAGATGGGAGGGGGTCACACTCCAAGAGGTGGCAAGCGCAACATCCTCTCGAGAAAGGTGCTCACATCTGGTCATCTGCTCCCCAAAAACGCTGCATCGAGCAACAGACACCCCCTCTGAGCTACAGGAAGGCACAGCAAGTCTTCTGTGGAACCCACCAACTATTCTAAAATACACATTATGGGGCAATTTCAAAAGCTCTGCAGCCGAGACAACCTCAAACTGCTGCCTCTTCACGTCTCCCCTGCACTTTGCCTGCCATTACTCCTCTCTGCAGTGATGCTTTGATGGTTTTATAAAACTGATAAAAGCTGCCTGAGGTTCCTGTGCCTGTTTGCCCATTCCCACTTTGGATGATGAATCAGTATGGAATCAACATGTCAGAAAGTCTGGCGAGATGCAACAGAACCTGCATTCTGCACCTGAGAGATTTAATTACACAACATCTCTGTGCTAGTGAAGTATTCACTTATATGCTGCTGTTATTTGTCAGGCTTTTCTATCCAGGATGTATTACTAGCATTTGGCATAAATCTCACAGTAGTTAGTATAACAGATACAGAAGCATTAATGCAATAATATTGGTTTTTAACTGAAATATTTTTAAAGAAGTATGTTAATAACTTAATAATGACTTAATATTGCTTGGTATATAAGCCTTAGAAGAATGCCAGTATTAATACATGTAGAAATTCTGAATCTGTTTTCTTGGTGCTCTAAAAGTACACACTATAAGTTGTGTGTACTTTTACAAAGTAAAAGATTTTTTCAAAGCATCTTTTTATATACATGTGTTTAAAATTTTTATATGTATATACTCAGTATAGTAGTATAATGTGACATCTACATTTTGATCAACCTGTTTACTTCCTGTAAGCTTAACAGAGATGGCTTGGCTTTTGAAAACAAGGTGTGAACAAAATACCTGCTTGGTGTAAATTTCACATTAACTATAAATTTTCCTTTCTAATAAATATTCCCCCAAAAATTCTGCAGTCTTGAAAAATGCAAAACTGAGAATAAACACAACTGGAAAACTGTTTTGACTTGTCTGCTAAGAATGTCAATAGTTATGTGGAAGCATATCACACTTAGAAGTACTGAGAAATACACGAGGCAGAGCTTGGACCACATGATCTGAAACAGCATAATTAATTATTTAATTGGTACTGATTGATGTATAGCTTGTGTAGAGCAGCTCTAAGCAATCTCATTCTATGGCATCCCTAATACTATATATCACATAAGATGTGTAAACCTTTATTGAGAACATAAGCAGAAATGTGTGGATGTGGTTTTTACATACCAGATAAAACAGCTTTGTGCATCACACAAAGATCTGTTTTTAAAAGAATACAGGCTTCCTTTCCCCAGCCAAAAAAGAAATCTCTGTTCAGGCTCACAATTCCAGGGCCACCTACATTCAGAAGAGCACATAACCTCGTGCCAAGTTCACAGACTTCAGGGAAACTTCGAAAAAAGGCTGGAAAGACATCCTGAACTGCAGACTTTGTGGCTCAGACACTTCTCTTCAAACCCCCCTCCCTTTCTTTAGTGTCCTCAGACTAAAGTTATCAAAGAAAGTTTCCTAATTGAGAGATTTTAACCGATGAATCATTTCCCAAAGGGAAGCAACAGGTCTGGTACAAAAGCTATTGGAAACAAGCCATGGTAAAATCCTGGCACACGCCACTTAGGGAAGAGTCCTGCCCTGCTCCCAAGGGATCAGTAGGTGTTCTGTCAAATAACTGCACTCTTTGGATAGACACAACACAATTTACTGGCTTTGGCCGAGGGAAAGAGACTTCTCTTTTGGACAGACACGAGAATTTAACCCACACTGTGGCACTATGTCCAAAAGATGTAAAATTCTGCTAATGATTATAACAGTGCCTTCTGACATTTTGGAGCTCCAAAGTCAGTGCTCCATCACAGTGAGCTGACAAGTCTTTTAATTTTTTTCCTGCAAATTCATAGATTCATACATCACATATACACACATGAAACTCAGTTTGCCATGCAGCCAGAATTTACTGCAGCTGATGGGGACTTGTTACAGAATTCTACATCCTGAAAGAATCCTTTTAAACACCTTTGTTGAGCCAAATGATTTGTAAAGATGTGTCAGGGTTGGTGCTTTTAGCTACATCATCTAGTGTAAATACTTTGATGCTTTGGCTTGTGCCAGAAGAGAAGATCCAACAAATCCCAACCCCCCTGGCTGGATAGAGTTTCCACTAAAACTGGGAGGGAAAACTTGTTATATCATTTTGATTTCTGCATTGTTAAGTTATCAACCACCATCTCACCTTTCTCTCTCTGAAAATGCAGTGCACTGGATTAATTTTGGTAAACCTTGTTTAAAATGTTAACTCTGATTTTTCTAAAGACAGGAAAGAGAAGAGGTCGGAGTCTAATTAATCCAAGTGACATCCAGCTTGTATGTATCTTTTCAAAAGCAACTATCAGTTTTCCCCAAAATAGGAAGACAAGAGAAAGAACATTTAATCCTAATGACAATCCAAGGTTCAGCAATATTTTTCTGGATGGTGCTACCTAACAGAGATAGATGATGTTATTTTACCTTCTAATGGAAAACTGCAGAAAGATAAAAGGCAATTGAGAAAACAAAATTCTTTTCAGGAAGTGATGAATTTAACTCTCTCTAAAATATAGATAATTCCCCTGGTAAGTCCTTAAGAGGAATGATTATGTTTTCTGCTGCACAGACAGCGGAAGGTAATCCTAGGAGATTATATTTTAGCAAATCATTAATTACACAGTTCAATATCTTAAACTATATGGTAAACACAGAAGATGAGCCAAACAACCCAAATCCGTCACTGCTTAGTTGCATTGGAAAACCAACAGGTTTTTTTTACCCCAGGATGGATTAGTGGGGTTTTGCAGCTGTTTATTGTGAAGCTGTGATATCTGAGATCAATAGCAAGGATGCATTTAGGAGGGTTTCAATAGACTTTCCCCTAATTCAAGGGCAGTGAATTGAATCTGGATCAAATATGCTTTTACAAGACAAGTGTAACACTTCAGTATCATATAAAAAGGAATCATAGATTCATAGGATTTGCTCCTGACCTGGAGTGACACACAAGGATCATCCAGTCCAACTCTGGACCCTGCACAGACACCCCAACAATCCCACCCTGTGCCTGAGAGTATTTTCCAACCCCTCCTGGAGCTCTGGCAGCCTTGGGGCTGTGCCCACTGCCCTGGGGAGCCTGGGCAGTGCCCAACCACCCTCTGGGGGAAGAACCTTTTCCTAATATCCAGCCTAAACCTCTCCTGACACAACTTTAGGATATTTCAGGAAATTGGAATATATATACACCTTTTGTTATAATGAGGGTCTACTTGGCCTTAATCCTTAAAGTCCTTAAATCCTTAAAAAGATCCTTAAAATGTCACAGTTCCAGGCATGAATCTAACAGAAAAAAATACTAAAAGGAGACAGCAGAAGGAGACTGCATGAAAAGGTGTGTTATATGTCTCAATGACTGCACTGAGATGATTTGTGCTGAAATAAGAAATTGGTAGAATGATTTAATATGTCTGATTGGAGGTTAAACAGACATCCAGAAACAAAACCAGGGGCAGGACTCTACCTGTTTTCTCACCCTGTGAGAATTGTAGGGCTTCAGTCTTGTTGGGATCATGGAGACATGGTGGGATGGATCTCATGATTAGAGTGTTACAAGGAAGGGATACAGGTTCTTTAGGAATCCCAGGATGGAAAGAGGGGGAATGGGACTCGCCCTTTATTGTGAGAGAGCAGCTGGAATGCATGGAGCTCTGCCTGGGGATGGATGACCAGCCAACAGAGAGTTTGGGGATAAGGATTAAAGGAGGACAGGTCTGCTATAGGCTGCTCAACCAGAAAAAACAAGTAGATGAGGACTTCTATAGACAGATAGGAGCAGCGCTGGTCCTCATGGTGTCTGGAGGGACAACACAGCAGGGCATAAGCAACACAGGAGGTTCCTGGGGAGCATCAAAGAGACAGTTTCCTCACCCAAATGGCAGAGGAGACAACAAGGAGACATGCTCTGCAGGGCCTCATGCTCACCAACAATGAGGACCTTCTTCAGATGTGAAGGTCAAAGGCACCCTTGGCTCCAGAGTCCAAGAGACGATAAACTGAAGAATAATTACAAGGAAAAAGAAGCCTCCCTAGAGGGAGAGCTATTGTTGTAGAGCTATTGTGCAAGACATTAAGAATGCTGATATATTGGTGATGATGCTTTCCTGCTTTGATTTCTTTGCCCATCCTGCCAGTTTCTTGGCAAGTGAAGGCCATGGCGTTGGCCAACACGGAACGTTCCTTGCAAATTCCTGTGCAGTTGCAGCCCTCTTCGAAACAGGAATCTCCACCTCCAATTAGCTGCCCATTTGTCCATTTTATATTTGGCTAGTGGCTGTAAGTGAGGGCAGCAACATGCTCAAAACCAGTTCCATCCTCAGTAAAGGAGCAGCTCGTGCCTCGCACGACCAATGCGTGGATTCTGTACCATCTAGAGAAGGGCTTTTCATTTTCTTGCCAGACCCAAGAGCAGAAGGGGAATGAGCCCAGGATCTCGCTGGAAGGATGAGGAACAGCTCTTCCCAGTCCTACAGATGTGAGTGGCAGACTACAAAAGTGATAAAGATGCTACTTTATTCTTGAGAATAAAGGTAAGAGCACTGTAGGGGGAAGATCAGGGAGTGCCATCATTAACTTACATGTGCAGTACAAGGAGTAGGGACAGCTAAAGGTAGGAGACCATAAGTTTTAAAATACACTTTAAAAACCTCTTTATGTTTGGCATCTAATAATTTCCCCCCATTTTGGCTGGAAACAGTGCTTTGCCTCCCCCCAGCCATTTTTTCCTTTGTCCTACTCTCCTAATGCTGAAACACAACGGCCAGGGACCTCTCAAAAACCTTCATTACACGTATAAATGCTGTTGTTATATCTGTAGAGGGCAAAACCAGCTTAAATATGTCAACTTTTGAGCTGTAGAGATCTTCTCTACAGTGTAGAACAGGTTGATGAAGGCAAAGCATAAGCAAAACACAGAAAGGCAGAACACGTTTTTGATTTCTTTGATCCTCCAGATTGATGGTGATAATCCAGTACCAGAAACAAAAAAAAAAGTACCAGAGAAACCTCAAGATAGATTAGATATTCAGTGCAAACAGACTAATCTGACCTTCTTATAAATCACAAGGAATAAGACATTAGATGCCTAAATTAACTACAGCGTTGTATAATTCCAGTAAGCCATGGGTGAATTTTAATTTACAGTGTGTCTAAATATGAGTGAGAACTCTTGGAAAGCCCTTATGTTTCAGTTATTCTTCAATTTCCTTTTTGGAAAACCAAACTCTAAAGTTCATAGAGAAGATGAGGGCTCGCAAAAATCCGAAGTTTAAAAATAAGCATTTTTAATTTCTGGTTCTTCACAATTAATTGATGCTTTTGAGATCCAAATAGTTTATAATAATAGCAGTCAGAAGCAGCCAAAATGAAGTTTTGTGATTGGGAAAATAGTGATATATTGATGGTTCTGTATGTTTATTTGTGTTTGGTTTTGCAATAGCCAGACCCACACAACAATTGGGTCTGAGAAGCAATTCTTCCCAGAAGCAATTCTTTCCCAGAGAAGCTGTGGGAAATATGGAAATATGTAGGTGTGACTGTTAAACTCTTCATGTTTTAGCACCTGGCTGATTTCCTACAGGATTTCAGTGAGGACACAACAGGAAGAACTGGACTGGGAACCCAGCAGGTCCATTATTCACCAGGAATGGACCCTCTGGCTTAAATGTGAGGTGCAGAGTCATCCGTTGCCAGGATTATTTTGAGGATTCACTGGATTGCCTCGGGGCCTTTTCTCCTTTAAGAATATAGAGAGAGAAGTTCTCTAATCAGTTTCTGCTGCATTTGAGCCACTTAACAGATGCACAGACTGTCCTGGCTCCAGATCTTATCATTAATCCCCCCTCTCCTCTAAAGAGAGGACAAGTACCTTATTTCAGCCTGCATTAGTGACCATGTCACAGTCATTACTTGTCCCAGTTTGTCAGCAATCCAGATGATTCCCTTCTGACTTGCTACTCTTCCCATTTAGTTTTGGATGAGTTTCCTTCACTTTTCTAATTCATAGTGAATTATGCTGACAATTGTATATATATGTTAACAAAATAATGCATACGGGAATTAGAGGTAAGCCATATGCCAAATTCTGGCTATAATTCTTCAGTACTGCATAGCAGATGATTTTAAGTCCCTTCTCCAGCCATTTAATACACTGCCTGATTTACTTTTGTTCACTGTTTTGGATAAAGAAAAAAAGCACTTTAAATGGACAGTGTATGGAGAGAGCTGTTTCAAATTTATAACTTTGAAAGTTTCTATGTTTAAAAGTAATATTCAGCCTATAATACGTCAGTTGCAATAGAAAAGAATTAATTTCTATTTTTGCTACGGGCAGTTTTAGCTCTTGCAGGTGTATTTTCATGTGGTTATGCACTGCATTCTATAAGGTGGCATTCATCTGGGAAAAAGGAACATGAAAGCTGGAGAGGAATGTGGAATAAGGTCACAAAAAGACAAGATTTATTAAAATCACATCTATGCATTATCAGTAGAAGATGCCAGTGATGAGCAGCACTGTCATATTTTGGCCGAGAAAAAAATATGTGGACCATAGTTCTCCGTTTATCAGCAACAACTGATAAATCCAACCTAGGGTAAGCTGAAAATAAACCATCTCCACAACATAAAACACTTATATTCCTATAACTGGGCCCATTTGGTTCTTAGAAAATCACTTTTCTACAGAGTATTAAAAAAGATCCCGTCATTAGAGAGGTGGTGCTAATACTTTGGCTCTGAGTCTTTTTGTGAACACACTCCAAAGCAGAGAAAACCCTCTGTCAGAGACAGGAGTGACAAGGAACACCCTGAAGGGCCGTGGTTCAATTTTAGATGTTTCCAGCCACAGATACTTAAACTTGGTACCTAACAGGAGAGTAAAGGGCTGATTCAGCTCTTGCACTGGGAGAGAGAGGACAAAATTAACAGGAAGGGATAGGAAACCATTTGACCATTTATTCCCTCTTGCATGGACACATACCCAGGATTAGAGGTTTTCCTTATTCACAATAAGGCAGTAGTTCCCTGGAGATTTTTAACATGAATATTTCTGTCTACAATCCTGAAAAAGAACACCAGATAAATTAAAAACCAGTTAAAACTGGATCTAAACGTTCCATCAGCTATATTACTGAATTAACAAGTTTATATTTTAAAATTTCCTTATAAAACCCCTCAGGATGATCTATCTAAAGTAAAGTAACCCAAATAGGTCTAAAGGCACTGACATATTGCACCATAGGTTGATATATTCTTATTAAAAAGCAGCTACAGTTTTCTCAAAGGACAATCTATGCTCAAAGCTATGGAATAAGGAGACATAATAAAGTTTTTAATAGAATTACTGGATGCCTTGTGATTTGGAGTTCTTTAAAGCTACAGTGAAAATGGCATTTAAAAATAAATCAATATTCAACTCTCTGTCATTTTCCACAATCTTGAATATAGCCAATGCAAATAATAATTCATCTAAAAATTTAGAAGCGGTGTAGATAATAAAATATATCTGTCGAGTGCATAAGGACCTCAGCTATAAAACCAACATCTACATTGGGACCTTCATGCAGCTGGTGAAACCTTTGCTAGTTCTTCCCCCAGAGGGTGGTTGGCACTGCCCAGGCTCCCCAGGGCAGTGGGCACAGCCCCAAGGCTGCCAGAGCTCCAGGAGGGGTTGGAAAATACTCTCAGGCACAGGGTGGGATTGTTGGGGTGTCTGTGCAGGGCTGGGAGTTGGCCTCAATGGTTCTTGTGGGTCCCTTCCAACTCAGAATATTCTATGATTCTATGAGAACTATTTATTGACTGATTGGTTGGTCATTTGAGCTGTTAATCTACTCAACAATATTTCCTGCACAACAGGTAAGTACTGTTTTTATTTACCTCTTTTATTTACTGTATTATTTACCTCTTCTCTCTCATTCAGTCTCTTTTACTGTCTACTTCAATAATCATCATAATCTGGAAGGAGAATTAAATTAAGGCCATATTCTTGGCCAATACTGAGTAGGAAAACAAACTCTCGTGGAAGTTATTTTTCCTTACTCTAACATTGCTTATTTGTCATAAGAATCATATAATCCCTGAATACTTTACTTTGGAAAGGACCTTCAAAGTCCATCTGGTTCTAATCTCCCTGCCCTGGACAGGGGCACCTTCCACTATCCCAGGTTGCTCCAAGACAAGTATTCATAAGGGAAAGTGTTCAGGGTGGTTCAGGAAGGAGGAACAAGGTACAAGAGGGTGAAACAAAGTTAAAATTCAGAGAGCACATCAGTAGAAACTAGCTGATAATAAGCTTGTCTAGATTCTTAAATAGGCTGTTCTAGCACACAGTGGAGTTTCTACCACTGGACTTTTTTGAAAGTAGACTACACAAAGTGTCCAAAAATACTTTGTGCAAGTACTTCCCAGGGATGGGACAGCCACAGCTTCTCTGGGCAACCTGTGTCAGGGCCTCACCACCTTCATCATAAAAAATGTCTGCCTTACATCCAAACTAAACTTGGCCTCTTTCAGTTTAAAACTTGTCCTGTCTCTACACACCTCGGTATAAAGTCTCTCTGCATCTTTCTTAGAAGGCTCCTTCATATGTCAAAAAGGCCACAATAAGGTCTCCCAGGAACTTTCTGTCATCAGATGATGCATTTCCCAGGTGCTGCATTGTTGGAGAAGCTGGTGGCAGGAGGTCTGTCAGGTTGCTAAGTTAGTACAGAGCAGCTGTAGTTACCTTTCCTCAGGATTTTGGTGCCTCAGTGACGTGGCCATCGATATTCCAACATCAGCCTGGCCAGTGCAGTGCATCCCTTGGACAAATCTGCACTCAGTCCATACCCCAAGAATTAATGTCAGCTCTGACAAGAGGCCAAATCAAACATGGACAGCTTCCAGGAAAGCTATTTCCTGTTTCTATACAGTGGACATTATTTACAGCTCCAACATGTAATACACAATTAGAGCAGTAAATCTATTTATTCGCTGAAAGAAAAACGAGTGCCAAGTAAACAGGAGAACTTATGGGCAAGTATTATACAAGCATTACTTTTGCTTGGAACCCTGTTAGATATTAACAAACAGTTCTAACAAACTGAAAAATGTCCAGAGGATTAAGTGCTAAATCTGCATAAAAGCCAATAGATTTTCAGCCAGGTTGAGTTCCCTTCTGTTTTCACTGGATGCTGCTTTCAGAGGATGGGGCCACACCCGTAGTGGGGTAGAGTTGCCTTTTTAGTTAACACCACATGTGGGTTCTAGGTGTGATTGTTTCCTTTCTTTCTCTTACACAGTTTGCAACTTTGGTCATTCTTATCTCAGGAAAAAAAAAAAATCATGGAATAGTTGAGGTTGGAAGGGACCTCTTTGGAGATCACCCAGTCCAATGCCTTCAATTAAGCAGTTTGCTCACGGCCTTGGCCTGAAATAAAAATTAAAGGAAATTTAAACTAAAAAAATTATAGGAATTGCTCTCTCCTCTTCCCCTTCCCCCCCTCCCCTTTTGGGAGAAGGTTCTGAACAGAACAGATGGTAAATACTGTGAGTACTACATATATTTCACTACATGTTATTTCTAGATTTTCCTGTTTCACTTCAACAGCAGGGAAAAAGCCATCCTACCCGAGGCTGGTGAAGAGCTTCTCTGCAGAGTTCAATTTCCTTGGCTGTTTTAGTTTTGTTGGAACTGGATAAACAAATTAAGTCTATTAAGCAGAATTGCTAACATAGCTGAACTTTGTCCTGCCTCTGAGTAAGACTGAAAAGGGTACAAAGGGCTGTTTCAAACCCATCTGTCTGCAGCTACCACGTTGCAGGTTTCCCAGTGCAGTTTTCAGGCCAGCTGAGAAAATAAAAATGCACTGTCGATGCTGAGGAATTATTCTCCCCAAAATAGAGCAACGTGTTCATTTACTCTTGACTGAAACAGAGACATTTGGTAAAAGAATTCAGGAGCAGATCAGTGTTGTCCACAGAGGAAAGGCCCTTGAGTTCAGGGAGCCAAGTGTTTCAGATTTTTTCTTGGTGCCTGAGAAAGGGTAATAACACCTTTGTTATCAAATACACTGTTCTTAGCAGTGTCCAGCTTTATACTATGTGATAATTACGTGTTGCTTCAGAGAAAAATTATGAGGCAATAAAAAAGAAATATTTAAATATCTGTCACCTCTTACCATTCCTAACCCCCTCTTCCCTTTGAATTACCATCATATCTGCCATATCTTAGAACACCACCAAAAGAATGAACATGTCTGGAGATTAAATGTAATAAAGTTGATTTTGCACCAAATAACACACAGTCCATTCCTTTCAAATCTTTTTAATTCTTTTTGCTCCGAACATCTCTGACTGTTCTTGCTTAACTTTAACTGTGATAATCAGAGATTCCACAATGACTTTTTTTAGGCTTTAGAGCGACAATTCTTTCAAAGAAAATCTACCTGTTAAACACTAAGGTTTCTTTTTATCGAATTATGAAAAAAAAACACCAGAAAAAAAAAAAAATCTCACTTAAACCCACCAACCCTCCCCAAGAGTCACACCCTGTGCTCGAGTGCATGAGATGGACTGTGCCAACATAGAAAAGGAGATGTAGGAAAACACAAGACGGCCCTTGGGAGAAACTCAAAGTTGAAATAAACCTTTGTATGAACTGGTCTTCATTTGAAATGAAATAAACCCAAACTCCCGATATACTAAACTTGGCTGGAAGAAAATCACATTAGAGGGGTAAGAAACGGAGCAGGGAGAGATCTCAAGAAATCACCACGCTGCCTGCTTGTCCCAAAATAGGATTTGTATATGAAATACAGTCAATAAATATTTGTCCCAATGTAATACAAAAGGAAGGACGAAGATTCTAACATCAAAAATTTTTCAAGCAGTAAAAAGGCCTAATCAATAAAGTCTGCCACCCTCCTGTAGCATGTCATTTTTCATCTATTTAATAATTCATTGCTCTAATATATCAAAAACAAAGAAGAAAAAAGCAATCTTAAAGCAATGAGCCTAATGACAAAACCACTAAAATATTAAAATCCCCCCAAGTTTCCTGAGATTTTGAGCAGTGTCTTATCAAAGGGTGAACAGAATGCTTTTTTTCCAAAAGTCTTGTATAATCATCGTCATTATTTCCCTAAATATTTAATTTTATGGATCTAAAGCCACGGGCTTACCTAAACTTTAATAAAATACCAGCTCCACTTATATGCAAATTGTTAGGGGGCAAAGTTGAACTCTTGAGAATTGCAGAGGCACCAGTTGCTGGGTTTACTGTAAACCTACATCCTGTTCCACTCACCTAAAATGTTTAGCTGCAGAGATACCACGTCGTTCATTCTATTTACACCGTAATAAGACTGTCAGTGCACGCTAAAAGTGGTTGATCTCCAAACCAGAAACAGATATAAAGCTAAGGAAAAATCATATAAACGATATTTTCTGTGTCCCATCGCCCACCCCTCTCCACAGCACTGCACTGACTCTTGTATCTCGATCCAAATATTGATTTGGGTCACTGCTAGAGAGGGTGACTCCTTCCCATGGAGCCTGCTGCCCCAGTGCCTCCCCAAATCTTAGTTAGATACAGGCACTGACCTGCAGATTCATATGCAACCAGAATTTTTGGATGTTCATTCATACGTAATAACTAAATTGGAAAACGTCGTGGATGCTCGTTCTTCCTTTTCCTCCTCCCTCCCTCCCTGTCTTGTTTTGCCCTCCTTCCCCCTGGCTCCTGAGAGCCTCATTTTAATGAAATAAAAAGCAATTAATTTTCAGAAAATAGCGATATGAGAACCTGTATCTTCTATCAGGTATTTATAGCAGAAGGCACATACAAGTGACTGACTTCTAGGGAAAGGATGGCTCTGTAAATTAACACTACACATGCAATATTTTTAATCTCTTCTGTTTGCCTGCCACAGAGCAAGCAGGATTACAAGATTATGTTGCAGTAAATTTCCTTTCAATTATGAAAGAGTGAAGCTCAATTTCATCTGCAATATTCAAATCTATCACTTGGATCCACAACAAGGAGGATTATAGAACTCTTAAGCTTATGTGCCATTATTCAATCAGTAGAAAGATAGAGGCTCAGTATGTTCAGAACTCAGTTCTCCAGTCATTTCACTCCTCTGGTTTTGTTGTGTTTGGTTGCTGGGGGTTTTTGAGGCAGGAGGATGGTTGGTTCCATTGTGATCTCCCTGATTCAAGTAAACCACCCTGTAAATCTTCAAGGTTGCACCTGTGAGCAATGATGGCCCAGAGTTTGCTTCCATTAGTGTTTCCAAAGGTGTATCATTAACTGGGTGTTAAATGTGTTACAATTTACAGCCTGCAGTATTCAAGTACAAGTAGAAATCAATTATTGTTTCCTATTAAAGCAGGAGTTATGGACTATTAAGCAATGTCTGAAATGGACCAAGGTTATTACTGGGAAAAAATTAATGGAAAACATTCTAACTCGATATGCTCATGAGCTCTCATAGAAAGACCCTTAATAGTCAGTATTTCAAAATGATGTAGCATCACTAATCAATACAGAGGGAAGAGTGACCAGCAGGTTATATCAGACCTCTGTGTAATGAAAACTAATGAAGTTTATGGAGAAGTGACACATGTTCACATGCTTGCAGACAAGCTAAAATAAATGAATTTGCTGCACAATAACGTATAATTAGCTGGCAAATCCCAGTCTACCCAAAGCTTTCATTGCACAGCTCAGCTGCTTCTGTCCAGTGCACTTCAGATGGGTCTCCAGTGCTCTCTAACCACTGTCAGAGCTTTCCCAGAAAAAGCAGAATTTAGAAATCAAAATGGTCACTTAGCACATTTTCACATATCAAGACAATTCAGATGAAAGCTATTTTGACTTAAATCTTCAGTTACAATTTTGAGACTTGGTAATAAAATATTGCTAATATTCAAATATAATAAATATGCTACACTTACTTTATCTACTCAATATGACTTTTAAAAAATAAAATTTGGGTTGTTCATGTAACTATCCCAATGCTATAATTATTCTTTCAGTTTTAATGCAAATCCCACTTAAAGCAATTGAAAATTTCCCAATGTCTTTGATGTAACAGGATCAGGCTTTTCTGCTTTTAAATTTAGTTTTGCCTGGGACAGAACATCGATGTCTACTAAATGCTGGGAAAATGAATAACTTCTGCTTAATTTTAATATATAAAGCCTTTATCTATGTAAAATAGTGCATAATACATTTCATGTACAGGTAACTGCAGGGAGATAAGGAAAAGCTGAGATTTTCTTACAAAACATCAGCTTGAGTTGTGTTCAAGGATCTGTCTGTATTAGATGTGTTGTTAAAAGATTTTACTACAGTCACTGGTTAAACAGTCCTCTTACATGCCTTTCATCAATCAAAGGAAGATGCAATTCAGTGTCATTGTCCACTGCTTTAAGAGTTCTCCACACTCAAGAGAAAAAAAATAGTTAGGCAACTAGATTTGCAGAGCAATTTAAAGAAATTAGTTGTCAGCTCCTTCAAATTAAATAAATGGTGCCTGACAGGAGACCTGTGGGATCCTCCAGCCACACATTCCACACACATACTTACATGGAGCCCTTACAACAACACTGGTCAAGCACCTAAAAATTACTTTCCTCTTTTAAATGCAAAGATTATGAGAGGACGAGGAAACACAGGCATAGCAATGTTTCACAGTGTGGAAAAATTATGAGTACACTGGCTGTTTGTTCTACAGGGATGACAAAGAAAATGTGCATGAAAATCCCTTCACCTTTACTCTTTATTTTTTAAAATGCTTGTAACTATCTCTGTATCAGACCCACATCCAGATAAAATATCAATCGCCCTGCAGAAACCTAGGGAGATAAACTGCAAACGTTTCTTTCAAAGCTTTTCTTTTGGAAATATAAAATATCAAGAAATTTTAGAAATCAGGGTGGAATCCCCGTGTTTTTAGATGCTAGTTATTCAACAGAACAAGGCCCTGAGCAACACGAGCTAATGTCACAGTCAGACTTGCTCTGAGCAGGGGACTGGACTAGTAGACCTACCAGAATAAATTCACCTGTGATTTTATGATTCTGCATTTAAAGAGTGTGATTTTGTGACAGACAGCATCAGCTTCCTTGGTGTGCTTGTTGTAGTCCTTAAGGGAAAGCTCAGTGAGTTTAAGGGCGTTTTGTTTCTCTGGAGAAGCCCATATGCAGGAGAAATGTGACCCATCTCTAGCTGTGGCTGTTGAAAGCACATCCTGGGGGGCTGCCCCATGTCTTCTTCAGACAGCAAACTTAGAGACTTCCTGAGGAAGGCAAGGAGAGTGATAATTGTTCCACAAAACAAATTTAAGCTGACTTAGGCACTCAAGGCAAATTTTAAATAAAATAGTGAAAACCTGACTTGCTTTCTCTACCTTCCCACTGCCTTGATTTTTTATTTTATTAAAAATATCTTGGTATTTGGCACTCTTTGTCACGCTGGGAAATTACATGGAGGTGTGTCTGAACAAAAGGAAACGTGGAAAGTGACTTTTAATATTTAATACTATGTTGGGTCTCTGTGATTGGAGTGGTTTTGTTCCCTCAGGGTTTTGTCTGTGTCAGTCACACACAGAACAGCTGTGACTGCATTTGCTCTGTGAAGAGAATTATTGTTACATCAGGAAACGTGGAATCACAGAATTGGAAAGGCCATTAAAGCTCATCTCATTCCACCCCTTCCACTGTCCCAGGTTGCTCCAAGCCCTGTCCAACCTGGCCTTGGACATTTCCAGGGGTGGGGCAGCCACAACCTCTACAGTAGCAGGGGATGATCTTGCAGTTATTCTCCTGTTACTCAAAAAAAACCCAACCAGGTGGATTCAGGTGACAATCACTTAATTTCTACTGGGCAGCAACTGAGGCAGGGGGGTGAATTTGTGCCAGTTTCTATCAGCTGAGTTTATTTCTTAGCAAAAGTGCAAGATGCAGAGTGCAAGAACATTGTTGTGCATAAAGAGATGAAACATAGATTACACAGAAAAGATATAAATTGCACACTGATACAGAAGAATCAACTCCTGTCCTCATCTGATCTCATTTAATCTCAAGTTAATAACTGAATGCTATATTATATCTTAAGATTCCTTTGCATAATACTTTAAGTTTTCTAACCTAAATATGCTGTTGTTGGGAAAAAGCTCCAAAGGAAAAGCAGTTTAACAAAGTGCATATGCAAAATGCTACACTAGAGGCAGACTGTAACAGAAATATTGAAAGGGGGGTGACTGAAAGATCTGCAAAGAAGGACCTGGGGTTTGGAGAGTCTTGCAAACGTGTACATTAATACATTTCTGCAGTAAACAGAATCAAATGTACAATATGGGCTAAGGAATATCACATATCAAATATATAAAACAACCCTTTCATGCTGTTCAGCCCCACTGCACTGAGGATCAAACATCTCTGGGGCTGGTAGTGAACTTCCAGAGCAAAACAGTCCAATCTGTCTTTTAAGCTGTCTAAGGCTTTCACTGTCCAAGTGTTTTGAGAAGCTGTAATGGTGTGCTCTAATCTTGATAACCTGCTAATTAAGTGTCATCAGCCTCTGCCATCCAAACGTATCTCATCCTTGCTGGAAGGAACCGGTGTTTTCACACCCCTAAACTCTCATTCAACCTGCCTTCGTGCCAGTCTTAATATTTCTCCTGCAAATCTCAACAGAGGATCTGGGCAGGCCCATGTAGAATTGTCTTGTGTCAATTTGGTATGGATTTACCACACCTACAAGTGGATTTATTGTGCAAAGAGGCACATGGAGGCAAAGAAGCATGAAAAATAAAGAGGGAACTTTTTACAGGCCATTAAAAGGGTGCATTTACACAGAAGAGTGAAGGCTGTTGCATGTTCCTCCTGACTTAAGATTCTTCTCATATGATAGAAGACTGCCAATCTTTAACAGGGAATAATTTGAATTTCGCTGGAAATGTTCTGTTTTAATGCTGAACATTTCCCTTGATTTTAAGCTCTTGAAATGAATACATTTGCTGGGGTTTTGTAACAATCATTAGAAGTCATAGGTGGGAATGCACAACACTGACTCCTTGTTTTTATGAGAAATAAAAACTCCTCCTCATGTTTTTATGAGAAATAAAATTGAAGGTGATCTGATCTGAAACCATTTTGATTTGTGCCTGTTGAGGACTTGAACTGCCATTCATGGAATAATTAACTGGTTAAAACCAGGCAGATTTATCAATCCACATATCCTGACTTAGACTGCAACTACAAAGGTATAGTTTCAACTCTTGGATAAGTTACTCTCCAACCAATGCAGCAATCTCACAGCTTCTTCAGTGTAACTGAAATCTGAATGTGCCCTGGTAACTCTTACCATAGAATCAGAGTGGCTTGAGTTGGAAGGGACCTTAAAGACCATCTCATCCCACCCCCTGCCATGGGCAGGGACACCTTCCACCAGCCCAGGTTGCTCCAAGCCCCGTCCAACCTGGCCTTGGACACTTCCAGGGATCCAGGGGCACCACAGCTTCTCTGGATAATGAATATAAAATATAAAAAGTTCATGTGGCACGGGACAGTTGGCACATATTGCCTTGAAAGCACCTCTGCACCAGCAGAAGGTGATCTAGTTTGCATGTGGCTTCTAGAAAATGTTAAAGCAGTTGTACATAGCTTGGGATGAAATCCACAATGTAATTCCAGCTTTATTCTTCTTGGTCCCAACATAATTTAACTAACAGGAAGCTCCTCATCCGCTCTATGCAAAAATGAAAAATAATTCAGAATATTTTCTCGGATTTATCCTCAGATAGGACATCCATGTAATGTTCAGATATAATGTTCTTATTCTTTCATTTCAGAATTATTTCATTAATTCTTGGACCGAATCCAAATTAAGGTGAAATTGTCTGTTGCACTGTGCAAAGCAGACAAACATAGAACACATGGGGGGGGCTGTGTCTAACAAAGGATGCACTCAGGTCCAATCCATGGATGCACATTCACACAGCTTTTCCAGGTTTCCAATTTCTGCTCAGTCTGTTTAAAGGCCACAAAGACAGGACACAAATTCTCCTTTCACGTTTCAAATCAGATTCTAGATCAAGTCTTTTGACATCTGGAATGAGCAAAGCAGTGAGGCAAAGTAGTGACAGAACATTTGAAACAAACAATGGGAATTCCATTATAAAAAGCTTCCCTGCAGACAGGATTACATCCATGAAAAAAAAAGGAAGATCCAGAGTTTCATATGTTCAGAAAATTATTCTGGCTCACCAAGACTTCCACCCAAACCACTTCCTTCTGCCTAGTCCTGCTGAGCTGTAAACCCATTTTTTCACTATGGGTCGAAGTAAAAAATATTATCCATTTTCTTAAAGTATTTTTTTAGAGGTGCTAAATAGTGACTTAATGGGCTTGATGGAGAACTTCCCTCTCTCTGATTTCTGCTCTGTAAAAGAATTCAGTGGAATATCCTGTGTTGTTCCACCTGTTTCCCTCATAGAGACACATCTGTGTCTGTCTGTGTACATCAATCTGAAAGGGACTCTGTCTCTTACAGTTCTAGTAGGTTTTGTTAAAAAAAAAGAAAAAAAAAAGCAACAAAAAGATTTCTATTTGCACAGTTATTTTTTCTTTTATATGCTTTAACAAAAGCATTTTCACTGAAGATGAAGGTTGTCTCAGCTTCTCTAAAATACAAAAAATCCTCATTAAACATGTCAGAACTGAATTAGCAATTCATCTCTTCTTCATCCATCTGCACCCTCTTTAGCACTTGACTGTATTAACAAGAATACAATACTGGAAAATTGTAAAAAGGGAGTAATATTTTCATGTTGTAAATAGTCACCCTGAAGTTAATACTTTGCTGTCAGAGAGGGTTCACACATATCTATAGCTTATTATTCTTTAAAATGAAGCAAACCAAGGTACTTCTTCAGTAGCACATAAGGCTGCCCTTATGGGAAGAGTTAATCCTCATGACCCACACCAAAAAAAAATAACATATTGAATCCCAAACACCTCCCATGGAAGATGAACAGAGCATTCTGACAACTCAGGGGCAGATTTTTCATGGACCTTGGAATGGAGGCCAGGGAGTGACAGGATGAGGAGGAGTGGTTTTAAGCTGCAGGAGAGCAGGTTTAGATTAGGTGTTAAGAAGAAATTGTTGGCTGGGAGGGTGGGGAGGCCCTGGCCCAGGTTGCCCAGAGAAGCTGTGGCTGCCCCTGGATCCCTGGGAGTGTCCAAGGCCAGGTTGGAGCAACCTGGACTAGTGGAAGGTGTCCCTGCCCATGGCTGGGAGTGCCACTGGGTGGGCTTTAAGGTTCCTTCCAACCCAAAGCGTCCTGTGAATCCATGATTCCATGAATCACAAGTGTAAAAACACCACTTGGGACTGGACTGGGAAAAGAAAGACTGCCTGAATCCTACTTGTGTCATGTAAGGATAGAGGATCTCTGAGATTTACCTCAGAGATAAGCATTTCTCCAGCCCAAGGCTCTCACTTTAAGGCACGACACAACCAAAAATATATTATTTACAGCATAAAACCCCTTGAAATTGACTTTCATGAAGTTGATTATCTCCGCTGAATTTTAAATTATCCTTAAAAATTGCCTGCCTAATTTATCCTTTTCATCTTTGGATTCCCAGGTTGGAGAGAAACTCTGCATCTCTCCATGAGTCTGAAGAAGAAAAAAAAAAAAGTTAAAAAAATTTAGACTATATTTTTAGATATCTTTGGAATTTTTTTTCATCTTAATTAGTTACGAAAGCCTGTATACATAAGTTCTTGTTCTGCAGGAAATAGATTTTTGGGGAAAAAAAATGCTGTGGTGTGTCTCTGAGAAGGAGGAATTTCCTTTTTATATTTTTTTGTTAAACCAGAATAAATCACCAAAATGGACACCTGCAGCTTAAGATGAAATATTAATTAAACATAGCAATAAATACAATAACATCATTCTCAGTGGCCCTAATTAGAAATAAACCTTAACAATCTTCTAACACCACTTCTTATGCTTCACTAATGTGTTTCATTTGTAAACCAGTCTATTTTCAAAAAAAAATCAACTGAAGCGATTAACTGGCCTCTATTTACCCACTTCTGAAGCAAAAAAAAAAAAAATAAATACACCCTTGACCCATCCTCCCATGCTCCCTGCTCTGAAAAAAAGGGGGCTAAAGGCAGTTGGTAGTAACCTGTCAGTCCTGTTTCTACCCAAGACTCCAAGTTAATGTCTCCTTGTGTTTGATCCAAGGACTCAAATGATGGAAAACTGAGAAATGAACGACGAAGAAACAAGTGGAGCTACATCGAGTCATCTTACAAGGTATATTTTTAGTGGGACTCCTGGAGGTGGTACAAGAGTTTGAAGTGATAAAAAACATTACAAGTCCTAAGTCATTAAATAACTGAGCTGAAATATATGTCCTGACAGGAGGAATGTGTCCACTTCTGGCCTGTGGAAGAGTCCTATCGAGCTCACTTTCTGCACCTGGAGAAAAGAAAGTGGCTCTTGAGCAGCAAGTGCATCCTGAGCAGCCCAAATCCCTCCCCTTTGTGCCATCCCCCAGAAAGCCACTCAAACCTGCACCAAGCAGAGTGGTGGAGAATGGCTGCAAACACATTTCTACAAGGAGGGGAGTCACAAAACCTTTTTAAAAGCCTAAAAAGACAACATCCCCGCAGTCTGTTTACAAATATTATTGCATCCCCCCTGTTCACTTCTAGTGCTTTGAGGACTTTATTTTCAACCTGAAATACCCCTACTTTAAACAAACTGTGGACTTTTGGAATAGTTTTTGGAATGTTTTTCTGCAATGGGCAGTAGTTTGGTGGCAAATCTGCAAACCAATTGCAGGGAATTTGGGCATCTGCTTGTCATCGCTGCTTCACGCTGAAGAATAAAATCAGAGACAGGAGTTATGGCACATAAAAGCACAAATGCCAAGAAATAAAGCAAATGATCCCTCACCAAGCTTTCTGGAATGCTATCAGGAAGAAATTGGTGACCATGCCAGCACAGAGGCAGGTATGATATGGAAGTTACAGAATGGCACAAGAAAAAAACTGCCCTGGTTACGTATTTTAACTCAAATCAGTATCACACTTGTTTATTGATTTTTTTTTTTGAACAACACCTAATGAAATAGCAATCCCAGAGCTATACATTTATGATCAATATCAGCAATATGACATCTAAATGGCATTACTACACACTCAACAGCTGTTAATAAAACCCCATAAATTTCTAAAGACTCTTTTATTGCATCTTTTTCCCAAAAGTTCGGCGTTGTGCCCTCGCAGGCTCTGTCACTCAGACACTCACACAGACCCACCCCCACACCATGTGTGCTGCCATCCCACATCCTCTCTCCTGGCTGGGAGCCTTCCCCTCCCTGCACCCCCTCCGTGGGAGCTGCAGGTGCTCCCTCCCCGTGCGTGCTCCTGCTGCCCCACACACGCCCCTGCCCCAAATATCTCCCTGCATCATATATTTCCCATCCCTAATTTCATGCCTCTTCAAGCTGACTGCTCCTTTCATCCAAAGTCTCTTGGTTGTGCTCTGGATACATCTTAATTTGGCTGATCATCATCTTAGGGAGACTTCCACAGATTTCACAGAATACTCTTGAGTTGGAAGGGACACACAAGGACCCCTGAGTCCCACTGTCAAGTGAATGGCCCATACAGGGATCAAACCCACAGCTATGGTGTTATCAGCACCATGCTCCAACCAACTGAGCTGATCTCAGGACCTTTGTTATTGTTAATTTGCTCTTCATCATAATCATCAGTGTTTGGGCAAGCAGCCCCTCAGAGGAGAGAGTTTTGGGTACTCCAGTCACACACACTGTTGGTATTCCCACTCCCGGGTTATCCAGGTCGCATTCCCAAGAAAAGGTGTAGTGGGTGTATGTGGCAAGGTTTTGGTAGCAGTGGGGCTCTCAGGGGTGGTTTCTGTGAGAAGGTGCCAGAAGCCTCCCCCATGCCCAACAAAGCCAGGTCCAAGCAGCTCTGAGACAAACTCACTGCTGGGCAAGGCTGAGTGAAAGCAGTGACTGACCCTCACCTGCCCTTGGCACACCCTTCCCAGCTGCCCCCTGGAGAGGAGCCCACGCTGGAGCAAGTTTTCTGGCAGGATTTGTGACCCCCCCCTGGAGCAGCCAGTCCCTGAAGGACTGCAGCCCATGGAAGGGGCACACACCGGAGTGGTTTGTGAACTGCAGCCCGTGGGAAGGATTCAGGCTGGAGAAGTTGGTGGCAGACTGTCTCCCATGGGTGGGACCCGGCGCTGGAAAGAACATGAAGAGGAAGGAGCAGCAGAGACAGCATGTGATGAACTGGGCTCAACCCCTGTTCCCTGTTCCCTGTGCTGCTCAGGTGTGCAAGGTGGGAGTGAAGGTGAGCTCAGGAAGAAGGGAAGGGTCAGGAGGAAGCTGGTTTTAGCTTTGTTCTTATTTCTCATTATCCTACTCTTTGTTAATTGGTAATAAATTAATTTCCCAGAGCTGTCGCGTCCATAGTGGTAACAGGTGAGTGATCTTCTTGTCCTTACCTCACCCACCAGCCTTTAACCATAGCTCCTCTCCCCTGTCAAGTTGAGAAAGGCAGAATGACAAAGCAGCTTGGTGGGCACCAGAAACCCATCCAAGGTCAGTCCAACTCAGGAGGCCATGCAGATTACCAAAAACTGGAAAATAAAGGAAACAGTAGGGATTTTATGAGTGACTTTTTTGACTTTACAGAAATGGGTAACAACACCCTTTCGAAACGTTATTCACCTGAACGAGAAGAGTTTGGAGTTCTTGCTCTGGCAGAGCTCCATCAACTTCACTTTACACAAGGACTACATCTTGTTACTTCTGACACTTTCTTACAGCCTTAAAGTCAGATATGATGTTCCAGGTGGGTTGCACAACCACGGTGTAACCTGGCATTATTTCTGCCTTATATCATGATATGACTTTAACATATGCAGCACAGACACCGTACTGGCCCTTTTTCTTTCATCTGGCATTCTGCCTCACTGATGCAGGTTTAATTTGTTGCCTTTTATGAGTTCTACTTTTCTTTCATGTCTCCCACATCAACACTGAATCTCTGAAATTTTGAAATAATTCTTCCTTAGGTGTATTAACTTGACATCTTCCAAGGTCAGTCTCATTGTGTTACTCTTTCCTGGCTCCTGGTATTGCTGCATTCCTTTGCATTCCATTTCCTTGCCCTTAGTTCTGCTTTGCATGTGAGTGTTCACTTACCAGAGAGATGGAACAGTTAACAGGTACAGGTGGCATCTTCATCTTCATCAAGCTTCTTCACAGCCTTCTCAAAATCTCATCTGAAATTATCCTACCAGTAAGACTGCTGGGCCTTAAAACCAGCTAGCTCAATGTAGTCCCTTATCAACAATTCTGGTTTTTCTTATGGTGTATAGTTGATGTATAAAAAGTTTTAATGTGTTCAGCAAATCACATGTCTGCTTTTCAGTTAACAAATCAATTAATTTGCTAGTGAAAAAACAAGTTCTTACAGGTAGACCTCTTGTACCTATGCCAAACTCTTAAATTAATCCTGTTTTCTGACAGAGGCAAAGTAAAATTGACATAATTTCTCACCGTTTATGCTACTGAAAGGCTTATTTTTTGGTAGGGAAATTTTCACTGGGGGAAAGGGCATATGACCATTATCTGTGAGTTGAACCAACAATACCAAAATGTTTGTCTTTTGAAAATGAAAAGGCACCAACAGAAAGGGAACTTCTCTCACTGGGTGATTACTGTAGAGTACATAGGTAAACTTTTTATCTGCCAGGGATTTTGTGGCTGTGCTCTGAGGAGGGACTGCAGCAAGATCAGAGATGAGATGGCAGGAGGTGGAGGAATTACCATGAATAAAACAGAACCAGCAGCAATAGGGAAGCTGAACAGCTGTGCTTAGGTACTCGACATTGTTATTCTCTCACTGCAAGATTAATTCCACGGGCAACTCACTGAAATTATTTCAGCTGGCTGGCTGGATTTTCCCCTGGACTTGTCTGATAACTGATTTTCCTTGCTAGAGATGTATTCTGAGTTTACCATGATAAATTTAGGATAATGACTTAGTACAGATTTTACAAAAATCAGCAACAGTTGCTCAGGAGAAAAAAATTAAGGTTTTTTTTTTGGAGGGGCTGGAAGTACTGTAGTAGAATCTAATCTTTCAAATTTGTCTGTCAATTTTCAATATGTCTGTCCTGTGCATTTTTCTTCTTTCCTGTACTTTCCATTCCCTCTTCTTAGATGCCTTCACAGAAGATTATGAAAGACCTCTGTTGGATTAATTCTGTTTCTCATCTAAATTTCTTACATAAAAATAACCTCTCTGAAGGAGATCCTTGTAGTCTTCCCATTTCTGTTAATAGGTACATTCACAGAACTACAGAACATGCTGAGCTCGAAGAGACCCACCAGGATCATGGAGTCCAACCCTTAGCCCTGCATTCCCAAGAGTCACCCCCTGTGCCCCAGAGGATCATCCAAACCCTCCTGGAGCTCTGGCAGCCTTGGGGCTGTGCCCACTGCCCTGGGGAGCCTGGGCAGTGCCCAACCACCCTCTGGGGGAAGAACCTTTGCCTGAGATCCAACCTGACCCTGCCCTGACACAGCTCCAGCCATTCCCTGGGTGCTGTCCCTGGTCCCCCCAGAGCAGAGCTCAGTCCCTGCCCCTCCTCTGCCCCTGCCCAGGCTGTTGGAACTGCACTGAGGTCTCCCCTCAGTCTCCTCTGCTCCAGCTGAACACACCAAGTGCCCTCAGTGTCCTCCCACGGCTTCAAATCAAGGCCCTTCCCCATCCTTGTGTCCTCCTTTGGACACTCTCTGATGGCTCAATCCCTTCCTTCCATTGTGTCCCCCCAAACTGCCCCAATGTTGAGGTGAGGCCCCCCCAGGGCAGAGCAGAGCGGGACAATCCCCTCCCTGATGCCCCAGGACAGGGATGTCCCTCCTGGCTGCCAGGGCACTGCTGGCTCAGGGCCAGCTGGCACCACCAGGACCCCCAGGGCCCTTTCCCAGCTCTGCTTTCCAGGCTCTCATCCTCAATCTGTCCATCCATCCAAGGTTGCCCCATCCCAGGGGCACAGTCCAGCACTTCCCCTTGCTGAACTTCCCGTGGTTGGTGATTCCCAGCTGGAATCTGCCAAGGTCTCCCTGCAGGCCCTCCCTTGCCTTCCCATCACTCATCACTGGTGAGCCTGGTTTTGTCCCTTTTCCCCTTCCAAGCTGGTTTAAAGGTCTGTTAAAGAGCCCCACTGGCTCCTGTGCTGGAACTCTTTTTCCCCTCTGAGGAAGGTGCATCCCATCAGGTGTCAGCAGACCAGGTGTTGAGCAGATCATCCCATTGTCAACAAACTCAATTTTTTTTCTGCTTACACCAACCTTGACCTGATGGATCTGCCTATTCCTGTCAGAATTATTCCTTGTTACTGGAAGGATCAACTTACAAGGGGCCCTGCACAGGACCATTCTAAAACTCTTGCCAGCAAAACTGGATGCCAACAGAAGCAAAGGAGAATCTGCATGTGTGTGGCTCAATTCCTGACAAAGGCAAATCCAACCAGTGGGCTACACTTCACTTCATTAGGAACTGAAAACTGAATTTACTGTTTTGCTAGAAACACAGATGCTGGTGCTTCATCACGAGTCCCTCTTACCCAGGGGTGAGAGAGAGAGTGGGATTTTTGTGAGCAGAAGCAGATGGTATTTCTGCCTATTTTAAAGCAGTCATATTAACAGATGCAGCTGAGGGCTAACTGTGTGGACTTCATTATTTTTTTGGTATTGTGTAAATTTGGAGAGCGTTGTCAGCTGATTTTGTCACACTGTGACAAACAATAATTACAATTGCTGGTTATTGCCAGCTATAAGGTGGTTCCTTTGCTCAATTCTGATATTATAAAAAGAGCTACAAAGGAAAGACAAGCAATTCTGGACTTCTTTAAGGAATGTCTTAAGTTGCTGTGCTGTGTCAAGGAGACCAGAAGAAGACACACAGATTCCCATTTCTTTTTGGTTCCCCATCTGACAGTCCAAAGATAGCATTTCTTAAGTTTTTCACCAGTAAATATTGTGTCAAAATGTATTAATCCATCATCTTCAGTACCTGAAGGGAGTCTACAAGAAAGATGAAGAGAAGGTTATTTACAAGACCTTGTAGTGCCAGGACAAAGGGGAATGGCTTCCTACTGCCAGAGGGCAGGGTTAGATGGGAGATTGGGAAGGAATTCTTGGTTATGAGGGTGGGGAGGCCCTGACCCAGGTTGCCCAGAGAAGCTGTGGCTGCCCCTGGATCCCTGGAAGTGTCCAAGGCCAGGTTGGATGGGGTTTGGAGCAACCTGGGCTGGTGGAAGGTGTCCCTGCCCATGGCAGGGGTGGGATGGGATGAACTTTAAAGTCCTTTCTTACCCAAACCATTCTATGATTCTATGATCTCATTCTATCTCAGGCTCAACTGTGCCTACAAATATACCAAAAAATGTCTTTTGTGGAGAGGAATTTGGGAAGATGGTCCACAGTTCATGAAAATTTTTATATAAAGTAATTCAAGGGTTTTAACTGCAAAGAGGCCCATAAAAGGCTGTAAATAGAAAGTGTTATGAAATGTCATGGATTTTCTCCTCTGGGGAAAAAAAAGTCAAGACAGAATTTTAATTTCAGATTAGATGAAACATTTTCAATACACATTTCAGCTCACATTAGTATTATTCCTGTTTTTATTATTTTCATCAGCCACCTGCCATGTACTTAGTCCAGGTACAAAGATACACTGCCCCAGGATTAGTCCAGGGAATGTGTAGAGGCTCTAAGACTTAGTTGTTTTGCTTCCTGCCTTGCTTAATTAGGTAAGCAAAGCACTGACAGCTTATTAATACATGACTAAAAGCTCCTTATTTCCCTATACCTTATTGCATGGGACAGCAGATGCCATCCCCAAACAGTGCAGGTCAGGCCATGTAATGTATGCCTGCAGCTACTTTAGAGAGGGAGAGCCACACAGACAGCTCTCTCAGGGATACAAACAAGCATTTTATGTTCCATTAGTCTTCTTGATTTTATTCTCCCTTTCTCCAAGAGAAAGAGACTTTGATACCATACCTGTACTGACTTATAGCCCATTATACAGAGGCACCTGAGAAATAAATTTGCAGGCACTCACACATCCCTCAAAGCACTCAGCTCTGAGATGCTTCACTCAGCGTTGCCTTCCCTGCAGAATCCATTAATTGACGAGTCTGCTGAAGGCAAAAGCACATGAGAACCTGAGGTGCACAGTCTGAGTGTAAGAGAGAGGCTTGAGAGCCTCCAGTGTCATTGTCAAAAGGCTGGAGCAGGCTCTGCTCGGGGGGCCCAGCAATGGCACAGCAGGAACGGGCAGGAATTGATGCCCAGGAAGATCCACCTGGACAGGGGGAAGAAGTTCTGTGCTGGCCAATGCCTGGCCTTGCACAGACACCCCAACAATCCCACCCTGTGCCTGAGAGTATTTTCCAACCCCTCCTGGAGCTCTGGCAGCCTTGGGGCTGTGCCCACTGCCCTGGGGAGCCTGGGCAGTGCCAACCACCCTCTGGGTGCCACAGAAAAACTAGGATTTTTTTTTTTTTGTTTGAAGTGTTCACGTGAATAAAAGGCCTTTTACTCCACATAGAAATCTGAGAATTCATATAAATCCTCAGCAGAAAGGCTGAGAGAAATGAGGACCTAATAAATAACCTAATAAATGAAAGAGCGAACCAAAGCAAAAGCTTCAAAAATGGGAAGGGTAAAAGCTTCAAAAAGAACTTAAAAAGCCATAATATCTATTTCCTCACAACCACCTTGATCTGTAACAGAAACAAATCACAGCCCCCATAATTTGGCAAAGAAATTTCAATATTAACTATTCCTTCTGGTTTTTTTTTTCCCTTCCATACAAGTTCTAGACCAGAAAACTATAAAGCCTCTTTATGGCTCTCTTGTATTTGTTTCCTAATGTCAATGACTGTTTAAATCTTCCTGGGGAAGTAAAGAAAGTGGTATCTTGCTTTTTTTCAATGTGCCAACAAATCCACAAAACTGATACATCAGTCCTTTTATACCATTTTTTGGTCAAAGAAAACTAATTGAGTTTAACAGCCTGCAGAGCAAATAGAATCCAGCCTTAAAGCTGACATTTATTGCCAGCATTTCCAGGCCTATCAGTGTATAAAGAGTAAAACATAATTTGATGTTGCTGCATTTGAATACAGTTCATGGCTAATTAGGTTACCAGTACCACAGACAGGGCTTAGTACTGCCCTTTTAGGACTATTTTTTTACTACACGTTGTGTGCAAATGATCACCTTGAGTATTTATTTCATCCTCTCCTTCATTTCTGTTGCTCTACAAAAATGACATGATGATATATTTGAAAGAACAAAGAAAGCAGCAGCCATGGTTTTATCCAGTTGCAGTTACTGAGAGTAACTGAAAATTTCAAGATCTCTGAATTAATCCCAGCTTTCTCCTGGTCTTCTACAGATGCTAGATATTCCACTAAAATTTTAAGCTGTCTTGTGTACAAATGCTTGTTGTGTTCTCTCTCTCTTTAGCTCCATAATATCAGCCTCCAGAGAGAGGAATCAGTCCTGGAGGTGGTGTCCTACAGAACATTTTATCTGACCAAGCCACAGCATGTACAGTCATAGTCATGTTTTCATTCCCCCTCATAACTTTGCTGAGACAGTAAACTTTAAATTACAATGTCAGTATTTTATCATTTCTAAATCTACATGTTTATTTTGCACTGCCTAAAAACTGCACCCTGAAGAGACTGCACTGTCTTGGAATTCCTGCACTGCAGGAATTTACTAAGTGTAAGTAAATATTTTACCTCAGTCCTTCTCTTCCACAGAGAAACCCATGAGAAAACAGAAGCTTCACAGCAAAATAACATTAGAAGTCTGTCGATATGAGGCAATAAAAGAGCCAAAGGACTAGTGCTGTTTCCCTTTCTCCAGTCACTGGAGACCTCACCTGGCTGTCATGATGTCGTGGTTTAGGAATGGTACTGCCCAGCTCAGTGCCCCCACGAGACTCCCAAACCAAGCACAGCTCGCCCTTGCTCTCCTCTTTTCCCACCCTCCTCCCCCTGCAGTGGCTGGAAAGGAGGCACAAAAGGCAAAGATCACGGGTTGAGATAAGAACGATTTACTGGAAATAGCAGTGAGACGAGAAACAAATAGTTATAGCAAGTTACTAAGGACAGAGGGTGCAAGAAAGAAATGATTCACATGGAAAAACAGATAATTCATGGCTCCCTCTGCCCCGTGTTTACTCACCCAGAGGGAACCCCGCCTGGCTACTGCAAAAATGAACCCTGTCCTGGCCCAAACCAGGACAAACTTTTAAAATCTGACAGAGAGAGCTGCTTACAAATTACATCTGCCAGCTCCCTCAGGACCCTGGGATGCATCTCATTGGGCCCCATGGATTTGCCTAAGTTCACCTTCCTGGGATGATTTCAAACCTGATCTTCACTTATGAGGAGAGGGATTTCTTTCCCCCAGGTCCTGACTAGAGATTTGGGGATTTGAGAAGTGTGAGAAGAGAGACCACCATTGAAAACTGAGGCAAGAACAGCTGTTGAGAACTCCAGCCTCCTCCGTGTCCATTGTCACTGTATCTCCTGTCTTATTTATTGGAGGTGCAAGGCACTGGTACAACTTTGTTAATTTTCCTTTTCTGCACAATGCACTTGTAAAAGCCATTATTATTATTATTATTATTATTATTATTACTATACACATACCCTGTCAAATTTAGCTCCAAATGTGCCTTAGCTTTACTGATCCTTTCCTCACACTCCTGGGCCGTATCCCTGTATAATTTCCAGGATTTATGTCCCTGCCTATGCAGTAGGAGAAACCTGCTTCATCCATGGCAAGGTTTGGGAGGTTTGCAGGGTCACAAAATTAATGCTATCCAAGATTAACAGGCCTGGAGGTCTGTTTGAAAGTTCTTATAAAGACTGCCAACAGTTTTTGGCTTTAAAAGCTGATCCAAGTCCAGCAAAGATCACACTTTCTGCACCTTGTTTATGTAATAAATAAATAAGGGAGCTTTTAATCCCTTTGAAATTGCACTTAGTTAAACAGCTGTAGTGTTATCTGAGTTCATGACTGAATTTAAAATGGCACAGAAATAGATCTCTGGCTGCAACTGTATTTCTCTGCAAACCTTGCAGATAAGAAAGAAGTAAAAAAAAAAAAGAGTCATTATCATCTACTACACAGAATTCTCATACACTCTTTAGCTAAATGGCAAAAAATATTGTGTGGTCACCTGAGAATTTAATTATTAATCTGGTCAGGCTCTGGAATTAATTTCTGTTGTTAATGGGAGGATTGCGTTTTCCTTTCTAGATTTAAAAATATAAGTCCTACAAGGATGTAAAAGCAAAACCTTCTACAGAGTTTTCATAGAGATCAGAAATGTATTCATTTTTTTCATCCATTTTAACTGTGCTTTTAAACTCAGGAGAGTAAGCACAAGAAACAGGAGCTCAAACTGTTAAATTTTCTGAATAAAAGCGTTGCTCGATTGTCATTAAAATACCACAAAACTATCCCATTGCAAAACACTGCAACACACAGCACCCTTTGGGGGTCAGAGTGCCTTACCTCAGAATTATCAGCACTGCAGAATGTTAACTTGAGACATATTAAGCAAAACCAGTCCTAAACTTTGTGGCTTCACTGAAGTTATGCCTGCGTTTTCTGCTGAACCCTCCCTAAACCCTTCCTGAATTTTTTGTTATTGAGGAGTTGGTAAAGATTTTTTTTCCCCCTCATCATCCTCTCTCTCCCCCTCAGAAAGGTCCAAACCCATTAAAACATGATCCTTTAATTTTTTACTGGGATACTAGAGGTTCAAAATTAGACATTTGTTCTCTTCTTCACCTCTTCTCATCCTCTATTTTTCATTGCCTGAGATATCAAATGCCTAAAAAATGGAACTACCTATTTAAAGCCAAGCAGGGAAACATTATTTGCTATTGACTTAGGTAGAAACATAATTTCACCTTTTAAGAGAAGAGAAATTTTGTATGAGCAGCCTAATAAGTGAGGGCCCTAATTTTGGCCAGTGAGTAGTGCAGGTCTTGAGACTTCAGCCTGTGTCCCTCCCTCCCTCTATTAGTGTACATTAACATCTATTGATACAGAAATAGATCTCACCTATTAAAAGACTGCTTTATGCTCTCATGGCACACATTTCAGTTTTGTAGCAGATGGTGCTTCTTGTCACTGATGCTGATCACATTTGTTTTCTAGTAGAAAGTGCAACATAACAACAAATTCAATATGCAAAAGTAAAACCAATTCCTGCATTCCACACAGAGATGTTGAAGTCCCAGGAGATCTGGCTTTGCCTGACAAAGCACAACCTCAGATGCACTTTATTTTACAGTTTAATTGCCTAAAATATTTAATCACAGCTTTCATCTTAAAATCTCAAGTTTCCTTCCCCCCTCAATGCCTCTGCAAAGGCAAGCTGTCAGAGATCATCAGACATGGACACCTTGGGAGTTCCACCTTTTCTTTCAAATCTTCTCCCCACCCCTTTAAATGGTGCATTTATTCTATAAATCTAACAGAAACACAAACTTTTCTTTTTCCATCTGCATGGGTAGTGTTTCAAGTGGACATGGAGATTCCCACTGCTGTAACCGTAAAGCTCTTTTGTGCTCTGTGCCTACATTTAGGTATTTCAAACTCAAATACAAGAAAAAGGTATAAATCAAAGCTTCACAAAAACCAGAAGGTGACAATTTGCATGCAAGATGTCAGGACAAGTCCAGAGAGTAACAATTTACCTGTAAAAAGTGAAGACAGGTGGGCAGCAGCTGAGACCCCCCTGCAGAGCTGCTCCAGCCCTGGGGAACAGCACAGCAAGGACATGGAGCTGCTGGAGAGAGTCCAGAGGAGGCACCAAGATGAGCAGAGGATGGAGCAGCTCTGCTGGGAGGAAAGGGGAGAGAGTTGGGATTGTTCAGCCTGGAGAGGAGAAGCTTTGGGGTGACCTTATTAAAGAGGGTTTATAAGAACGGTGGGGACAGAGCTTCCAGTAGGACCTGTTGCAATAGGACAAAGGGTAATGTTCTTAAACTAAAGCAGGGTAGATTTAGATCAGATATCAGGAAGAAATCTTTTACAATTATTGGTGGGGAGGCCCTGGCACAGGTTGGGCAGAGAAGCTGTGGCTGCCCCTGGATCCCTGGGAGTGTCCAAGGCCAGGTTGGACGGGGCTTGGAGCAACCTGGGCTGGTGGAAGGTGTCCCTGCCCATGGCAGGGGGTGGGATGGGATGAGCTTTGAGGTCCCTTCCAACCCAAACCACCCTGAGATCCCATGAGTCAAAGGGGTAGTTCTTATGCAAAGAAAAGGGAAAGTGCTGCCCCTCTGCTTCTCCCACCCTGTCCAGAACCCTCTCTACTATCCCTGCAAAATCTGCAAACAGCTCTGCCAAGCTGTGAACCAGCTCTGCCCAGATGGACTCTGCCAGAGGAAAACAGCACCTACCACTGCTTTTTCTCAAAGTGTTTACTGTTGCTAAGAACAGGAAGCTTTTATTCCATCCTTTTTCCTTTAACCCCTCTTCTGCTAGTTGCTGGTTTTGGATTAGAAATTGTAAGACCTGAGAAGAAAACTAAGAAAGTACTCCATTTGGGAATTAATTCTTCTTAAAAGGGAGAGCAGATCTCCACCCGTTTCTCTCTCAAAATCTCTATTGCCTCTGAGCTCTCGTTAAAAAAAAATAAAAACATTTTTTTCATCATGGCAGTCTGGTTATGTGTAGCAGCATCTAGAGAAAAGTAGTCTCTATATAACTAAGATGCTTTGCTTTGGGAATAAATATTTGCCATAAATATTTGCATAGAGGTTTCAGGAGAAGTTTCCTTTTGTATCCCATCTTATAAAGTTCAACTATTCTTTCCCGTCACCCCCATCTCCTTCATTAAGTTTTACTACAAGGGTATCTTTTGAAACAAGTCCTCAAATTTTTGTCAGGGATGCAGTTTACTGTTGAACTGCAGATTATGTCACGTGTGTGCTCTGCATCACCAGAGCTAAACTGAATCCATTCCAGAGAAGACTTTTTGAACCTGTTAGCAAGGATAGGTTATCAGCAAGATGGGAAGATAAATTTATTTACTTTCCTAAAGTTCTTTCATGGCACAACCTGGCTATAATCAGTAGCTAAGTGCTCCTTTGAGTTGATGCACAACCTTTTTTCACTCTGCAGCATGAAACAGCTATTCATCCACATCCTAATTCCAAATTACTTCAGGCTGCTAATCTCTACCATCATTTAAACTCTAATATCTTTGTTTTTCAATTAGCTGTTACTGTATCTAAATGCCCTGCCCTGGCATCTGTCTTTCCTTTTCAGGGTGTTTTAGATTCCAGATTTTTCTCCCAGGTCTCGGTTTCCTTCGTGCATACTGACAGAGCCTCCTTTCTCCTTCCTTATGAGGCATTTCCTTTGATTCCAACGTTAGTCTAAGTCCCTTTTTAAATATTTTTTCAACTTCATGCAGTCTTTACATAATATTCAAAAAAAAAAAAAAAAAAAAGCTCCGGGTATTGCAAATGAGGCTTTGCTCTGTCTATATGTGTGAGTATTTAAGTTTTGATTTATGTATCTCGCTTCTAGAGACATAACACATGCCAAGACGTTGTTTACCTTCTCTTGGTGCTCCCAGACATTGTGCAGATGGCTGATGCATTATCCTTAATCACTCTCAGGACTCGCTACTACTCAGTTCTGGAGATTAGTATTTTTATTTGTGCCGTAAAATTTTCATCATACAGTTCTGGTCTCCACCTCCACTTTTCCATGCAGAGGGATAATCACATCCTGTTGAATCAGGTCGGAATTTAGGACCATGGCACAGGGATGTTTTGCAGGACAGTTGCTTCCTTACCCACAAGAAAAATTTGCAAATGGTGTTTCTGCACTTTGTCTCCTCCCTAACCACCTTTTTTTTTTTTTCATTCAGGAAAATACAAGGAGTCACTCCAGCTGATGCCTCGGAGATCAAGTGGCTAGAGATGTTTGGGAACATATTCTATATCCAGTAATATAAAATATTGATATTTTATAGCTAATAAAAGGCCTCATTACACCAAGTAGTGCCAGAGGCCAGAAGTTTACAAGCCCAAACACCAGCTGACAGGATTTGCTGGATAAAGCAACCCTGCTGGAGTGCCCGTGTTCGTGTCCTGGGGGCTTTAATGCTACATTTCCACGCACAGGAGCTACCACATCATCTTTGGTCCCCTCCTCACAACATATTTGCTCACCTAGAAGGATGTCAACCGAGCATTTGAATAAAGGTACAAGCTGAACTCTGAACGTGAGCTGTGTTTAAGAGCCCTGGGAGCAGCAGAATCGGGTGTTTGTTATTTGCGTGCCTAAAGCAATTCCAGTGCCCAAACAGATTTGCTTGGCGGTGTGGTTTCTGTCCCTCTGACTGAGGGGGTAGGCAGGAAGCAAGAGCAGATCAAGCACAGAAAAAAAAAAAAAGGAAAATAAGTGAATCTTCCTGTTTAAATGGCAGTTCGCTAATTTGTACCTCCCTTTCCGAATTACCACCACCACCAGAAGAAATCTTCATTTCCACTTGAGTTCCAACGGAACAAACCCAAGCCATTTAAGGAATAGGTTGTGAATTGGCTGAGCTGTTGGGTCACAAAAAGTGTTTTGTTTGCGAAACATCCATTCAGAGCCTCATTACTCCAAACGAGCTCCACCTGCACTTCATTATCACAGCTTTTTTTCCTTTTGTTTTTGAAAGCGTAGGAAAATTTCACCTCCTCTAGAATCAAGTTTGTGAAACTGTAGGCAAAGGTGTTAGATGGGCAAGCTTAAATTAAAGTTTAGCTTGGTGGATGAAAGGTAATCAAGAGTGAAGAAGCCTGTACATGAAATACTACATCATTATAAGTAATAGGGTCAGAGGCACATTTTGCTGTCAAGTGTCTCCTGACCTTGCTCAGCTCTCAGGCTGCACAGATTTTATAAGCACAGTGTATTATGCAAGGTTTTGGCAGGAAACAAAACCACTTTGACTACTCTCTTTTACGAGAAACTGATGAATCTCCTTTGATTCTTGACATGAAACAAAGGACGGTGAGCGGGGACACTGGAGACAAAGGCAGGAACCCCAAGGGGTGAGTGTGATCCCCCCTTTGAGCAAACCACTGTTATCCTGGACATTCTGCAACAGACAAAGTTGATACTTTGAATTTCAACAAATAGTTGATTAAGAATAACTGTTGACTTTCCTCTCATCCCACCTCATTTTCCAAACATTTGTAGAGCTGCTTAAGGGGTCGTGAGGGGCTGAAAGCATTTTCATTTGTGTCCTGTCCTCCTATTATGTGTTTTTCAACCAGTTTTTCTTCCAAGCAGCAATCCAAACCCAAAGGACTGTTTTAATGTGCCACCTGGGGAATATTCTTGTCTTTCAATTTTCCACTTGTTTCCTCCCCTTGGGATGTTTCCCTGGGCCTTGCCTGCTGCAGTGTTTTTTGTCTCAAAACATGACTATGTCTAAGGGTTCAGAGCAGCAGCTCCACGCTGCAAGGCTGAAACTTTGCTTCTTCAGGAGCGTTTTTCAGTGCATCCTCATGTTTTCCTTCCAATTTTAAAGAAATGCCCCGTGATATTTTTGATACGTTTTCCTACAGCCCCGGTGAAGTCTCCAGCAACCAAACAATCACTTATTCTCTGACCAGGAAGTCTTACAGGAACCCTCTCCAAGATCTTTCACTGGGGAAGTTTAGCCAGGGTCAGTACTTTCCCACTAAGACACTTGAATCTTGGGTAGAGGAACATTTTATAAAAGCCAGCACCACCCCACTCACAAAGGGTTCATCACAAAGGGTTCATCCAAATGCTGCTTTCCTTACACTTTACCAATAAGATTTTTTACTCCAATCTGTCTGAATCACTTACATTACATATGCAAAAATTCATTAATATAGGTCAGATTTAAACCTGATGCAATAATATATGGTGGTTTATATATTTTGGCTTATTGCTACCACCAAATGAAAAAAAATATTCTGCTTGAAAGCAGAGAGGACCCCCATGTCATAGAATAATAGCAAAAGAGCCAAGGGGTTTATTAAATTTGACACCTAATCTTTCCATCAGGCTTATAAAAATGAGACTCTCCTGCAGGAGTGACCTAGAGCATAACAGAAGCTCTACTGCAAGATGGAGTGTTCTAAGCCACTGCTGTAAAAATGTGGGTTTAGTCACAATCACTGTGTGATAGCCCAAATTTTCTGCTTGCTACAGAAGAGCCTCATCAATAACACAATGAAAATTATTATAGAAGAACAGACATTGCTAGTACTCCTGTTTTCTTTAGCTCTAGGCCTAACTCCCAAGGTTTCTCTGCATTCCAAGGCTGGCAGCTCGGGGCTTCTTCAAGGTTTTGGGAAGGGGAGATGAACCACATGCAGTTATCACCCTGAGAGATTTTCTGGGAAGACTGGGATGCCTATGGTGAAAGTTTTGTTCTCCTCAGAACTGGGGTATGCCTGAGGCTTTTCCTGATTTTACTGGTCATTGTAAAAATCACAGATATTGGGTTACAAAGTGGTAAAAAGTTTGCCTAGTTTCAACAGTTAATATTTTAACAAAAAGCTGATTTTTCACCGCCCTGTTCAACACGGTGATCACATACTTATGAAAATGTTTCAGTGGATTTTAATGAGTGTGTTTTTTCCGAGATTTTAATTTCAGTGCTTAGAGTGGGCCAGGTGCTTAGTTGGTTTAATCCATCTACTTCTGTCAAAATCAATTATTCTGATACGATACCAGTGCAGGATTGTATCCACTACACTTTTATCAACCTGTGATCAGCAAAAAAACCCTCAACTGTTTTTGCTGAGGATGGAGATAAGACATTAGTTTCAAAGGCTTTCTATTTTTAACTGTGGCTCTTGTGTTTTCTTCCCTCTTCATGGATGAATTTTATGTGCTGCTGGATCTGTCAGCCGAAATGACAAATTTCTAACACAGTCTCTGTTAATTTTTTGAGATAGCTGAATGCAAAAATAGTGCATGTAAGTACACAGATTACAGATTTAGTGAGTTTGATTGCTATGCTTTTCCCATTCTAGCTTCTTTTTCTACCATTCCTGTAGCATATATGATCTGTTTATTAGTTTTCAAGTCTAACAATTACTGCGTGACCTTAAAGTTAACATCTAGTAGAGAATCTGTTTACCAAGGTTCCTTACAAAACTCTTAATTTTAATAGAAAATTTGGACTCTCTGTCAGTTTGCAAGTAAACTGGGGCTTTAAAATAAATAAGCAGTTTGCTTTTTATGTGGAGCTGTTGATGACAGAGATAAGAACTTAGGTGACTTTGTACATTGTATTGAGTAAAAAAGTCTCCCTGGAAGCAACTGTGTTCTTTTCCTGCACTATCAGGTCACAACACAAACATGTTTTAGCCTTGATACCATGAGGAGACTCCATTAATCTAAAGCAACTGCCATGAAAGGAAAGTCAAGTTCACAGACAGTTGTGTGAGTCGAAGATATAATTGTAGGGTCAAGTAGAATTTGTCTGTCTTATGTTCCCAGTACTTCCTCTGAGAAACTGTAAGACGAATTTACTGCTTTCTTATTCTGTTAAAGTGCATATTAACAGGTATATACAGGTCTACCTGGTTTGGAAAAGCAGCACAAATATTTCAGATCAGAAGGGAAACCTTTGCTGAAGGTGAGATAAGACACCCATTGCAACAAAGCTATTATTGTTTGTGGCAGATTTACTTCCCTTATTTTACAATATTTCCTGTAGGGCTGGTTCTCCACAACAAGCCTCAGCTTCTACTCTGCTGTCTCATCTCCTTGCAAGGCATCTAATCCTGATGGATAACCTACCCATGGCAGAAGACCTTGGGCAAGAAACACAGGGAGAATTATCCCAAACTTATTCAGGATGGGCAGACGGTTCTCGCAGTGTAACATGGGGAATACTGCTGGATTAGTGGAGGATATTAGTCATCAGGGGATACCAATAAAGAGGAGGAAAAAAAAGTAACTTTAAGGTTGAAATGGATCCAACCAACTGGATTGAAAAATATGTTACAAACAGCACTGTATTCAACCTTATTGAAGTTCAGGGTAATGTAATGTACAGGCTCCATTTTGTGTCCTAAATCCTGGGCTAGAAAACTGCCTACAACCAAACCAAGAGACTGAAGAAAATGGGGGCAGCAGGGGCCTAGATACTTTTACCTAAGGATAAAAGCCTTTCAGGATGGAAGTGAGAGGTGAAGTGCTTGAAATGTTCCCATAACTTCCAGGAAATCCCCCTGAGATGAGACTCCCCGTGGAGAAGAGCACAGTGGAGCAGGGGAAAGGTGTGAGGAGGAAGGGGCAGAGTAGAGGAGCTGTTATGGACTGACCACAACCTCCATTGCCCACCCCCTGTGCTGCCCAGTGATGGGGAGGAGGTAGAGGGGCTGGGGATGAAGTAGTTCAGCATGGGAAAAAGCAGGAGAAGGTGCTGGCTTAATTTTCTCTATTTGTTTCTAATTTACCGACTCCATTTTAAGTGGCAATAAATTGAATTAATTTTCCCCAAGCTGAGTATGCTTGGGCCATGACAGTAACTCACAAGTAGTCTCCCTGTCCTTATCTCAACCCATGAGCTTTTTCATCTTATTTTAGCTGCCTGTCCTGTTGAGAGGACATCCCATTGGGGTCTGCAGCTTCCTCCCGAGGGGCAGTGGAGGGGCAGCTCCAAACTCTGCTCTGGATCTCAGGACAAGGTTCTTCCCCCAGAGGGTGGTTGGGCACTGCCCAGGCTCCCCAGGGCAGTGGGCACAGCCCCAAGGCTGCCAGAGCTCCAGGAGGGGTTGGAAAATACTCTCAGGCACAGGGTGGGATTGTTGGGGTGTCTGTGCAAGGCCAGGGGTCAGACTGGACGATCCCTGTGGGTCCCTTCCAACTTGGAATGTTCTGGGATTCTCTGCTTCCATGAGTGGGAGTGGCTGGGTGGACATCTGGCCCTTGGCCACAGTCAACCCCCCACGAGTACAAACTATTTCTGTGACAGGAGGTACACGGAGCACTTTCTGTGTGGGTCACGGATAATTCCCACCACTTTCAGTGCTGAAGAAGGAGGTCATTGGGAATGCAGTTGGAAATCTTGCTTTTAGTATGATGCATTGCCAAAAGACATTTTAAAAAAAATTTTTCTCAAGCTACTTAGAGACTAAGTTTAAATATCTGCTGAGAAGAGAGAGAGCTTGTATACTTGCCTCCAGGAAAAGTTTTCTGTGACCAAATAATTGGGTTTCATACTGGCTGGAGACTTTGGTCATTATAGTGATGTGCTTTGGGAGCAAATTCTTTAAATATTACTGGAGAGTATCTGAGTAGGAGGAGAAGAATTCTGGGTGTAGAAGTAGATTTTCATGAAGCAGCAGGATCACTCTGCACGTCCTTTAGCTAACTAGAATGAAAAATCCTGTAAAAAACTTGTTAGGATAATGGTTTTCATTTTCTAGCACTGCAAGATGTTGCAGGTGATGATGCAGTAATTACTGTGCAACAAGCACATTTAGAAACAGCATAACTTAAAATTACTTCGTTGTTCCAATTGCTGATTTGCAAATGGAAAATACTCCCAGTACTCTATTACTACAAACAGTGGCTGCATTGGCAGACGTTGCAGAAGAGTTCTTTGCTGCTTGCCAACTTTACAGCCCTACAGGAAGAGAAACTGTTTAACTAATCCCCTGTAAAGTGCACCACAATTACCTGTGACAAGCGTAAAACGTCGCTTTGTTTATTGGTGGGGTGGTTTAACCCCAGGCAGCAACTCAGTCCCAGGCAGCTGCTCCCTCACCCCTCAGCCCCTCAGCCCCAGTGGGATGGGGACAACTGGAGAAAGGCAAAAACCCACGGGTTAAGAACATTTCAATAATTGAAACAAATTAAATAATAATAATATAAGGAAAAAGACAGAGGGGAATAAAACAAGTGGATAAAATGCAGTGCTAAAAGGATGTAGCTTAAAACAATGCCTGAAAGACATTTATCTTGTATTTCTCTAGAAACATTTAACAGTTAAAAAAGCCCTAACATCTGGTGGCCACCAGACCTTGGTAACAAGTTCATTTCTTCCCAGGCTTCTAAAAATAAAAGGGCTTTGTTATTTTTAGAATTTTGCAGTTTGGAAGAACTGAGAGATTTGAGTCGTGGTTGTGGGTTTTTTTGTTTGTTGGGTTGGTTTGTTTGTCAGTTTGTTGTTTTGTGGAGTTGTTATTTTCAGTTTAGTGGCAGGTTTAAGTTAAATGCAGTTAAAATGCACTACTTGAACTTATGTACAACCGAAGCTGATTGTAAGTTGTCAGTGGTAAAATCTGTCAGACATTGACCTACAGAACAGGAACATGAAAACAAGGAATTTTTCTCAGATCTAGACTAAAATTTTTGGTTTTCAGGCTTACTTCAGGTAGCCAGTAGTCTACAAGGCAGGGTTCAGGGGATCTGATCCAGCAACAAGTGCCTGTCTGCCCCATGTGAATCCAAAAAAGAAATATTCAGAAACTCAAATATTCAATGATCTGGTGTCTGATCTGTTAGCTACTCTTCTGATTAAAAACTTGCATGTTTTGTATTATTTCTAATTTCCAAGCAAATCAGGAACAGCTTTACAATCTTATTTTGCTGACATTATGAAAAAAATACGTATTTCCGTGCCAGCTTGGATTTGTTTTAATAATTCTTTTAACAGAAACACATAAAATAATGTCTCAGTTACAAAGAGTTGACCGTGCAACTACGATGGATCTCCATGTGATGGCACATGCCTGGGGTCCCACGGGCTCTTACTCATGGGTGATGAAGCCTTTTTAGCTTCCCAAATAATTCTCCACCTGCACAATAGCTCCACCAAACCCCTCCCGAGCTCGCTGAGCCCACGCAGACTTTGCAGCAAAATCACAGAGCAAGCAGGGACACCTGTGCCTCCACGTCCCTTGGTTTTGTGTGTGCTCAGCCACTGGTAGAGCAGCAGGAGATGTGCAAACTGTGCTCAGTTCTCGAGGAAATAAATGACCAAATGAAAGGAGAAACACGGACAGACAGAACTCACCAAGCAGAGAAACGTGGTGGCAGTTGATAACTCCCCAGAGAATGAAACACTGCTGCAACACCCAGCTTAATAATATTGCTACTGCTGACATGAGAACCTACTCCCCCCTCCTTAAGGTTTTGGTCCTATTTTCTGGGCTTTCCTACATTGGTAAGTATTTATTTAACAGATTTTGAGGTGATTGAGAAAGGAAAGCTGCATGGAGCTGCAGTATTTGGCAGACAAGACCGTTCTCTGCTTCAAAAACTCCACAGCTGCTGAGGCAGAACGACTTCCCCACTTCCAAACCTGGTCCTGGAGGCTGTGCACAGTTACCTGACTGTGCAGGCAGCTAAGCCCCCACCCAGCTGCTTGGTCATGACTTCCCTCCCTCCCCACCCCAAAGCAGAGTGGGAGAAGAGAATAAGAAAAGCAAAAATGGCTTGAGGCGAAGTCAGTTTAATGAGTATAGAAAAACTACCCCAAAACGACAATAACACCACCACCAAAAGAACAATCCCCCCAAAAAAATCCAAGTGATGCCACAGCAATCCCTGAGCAACTCCCACCAGCCAAGCCAGTCTGAGCAGTGGCTCCTCTGGAAAGGTGCTGAGCTCCACTTTGTTAGCGACTCACTTCTTTTGAAGGTGTGGTAGCAGAGCTCTCTTTGTTATACTTCACTCACCTTTTTGCCTCTTACTGTGAAAGGAAAATTCATTTTTGAGGATTCCTTTAATTTTTGTGTGAGTAGAACAAGTTGAACATCCTTGCCCTTGGCTTTCTCATTTTCATCACACAGAAGAAAAAACGGTTTACTCATTCAGAAATCAGAGAAGCTGTAAATGTTCTCTTCATTTACTTGTAACTGCATTTTTCCTTCTGTTTATGCAATTCTTTGCATTAACAGCACCGTGGTGATGACAAATGAATTTGGAAAAAGAAAGAAACTCCCATGCTATCATTATTTCTTAAGAGTAGGAAATGGTTGGAGCACTAACTGTAAGGTACAGGTCCACTGGCTGATGCCACACCAATCACATTTGGATTAACACACATACCAGCTTCTAGCTACAACATTTATTCAGACTCTAATAGTGCTCAATTGTCTAAAAAAACCCCAATTGCCAATATATACATACTCCCAACATAATATACATAGTGCCAATTATACAGTGACAATTAATTGTCCAATAACTTCTAGCAGCTGGTTGAGAAGACCTTGTATTGCCTCTAGACAGTTCAAACAGTGCTCAGTGACAATGTTACCTCGGGGCTGCTTTGTTGTTATGCTCTAGGGTTTTTTTTACTCAGCCATTTAAAACGCACAGCTGAAGGGAACACTGAGATTATCCCGTGTTAACACATTTTGTCAGCGTTGCTTTTCCTGTCTTCATCTGAAAAAAAAACCAAAAAAACAAACCCAAACAAGGTAACAGATGTCTGGTCTCCTAATGCTCCAAGTAGGAACGTGACTTAGTGTTGTGCTGTGTCAGAGAGTTCTGCCAAAAAGTGAATGTTATTTCTAGGGCTGAGCAATGTCAAGGCAGATAACTCCAAATTGAATGCATGACTTTTTTTTTGAACCAGCTTCCGAGGTTTTATTTACTTTCCCTCCAGCGTAAGTTAAAGAAATGCAACTGAAAATTTGGCTTTCTGGCAAAGGCATCTGCACCACCTTAAATGCAGGAATTCCTGCTGCCCTGTGACTCAGCAAAACACATGCTAAAGACACGAAGCCACCCTTGTTTATTGGGGTTTGAAATGTGTGCTTACAGCCCAGCAGACTGCAGAGAGCTTCCCAAAAATCCACGCACTGCTTTGACAAACGGAGAATGTAATCAAACAAATGATGTAAGAGACATCTTTTTTTTACTGCCTCCTTTCCTTCGTGACTGAGAAGAGGACCTGACATCTTCCTGCTATGGCCCCCCAGCAGCTGGAAGCAGCAGAAATGTCAGGAGGGTGATGGTTGCTGCTGACAGGAGCACATACCTGTTGTGTGCCATAATGACTCAGCCCAGGCTGCTGCAAGACAGGAGCTGTAAAAAGCAAAAAACCCCCAATACACAGCTTTATGCATATATTGCTTATTTTTCCTATCATTATGTTTGAGTTGGAAATTGGGTAAATGGAGTTCATCCATACAAATTCTTCATGCTTTTTCTGTCTCATTAGCTGCACAGCCCAGGCGAATGATAAATGCTCATAAAATTGCTGTATTTTATTATTTTATTATTATTATTCTAGAGACTGGAAACACATGGAACAGACTGCTCAAGAAACTGCATTGTTCTTATTCGTTGTCATTGGTGGCCATGTATTTTGATTCTTGTGAGTTAATGACATATAATAACAAAGGTTATTTTCAAATCTTACTACAGATACTTTTCTTGGCTCATTTCTATGGGAGATAACAAGATCTATTGAGATAATACACCAGATGCTATTCAGGGAATGACTATCAACTTGAACCAATATCTGTAAAATAATCTCTTTTCCAAATGCAAATTGCTTTCTCTAGAAGCTTTTTTCTTCACAGCACAGCCACCCTAAAACTCAGCAAAATTCTGCCTTTCTAGTGTGCAATTCCTTGACACTGCAAAGCATCAACTGAGACTTTCCCTGATACCTGTTCTTCTCTTCCCTTTTTTGGTCCATGACAAATTTCTTTTATACATTCTGGCAAATACATATTTTGCTTCTGCAAACATCCATAAAGGGCAGGTGCAAGACTCCAATCAGGATTCCTTACATCCTGAATACAGAACTGCTTTTCCTACAACTTAAGTCTGTCTTTGGTACCAGGTGTCAGCTGTAACAACACCTCACTGGACTCCACCACCCCTCAGAAAATTCATTTTGTATGAATGGGGGTCTTGATTTTTTTATGTGCAGCACAGAAAATGCATCGAGGGGTCTTATCTTCATTTCAACACTTCTTCTGTCCTCCACCATTCGTTCACATGCATTTCAGATTCCGACCTCTCTGGGAAGAGGTTGATTTCTGACCACACAGAAGTAACACAGCACCAACAGGTAGGTTTTACTGAAGTCTGGGTGACAACACTAAGGTCAGCCGGGGCTAAAACTCAGTGGAAGCTGCATGGCTTCTGTATTTAAACACAGTACACTGAAATTACACCTCAATTCCTCTACAAATCTGCTGACTCTGTGCCAGGCCAGTGCTTCTCACACTGCTTGTAAAGTCACTGCCTGTGGGAGAGAGGCCTCCATTCTATATCCATCATATCAACTCCTGGAAGTGCATATTACACCACTCCTGTAGGATATTCTTTCTGGTACTGGGGTACTGCAGCCACTGGATATTTTTCTCCTAAGGAAAACAGGCAAACTTGATGCCTAGGACTCTCCACCACAACACTTCAATATGATTTAAAATGTATCCCCTGCTTTACTTTTTTCCTCTACAAACCTCTTTTCATTTTCTTGAAAGTAACAAGAGACTCCTGTGATTGTCTGAAGTCTGGCTAGCAAGAAAAACTGAATACCTGAACACATCAGAGGTTATTGTAAAAATGCCTGCGTGGCCACTGGTCATGGAAACATGGCTAAGATATGTCTCAACTTAAAAAAATAAAAAAAGACTCCTCCCAGTAGTGTGTGTCTGGCTGTGTCTAGTAAGCTCATGTGAGCTTACAGGTCTTGCAATTAATACCATCAGAAAACAGTAAATACCATATCTTCAAAGAGGTTGTTCTATCTCAGAAAACTGGTGCTTTAATGATAGCAAGAGCCTGAAAAAACCTCAGCCTTTTAAGTTTATCCCTTGCTGCCAAAGGATAGACCAAGTGAATAGGCAAACATGCTGTATTTCTTTGACTTTCGGGGAGAAATTAAAGAAATTTTACACTACTAGTTCCTTCTCTGAAAGCGAAATGTTGGGAGCTCCTAAAAATAATCTCCTCTGCAAGTGTGGAAAAACTCTGTGGATATAATTTTATTCCAGTGAATCATATCTCTGCTAAAGCAGAAATGCAGAGGTCGAGATATGTTGGTGGACAAGGAGTGATCATGAGTCAGCAGTGCCTGCTGTGGCTAAAAGGCAGATGGGGTCCTGGGCTGCATCTGTGGGGACAGAGTGGGATCTTCCCATCCCACTCAGCACCTGTCATGCTGCACCTCCAGTCAGAGAATGGTTTGGGTTGGAAGGGACCTTAAAGACCATCTGGTTCCAACCCCCTGCCACGGGCAGGGACACCTTTCACTAGAGCCTGTGGAAGGAACCTGGAGCACAGCTCGTGTCCAGCTCGTGTCCCCACAGCTCAAGAAAGAAGCAGAAAGACAAGAGAGGGTCCAAAGGAAGGCCAGGAAGATGATCAAAGGGCTGGAGAACCTGCCCTGTGAGGAAGCACTGAAGGAATTAGGCGTTCTCTCCTTGGAGAAGAGAAGGCTGGGGGGGAATTCATTGTGGTCACTGAAGTGAGCAGATCCAGGGCCACCAGGTCCACAGCCAAGTGCTCTAGTGCAGTACAGGGCATGGGGAGAGTGTCCTGGTGTGGGGGAACCTGGGAGCTCTGGGAGGAGGGGAGCAGGCTGAGGAGTAGCAGGTAGTATGAGAGAGAGAGCAGCTACTGGAATCACAGCCTGCCTTCCCTGGGACAGACTCAGCATGCAGATGGGACACATGGTTTGCAGGATTCCCCATCCTCTCTCTCTCCCTGGCTGAATACAGTGACTGAAGGGATTGGGGGGCAATAGTGACAGCTCCTGCCTGGCTGAGGTGGTTTGACCTTGGCTGGACACCAGGTGCTCACTAAGCCACTCTCTCAGTCCCCCTTCTCAGCTTCTGTCCCCTTCTCAGCCAGGTGGGGGAGAGAGGATAACTCCCAGGCTGAGATAGGGTAGTTTACTGAAGCAAAAGTTTGTGTGCACACAAGCAAAGAAAAAACCCAAACATTTTGTTCTCTACTTCCCATTAGCAAGAAATGCCTGGCCACTTCCCAGGAAGGGCTTCAGCACATGGAGTGCCTGCTCTGGAAGGTAAATATTGTAAACAACAAATGCCCCCCTTCTTCCTGCTTCCCTTGGCTTTTATCTCTGAGCTGATGTCACACGGTCTGGAATATCCCTTTGGTCACTTTGGGGACAGCTGGCCCAGCTGTGTCCCCTCCCAGGACCTTGCTCATCCCCTGGTGTGTTATCAACTCCTTTCCAGCTCCCACTGCAAAGCACAGCCCTGGGAGGGATGGGAAACCAACTCCAGCTCAGCCACTGCAGTGGCAGTGTCTCCTCTGGGACTGCTCCACATTCCCAGGTGCCCATGGATAACGGGCACAAGGCTCTGCAAGAGGGTGGGAACAGGAGGAGGACAATGGTTCATAAAGGTTGGAGGTGTCACCAAGGTTAGTGGTCTGTGCCCTGACTCAAAACAGCCTCCATACAGAGAAGAGGTTGGATTATTGTCGCAGGAGAATTCCTTCTGTGGGGAGCAGAAGGGCCAGTTTGCTGAGCTGACACTTCTTGGGGGAGTCTGCTGCCTCCCTGGCAGTGCCCCATCGCTGGAGGGTTTCAACATGTGAGTGAACAGGGCATTAGATAATCTCATCTAGGCTCCCTTTTCCTTCCAACCCGGGCTGCTCTGCAATTCCAGGTATCTCTGGTATGATTACAAAGCGAAATTCTAAATATGGCATATTTGTTTGTATAATCAGCAAATACGGGACTTGTTTAGACACCCAGCTCAATTTATGGATGCAAACAGCAACTAGAAATGAAACCCACGAGTATATGAAACATTGTTTCCCAAGAAAAATATGAACACTGGACACAGGCAATTAAGCATTCCCTATGTTTTCTAGATGAATATGCAAATTTGACATTCAAATCAGACATCTAAAAAACCCCCACCCCCCTCATCTGAGCAAAAAAGCAGTCCAAAAGTTTAAGTCTTTCTGCTCTAACTTTAATTACTTGCCATAATTTCAGTTAAGGGCAAGGCACTTTAGCAGGTTATCATTTTGTTCCTCCCAACTGTTTCAAAAGTCAAGTACAGTTTCCCCTGACAAAACACGCAGTGCATGGAATTTTTAGACGGAGAATTTACAGCAGGGTAGCATGCAGAGAATTCATTACAGCCGGGAGAAGGCACTGCAAGAAGGTGACAGTACTGTTTGCATAACAGGTTTGTCTGTTGGAAACTAAGAGAACTACTGAACTGGCTTAATAAATTACATCTTTTTCGGTAGCTAAAGAGAAGCATAAGCAGGTCCTGGGAGAAAAAGGGTGAAAAGGCTGAATATATGAAGTAAAGAAAAATTAAAATATTATGGGATAAGCTGTTAAAACCTGCAGTTCACCAACACAGAATCACGCTGCTATTTAACGCAGATTTACAGGACAAAGGAATCTAATGGCCTGTAATTCAGGGCCACAAGGCTTTTAGGATGGGAGGACTTGAAGTGCCCCTCCCCTCTCACATCATTATGTGCAGCTCCTCAGTTCAGATTGGGTCCCAGTTTGCGTTTGGCATTTTGGGGAGTGATATAAGTTTCCTTATTCTGCCCTAGGATGAGACTTTGTGATATCATGTTCTAAGGCCATAGATTATTAACATCATTGAACAAAAAAGCATCATAGTCCTCTACGACCCTTTAACTCTGCTTCAGGGTGATTTTTAAGAGCCAAAGTGAACTGTGGCCACAATTAGGTCTTGGAGTTGACCACTGTTGCAGATCTGTGTTGTAATGATAAAGTAACTTTTTTTAACCAACCTGGTCTAGTGGAAGGTGTCCCTGCTTGTGTTAGGGGGGTTGGAACGAGATGATCTTCAATGTCCCTTCTAACCAAACCATTCTGTGATTCTATAATTCTAGGAAGTGAATAATATCAGAATATTCTTATTAGATTTAAAGTGGAAAAGGACCAGCAGAGGTTATACTGGTTGAGGAAACCAAGTTGTACTGCTCTTCGGGTGAAAGAACGTGGCAGGGAGGGAAAGAGAGCACAGTGAAATAAAGATTAGACTGGATGCTATGAAATGAAAACACCTCATTGTGAAGCCAAAGACTAATGAAGTCAATCTCCTTCTTCTCTTCTATTGGGAGGGTGGGGTTGGTCAGACTCAAAATTCTCCTTGGCTGATTTAAGCTGCCTTTGGTGTGAAGGAGCTGCAAAGCAAGTTCAGCCTAAGGACATCATTAGAGAGAGGACGAAGCCTAAAGAGAAGAGCAGAAGAGCATTAGCATGTCAGCAAATCTCTTTTCATACCTTCTCTCTCTCACACACACACATACAGGTACACACACAGCCCCAATGGATCTTGCCAACACCTGCAGCACCAAACACTGCTATGAAGACACTTCTCCCCGTGTGCACCCTGGTGCTGGTGACCTACCCCAGCCACACACTGCAGCTCTTTGTCTTCTGTTTTGCCTGGGATTTTATCAGTCCTAGAAAATGGACAGTGCTCTTATTGAGTGTCTTGAATCCCAAGTCTATTTGACAGTCATTGCAGGCTTGATGTGCAGCGGTCTTTGTTAAGAAACACACAGTCTTTACATAAACAGGCTGACCTTTATAACTGGCATTTTGTCAGGAGGGGCTGAAGGGGAGGAGAAAAGGGGAAAGAAGAGCCTGTGCGACTTGTTGCTGTGAGAGAAATCATATTCTGAGGCAAAGAGGCAAGATGGCATGTCTTTCATTTTTATAACTGCATAAGGCAGCATACATGTGCCTACATATTTAACAGCTACTACAATTGAAATGGACACTGCTTTTTTTTTCACAAACTGTAACGTCCTTCCTTCAATCCTTTTCTCACCTCCTTGCTAATGAAAAAGTCAATAAAACCCCAAGCAGGGCAAATCACTACTAAGATCAGCTCATTTAGCATAAAAATGATTAAACCTGCTGACAGGAACAAACCAACGTGATGCCAGAGGAATCCTGGGTTTCTGTGGTTTCCGAATATTTCACGGCAGATTCTGGAAACATAAAACTGCCCAGACTGGCAAACGGCCGTGAACTGGTGCTTACAGAGGTAATGGAGAGAAGACAAAAACTTTCTTGATCAAAAAGCTCCACGGAAATGACCATCTCTTTCTGAAGACCACAGGTAGCACAGCAGACAAGTGCTGGTGTAATGCTGCGGTCACTCCGTGCTGCCCAACGTATACATCACATAATCGGTATGGTTAGTGTGCTTACTGATCCCGGGAAGCATGAGGAGAACACAGCCAGGCTACGCTGCGGGGATGCCAAAGCTCCCGGCTGATCTGCAGGCTGTTCCCGGACACGGACTGGCTTTCGGTTTAGCTCTCAAGCCCAATTATACACAGGGAAAAGCGTTTTTATTAGCCACGAACGCGTGTCTGCTCACAGCACGGATGGAGGAGAGGGACTAGAGGTAGGGGGGGACACACACCAAGCTCCATAAAGCCTCCCTCTCCCCCACACACCTTGAGATTCCGCACACATTCCAGAGGCACTATGCGAAGAAAAGGGAGATTTTTCCACCGAGCCAGCTCGTGATTTCCATACAGAGAGCCTGGAAGCGCCGAGAAGCAAGGGGAAGGAGGATGAAGAGGGGGATGAAGGGGAGATGCTCCTCTTACCCAGGGCAGGAGAGGGGCCCGGGTGATGAGCAGGGGCATTGCCGCCCACCCTCCCTCCTCCGCAGAGGTTCCTCGCCGCGGTGTCGCCTCCCCGCGCCTCTCCCAAAGCCTGTTCCCCGCTCCAGGACCTGCAGCCCTTCCCTGCCGGCCACGAACGGACAGCGGCCCCGGCGGGGAGGGGATGCGGGGAGAGCCCCTCCGACCGCCGGGCTGCGGAATAAATCAAAATAAAAGGCTGTGAAACAAAGGGTTGGCCGAGGGCGGGGGCCGAGCGGGAAGCTGGGATGCTCTTACCCGGTCGATGTCGCCGCTGCGGCTCGCCGGAGCCCTACCCGGCTGTGTCGCTGGCCCCGCTCCCCCCGCCCCGAGGCAGGTGGCGGAGGCCCGTGGGCTCCGAGCCCCCCGAACCCCGCGGACCCGGAGCCTCGCGGACCCCGAGCCCCCCGAGCCCCGCGGACCCCGAGCCCGACCAGCGGCGTCCCCAGCGCCCCGGCCGGGGGCTGAGCCGCCCCCCGGCCCTCTGTGGCCCGCCCGGCTCGCTCCAGCCTCCCACTGCTCGGTGCTCCACCTGCCTGGGCAAAGCCCCTCTCCATCCTGCCTGCTGCTGAGATCCCGCAGTTTATTATTCTTTCCTCGAGAACCGCTTCCATCACCACCAAAAAAAAAAAACCCACCTCAACCCCAGCAAATCCCATTCCTCTCCGCAACTCCTCTCGCTATTCGGGTTTGCTTCCCTCTCTCCTCCTCCTCCTCCTTCTCTCTCCTCCCTCCCTCCTCCCCTCCTTTCCCCGTTTTGGGTCTGGAGCCTCTCTCTGCCCTACACACACACACAGACAGGCACGCACGGTGCAAATGGGTTGTTTCACACACAGAACTGCTGCCGGTTCCCCAAGTCCCCCCGCCCTGCTCAGCCCTGCTCTGGTCTGAAGCCGCAGAACATGGACTATGTGCTCGGAGCCGGGATGCGTTTTGCCCGCAGCCGCTTCGCCTCCCGCGATTTCACCCGGTGAGTAGGTTTGATTTCGCGTTCAGGTGGCGTGTCTCCGACAGAAAGGACACTGACGACAGGGAGAAATAAAAATAATAGTAAAAAAAAAATAAAATGATAAAAAAAAAAAAAAGCATTGCCTCGCCTTGCTCCTGACCGAGCTGGCTCCGCTTTCTAAACTCGAAGGAATTAGGAAGCACCAGTCCTGTGCCCACATCCCTCGCTGTTGGCAGCGCGCACCGCAGCACCGCTCCCAGAGCCGTCCCCATCTCACCGCTCGCTCACCACATTCGATTCATGTTTCCATCGGGCGCCTCGCCTGCTCCATTCCCTCGTTTAACCCTTGCAGACAAAGCCGTGGATGCTGGAAGGGCTCAGGGTTTCCCCCCCACCCCGTGTAGGGGAAAGGACAGAAATGCTGGTGGCTGAGGGAGCCTCTGAGCGTGCCTGAGGAATGTCTGGGAATCCGCGGGGGGGGGGGGGGAGATCAGGTGGAAAAGTTCATCGCTCTTCCTGATCCCCTGAAGAACTCGGATTGGATTGGAGGTGGGGAAGGATTCCTCCAGAAGGATAGGAAAGGATTTCCAGTCCCGTGGAATGTGCTGGGAGGTGGCAGAGGCTGGAGCCAGGGCGGCCGGGGAGCAGCGGGGGCTGTGGGGGCTCCTGCCCTGCGCCTGCGGGGCTTCTGTCCTGTCACTGCTCGCTCCGTGCCCTTCCCGCATTTCTCAATCCCAGCGCACCTGATTTTACTTACTACTATTTTGGGGAACGCCTGTATTTTCGGCCGGCCTGAGGAGTGCAGGGTAGGAGAGAGGCGTCGTCTTCCCAAAACGTACACCCTGTATATATCTACCTGGGGCGCAGAGTGTCTCTCGGATCAAGTAGGGGCTTCTTTACTTTGAAAGAAAAATAAGGGAAATAAACACTCTTAAGTCAAAAAAAAAAAGGACAAGTGCCTTCAAGAGTGCTATTTGTGGTTAATACTTTGAGGATTTCTGTGTCTCTAATTAGCGTCAGAGACCCACCCACGGTCAATAGCAGAAGGTAGGGAGGAAACGTTCCCTCTCGCTGGGAGGTATTGACTGGCTCCGTGTAGCTGTCATTCGGGTGCAGGGGAGGTGTGTGTGTGTGTCCGTGTGTGCGCAGCCGTGTCTCCAAAGCAGTGCATGCAGCGATCACAGGGAGGCTGCTAAAGGCTTGCAAGCGGGTGGAGATGCCAGGGAGAAATACACAGGATCCGAATTTATTGCTTGGCGGCAATAAAGCAGAAGACGGGAAAGACCAATGGCCCCTTCAGTGCCTGAGTGTGCTACCCCCCTGCTTTTCCTTCCACCCCCCCCCCCCGGCCTCCAAATTGCTGGCTGATTTCGGGAAAGGGGACGTGAAAAAAGCCTTTCAAGCGTGGGATCCAAAATCCACCCTTCCTCCGGCTCCTCTCTTCTCCCACCAGCTCGAAGCCCCCCCCATGCCCACATCTCCTTCCAGCGGAGTGTCCTTCTCTCGTAGACTGTCCTCCAGGCGGTTTTCCCACTCCCGCCGACCTGCCCCTCTGCCCCCACCTCCTCCTGCCCCGGCCTTTTCCACGAGTCTGAGGTGATTAACCAAATCCCAGACGGGTCTCCTGAATTACCCGCCTCTGGCGCTGCTGCTGCCGGGATCCTCCCGCACCAGTCTGCTCAGGAAAGTTTCTGTGCAGTCATACTCCCTTCCCTCCCTAGGTGGAGAGGATTACAGCGCGTTTCAAAACCTCTACCTGATTTTTAATCCTTTTTTTTTTTTCCTTAGCACTGAGGGGAAAAAAAACACCCAAACCAACCAAAAATTAGGAAGTCCTGAGGGATTTAGCTTGCGAGGGGAATAGCTCAGCCGGTGAGCGTCTCCTCGCCGTGCTGCTTAAATGCGAGCGCTCTGCAGGAGAGATTTATGTGCCCATCAGCAGAATATTGCCCGGGTTTAAGAGCACTCGATATTCCCTCTGCCGACGGGGGTGGGAGATGGTAGGACACAGGATGAGGGCAGCGGAGTTGCGTAGCTCACGGGCACCGTGACGGATGGCAGGAAAACTGCGTCTGGGCAGCAAAAGTGACACCGGTTGGACCGGGTGGCGTTTCTATACTCAGCAGAAGGCGAGGGGACGCACACCGAACCCTTTGCCTACACCACCGAGTAAATTAATGCAATTAATATGGGCTTAATGGGCGATTGCAACAAGCGAGCGTCAGGCATGCTTAACAGAGAAGATTCCTATTACCCTTGATTTCCAGCATTCCGCACTCCCAGCCCAGAGATACCTTCTGCTCGGATCGTGTTGGATGACTCAGAAAAAAAAAAGAATACCGAGCAGCAGCCAGGCGGTTTTTTCTTTGCTGTAGCGGTTCTTTTGCTTTTTGTACAATAGACTGGCGGCGTGTAAATAGCTCCCGAGCCCAATGGCCCATTCCCGAGGGAATGCTCCCAAACAGCCCTCTTCCCTGTATTTAGGTGTCCAGGCTCCCTGCTTGCCTGTGTCTGCCACTGCCAAGGATCACCTCCACCTCCTCTGCTGTCTCCATCTCCCCCGAAGCCGTGCGGCTTTGGGACTCCCATTTGGCCGGGAGGTAATTTCCCAATTTCCAATATTGGCAGTGGCAGGCGGACACGCAGGGATGTGGCTCTGGCACAGGGAATACCTTTAAGGATGCGTGTCAGCGTCCAGCCTGCCTGGGCAGCCGCTCCTCCGAGCTGTGTGTCCCCGGGGCGAGGTACCAAAAAGGGGCGGGAAGGGACTGGGAGAGGCGGGGGCTGGAGGGGACCCGCAGCAGCAGGAGGGGCTCCGGGTCCGGGCGGAGCGAGCACCGACAGCGCCGGTCCCGGCTGCGGGACCCCCCGCCAGCGGCTCCCTCTCCATCCTCTCCCCATCCTCGGCAGGGCAGGGCAGCTCGTTTGGCAGGGAAGGGAAATCAAGCCCCCGGAGCGGTGCCCGCCCGTCGGTGCGGGCTCGGCGGGGCTCCCGCAGGGAAGGGAGCCCTCCCCGCAAAGGGTTAACGAGGCTGCGGGTGCTCCAGGCACGGTCCTGTGTGCGCCTCAGAGATGCACCAGCCAATCCCGGCAACAGCACCATGAACTATATGTAGCGTGGTGGAAGGAGCGAGGGGAAGGAAATAGGGTGTAAACTCTCACCGTACATCGGAAGGCAGGAGACCTGCATTTTTTTTCGGGCTACGATTTCTGTGCCACTTAAGAGACCGTCATGCGTTTAAAAAGGTAAGGGCTTTGTTACCAGCTGTCCGTCTCGTGATTCACTGCCGAGTTCAAGTGCGTTTTCTGCCTACCTTTCATTAAGTGCTAAATTCAGAGTGGGAAGAACGTGGAATATGTCGTGATTTACTGTTTGGGGATCGTTCTGAAAGAGTACATCAGCGTGAAGTTGTAATGATTTCATGTAGAGATTAAGCAAGTGTGTGCATGTGAAGTAAAGCGAATTCATGACTGGCAGAAAAACGTGATGTGGGAGGTAAGAGAAAGATGTTCTGTTGTAGCACCAAAATCAGTTGTGGATCCATATCAAATGAAGGCTAGTATGAGATAGACAGTATTCTGAAAAAAATATAGAGGGTAGTCCAGAGGCATATCTGACAAGCAAGTGACAGAAGAAAGAGAAATGACTTCTTTCCTAGAAAAGCCCATGTCTAACTTTATTTAAATACAGCCTCACAAAAGAATGCTATAAAAAGAGATGAAGTCAAAACCTTGCAGAATCTGTATGTTGAGAGATGAGTGACTCTGATTCGTTAAGTGTGCAGAGAGATAAAGCTGGAAGGGCCCTACTTACATTTACAAGATATAAGAAAAAACTTCAGAGGAGCAATCCATTTAGATATCAGACTTTACAGACTTCTGTCATTGCTCGACTCCATCCCTGTGAGGAGTTGCTCATTTTAAACAGGTGCTCTCTCAGCTTTACCATAAGACCAGCTTTGGGAATAGAAACATTTGACTGGGTGTCTTCCTCTCTGTATCCAAGCAGAGCAACAGAGCCTCGGTCTCAGATGCTGTCACGGTGCTGTTTAGTCAGCAGGGTTCCATAAAGAAACTACCTACAGATTCTTGCCTCCAACCATTTTTCTCTCTGAGACACGCACATAATTTAAGCAGGAGAGGAATAAAAAAAAAAAAACAAACAAAAATCTGCGATATTTTCTGGAAGTTGATCCACCTCCAGTGAGAGCAAACTCCCCAGCAGACCCCGAGTCCACCGGAGTTGTGTGTTTGTGGAGATTGGTCACGAAATGCTGAAGCCCTGCGAGTGAAAACCTTAACCAGGAGACATGAAAACAAGCAGCTGAATGTTTTTACAGAGCTCACTGCAGAAGGCAGCATTTGTACAACAAGCCAACAAGCCAACGTGAGGATCCTCAAGTGATGTAATCATCCTGTCTCATCCTTTCCCGTTTTTTTCCCACTACTGTCTGAATGCCTTTGTGAAGAATTAATTACAGGAGTCTACTCACTGTTTACACCAACGTGTGTCTGAAAAGTTATTTCTTTAGTCACATAGATTGCAGTGACTTTTCATTCCTCTCAGTCCCAGACAGTGATTTAGGGGACTAAAATATTTTTACTTCGTTTGGATTATTTTGAAATCCAGTGATCGTATCTGACTGTGACCAGTCTAAGATGTTCTTTACTTGAGATGCAACACCTATTGAAAACAAAAGGAAGCTCTTTTTTATCAGCAAGCTTGCTTCCTCAGCAGTTTGTTTTTTATTTCTTTTTTAAATCTGAATGAAAGATTGGAAGATCAAACAACTCACCTAAGTTTTTCTAAGAAGAAAAAAAGAGTAGTGGGAATTATCAGATGACAGTTTCTAGAAACACAGTTTTCTAGCTGCCATTTATGCCTAGTGCAGCCCTTAATCATCCCAAAGCTCCGTCTCCCCTCAAAACCTGAAGAAGACACTGATTTTATTTTTTATTTTCTCTCCTGAAACACCAGTAATCTCATATGGAGAAAAATCACCAGCAATACATTTTGACAAATAGAGCTCAAATGCTCCTTCAGAAAGGTTGCATTGAAGCAAACTTGTCCTGTTGGAGCTGCAGGTAGCACCTCACATGAAGAAGTTGTCTTGCTGTTCTTTTTGATCTCATCTTCTACCACCATAAGAGAGCATTTTTTAAAAACAAATTTTCAGCCACGTTCTCTTCCTAGCTTTGTTCAAGATGTGTATGTTCAGGGAGGGCCTGATCTTGCACAATTAAAGGAGTTCAGAGCATTGCTATCAACTTTGGAAGCAAGATCAAGTTCCAAAATGATATTTTGGAACTAAGACGAACTTCAGATTTAGAAGGGAAGACAAAAAAAAAAGAGGGCATCATGAAGTTACATGCTGCATACTGAGCAGTCTGAGCCTTTGCATATCTTGAGTCAAATAATACTAAACTACTAAAGAACTGAAGGATTTTTAACCTGATCTTACATTGGTTGAGGCCTCAGTACTCTTACCAACATTGATAAATCAACATTTTTTGTTTGAAGTCGAGGAATGTTGAGACCCCCCCCCATGAGCTGCAGGCAGGCAGCACCTTGAAACTCAGGTCGTCATCCTGCTGAAAACTGGAATGGGAATAATTTGGTGTGGTAGCTCTGAAGTTAATCCTTCATGTGCCCCCCAGTTTGTGTGCACACACAAATCCAGTCTGTGGATACATATGCACCCACAGATATAAATATGCATGACATGCACTGCACGTTGCTCCACACCCAGGGGCTGGAGAGTTACTCTCTTGCCCTGCCTTGTACCATGGCATGGATTATTTAGCCCAGGCAGTTCCCCAGCTCCCACTGGAAGGCTTCACCTCCTGCCTGTGCCACAAAATAATGCCCTGATGGGAGAAGGACCCTGTGCCACGTCAAGGCTTTTCGTGTTTGACTAACGAGCCTCTCACAAAGGCCACAAATTCTGTCCCACCTTCAAAAGAAGATTGGCCAAGCACTATATACTGTGAGCTAAATTGAGACTATTAAACTGCAGTGGTTCCTCTTATAATGAGGTGAGATTGTGAGGCTCGTCCATCAGATGCCTTTACTGTAACAGTTACATTAATGGTGATTAGCAGATTCTGCTAATTCACAGTAACACCTTCACTGCCACATCTACCAGCACTTGATTAATGAGAAAAGTGGTTTGTAAGGCATTTATTGCACGTTTGCAAGTAAAGAACTGAAATCTGGGGAATCAGAACACTGCTCTATACCTCTAATCCCATATTATTCATGATGACTATGAGAGTTCTGTGGAGCTAATTTAGCTCTTTCAATACTTATAAATCTTCTGGAAAAAAAAAAAACCTGGTTAACTGAACATGGGTGACCACTCTGAAATCAAATGGGAATATTAAAATCTGTTATAAATGTTGCTACTTATTTTATTATTATTATTATTATTTCCCCCCTTTCTCTATTTGAAATCTCTGTTTCTAAGGAGATGAGAAATACTGCCACATACTGAAAAATGGTATTGTGGAGGGAGGTGGTAGCCCAAGCATATATCTTAATTAGCTATTTTTCACCTAAAACGTTATTGATCCGTATTCATTAACAATTTGGTGGACACAGAGAACAAATATATGTTACAGTTTTTATCTTCAGTAATTCTGTTTGGTTTGTGCACTTAATGTGCTGCCCTAAAGGTTAAAATCGCCCTATTTTAGGTCACAGCTGATACCAACCTCTTTTTCTCCAGAATGGTCAGCATTTCTTGGATGAATCCCCTTATTCCTTAATTCTGTACCACCCTTTCCAATGAAGATGCTTGTTTAGGTAAAACAGCAACGTTTATGCAGGTGGAGACTCATCATCCTTCTGCCAATCTCTGGAGACTGTGGATTTATTTCACACAGAGCCATTAGCTGGTGATGTTCTCTTTTTAAGTCACTGCTCCTGTGGGATGTGACTCTGACTCATTGGCTTGAAAAGTAAAAGCTTTCATAACTACCTAAGTACCCTTTAAACTCTCTGTTAGCTTAAGTTTATTAGATTGATTCACATTTAGTTGAAGGAGATGGTAGTGGCTTTTTTTGAAAGGTACTCATTTATAAACCAGCTTAATTTCTTCGTGCTGGTTTGTCTTGGCCTAGAACATTTTCTCTGTCTTTCTGGAGAGACAAAAAGAGGCTATTATAAAGAAAAGTGATGAGCCTCATACTTAGAGAGACTGCAGTGATCTGTAACTCCTGATAACCAGACTGTCTGTCTCTCATTCTGCACTGGCTGAGAGTTTAAAGCTCTTCAACATTAGCTTTGCAACTTTCTACTAAATAGGGATGTGTTATTCTATGAGCTACAGGAAGAAATAGTGATAATTTGGTACTAATGTGGTTTTAGAGTGCCTCATAGCTGAATTAAAACGGTGGAGAGATTGGAATTCCTGATGAGACTCTAAAGGCCAGACTTGCTCTCCTTGCAGCATGATGTTCACAAGAAAGACATCTTCTAGCAGACCTTTTCTTCTCTGCAATTTTCTAATTTTTTGTAAACTTGTCTAGAATCAAGCCTTACAAGGCAGCTTTGGTGTTAGATTTATGTGAGACAGAGGGCTGCCCAGTACACAGGACATAATTATTACTTGTTACAACCAAGCTTTATCCATCCTGAGCTGCAATTAGGCCCAGACTGGCTTGTTGCAGCTTGAATCTTTGCTCAGTCAGCCATTAAGTCCCTACTCTCACTATAAAAAATTAATAGGCATAACATGAACATTTAAGAGGATCTGGCTACTGCCCATATACCAGCTACAGGCTTAGAACACTGTGCTGAGGGACTCAGGAAAAATCATGCAACAGTTTTCAGTAGGAGAGCAGCTGTGAAACCATCTCTTGAAGCTTCTCTGAGTCCTGTCTAGGGAGTTTGCACAAGAGGTGATGTAAGTTTGTTGGGTATTTTTTTTTTTTTGCTGGCATAAATAGTTTGAGGATGAGGAACCTGAAAGGTGTTTTAACCATTGCATTTATAGGAGCTGAAAGCCATCTACACCACCTGTGAAACCAGCTGTAAAACACGCCCTGAGTTCAGGAGCAGTTTTATCTGAAAGACATAATAGAAGGACAAAATAAAAGCATCACCATTCTATGAGATATCCTTGTTAAGAAATAAAATATATAAAAGAGTCCATTCTTCTGCCAGTGCATCCAGAAAGGTGCATTCATGCCATTAGACCTTTATGGATGTTATTTCCAACTCCCGATCTAAGCTGTAACCACTAATTTTCACATGAAAAATAAAGTCCAGAAGAGAGTAAATCCTTGATGGCTAAAATTACAGGGCTCTGTGTCATGCCTGAGCCAGAACCTCTAAACAGAGAAGTTCATTCTTAGAAATAAAAGACCCAAACCAACCACATTATTTCAAAATATGAACAGGATTTTGGATTAGGTCAGGTAATATCTGAGGGGATGGAAGTACATGAAACTAGGCTGGATTTTGTAAATGTCCCCACTGCAATCAATATAGTTCGTTGCTCTTTTGCCCCTCTCATTAAGTCCAGAGAACAGCTAAATACCACTCATTATTGTACAAACAATATTAGCACTCCAACAGCTTCAAAGAAACTTCTATTTTTACCTGGGACTGACAATTCCTTTCCTCTCCATCCTTTTCTGAGCATTTGTTACAAAATCTCCAGAAACAGAATTTTTAAGCAGCAACAAAAATAGTCAGCCCCTCTGTTAGTGCCATGAACATCTTCCTTTTATTTTATAACAGTTTTGCCATCCAGTAAATTGAAAGTATTCTATAGGCATTGATTGTTCAGGCTTCACACCACCTTTTTTTCCCCCTGGTGTTAGGGACAGAAGCTGTAATCCAAGAAGGTTGAGGGACTTGCCAAGGGTTATGCAATAGAATCAGAGCTATACTTCAAGGTAGCTCAGCTCCAAGTACTCTCCTTCCTCTCTGTAAACCGAATCTTCACTTCAACAATCTGTTGGTGAGCAAAGTTTTCCTCCCACCCCATCCCATTTTAGTCCTTCTGCATTAATCAGTTATATTTGGATTTGTCCTCAGGCTGGAAAGGCTCTGGAACCAAAGTTGTAGTGCACAACGTGTAAATAGCTGCTTCCTGCCACTCTAGATGGCCACAGCTGTAACAGCCCTGGGGTTAAAAAGGGTACAAGGATGAATTTAAAGAGGAAAGGGCTGTTTGTTACTCTGCTGGGGTTTCCTGGATACAACCAACTCACTCGTGTCTTGGTCTCTTCATAGCCCACTGATACTTAGCTGCTAAATTGGGTCAGGGAACTATCTGGGGACTAAAAGTCGTGGGTGAACAGGAGACATACTGCTAGAACTAGTGTGTCATGACTTCTCAGTGATCAGTTGTTATTTAATTTTGGGGTGTGGTACTCAAAAATCCTAAGGACCAAACTTAATTGCCATTAAAACACACCCAGTGAGATTATCAGAGCAGAGAGTGCTGAATGATTTTGAGTTAAGAGTTGAGTTTAAAAAAATTCCAGTAAGCTGGAATTCAGGCTTCTAAATATCTGTCTCCCCTTGTGATTTTCTGCTGACTTCAGTGCTCCAGTATGCAAAATTGTGTGTCACAGCAACACTTGCCAGTTTATACCTGAGGAAATGCTGGACCAGAACCTCTCCCTACGTTGTGATTTTTCCACAGTGCAGCTCCCAGAGTTACCCAAAGAGAGCTTGTTCTGTTTCCCTTCTAACATTTTTCACACCATCAGGTGCTTTAGCTGAAAATCTGTGGACAGTTTGGGAGAATGTTCTGCATAACTTGTGCAAGGGAAGAGTGACTTAAGACTGAAATGTTGTGCAGCTTTCAGGCAAAGAGTTTTTGCTGGTGGGACAGTCCATGGACTTGCAAAGATGGAGATTTCATCCCCTATGAACTTTCATGATCTGGAATGTGCAGTCATCCAGCCTGGAGCAGGCTTCAGGCTCTCAAAGGAACAGGCTTTTCTGTGGCTTTGTGGCATCCTGGGTGTTGGTCAGTTGAAATCCAGAGCTCAGTCAAGGTGCTGCTCATCCATTCCAGAAATGAACTTCATTTTAGCTCCTTGTGTGACTGGTAGATGTTGTCTACCAAGAATTTAGGTACTAGTACCCATTTAAAGACAAGGAACTGAGGCATCAAAGAGACTGGGGGGATTTTACAAGATCATGTAGTGATAGGAAAATGGGGAATAGCTTTAAACTGAGAGAAGATTTAGATTGGACATTGAAAAGAAATTGTTCCCTGGGAGGGTGGGGAGGCCCTGGCCCAGGTTGCCCAGAGAAGCTGTGGCTGCCCCTGGATCCCTGGAAGTGTCCAAGGCCAGGTTGGATGGGGCTTGGAGCCACCTGGGCTAGTGGAAGGTGTCCCTGCCCATGGCAGGGGACGGCACTGGATGGGCTTTAAGGTCTCTTCCAACCCAAAGTGTTCCCTGATTCAGTGATTTCTCCCTTTCAGTTATTCACCCACACAGTCACACCAGCACCACTCCGGCTGGGACTGGAGATCCTGGAGCCCCTGGTCAGCCCCCAGAGGTGGGGGGAGGACCCAGATGAGGCTGGTCAGGTCTATTGAGGCCTGTGTGTGCACTCAGAGACTTGACAGCTAATTTCTTCCTCTCAGTAGGTTCCTTGCAGGAACAGATTCACTTGTTAAGGCAGAAAGACTGTAATGGCAATTTGGGGATGCTGCTCTACCTCATCAGCTAAAACACATAAGGATCCGTTTGCACAGGAGGATGAACGTAGATTAACAGATTTAAAAAGTGCCTCAGGGAATCTATACATCATGATTTGGGCAGCAAAGGAAAAAAATCAGGTCTTTTACAAATATCAGGCATTGAAACAATTACCTGGGCACGCCTGCCAGGCAGCACGGGTGAGGGAGATGGCACTGGCTGTGCTGGGAGGCAACAGAAAGCCCATGGGTCCATCCAATTCCAGCCCCACAGGCACTTGCAGGAGTGGAATTCTGCAGGGACAGAGCAAACACCCAGGCCCACTCCACGGGCAAGAGCTGGAACCTTCAGCCAGCAGCTCTCACGTTCCAGACAGAGCTGGAGATGGTGGCAGAGGTCGGGCTGACAGATACTCTCTGTGTTTTATTTTTACTCCTCTGCTCTGAAGGCTGGGATGAGGAAAAAATAGAAGGATTGTTTTAAAAAAAAAATATTAAAAATCAGACATCCTATTTGTTCTCTGTTTCAGCTTTTGAGGATGTAGTTACAGGGGTCTTGCCCTTGTCTTAGAGAGGGGAGAATAAAGCTCAAATCTGGCAGTGGATGAAGCTCTGTTTGAACAAAGGAAAGATGTTGATTTAGGGTCCATGTAGTCAAAGCTGATACCAGCACCTCATGTGAAGACCTTCCTTATTTTTAAGCCTGGAATGTGAAACTCACTTAAAGGATTTTAGACATAGACTTATTTTCTCCTTTCAGATTTTTTTTTTTTCAGAAGATCGTAGCTCACAATGAATAACAGAGAACAAGGTGATTCAGTCCTCCTTGCTGAAAATCACCTGGTGACAAAGATACTTTTTGTGTCCAGGTGCCACCCCACAGTGGCACAGGCTGGACCCTGGAGCTCACGTGTGTTGGATCTGATGGCAGGGAGAGCTCACCATCCTCCAGCCTGGTCCATGGTACCAGCCTGGGCTAGTGGAAGGTGTCCCTGCCCCGTGGCAGGGGGATGGGCTTTAAGGTCCCTTCCAACCCAAACTATTGGGTTCTGTGATTCCAATCCCTCAAACTCTCCTGTTCTGTTTCCTCGTGCTACCAAACGTACACGTTGAGCCTCTTGGTTTTGGGACTCCAAATTTGAGAGAGCTAAACCTCTGCCCAGCATCTGACTATGAGCCCAGGACAGCACAGCCCACCCCAGTCCACAGATCCTTTTGCTATCCTTCAGGAAGTTCAGCTGGGGAGAGTTTTTTCCCCTGTGGATTTGCGTATCCTCCTTTGAAGAGCAGAACCCCCTGTGATGGCTCCGAGCCCAGAGCAGAGCACAAGGGAGCTGCTTTTTTGCTCTCTGCTCTACCCTCCTCCTCTGTAGCTGATACTGATTGCAGCATTTTCTGCTCTTTTCTTCCACAGCACATCATCATCAGCTTGGTGGCTGTTTCATTGGCACTGGGCTGCGTGAGAATTCCAAGGGCAGATGCCTCCCAGGTCTCATTCATTTAAAATTGTTAGCAGTCAAAAAATTGCTCCTTGGGAAAAAAAAAATAAATAAGAATCACTGCTGATAACAAAGTAGGTCCTGTGGTTCTTTACAAAGGTGGGCAACATGATCATCACACTTCAGATGGGGAAGTGAAAGCAGAGACACATAAAGAGATAAACCCAGGGTCTTAGAGCAGATAAGAGCAATCTCTGAGACGCAGGCTGTTACTTTATTCTTTATGCAAAATGTCTTTCCATTTTTCAGTGTCAAAATACCTTTGGGAAAAAAAATGGTCTCCTGACTTATCTTGCCTTCTCTGAGCTTCCCTGTTCCCCATCCTGCTGCAGTGGAGAAAATGTTGCTTCTCACCGTTGATTTAAAGTTGTAGCGATCCCTCTTCATCACAGAGGATCCTAAATTTTCCACTGAGAGCTGGGACGTTTCATCATTTTCTTGGAATTCTAGTGAGCATGAAAAATGAAGGACTTCAGAGAGAGATCCTGGTCTTCTGCATTTCCACTGGCAGAAGGAAATCTCTGTGGGATCTCAGACCAAAGCCTCAGATGCGTCCCAGGCTTGCAGAGTAGAGAAATATTGAAAAAACCCCAACCCTGATCTTATTAAATTATTGTACAATTATTGTACAGTTATTATACAGTTATTTACTTGCATTCTTGAGAACTGCAGGTAGATGTGGCCCAAAAAAGGTACTGATGAGGCCTAACATCAACTTTATTGAGTCTTCTATAACAAATTGCTCCACTAGTGAAGCAGTAATTTAGCAGCTCTGTCTCTGCTGTGTATCAGCACATCTGTTTTATAGGAGACTCTCACCTCTTAGAAAAGAGAAGGCTGCCTGCACTGAGGGAACCACAGATTTCTTTTCCCACATTTTCCACTTTAGAAAGGATTTAAGCTTACTGATATGCTTTTTTCTTGAGCACTGCTGTGCACACATCTGAGCTGGCTGCACATTATTCTGTATATCTTGGTTTACCTGGTTTATCAATTAATGTTCTGTAAGCAAATCAAGCAGACATTCTGATTTGCACTGTTTTAACTGTGTTAGTGAGTTCATAAACTACCCATATGTAATTATATGCAATTTTTAGTGTTAAAAAGTATTCACATAAAAAAGGAAGACTCAGGTAGGTGGGGTTTGCCCTACAACATGATGAAAAAAAAAAAGACTACAGACACCCTGTGTTTTTGTTCACAGCTGAAATTTGTCCCAGTGAGCACAATGTTGGCATTGCACTTGCCAGCACTATATTCTCTGGTGACATAAATACATGGATTTTGCCAGTCTTCAGCACCTTTACGTGTTCATGAGAGCTGGGACTCAGCTGTGGTATTTTCAGAAAGTGCTGAGCCAAATTCCTGATTTCAGTGAGGAGACGAGATTTCTGACAGAGAAGAATTTAGCCCACTGAGCTCCTCGAATTCACTCTGACCTCAGAATCTAGAAGAGGAAGGACTAAAAACTTAACAGCATTTACAAGTGTTAGCTGGGTGAAACCACGGGGATAACAGACAGCAACTGTGCAGAGCATCTCTATGTGAGGATTGTCCTCTAAGCCAGCACTTCAGTAACAGTCTTGTTGACATGACAGCTTTTATGGCAGAATAAATATTGCATCAGTTGTTCTCTGAAGAATGTCTTCTCCACCTGAAAATCTACCAGCTCTGTTGCTTAACAGGTGGTTTAGTTCCCCCCCCTTTGTCTACAGAGAATTTGGTTCAGATTGATTCTTCCCTGGAGTTCTTTGATGGCTGTTGGAACTGCAATCTTTGTGTGTTCCATAGGCCTGCAACAGTCTTTGAAAAAATGTTTTCAGGGCATTTGCGTTCACTAGAGAACTTGAGTATTCAAAATTTGGAGATATTTTTCCTACTCTAATCTTCGCAAAAATCCTTTGTCTAGAATTTTCTAAATTATTTTTTTTCGTAGGAAATGCATATTTAACAGCTTAAACCCCCGCTTAGCCTTGGTCTTTTCATGTTTCAGTCCCTTTTTTTGTTAAATAGAGCTAAAAGTTTCCTTCTCGAGGGTACTATGGGAATTAATACTACGCAGAGTGATTTTACAGTGACTGGACAACACAGACAAGTAGATAAGTATCAGTTAGAAGTGCACACGTGATTTTACTCTCCTTAAGAACTGCCTGTATATTTATACTCTTTTGAGAAATACCTTCACAGATCTTTGAAACAGTGAGATTATTTTCTTCTGTAACTGCACAGGTTCTCTGGAGGTGGTTCACCACTGGTTCATTTATGACACACCACGAGGTGCAGCACTAAGGCAAGAATAAAGTCCTGGCTCTTCATTACTCCTTTCCAAGTGCTCATTTGGTGTAGTTTTAGGAAGATGCTACATATACAAAATAATTCATTTTTCCAGTCGTAATATTATCATTTTAAATTCAAAAGGGACTCAATTAGTCATCATTACAGTTTAATGGCCTGAAACAGTTTGAGTGTTAATAAGTACCTGAAAAAGCAAACTCCTACCTCTTCTCATTTAAACAATTACGTGACTTTTTCAACAGGAAAGTTTGAAATTCTATAACAGCAGTTGGTATGAAAATTAAAATTCTCATTACACTCTCTGTAACTCCACATAATGGCAAGAAGTGATGCCCAGGGTCTGCTCATCTGTGCCAAGGATGATGGAGGGGAATGAGAACGCTGTGCAATGTGTTTTTCCCTGATTAATGATAAGAAGAAACAGAAGCATTTGTGGATTTTCTCTCTGTTACCATGCAAAGGCTGCTCTGGCCTGTCTGGAAGTGACTGACATGTTTTCTCCATTGACACTGAATGCCATGGTCGTGGCATTTATGGGCCAGGAGAGCAATCTGTTCCTCTTCAGTTCTGCTTCTGATCTCTGCAGACTTTTTCATGCACTGGGAGGAAGGTTATGTGGTGGTGTAACCTCAAATACATGAACTTCCACCTGTGAAGGAAAAAAAAAAAAAAAGCACCAGTCTAGGAAGGTGATACTCAAACTTCATACAGGACACAAATATGCAGCTTTTTTGTGTGGAAGTGATGGCTTGGGAGTATAAGTTAAAGGGAGCTCTCTGTTGTAGACTTGTGGAATCTCATTTCAGAAGGATTTATAAAATTAATGCAGTCTGTGTTTTATGGTCATGAACAACTGCATGGCTGTGACTGCTTATGGTAACAACTCAGTGCCTGGGTAAATGCTCAGCATGAAATATGAACAGGGGCTTTCTTTACACATTTATTGTTTGCAGGATCACGTCCTGATCATGTTACAAACAATTACATCACATAAACCTTGAGTATTTCTCTGGGTGCACAGACAGGCTATTATATTCTCAGAGTGTAAATTCCTGTTGGTTCACATGGACCTCTGTGCTCCTGTGGAGGCCTTTACCTTCCAGCAGCTGATCTGTTTGTGATTTACACAAAAGACTCTTCAGAACATTAATGTCTCATATTAATGATTCAGTGGAATTAACGGGGGGTGCTGAGTGTGCAGTTGCAGGAGTGTCCTGTTGGAGTTATCCTTCTTTTGGGGGGCACTCACAGATCAAATTACTGGTGGTAAGGAAGAATTTCCCACCGAGTTACAAAAGTTACAGCAGTGGGCACTGTAAGAATGTCATGATCAGTGCTGATTTGAATGAATGTGAATCAAAAATTTTGTTCCTTGTAAACCCATCAGCTAGAAAAATGAAAGCTCTCACATTCATATATGTGCTGTTTTGTCTTAGACTGAAAACTAGAACTGATTGCTTCTATATATTTAGGAATCTACATGGCCTTTTGTCATTTCAGCATTTCTGACAACCTCATGCTCTTGCACAGATGTTTTCACAAAATCTGAGCAGGGTATAGAATCATTATCCCATTCCACAGGTGTGGGTCTGACGTGTAGAGGGAAACTCTGGCTTGTCTTCACTGAGTTCCTACACGAGGGAATCAATTCTTGATTTGTGACTGGGCACACAAAAACTTGTTTAGGGTGCATTTAAAAAGTGTTTCTAAGGGGCTGAGCCATTGGGTTGGAGTGAATTGGACTGAAAGCAAAATGCTGCTGTCGGGGATACTCAAACTTGTTCCTGTCTGGAGCTGGAATAACTCCCTGAACTCCTCACTGTCAACCAGAGCAGTGACTGTCCTGCCACGCTGCTTTGAACACAATAACCACAGCCTGGCAAATGCAGGTTGCAGTGAAGACAAGCCACTGCCTGGCTTTTCCAAGGACATTAAAAAATTCATTCGAAAAGGAGGCAGCTGGGTCTTCTGATTCTCCCCCATTTTCTGTCCAATATGTGAACTGTGAGCTTGTGCACTGCCATTGCTGAATGATTTTGTGCTGCTGCATCAGGCAAGAATTGTCATGTTGCGTGTTTTTCATTAACGACTGGCATGACTGGGAAAAACCCCCCAACAACCCCTTCCCTGATGATTTGTGAAGGTTTCCCTCCAACAGTAAATATTATCACTGATGATGTTAATGAAGACATTAGTTTCACAGCATTTGAAGTACTGAAGCACTCCACTGTTAACTAGCCTAGTGGGGTTTATGCTAATGTAAAATGTAATAAAGTAGAGGCCACTATCTCTTTAAGCTGAAAGAAAGGAAACTTGTTTCTGCTTCCAAGGGATGCCTAGTGTGTGCTTATCTAATTGACTGTGTATTTTGTCTAGGTGTTGAGGGAAAGCTAAGAGAATGAAGGCTCTAAGTCCCCAGTGGAAGCATGATATGGCGCTGCAGTGCTGGTGCTGAATTGCTCTCTCTGATGGCTCTATGGGAGTGGATAGCACTGAGTCTTCATTGCTGGGGGTTAGCGGTTGCTGCTGTCTCGGACCAGCATGTCACAAGCCCCTTCGACTGGCTCCTCTCTGATAAGGGACCCTTCCATCGCTCACAGGAATACACAGATTTTGTGGACAGAAGTCGACAGGGATTTAGCACAAGATACAAGATTTACAGGTATGAAGCAAAGGGAAAGCAATTACAGAGATATGTCCTCCTTAGAAGCTGTAAAATTAAGGGTTTCCTTAAGGAAAAGATTCAGTTGTGGGAACGAATCCGTAGACACCAAATTCACTGTTTGAATATATGCAAGGCCATTTGCAAGGCCACTGTCTACCACGGGAATGCTGCTTGTGTTTGTTTCTGTTTTTGATAATTGCTTATGTTGCTCTGAAAAACCTTGTTGTTTACTGCCTACCTCTGCTCTGTCCTGATGGCACAGTCAAAAAGCGTCTCAGGGGTTCAAACACCACCTTTGGTTTCAGGGTGCGAACGTGGATCCCCTTTGATCGTGCACCGAGTTCAGCTGCTTTCAGTGGGGTTCATCAAGACCTAGGCTGAGGCTTTAAGACTGAAATTGTGGCTCTGCACGTGCTGCTGGCAAAGCAGGGATTGCATGGTGCAAATGAGGGCGCGTCAAAAGCGGCTCAAAAAAAAGTTTAATGTTCGTTTATCCCAATGTTTTGGGGAACGGTTTTCTCTTCCCCGAGGGACTGAGTGGTAAGAGCCACCATGATTTTTAACAGAGGTGTTTGGTCCATCCCAAAACTCAGCATTGGATGGCCCAGTTCAGACCCAGAAACAAAAAACCAGGGGAAGGCTTCGAAAGTATAGGTCTGGTTGAGAATCTGGGCCCTGCTGTGGAATTGCTTCAATGATTTGTTTGTAACCTGTGAGTTTCTGCTCTTTTGAGACAGCACTGGTGAACTACTTTCTCAATCAGTTTGCACAGGGTGCACCTCAGTGACATCCAATAACATTATCAAGGACATGGGAATGAACAGGAAAGTTTGGTCTAATAGGGGTGACCTAATGGCAGATAGACAGAAGGGGAGAAATGAGAGACTGGGAGAGATTAAGGACTGAGAAAACACATCTCTAAGCAGAGATATTTTTTGCTTCATGTTGTGACAGTTCCCTCCTGGCAGCCAAGAAAAAGTGGGCTAACAGGGACAAATTTTCAGCTTCCCTAATAGCTGTCCATGCCATGAACACAGGCTGTTTTGGTATGGGAAGACACACACTGATTTCACTGAAACCCATGAAAGAGTCTGTACAAATTTCATAGCTATTTTAAGCTATTATTCTCTAGTGATACCCAGCCCTTTAGAACAAGGTAAGAGTGATATATGCCTGTATGTATATTATATTCAGTTCAGTGTCCAGTGGCCTGGGAGAAAAGTGCTAGCCTCAGTCTGTAAAGGTTTTATTTTTAAGAAACTTGCTCTGTTTTCCTTTCCCAAATACATACGGTAGAGGGCACTCTGTTGCAGGTCAATTTTTCCAATGGGCTTCTTTGCCATATACAGACAAATTAAACACATTTTGAAAATAAAGTGTGATTTGGAAATATGCTTGATGAAGTGGCTTGTCTTAACAGAACAGCATTGCCCAATATTTACTGCATTTTAAAAGCCAGCTGTCAGGACCAATAATGTAAAGCCAATAATGCAGAGACTGAGGCAGCATATTTTATTCCCATTATTCTGTATTAGTCAACACTGAACCGAAATTATCTTGCTAAAAACATGAAAGATGGAATTGTATTTCATTTCAGCTCTTACAATCAGGTCCTTGAGAATTTTTCTCCTTTCAGCCATCATTACAGCAACATTGTTAAGTTTTATAGATCTGTAATCATATCGTTAATGTTTATTTGGGTTTGTGCATAGGTTTCAATTTAATTTACACCAGCCCACAGAAAGTTTTTCTCGTGTTTAGTTCCATTCTCTGCCTATTCTGTTCAAGAAATGAGCTGGGAAGTCAAAAGAGCTATTTGGTTCGAAAAAAGCTGCATAATTTTGATTTGGCCCTTCCAAACCAAACCTTACTGCAAAGTTTCCCCATAAAATATGATCCCATTAGGAAGCAGTGCCGAGCATGGTGACCTTGTTGCGAGCCACACGCTGCAAATTTAATCCCAGTTGCTTTGCTCTGAGCTTTCCAGGGCTGTAGGATCTGGAGCCTAATTGGTCTGTTCATTCCCTCACCTGTCTTTTACCTGATGGAAATGTTCCCTCAGGGACAGGGTCGTGATTGGAATGGAGGGGGAAGGAAGAGCTCCTGCCTGCATTGGCTCAGGATTTGCACCACCAAAGTGGCAGTGCAGCCCCTGCAGTCCCTCAGCCCTGCACTGCAGCCCTTGAGCCACACCTGGGACCTGGCATGTAAAGATTAAGGGGGAAGGGAAGTCTTCTCCCTTCACTTTAACATCTGTGCCAGGTCAGAATCCACGGGGCTGAGGATGAGTGAGATGTGAAGGACTCCAGTGGGTTGTCTCCCGTTTTGAACCCTTCCTGGGAGGATCTTGGTAGCACCGTGGGGTCAGACACAAAATGACTGAAGACAATTTTATTTTTTTTTTCCCTAATATCCAACCTAAATCTTCCCCTTTCAGCTTAAAGTCAATCTCCCTGTTCTTATGCCAGCGAGGCAAAAAGCAACTGCTTTGTATCCACACCCTCTGGTCACTGTTGCCAAGTGTCCACCTGACCATGACTCTGTTATAAATTAAGGGATGAAGCCAAAGATTTGCACCAAGGAACATGCTGATTGACTGAGCCCAATTTCTTAAGAGAGGTCATAACTTCAGCACAATATGAATTTTAAACATAAAAGTTATACTTTGCCTTATCTCCTTATCAGGCTTTTGTAGCATAAACCAATCGTGATGAAACAACTGGTGCATCAGTTATGGGGAGGCAGCAGTAGAAAAATCCACAGTCACCCATATTTTACTCTGTGAATTAAAGATCAGTTGTGTCTGTGGGCAAACAAGTTGATTCTGGGGTGTATATGTCCACAAAGCCAAGAGTTTTCAATGTCACAAGACTGAACTGAAAGAGACAAATAATGTTTTAATCTGTATTGGAGAACACTAAACAATTCCACCTGATGGTACCAACTTTAAGTTGGAAATGGTGGACTGGCTGTGGTGGTTATGTGGCATTCCTTATAGTATGCTATTCCCTGTAATTCTCCAGAGGAAATACCCTCCTGCAGGAAATTTAATAATTGCCACATTTTTTGGTGGCAATCACCATGCCTGATCTGGGAAGAAAAATGCCAAGAAAGCATCTGGATGGCTGCTGAAAACCTCTAGATTCGTGGGAATGCTGTGTCAGTATTTTATGGAAGGTGACTCCTGTAGTTCGTATCAATAAGTATTTTGGCAAGAAAAATGGAGTTTATAATTTGTTATTTAATACACAAAGGGAACGCTGTGCCTCTTATGTAAATCAGCAACCCAGACAAAGGAATTTAAATCCAAACAGAACAAGATGAGAGGTTACCAGGATGGAAAGAGTGATTGTGAAATTATGCAAAGAACCTGCATTGTATCAGAAGAGGTAATTTCTACAGAGATAGGGAAGTATTCATGCTGTCAAGTAAGGTGCTGAGGAAATCTCCTCAGGGATGCTGTGGAGTTTTGTTGGAGCAAAATGATTTAAAATCTGAAACAGATGTGAAAATCAGGGGAAGGAAGAGCCTAGCTTTTTCTTTTAAGGTGGAAATTTTTTTTCCCCCTCTAAATATTGCCAAATGAGAGCTGAAAGTGGATAGTTAGAGAACTTTCCCAATTCTATGAATAGGAGGAAAGGTTTATAAGATATGATGTGGATGAGAGTGGACTAGGTTTTAGTGACCACTGAAATCCTTCTGAAGTAACTATACCTAACAAGTGTACAATTCCAGTCTGCAAAAGGCAAAAAAAAAGGAATCTCCTGGACAAGTGAGACCAATCTCCAAGACCATGCTGGGTTTCTCTCCTATGTTCTGAATCCCCTTGTGACTTGCACAGGGCAAAGTGAGCAAGACTCCAGACTGTAACAGAACACTCACTAATATGTTTTACCACTTGTGTGGGAGCTTAACCACTTAGCTTGGTTTTGGTATATTGTTTTCCCTATCAAGTTATTTTTTAGCCCGCAGTTCTCATCAGACTTACTGACCCAGGTGTGCTCCTGACAGACAGTGTTAGCAAAAATCCTGGGGGATTCAGTTGTGGAGGTGCACATCAGTATGCTCTGATTTACCATTTTCACCCCAGCTATGGTCTGGAATAATATTTCCTTGGGCTCTTGCAAGGTTTATTTGAGCTGATTAATTTAGAATTTCAAATTATGGAGAAGAACCAATAAAAGGTCTTCCACTATCATTTTCAATCCAGTGGCTCACAGGCTGGTAACAGGGAAGAGCAGCTCAAAGAGAGGTTTTGGGATTGTGAGTTGATAAATTTCCAGTAGAAAAACTGTATTTGTAGCCCAGTACATTTTTTAAGAATGTCTGGATCTGAAAAACATCAATGAGTTTAATTTCTGATAGTGATATACTTGAACAGCCTCTCTTATTCTAGTTAGCTGGGCATAACAAAGAACATGACACCACTTAAATGACTGGTTTTGGTGAAACTGCTTGCATAAGCAAAATTAAGGCTTTAAATGAGCATCTTTCCAGGTCTAGAAACATGGACCTGGATAATGTCCTCCAAAATCATTGAATTTCCAGCCCTTTATCCCAAATACTGTGTTGGTCTGTGCTCACAATCCCAGTAATGCAAGAGGCTGGAATATCTCCACAGGCGATGATAAAAGAGATCTCCAAGGGCAATGATGGAAGAGTCTGAGCTCTTTGGGATACTTGTGGCCCAGGAAGAAGGCAGACAGATATGAGGGGCTCAGGGATGAGGAGGAAGGCCCAAAGAGAGGTGGGCAGCTCTGATTCCCAAAATGTCCCTCTCTTTCCAGCTCTCTTACGTATGTGAGACAGCACAGCAGAGAAGTCATCTGGGCTGGGTAAAGGGAAGCACATCTCTTAAGGGCACAGGGGAAATCCAGCTCACTTTTGAGACTGAGCCACAGCATCTGCCCTCAGTCCACCTTTGAAGATCTTGGGAAAAGGCCCCATTTCCAGAAGTGTTCAAAGCCAGGCTGGATGGGGGGCTGAGCAACCTGGGCTAGTGGAAGGTGTCCCTGCCTATGGCAGGAAACTGGAACAAGACGGTCTTTAAAGTCCCTTCCAACTCAAACCATTCTGTGATTCTATGAAAAGCAGGACCAGCCCCTGAAGAAATGTTTAAGGGAGCTGGTTTCCTGCAGAATCCTGCAGAACTCTTCAGCACACCACAAGGGATTTATCAGTGAGCCCAAGCCTACAGCACTCCAAAGCCTCGGAGGTGTTTTGCCAGTGACCAGACTCAGACCTACCCCACATCCCCTCGCTGCGTTTGGTGGTCTCAGAATTGGCCTGGGGGGGTTTCAAAGCAAAGGGTGGAGTTCCTGTCAGTGGGATAAAGCAGTGCCAGCCCTGGGCAGGATGGTGGGCACGGGGCTGGCTGTGCCAGCAGGATTGGGAGCGTTCTCAGGAGTCAGTTTGACAAGAACACGAGCATGTTTCAGCTTGGCAACACAAGAGAATATTGGTGCCAAGATTGCCTTCTGTATATTTTTTTTCATAACACACTGCAGGAGTCTGTGTTTTGACAATCTCTCTTTGTATTTCTCCTTATTTGTTTGGTGTATTTAATCAGAGATCCTAAAGAAACTCAAATGGCAAGAGGAGGTGAATCTTTTTTTTTTTTGTAAACATTATTATAATCTATTTCCAGAATGTACTCACTTTCAAAATCTAATATTTTAAGGACAATTATTAGATCAAACCTCCTACTGATATGTTTCCCTAGAACAGAGAACATTTATTTAGAGAATATGGTGTGTCATCATTTCAGTTAGTGAGTTCATAAATCATTTAAGTTGCCCTAAAAAAATTAGGATAATAGAGGCTGTAACTTAATGGTTTCATGCAATCACTGAAGTAGTATAAAAGCTGTTTAACACTAATAATAGATACATTCTTCAGTCAGCAGGGTAGACTGCCAGGATTGTGGGCATGAAATCAGGTAATTTTCATTAGTCCTTTGAAGATTTTTGGTTAGTTGGGTCTTTGTTCTTTCGTTTGCCCTTCCTTTTCATTTTTGTTTCAGAATCCCTGCTGGTACTATCAGTGATGTTCAAGTTGTAGGGAATATCAAGTGCTCACGACTTTCATAAAGGGGAAAAACAATTGCTAAGATTTCTTTTTTTGGTTGAAACAAAAAAAAAGAAAAATTTTTTTTTTTAAATTAATTTTTTTAAATCAAATTCTTTGTGCTTTTGTTTTAACCCCCATGATGTTATTTTCTCTTGCTGCTGCTGAGTCAGTAGCCATGCCCAAACAGAATGGCTCTCATGTTTTTCTTTGTGACCATATGTTAAGTCTATATGGGTGGCACGTTATAGCTTACATAGAGAGAAATAACTGAGTAGCACAGAAACTTTGTCTGTATAAAAAACCCGTGGTATTGATTGGAATGTGTGATTCTTTGTATAGAGAAAGGTATTTGTGTCTCTTCCACACAGAAAAGAACAACTGACACCAAATGTGCTCACTCAAGAATTTCTGCCATTTTCCACTGCTCTCATTGACTTCGGGTCGTGGTCGATATCTCCAAATCCAAATCTGAGGTGTCTTCTGGCTTGGATTGATTGATTCTACAGGTTTTCACAGTCATTATGCTGGTTGGGAATTTTTATTGTGTAGCTACAGATTCATTCCAGCAGAGACCCTTGTGAAGAAAAGCAATGCTTCAAAATAATGTCTCGTTGCTCGATTCTCCCCAGAATCCCAATATGATTGTTATGGATAACAGTGTTCTTAAGGTCATTAATGGCTCTGTATCTCGATTCATCTTCTGATACTCTCAATTTCTACTTTATTTATGCAACTTGAGAAGAGAAGATATTGTTACTGCCCAGACAGTTTGATAGAGAGAGAGAGAGCTCTGAAAAGTGCACCCCCAGAGCCCAGCAGCAATTTAAAGTTGTGCATGTGGGTCTGCAGCTGGCTTCGAGGAGGGAATGCTAATTTTTCCAGGGAAAAGCACATATAGGGGGTCTGGCTTATACGAGTAACGTGATTTAAAATCGAAACATAAGAGACGTTCTACCAAATATTCAGAAGGATCGGCAGAATCCGAGACCTGAGGCAATGACATTGATTAATTTTAAATAAATATTTGTATTTTAAAAAAATTCCGAATTATATTCTTACAGTTCTTGCAAGTTAGCTGATATGGGGTTTTTTTACTTATACCCTGACTGCTAGCAGAAGAACTGGATGCTTTGCTAGGAACTCAAATACAGTATCAGCTTTGTCTATTGATAAGTATGATTTAGTAATAGAAAATAAACAAAGGCATCACATTATTATCAAGTTCCATCTAATTATATTTTATTTAAACTACATCTTTAGCCATTTACATACATACTGGCTACAGGTTGTCATAACAAAACTAAAGGCTAAACATTACACAACCCAAGCAATATTACAACCTGCATTAACAAAAAAAATACAGTCTTTTGTCTGCATTTTACATATTTAACCACACAAAACAAATTTTAAAAATAATTAATAATTCCAACTGATTAAAATGAAGAACTTTTAGCGAGGTCTCTTTCATTCTTCCCATTTTTGCAGTGAGAAGAATGCTGTTCATTAGAAAGAAAAACTTATATCTTCAATCAGGTGTCTGAACAAGAGCCTTTGACCAATATATTAATGGCATTTGCTGTGGACACTTCTTCATGGATCAGACATCCAGAAATTCTTCATAACACTGGCAACGCCAAAAGATCTTTCCTGATTAGATCTTTGTATTAAAATGCCTCTGGCAGGAACATTCTGTCAGATCTTGCTCCATTTTCTTATGCTTTTAGTCAACTCCAGATTATGCCTTAAACTTATTCTACTTTAAACTTTAACTCTGGTTACAACAGAAGATTTCTGAGAATCTGAAGCTGAAACACATTAACATGAAACTTCTTTTTCATACGGGGGCTATTATGATTTTCCTTCATTTTTCTTTATCTTTCCATATGATGTTGGGTATAGTTGTCATCAGTTTGTGATGATTTTGGCCTCTGCACGTTTACACTGTCAATCAGTGTATATCTCAGCAGTTTATCATTTCATGATGTATCACTGACTGTCTCGCCTGTTTGGTCTTAGCAAAATGTTCTGCAGAAAGTGGCCCATAGCCTATGACTTAGAATCAAACCAGGCCCTATGTTTTCTGCTTGCTGGAAAAAAAAATTAAATTATTTTCCTGCCACAAGGCTGGATAATACCTTTTAATCATTGCAGAAAAGAAATAATGGAGCAGAATGAAAGACTTCACACTTGTTATTTACACTTTGGCTGTTACCAGCTCTTGAAAATCGGGGACCACTCTATCTCTGTAACACCAATATTATGCAAAAATGACATGACCTGTGAATTAGTCTTGTGGGGTATTAAACTCACTATCTGAGATGAAGTAATCCACTTGTGGTTAACACAGAGGGTCTGAACTGACAGAAGTTTCTGGGCCTAGACTAGCATGAAATGGTATGTTGATCTTCATTGTAAATAGACAGGCTTACACAGAGGAAAATACATAAAAGTGTAAATGTGTCCACTGTGGACTTGATGCTGAGACTAATCCAGCAAAAGGATTAGGATTTTGGATTTATTTAACTCCTCTCTGACACAAAGAGCGATGATGGTTTTGTCCCTGATAGCGGACGGTGGAATTTGGAACAGTAATGTGGAGATTTAATTCTCCTGCTGTGAAATGAGGAACAGTCACGCTCCTCGCAGGCAGAAGCAGAAGGTGGCCTTCACAATCAATATGTTCAAGGACTACACATTTGCTTTCTATGAGATCTTCAGCTACTGCTGACTGAGCGCAGGACAAAAATGTGGGTCTGCTGTTGGGCAGGAAGGCTTTGCAGAGGGATGTGGACAGGCTGGATCCGTGGATCCACGTGCCGAGGGTCAACAAGGCCAAGTGCCAGGTCCTGCCCTTGGGTGGCAACAACGCCCTGCAGATCCAGGATGGGGCAGAGGGGCTGGAAAGTGCCCAGTGGGAAAAGCCCAGGGGGTGCTGGTGCTGGACACGATCCCAGAGGTGCCCAGGGGGGCAGGAGGCCAATGGCCCCTGGGCTGTGCCAGCCATGGGGTGTCCCAGCCCCAGGGCAGTGCCCGTCCCTGTGCCGGGAACAGCTGAGGGACCTCCAGGGTCGTGTCCAGGGCTGGGCCCTCAACAAGGGACACACGGAGGGGCTGGAGCGTGTGCAGGGAAGGGAAGGGAGCTGGGAAGGGGCTGGAGCAGCAGGAGCAGCTGAGGGAGCTGGGGGGGCTCAGCCTGGAGCAAAGGAGGCTCAGGGGGGACCTTCTGGCTCTGCAACCCCCTGACAGGAGGGGGGAGCCGGGGGGGGTCGGGCTCTGCTGCCAGGGAACAAGGGACAGGAGGAGAGGGAACGGCCTCAGGCTGTGCCAGGGGAGGCTCAGGTTGGACAGGAGGAGGAATTTCTTCACTGAAAGGGTGGTCAGGCCCTGGCACAGCTGCCCAGGGTAGGGGTGGAGTCCCCACCCCTGGAGGTGTTCACGAGGTGTGTGGATGTGGCACTTGGGGACAGGGGTCAGTGGTGGCCTTGACAGTGCGGGAGGAGGGTTGGACTCGATGAGCTTAGAGGTCTTTTCCAGCCTTAACGAGTCTATGATTCCATGATTTCTCCAAGGTATTTCCAGGTTATTTGAACACCTTTTCATCCTAAATAATATTTTAAACCACTAGTTTCACTGAAGTCAGTGATATAATTTACTTCTTACTAAAAGAAATAAAACTTTGGACAACATGTGCGAATGCACGTGTGCGGATTTTGGAACCTATCTTGAGGCAGATAGGATGTTAGACACACACACTGTGAAATAGTTGGTAATCATTTCTGGTTTCAACTTTTTTTTTTTTTTTTTTTTTTTTTTTTTGATGCTGATAAGCTTAAATTAGAAGTTCCAGGAAGAAAACAACTGTCTATTATAAACACCTCCTATTTACCAGTTTTTTCTAATGCACTCATGTCATTTCTGCTGTGTAAATCTTGCCATGTTGGTGGTATTTGTGAAAGGATTAGGCTTATTCCATGTCTATCTCCACTCTAGTGCCAGGGGGATTTGATGGTACAAGATGATTTTTTAATTCCAAACCTGGCAAAGCATAGAGGAACACACTCCTTGCTATCCAATAATACCCTGAAAAGAAAAGAAGCTCACCTTTGCCATTTTACTGCAGTGCTTGTTCCTACTTTTTTTTTTAAATTATTGTTCATTTTTATTTTTCCCACAGCTGCAGTTTGCAATGGGCTGCAGAAGTGGATTCCAGCTGTAATTGGCATTGCATTCTCTGTTTCAAGATTCCCAGTCTCGAGGCCATGCTAACTATGGCTGCAACACTTCCAGTTGGGGAGGGGGCTTTTATACATCCCCTGGTTCATTGGGGAAAGGGATTGAATATTTCATGATGGAAATTGTCCAGCTGTGCCTTTACTAAACTGGAAAAGTTAGTCAGACATGTCAGATGAATAGCGTAAATTCTAATTTTTCCACTGATGTGTTTAGCTGGCTTTGCAGGAAGGGTGATACTCAAGTATTAAATATTCTTGTATCTCACTCCTAAAGTACAAGGTATTTTACATTTTCACACCCTTGGCTTTCATGACACTAATAAAGGTAGGGTAACAAAGCTGGCTGTGAGTTTCGTATTAATCACTAATAAAAAGAGGCCCATGTAAATTCTTCTATACACTAAGCCATCTCGTACTGTCAATATAGACACAAATCACCAATCAGCAGCAATAAAGCTCTTTAATTGCATACTTTTGTTGCACATATTTCTAGGTAAGCATCTCCAAAGCATAAAAAGCATAATTAAAATCTGTAATTCAACTATCTGGGTCCATTGATAGAAATATAGCCACATTTTAAATGAGCTTTAACAGTTTAACAGCTCTGTGCTTCAAAGAAAAGTAGATTAATACAAATAGCCTGCAGGGAAAGATAAAGGTTCAGATCTCAGCAATCTGAAAAACTTTGCATTTCTATGGAATCCAATTTCAGGCTGCACAAATAAAGTTAAGAGGATGAGTAAACTTGCTGCATAGAATATTTTGTTATCCTAACCATTGTTGTGCATTGAATTAAATTTGATCATTCTGCTGAAGTTCCATTTTTGCTTCATTCCTCACCATGCAGATATGTTCTGGCTTTGATGTTCTCTAAATGGCAGTGAAGCTAATGCCATATCAATTAAATATGCTGTTTAAGTACTATTTTTTTCACTAGTCAATCACTGAAATTTTCTGTATGGCTTAGCATTAGAAGTCAGAAACAGATTTTTGAAAGAACCTCATATTTTCAAAAGACTGTAGTCCTTGGTGTGCCATTTGTTTGTTTAGGTACCTAAGGAGAGCAGTGGCTGTACTGAATAAGGTGGCTTAGCAGCTTCACATTAACAACTAGGATGGTTCCACTGTCATTAGTGGAAAATCGTGTGAACAGTTGATATTTTTAACCAGATTAAAGCCCCTGGTTTGGATCAGTAGGTTCAGATCCTGATTGCAAAAGCTCTGAGACAGAGAATGAAAGAGGAATAAAATAAATAACGATGTGAGGCTATAAAAATAAAAGCAAAAAAGCTCAGTCTAACAGGAGGAAACCTTGATGATTTGGTGAGTTAGAGGAATGTAATACATGGGGATGAATTACTTCCAGGAGGTGACAAAGCACCATGGATGTGATGATGAGGGAGCACAGAAGGGATTTGCAGAACAGCAGAACTGATACAGAACAATGAAATCAGAGGTCCTTAAACTGAAGTGGGGGAAAATTTACAGGTGGCAAGCTCAGACAATAGATCTGTGATTGAATTCAGAAGAGTTTTTTGCTGTGTATCTTTGCATAATATGAAGTGTATTGGTTCAACAAAATTTTATATAGCTTATGTCATCCTGCCTGGAGTAAATTTTGCCCCCTGTTGTGGCAGTGAATGACACTGTATTGCTCATCTGAACACAAACGGTTTTCTTTTGTAAATTCCTAAAGTGTTACTTTCAGTGTTGCCATTAACCACCTTTTGCTGTGGAACTGGGAGATAACGTTTCCCTTCACCTTTCCCAGGGCTCTGAACCCTCGGTGTTTGCTTCTGACAGTGGCACTGGCAGTGACCTACTTGGCTTCCTTGCAAGGAGGTGTCAGTGTCTGATGTGGAAGAAAAGAGGATTCCTCTTCACTCTGGTTCCTAATGGCACACTCCTACATTTGAACATCTAGAATTGCAAATTAACTGCTCTTCAAAGACATGAGTTATTATAGGTTTTATTATTATTATATTATCTGCTACAGTAATTATGGTTGGTACTTATTTAAAAAAGACCCACCCAACACCAAAAGCATTTCAGTTCTGTGATCATGTGTTTGGTTGCTTACTTTCTTCTGGGGACTAGTTTATTTCTCAAACATTCTGGACAGGTCAAGAAGTGTTTTGGAGAGGAGAGAAATATTTGGGCTGAAATTCCACTGCTATCTACTTACCAAACCTGTGCCTCCTTTATTTCCCTGGCATAGATGGATCCTAGGAAAAATTTTTTCACTGAAAGGCTTGTAAAGGATTTGGCACGGGCTGCCCAGGGAAATGATGGAGTCACCAGCCCTGGAAGGGTTTAAAAAGCATGAGATGTGAAACTTAGAGGCATAGTTTATTGGTGCACTTGGCAGGGTTATGTTGGTGGTTGGACTCCATGATCTCAGAGGGCTTTTCCAGCCTTCATGGTTCCATGATTCTCTGTTTTACGGGCAGTGGGCTGTAGTGCATCCCCCACCAAGGGGTAAAGGGAACATTCTGCATTAACAGTGCAGGGGCACAGAGGCAGGAAAAAGCCCTGCACGTCTTTTCCATTCTCTAGAAGAGATTGCCACGTGGGAATGAGGGACTAAACAAACCCAAGAAAACTGACAGCCACAGGACTGTGTAACCATCTTTTCTACATGTGTTTAGGCTTTTAGTTTTTGGCAAATGGGTTCTAGAGCTGGATTCAGCAGGGTTAGTTATAGGTGAGACCGTGGCCTGATTGGGGATTGCACAGTAAAATTTCCCTATGTGGTGCATTTTTCTTCTGTGAAAACCACTGCTTGGTTGTAATTGTCATTAAAAAGTCAATCTCTGTTTCCATATTGAATGGGAGTGAATTGGGCTATCCCTTTCATGGGTACTCATCTGTAAATCAGATTAGAGCTGAATTCGTAGCCCAGCTAAATAACTGGGTGCATTAATGGCAAATCTGTGGTTGCCTGACACTGGAGCATAAGCAGATAAGTGAACCCTGTGCTCTCTGCACAGGATGTGTCTTGTGAGGCCAGTGGGGGCCATAAACAAAGTGCTCTGCCAACCTGCTGCACCTCGTTAGCTGAGACAAATCAGTGGGAAAAGATTTATCTTGAGCTTTCTTAAACTGAATATTGCAGGTCAGTTCCTTTTGGGGAGAGTAGAACTGAGGTGTCCCAGTATTTTGCTAAGAAAATGTGAGGAAAAGCAGTAGCTTTGTTGGATCTGTGTGAGGTTGGTGCTGTGCTGGGGACTAACCAGGTCAAGCAGAAATGTTGGTCAATTCAGTCAAGCTTTAGAGGTGTAACTTCACTGTTCTTTCACTGTTTATTGACAGACTTCCATGGTTTTCCCTGTGAGAAGCACACTGGCAGCTTCCCAATCATGATATTTTATAATGTGCTTGCTCTGAAATTTGTTTGCTGCTTTAATTTGAGTGTAATGAGATACATGTGTGCACATAAATACACCTTTTCATCATCCTGCCTTTGCAGGATGCTTTATGAGGGCTTTGAGAGCAGCCTGCCTTCGTATTGACAGTGTCCTTGAGTAAATGTAAAAAAGCTCTGGACTCCTCTGAAATAATCTGATATTCCTGCAATACCCTTAGAGGGAAGCCTGTGTGCATGTGTTCACATCACATGTCTGTGTGTGCACATGGCTCTAAAGAGAAGCAATTTTGATGGATGCCTGACATGAACTCAGACCAAGGGCTCCAATTCAGTCACTGTGACAACACCAACAGCATGTTGAGCAAAACCCAGTGAAGTGTGAGCTCACTTTGGGAAGTTACTGCTCTGGAGACATCTCAGAAAACAGTATTGATTCACATGTGTTTCATCCCTTTGCTTCAAACAAGGCATGTAGAAGGAAAATACACGGTGTCATATCAGAGACTGGTGCTCAGATGTTCCCTTGTCTATAAAGAGTGAATGGAATGGGCAACCTGCAGATTTTTTTGTGGGTTTGTCTGTTCTCAATCTCTAAAACTGTTGTGCAAAGCATAGGGGGTCATTAACCAGACTAAAGAACTCTTCAACATTGATTCATAAGCACCCTCAGCTACTCTAAAGCATTTCCTCCAAAAAACTGAAGCGAAAAATTGTGCCAACGTCACGGCTTTGTTGAACTGCTTCAGGTACTGTCAGGACTGACATTTGCTTTGGAAATCTGGAATAAACATAATCAGCTGCCTGACTGCAGTCTCTCCCTTTATGGAACAGGCTGTGATGCTAGGAATGCTCTAATTCAGAATGTCAAATATGCAATGCTGATAATTCCAACGGTTATAGAGCTTTTCCCCAGTGTCTTTCTGCCATTTAAAAGTAAAGTTATACTGACAAAATGCTGAAATAAATGTATTAACATTTCTCTTGGGTTCATTAGGTTAACTTCAAGTAAAGAGTTGAGACTGATAACATGCAGGCAGAAATAGTTACAGAAAGTCCCAAAGAAACCAAGTTTATTAAAAACTTCTTTCTGTCAAATGATGAATGCCAAACACTTATTTGTGCAATGGTTTTAGTTCTACCTGAAAGGAGAGGGAGTAGTCACTATATACCCAAAACTTCAGAAGTGATGCTGCTGTAACCTGTTATCCTCCCCCAAATCCCTAGATATAGATTCTTCTCTGCAGCCATCTGGATGCAGCTTCCTAGAGGTTTTTCTAAAACACACTTTCACCTCACAGTTGAATTTAAATATAGCCTCTCTGTTGCAGGCTTGCAGGATAAGTGTCATTTCCCTGTAACAGTCAGCATATGGTGCTTGGCGAGGGAGAAAGGAAATTGGAGTTGAAGCCAAGTTGTCAGGAAGCTGCAAGCGTGTCCCTGAGATAAACTGCAGAGTTCTTTCAGTGCTCTGGGGCTCCTTTCTCACCTACCAGTCTTGTGGTATTTACATCTATATTTGACACTTTTAGAGCGGTCACAGGGTATCCTTGGAGGGGAAAGAAAAAATGATTCAAACGCTCTGGTGAAAAAGAGGTTGGGACTATTGCTGCAATTGGTGAGCAACTCTTACAAACTGCAAACCTTGGATGAAAATGGAGTGTGTTGAGCAGAGGGACCCCTTGGAGCAAGGCTTATAGGTTTGCTTGCCCATCTGGCCTTTCCCAGTCACATATGCTCCAGATCTCACAAACCACTCGGCAACAACAGGTGAAAGGACAGGTTTGACCCCAGACATCCTTTGGTTTTCCATTTATCTTCTCTTCTGAAACAATGTTTTTTTACTGTCTGCTTCTTATCACTTTGGTTTCCTTACAAAAAGCAGAGGGAGCTAATCCATTAGTCTTTTTTCAGAAGGGATGCTGCTCTTATAAGGGAAAGAGCATTGCCTGGCATTACTAAATCACTACATTACTCAGCATCTCTTTTGCTGGATGAAGAAACCCCACACGTTCAGGTGCAGCCACCCAACCTTCCCATCGTGCATATAAAGTTCCCTGAAAGCATCTTGAGCCTTAAACATGTGTTGGGTGGGGAAAGCTGCACTGATGGATGAGATTTAAACATCACACAGAGCTCCAGGATGGGTCAGGTTGGAAGGGCCCACGGTGGCTCACCTGGTCCCACCTCCCTGCTCCAGAGCTCATGGCACAGAATATCCCTGGAATATTCTAGAATATCCCCAGTGAGGGGAGTTTATCTCTCCTTAAAGTTAGATTAGGCCTTGTAAAATGTGTCAGACGAGCAGCCTGTAGCAATGGTGTATTTTGTAGTTTTTTGTATATTCTCAGAACCAGCTGTAGCTCTGGCAACAGCAATGAAGTTTTTGCTGGTCTCGTGCCATGCCGAAAAGCAGCAGCTCTAATTCAGCAGTAACCACAGACAGAGATGGTGTACTGCAGTTTTAAGGTACTTTTATTAGTGATCTATGTTGTGTAGGTTGGATGGAACAGGCTGCCCAGAGAAGCTGTGTGGCTGCCCCTGGATCCTTGGAAGTGTCCAAGGCCAGGTTGGATGGGGCTTGGAGCAACCTGGGCTGGTGGAAGGTGTCTCTGCCCATGGCAGGGGGTGGCACTGGATGAGCTTTAATGTCCCTTCCAACCCAAACTACTGTTCACAAGATTTGGTCCCAAAACTACATTAGCATTTTCTTAAAATTTTCTTAAATTTTTTCTTAAAATTATTTCACTTATGCACTCATTTGAATCAGTTGTTGAGAGCTAAATACTGCTGTATGAACTAAAACTGGAATTCTTTCCTAAATGTTTATTCCATAGCTTCTCATGGTAGTTTCTGGAATTATCTAATTCACTATAAAAACATCAAAAAGAGTGAACTTACTATGATGTAATGGTAACAAAAGTGAACAGCATATAAGAGATGTTCTGTGATTCTGCAGAGATTTAGATTGTGAGAAGTAGTTACAATACTGAACAAAAAGTAATTAACATCCTAATTTCAGTGGCACTCCAGAGAGAACAGTGTTCCACCTGCTTGTGTTAGTTCAGATTTTCATTTTGTGAAACTCCTACAGTTTGATTCACTTAAGAATTAAAAAAAAAAAAATCACACCAACCAAATAATCTCTTAGATTAATATCTAGAGAGAAAACTAATGATTAACATCCAAGCTCTTCCCTTTCCTTTCTAAAGTTATATATGAATGAAATATGCAACTGATCTGAAGTCTGAAAGTTTCCCTCATTTGAAGGAAGCCTTTTGCAATTAATTCTTTGTATTGCTGGAATATTAACACACTTTCCTGACTCTTACTGCACAGGTCAGTATTAGCACTACTCAGCACTACATTCACCCCTTTTGTTACTGTGAGTGAGGTAATTATGGGGATATTTGGGAAGAAAAAAGGGTATTGTTGTAGGTCACTTCTAACTGAACTGCTCTACTCTAGTCTAGTGAAGTTGCTGGATAGACTTCCTCCCTCCCTCCCTCCCTCCCTTCCTTCCTTCCTCCCTTCCTTCCTTCCTTCCTTCCTTCCTTCCTTCCTTCCTTCCTTCCTTCCTTCTTCCTTCCTTCCTTCCTTCCTTCCTTCCTTCCTTCCTTCCTTCCTTCCTTCCTCCCTCCCTCCCTCCCTCCCTCCCCTCCCCTCCCCTCCCTCCCTTCCCAAACCTTCCCTTCCCAAACCTTCCCAAACCTTCCCAAACCTTCTGTCTTTAGTATAACACTTTTCATGAAAGAAGGAAGAGTGAAACTCTTGTGAGGAAGACACAGTACACTGTCTGTGCTTCTAACTGATGAAAAGCATTTTCTTGTTGCAAAGTGTTTTAAAGCACAAAAACCCTTGTCTAGCTTCGTTGTTCATTTCTTTCAGAGAAAGGATATTCCACTGTATTTTCTTTAGGCAGGGCTCAAACATATCTGCTTCGTGGAGTGAAAAAATAGGCAGTGGCATATGTATGTATTCTGGGAGATTTATCCCTGTGGGATTAAAAGAGTAGGTCTGGTCTTTCCTCATTTAGTTCTAGAAAAATGCTGATTTATGCATCTCATTAAGAGACTCAGAACTGGCTACTGCCTGAAAAAATATGAGTGACTGTGCTTTTGTTTGAAATAGGTCCAGAGTCTAGGGCTTAAGAGTGCTTTTTGCAACTTAGAAAACTTATGCCCAAATCCCTTTTTCCTTGTAGAATCACTGTGTGACCATGCACAAATCCTTTAGTCTGCTTTTCCACAGATAAAACCAATTTCCTGCCTCACAGGACTCCATCAGAAGGAATACATGTAAATGTGCCCAGGTACTGTGGCAAGGGTAGGGGGCATGGAAATTACCTGAACACCACTTTTGCTCAGCCTGAACTTGTTTGACCTTTCCCACTTAGAATTTAATTTTTATACAGGTGTAAGGGGATTGTTTCCCATACGTGCCTATGTGTATCTTCTCATCTGAATCCTCTAGAAATGAAAAAACATAGTAGGAGACAGTAATAGTGATTATAAATGGAGTTTATGATGAACAAGTTTCCCTTCTGTTGGCACAGAGGGAGGAATTTAATTTTTTGAAAGGCATAACAACACGTTGCATGATTTAGTTCTCGGCATTACAGCACTGTTGGGATTTTCAGTGCACTGTAGGTGTGTTATAATGTGCATTGTAGGTTTGAATTCCACTCAAGGTGTTGTTTGCTCTTTGTAGGAGGAAAAGCAAAGTGGTGGAGGAAAGATTTCAGGGCAAATTTTCCAATTCTTTCACCCATCAAGAAATAGGACCTGGCTTCCATGTGATGGCTTTGGGAGATGGGAGCTGCAGGTGTGTTTCCAGCACAGCTCCCTGGATCAAACTCTTGCAGCTGAAAATGGGGAAGTGCAGGGTCACAGGGGAAATACAAATATCAGAAGAGTCTGATTAGAGCTCTCCCTGGGCTAAAAGGTGGAAGAAGGAAAGCTGACAGGAACAAAGGGTTACTGGGGATTATCCAATAAGCATCAGTTCCCAGTGTAACCTGGCTGCATAACAATTTGTAGGCATTTATTGGACTCCATCACTGTCTTCAGTGTCTTTTGGCACTGCTAGCAAGAATTAGATTTAGAGTGCTTAATTTATGATTGGATTTACTTAAGATAGTAAGTTCAGCCGTGGTTCCTGAGGGAATACCATTCACTCACAAGGGAAGGAGGAATCTTTCTCTCTAAAGTACAAATTCTGAGGCCCTGCTCGTTGCCCTACAACTGTTAACAGCTCAGAGCAGGGGATTTCCACACTCCCTTCTGACCTCAGAACATACCAATATAAGAATCTCTGAAATAAAGATGCATCTTGCCCTTGGCTCATCCCCATGTCATTATTCCAAAAATGTATGAAGTGCTGCAGCCAATATAAATTTAAAGGATTCACATCCAGTGCTTTCACTGTGTTCACCTTTTCAATATCTGTTGGCCAGACCCAGTCAAGGTGATGACAACAATGATAAAGTCACTCTAGGAAAGTTTCTCTCACTGATCTACTCGGACAACAAGGATCAAGATTTTGCAGCACAAGGTCTTAATAGCTTTGGAGTCAGGAAGTTCTTCAGGCAGATTGAGAAGACTGGCAAGTGATTTTCATAATTGCCATCAAAATCTGAATGTTTCTTCAGCAATCCGATGTGCAGAAATGGACCTGGGTATGGAGATATTCTTCCTTGTTGAAAATAGATTTCAAATACTGGAGAGAACAGTTCAAATAAAACAGTGTTTGTGAATGAACAATCCATTGAGGAATTATTCGGTTCAGCTGAAGGTCTTTATAACATTTTTAAAGTGTTGAATTTTGACTTTTTCACCTCATTACTCATCCCATTGTCAAGATGACTTGAGAATATGCTGAACAAGGGAGATCTATGTGGGACCCAATGATAATCTCCCTTGTGCACAACCCATAATTTCCCCCCTATTTTTGTTTCCTGTTTTTTAGCGAGTTACTCATCCACTAGAGGACCTTTTCTCTTGTCCCATTGCACCACAGCTTCTTTATGAGATTTTGGCTGGGAGACTTCTCTAATGCCTCTGGAAAGCTGAATGCTCTAAGATTAAAGTGAAGCTGTTTCTGTTTGGGTAGAGGAGAGAACACTCTCCCTCTGGTAATCCCCTCCAGGAGAGCTGTAATGGGACCAAGCACAGCCAGTGTCATTGCTACAGCAAAATCATCAAAGCCTGCCCATTTCTCTCTCCACAGTGCAGTGGTATCCTGGGACAAATCCTGCCACGGGCAGAGCAACTATTTGTGCCTCACCAGAGACATTTTGCCTTATATCCACATAACACTCCCTGCTGCAGTGTTCAGACCCCACTCCTACCTTCCCAGAGCCTTTCATCACAGCTCACATCCTCAGCACTAAAAAAAAACCCACCACCTTTATCAGCTGAACCAGCACAATCCAAATTCCTGGATTTAGATCCTGAACCAAAGTGAGGAGTCAGTGCTAGGTGAGCACGTGTCTTCCCAACCCCCTCGGATCACATCTGTCTCGTTTGGTTTGGAGCTGTATAAGATTGGAGCTGTATAAGATTTAAGCTGTAAATGAAAAGTGAAAATTGAATTTCCAGTTTTCCTCAGTAGGCAGGCCAGATTGCCTGTAGGCTTAGCAGCAGAGGTACAATAAAACAGGTCTCAGTACCTTTCCAGTCCTGTTTATGGTGCACAGAAATCTGCAGGACCCTTGAAAGACCATAAGGCAACAGTGGGACAAGCAGTGAACAGAGAAAAAAAAAAAATCAAAAAAACTTCCGTGGAATGTGTTGTATCTTTTCTTCTCCAGGAGATTTCCTGCAAATAATTTTGGCCAGTACAAAGAAAACACACTGAACAACTGCAACAGGCAATAGTGTAAAACACCCACGCATTTTCATGTGCCCTTTGATCCTGGTTAAAAGATGGCACGTGGAATTTTCACAACATTGTGAAAAAATTGCATTGTGACACTTTATACAGACTGTTTATAAAGACTTGACTTATTTCCATGTTTTTCTGCCATAGAGCTTGAAATCTCTTTTAAAAGTGAGTCAACTAAGCCCCAATTTGATGCCAAATTTATCCTTGGGAAATCATGCTTTTCTCCAAAGCAGAGCACTTGTTTGTGTCACATCAAAATATCAGTTGGTTTTTATTTTGTGTGTTGCCATCAGTCAGAATATTATTCATACGGTACACAATGATCTCACTGAGTAGAAATGAATTCCATCCCCTGGATTTAGAAATGAAAGCTGTAGTTCTGCACAAGCTGTGCCAAAGCTCATGTTGTTGTTGTCTCGTGCCTTTTGCTGCCTCCAGGGGGGTACTTGCAGCATTAAATTAGTCGTGTATTTAAGGTATCAGAGGGTCAGGAGCCAAGGCAAAGGTTGGAAGGGACCTCAAAGCTCTTCTCATTCCTGCCACGGGCAGGGACACCTTCCACTAGCCCAGGTTGCTCCAAGCCCCATCCTTGAACACTTCCAGGATTCCAGGTCCTCTGATGAAAAAAGAGAAGGCAGGACATTGAAGAAGTACAAGTGATAATATGCAACTGGATGGGTGGAATGTGCTGCCACAGGGCAGTAGAAGGAGAAATACTTGTGGGAATGTTTCTGTGAGTGACATTGGCAGCTGTACATTTTCCTGCATAAAATTGCTAAAGCTGCTGGTGTCCATATTTTGGTTTTTAAACTGGTAACCAACGGGGCAATGAAGAAATTTGCTCCCATGGTAAAGTATTGCACAATTAAGGCTTCTCAGTTGAGTGTGGAATGCCTTCAGCTTCCAGGGAAGCTGGATATCTCACAGGCTTCATTCCCTGCCAGATGCTCTGTACATGTTAATCCACCCATCTGTGAACCATCCACTCTACCCCAGCTGGAGGTGGGATACAGAAAACACTGGAAAAACAGCCTGTTAGACCCTGGTCATTCCCTGTACTTGCACTGGAAAAGGGCAGAGAGAGGAGAGATTTAAGAGAGTAACATGTTATTTTATTTTTTTTTCTCCTAACATTAATGTTATGAATTTGCTGTCGAGGCATTGTTTTTATTTAGCTCATTTGGAACTTTAGGCAGTGCCAGACTACTGAAAATATCTTCCTGTGTATTAAAAGGGGAAGCTCAGGCACACATGCAGGATTCCTTCCCAGGGTCTGGTTGCTGTGCTTCGAGGGTGGGACAAGGGAGCTGCTTTAGGGAATGAGAGAAGAGACCACAGGGAGAGGGTGCAAAGTCATCCACAATTCCAAAAAGGATTTCTGTCCCTCTAGTAATCCCAGACTGAGATAATTTCCTACTGAAAGACCAAAACTGAAGAGTCAGAAACGAAAAATGATTTCATTTGTTAAGTCATCTAATAGTGGGTTTAAAGCAGCAGCCTGTGTGAGGTGAGGCTCAACTTACAGTTTGAGCTCAAGCAGAAAAAAAAGCAAATAAAGGGTCTATCAGCCACCAATTTGCAGAACATTCAGAATATTTCACAGATAAAGTACTTGGATTTTGAATCATCGTCAACTGCCAACCTTTTAGGAGATTTGAATGTCATTCAGACTACCCTGTGACACAGCAGCAGGTGTGTTAAAAGAGCCACTTGACCTTGGAGAAAACATATGAATTCCACTGTTCAACTGGTAACATTTATACTTTCTGCAGAAACCAGCTTTTAATATATTTTCTGTCTCACTCTGTCTTTTCCTCTGATGCTTTAGATTTTGATATTTGTCCTCCTCTAGGCAAAAGTAATATTTTATTTGGGTGTTAGGAGGAAAATATACAGATTTTAAGCGAGAAGAAAAACTGTTTACAGGCTTTAGACTTCCCTTGGTTTCCAACCCGTGCTGCAAAAAGCAATGAAGGTTACTCAAAATACAAAACACCATTTGCCTTGGACATCTCACCTCCATTTCAAGTAGTTTTGCAGCTGACACTGAGGTCATGATTAAAAGCATATTCAAATTGTCTTTTCCAGAATACTGTCATAGCTCAGTAACAATTGTCCCCAATCAAGCAAAGAAATTCATATGATGTTGTCCTTTTTTTTTTTTCAATAGAAATTGAGAAATGCTGTAATAGGTTGTATGCTTTAATCTCTGTAAGTCTTGCAGCTCATCACCACTGTAAATAACTTCATTGTTTTTCCATTATTTTTCCATTCCATTTATTGCCCCTTCTGAGCATTATGCACTAAGCATGTCCCCCTCAGAGTTTGTTGGATGTTTATCAGATATCAAGTAAAGCTGCTGCTCTGCCCTTTCCAGCTGAGAGAGCCTTGGTCAGGCTGTTTGGAAGCCAGGAGGAGGAAAGCATTCCAATAATTTTCACCTGTGGGACACAGCAGAGGAAAAGAGGAGCCTTTGCACTCTGCCAGGACACTGTGAGCAGAGCCAGAACCAAACAGTCTCATTCCTTGGCTTTCCTTCCCAGTGAGGTGTGACTAGAGCAGGGAACTCTCATCTTGCAGAACTGAGCCCTCAGTGGGAGAGGAGGAAAAGTGGTATATCACCCTATTCCACAAAAAACCCGTTCTCTTAAGTGAAAACAAGCATCTCTGTGGTTTTGACAGGCTGGAGGGCCTTTGGGTGACTATCAGTGTCTGCCCATGAAAAATGGGAATAAAAGGACATTTGCAGCAGAGGAATTTGAACAGGCTCTCAGTTTCTTGTCTCCATATCAGATGATTCCCATATATGCATCCATAGTTTTCTCATCTGACCAACTCTTTTTCTTTCTTTCTAGCCTCTGGTAAACATATTTGTGAGCCTATAAAATCCCTCTCCCTTTATCTTTTATGGGGATGCAGCCACAGCTTTCAGCAGTTCCACATATTCTCAAGTCAGTAAAAGTGATACTTGTTCTAATGTAATAAGCTTAGAAATTGCATTTATTTAAGCAGTCAGTGACTCTTGCTACAGTAGGTTTTCACTGGCTTGTTTTTTATTTTCATTTTGTTTTCAAGTCCCCTCTGTTGTGCAAGGAATAATGAAGCTTGGGATCGGGGCAGAAGTTTTTGCTTCACTTTGCTTCACAGCAGCAGTTCTCTGAATGCCCTCAGCTTGCACCAGGAGGGGTTTAGATTAGCTATTAGGAGAAATTTCCTCACAGGAGGGGTTGCAAGGCATGGGAACAGGCTGCCCAGGGAAATGGTGGAGTCCCCATCCCTGGAGGTGTTCGAAAAACACGTGGATGTGGCACTTGAGGACATGGTTTAGTGGTGAACAAGGTGGTGGTGCTGGGCTGAGGGTTGGACTTGATCTTAAAGGATTTTTCCAACCTTAGTGATAACTATGATTCTATGAATCCCCAGTTCTCTGAATGTTCTGCCCCATTCTGCCTTTCCCAAAAGGCAGGTAGAGCTTTAGTTGCTGCTTTTCTATATGAAACCTCATATGCTTCAGGACATCCTGACAGTTTAAAGCAGGGCATTCTTCATTAAATGCTCCCTGCTTTGGAAGTGTCCTCCAAACCACTTGGATTCTGTGTCTGTCAGAAATGCTTATGCATTTCTCTGTGCCTTTGTGAGGTTAGAAAGGTTAGCAGGACAGAAATACGTAACATGAGACTTTTAAAAACATTTCTTTAGATTTCGGATGTAAAAACAGATATTTGTGTAGGAAACAGGTAATGAACAGCGGGCATAACAAGAAATCAAAGCCTGCTTTGAGCAAGTACAGCCAAGAGCCACATAAATACTGTTGGAAAAGGCAATGTGAGCTGCACTGCAAGGTCTCACTCTCAGTTTTAGCCATACTGTGTTCTCTCATTAAAACAAGGAGCAAGAAGTAGGTTGTGAAGCGACTACAGAGTGTTTCCTGAATTGACCTCTCCTTTGGTGCCAGTAATAGAACTGGGTCTTTATTAAGCCACTGAGTGTTCCTGCCTCTTAACGTGCCCAGCTGGGCCACGTCTTTTTGAGCACTTATGCCATTTGCATCACAGTGGCAGGACATGTGAAAAAAGTCCTGGGGCCATGCAGCTGTCATTTCTTTAAACTACTGCCACTCCAACACATTTAAGGCACTAAACAAAATGTGTTTTAATACGTTCCCTCTGTGTTCAGACCACAAAATATAAGCTGCCACGTTGGACTAGAGCGCTAAAGACCCCTCTGTACCTGCTGAGATGGAAGAATCTGGAACAGAAGAGATGAAGGAACATCTGAGCTCCTGGGCAGCCCCAGCTGCTGCTCCTGGGAGGAGTGAACAGCCTGGACAACCCACTTCTTCCACGTGCCAGCAGGGGAGGAACATCTCCCTGAAATGCAGGGGAAGGATTTACTGTTTTCTTGGTTAGCAAATGTGGTTCTGCTGTGGGCTGGAGGCTCTGAGAGAACTGGTGTCTGAGGTACCAATTCAGCACATCTCTCAGCGTGGGCTGATGAATAAACATACCAATAGGCCAAATTACAGCAGATGGGGTGCAAATCAATAGTATTGAACTATTGCCGTAAGAGATGTGAACGCTCCAGTCATTTCTTATTAGAGATAGAGAGAAAAAAGTGTTCATATGGTCGAAAAAAAATCCATCTATAGAAATAATCACGTAGGACTGGAAGAGACACAACCTGTAAGCTGCCTGCCTTGACCCAAAAGGCCAAGAAAAGTAGAAGGAAAGGGATGTGGGCCCCAGAACCTGGATCCTGAAGTTTATTTTCCCTTCAGCTCTAGATGGAAAAGCTCTTCTTCAGTTCCTTTGCTGGGCCTGACTGTGCTGCCATGAACTGAAAACCCCTTATATTTCACAGCAGCAGAAGTTTCACTCTGTCCCTGGAGCTTCTGTATACCTTCAAGTTTATCTAGGACCTCAGCACTATTTTGGATTTAAAAGCCTCTACATAATTGAAAATTGTTATTCCATGTTAATCAAAGTCAAAATGTTTACTTACTTTAGTTGCTCTATTCTCAGTGAAGGAAAACACAAACAGTGAAAACTTTAAATATTGTCCTTCCTGGAACAAAATATGGTGTCTATATCAAGGTGTTCTCTTTTTCTCTTTGTCTCTTTGCTCCACATGTCAATGCACCACCCCATAACTGCATCCCTGCATCATTAAATTGGCTTGAGCCAAGACCAGACAATCAGTAAATGATGGTTCCCCCTGCTTCCTAGTAACTAGAAAAAATACTTAAAAAAACCCCCTACTTGTGTTAAAAAAGAATGAAAATTATTTTAGTTTATGGTACAGATTAATTAAAAGAATAATATGGAAGAGGGTTATAAGGTTAAATTGCACCTGGTACGAAAGGGAAAAAGAAATCTCTTGATATTTCAAATTAACAGAGCAGAAAAAGATTTGTTTTTCCTTTTCTTTTTAATGTCAAGACAGGTTAAAATGAACTATCTTGACTGTTATTATAATCTTTTCTGTATATCTTGTAGTATATGCAGAATACCTCATCACTCAGGTTAAAGAGGAGCACATAAACTAAGAAATGAATGCACAGCAACCAGGAATCCACTCTGAAATATGAGCTGTATTTACAAGAGCATCTGGGAATGTCTGGGTCTCACTCACCTATCTAAGGGTACTCTCAGAATTAATTTGTGGGATCCTATAATATTTCAGTCAACTTGGGATTTATCTTTAGGCAAAGATAAATGATAAAATGTTGGATAAAATGATTTTAATGGGATTGAATGAATTGAAATATTGAACAAACATGTACAACAATGTCCTTTAATTTTAATAAAGTTGTGGGCAGTTTTTGTAAGTTCAGTCTTCTGATGTTGCTTTATTTTATGTAGATAATGCACATACCCGTGCATGTGGATTTTATTTTAAAGCAGTTTTTTATTTCCTCACACAAAAAAAAAAAAGCAGGAAACACATCTTTTTTCTCTCTACAGTTCCAGTAAAATTGCCAGACATTATACAGGACATTGTATATGACATTGTTTTCTGCTGTAGGACAGGTTATAGCTGTGACAAAACCATATGATTGCAGAGACAGCTCTTTATAAGAATGGAAATTTCTTTGGATATAAGGAGGTTACAGAAAAGGTACAATATAGAGCTGTAATAAACCACAGAAAATGTATTCCAGGTGGTATAAAACAAAGAGCAGAAATTACTGAAGAGTGGACTATAGAGATGTAAAATGCAAAACCTGGAAGGACTGTTCCACCTTTTCTCATTTAATTGCATTATATGTTTAATTTCTTCATCCTCTGTTAGACTTCAGTTATTTTTATGGTTTAATCTCTCTCCCTATAGTAACTAATGGGTGATATTATAGAACTAGACTATTTAACAAGAAAAACTTCAGGTTTGTTATTTTAAACGTGCCGATAAGAGAAAATAATTTGTTTTGCAGGAAAAGAAATTCAAAGAATTCTGGTTTTGGTGTTTATTTTTATACAAATATTCTTGCTTTGAAAGAGAATTACCATTTAGAAAAAACATGAAAAAACTGTTATCAGACAAAATCAATTTTATTGAAAATAATTGGAGTTAATGTATAGTAGGAAATGGCAGAAATGGAAATATTTTTGGAAATGCATTGGTGTTTCAGGGAGAGAAGGCTTTTATGTGGGCACACATCAAGTCCTCTGGTCCCAAAAATCTGAATCCTTCTTTGTCTTTGCTGGTGCATCATAGGATCATGTTTGGTTCTGGGGTAGAAAGGTATGAAAACCCCATGCTAGTGCTCTGCAGCAGCCACCTCTCCTGTCACAAGCTGCTGTGTGGAGTTACAGCACTGAGCACTGAAGTGGTATTTGATGGAGTCATTAGGACTGAATTCAACTTCCAGAACCTGCCCTGCAGCAGCCCCTGAATGTCTCAGAGTGTGGGCATTTTGCTTGAGTGAATTATCTGGAGTTCTGCAGGGAACAGAATAAAGTCAGGAGGGCTTTCCTCACTGAAACCTTCAGTAACAAAAAGATTCTCCTCTTCGAAAATGCTGTGCCTTGGTCAGGGAGAGCCAATTGATTAATTCTTAAAGATTTTCTTCCTCCTGGTTTGGAGTAGCTGTCTGACCCCTCCAGCTGGTGACTAGTGCTGGCACTGGCATTTCTGCCTGGGAGTTCACCAGATTCATTTGTGTGCACCTGGGGGGGCAGCACAAACCTTGCTGGGGTGCTCATGAGTGCAAAGTCCTTCTTGAATGTAGATTAAATTTGCCATGAGCCAAATATAGTGTTTACCATCCCATATAAACCATATATCCCATATATTTCTATACTTTGTGGTTGAATCTATTAAGCTTCAATGTTCTAATATTTTTATATTTGGAGAGAGAGGACTTTGTTGTAAACTTCTCTGCTTAATGACTGATTACAAATCTGTTTGGTCTCCCTTCAGACTTCCAATGATACATTAAGCACATTTTGGATATTTTATTTGAAGATTCTAAAGATCCTAATTCTAAATATTAATTAGGAATTAATTATAAATATTTTTTATACTTATTTTTGAGACAGATTTCAACGTTTGCCTTTACTAGAGTCTACCATGTTTTATTTTGAAAGTCCAGAGTCCTTAAAGGCATATAAGGGATTCCAGTCAAGAAAAATTAAAACTGGTGTTAATTTTTTTTTAAAGATTATTATTAAATAAGTTTCCTACAAGTTTTTAAATTAATTTATTTTTAAATAGGAACCTTTTTGTTCTATATGAGCACCGTGTTTCATCCTACTGCCCTTTTATAGAGAAACCAAATGTGTTTCTAATTACAAGATAGCCAAGACCAAGCTCTGCTTAATGGATCCTGCTGATGAATTTCCCCTTGTTTTATTCCCCACTCCCCCTATTTGTGTTGTGCTTTTGTAGAAGAAAACTACAGGTTGAGCCCTTAGGGGTGAGGAAGAGATTGAGAAAGCTGGGAGAGAGTTACTTTGAGAGGGAACAATCAAGTGAGTTAAGGACTTTCGTGACTTCTAGTGGAAGGTGTCCCTGCCCAGGACAGGGGGTTGGATCCAGATGAGCTTTAAGGTGTGATTCCATACTGAGAAACTAGAAGCCAGACTGTGGAGAGGAGGGAAACCCCCTGAAGATGCTGGGGAATCTCTGGAGGGCTCAGACTCAGTGTATCAATGTGTGCTTGCTGAGCTGGTAAAAGGAAAGTCAGGAATGCAGAAGTTAATTTTTCATTTCTCAACCCTTTCCAGTTGCTTTGAGTTTTCTGAAGGCAGGCTTGGGCTCCAGCAACTGCTCAGTCTCCTGCTGAAAGGTACCATTAATTTTCAGGATGAATTGGAACATTGCAGGGGTTCTAGTTTGGTTTTTTGTTTTTTTGTTTTTTTTGGCAAATGCAGCCTGACATCTCTTTTTGAATCTGAACAATATCCCGGCGCGCTGGGCCGACCTGGAATTCTCTTGGTGAAATAATCAGCAGCCAAAATTATCCTGTAGGAAAACTGCCAGGGCGAGGGGAAACGGCCCTAAGTTGTGCCAAAGAAGGCTGAATATTAAATATTAGGGAAGAATGTCCCCACAGAAAACGTGGTGAGGCCTCCTGGGGACAGGGGGCACTGGTGAACCTGGGGGTGGTGCTGGGCTGGCACTTGGTCATCTGAAGGGGCTTTTCCAACCTTCACCATTCCTTTTGCTTTCTGCCTGCATGGACTGTAAATATCCTTCCTAGAGTTGAAGTTCTCTCAATCTCTTGTTTCCCCCTGTTCATTTATCTTTCCTACAGCAGTTGAACTGCTTTTACAACGTACTGGTAATTTTTATATATATTCAGCTCATATGTGTCTGGTTTCAAACATTTCCAAGGGTTTTGCTGATCACCCTTCATTGCAAGTATTGTTTTTCATGGACTTGGAAAGGATTTCTCATTTTATATACACTTTTCACTTGATACAATTTCAGTTATTGTGATATTGTCTCTGGCTCTCCTTGACATACTCTGAAACCCAGTGAGCAGGACCTTGCTCCAGACATGGCTCACTGAATTCTTTTGGCTCATCCTGTGAGTGGAAATTGGAATGGAAAAAACCGCTTTTCTTCATGGCCTTGCAATAATTCAGGAATCAAAGCAGAGGAAACTCTCATCCTCGTTTTCACCACTTGTCTGGATAAAGGCCTGGGTAACCTGGTCTGACCTCAGAGCTGCCCCTGCTTTGGGCAGGAGTTGGACCAGAGATGTCCTGAGATCCCTGTGATCCTATGACCCTGTTCATAGAAAAATGTTATGTGCTTGTTTATTTTTTAGTACACTCTTATCAGAAAAAAAAAAAATAAAAAACACTTAGCAAGACTTTAAACACTTGGGTTGTTTGAATATTTTCCCGTCTATTTCTGTAATTAATTTTTTACATATTTTTTTTAGGAATATATTCCCCCCCCCCCCCAGTTTTTGTACACTACACAACAGGGGCTTAATTTTTCTCAGGTCTTTTCTTCAGTCCTTCATTCCTGGATTATCCACAGTGTCACACCTGGAGAGAAGGGGGAGAGGTTCTTGCTCCACTTCGTATTCAGCTTTCATTACAAATGTCTTACAGACCTGCAGTGTGTTGTTCACCTGCCCTTAGGTCTTCAGGCTCAAAATTGTGCCAAAATTTTGTCTTGCAAAATCCTCCCATTCGAAGAATTTGTATTTTCATATTTTATATTTGAACAGAGAAATGACCCTTTGGAAGTAGGATTCAGAATTAACACATAAAACAGCTTTTGCTTTACGAGATTCAGAAGTTTTGTACGGTGGTTATAAATTACTTTTTTTTTTTTTCCTATTAGTAGAATTTATGTTTAAAAGTTTACTTCTTCTATTTTATGCTTAATATTTCGGCCGTATCCTTTCCCATCATCCAGGATTCTGAGTGTCTGCTTTTTCAGGCTCTCTCAGTTCCCACCTCAGGAGGGGATGTTAAGGGTCTGAGCACATGGCAGCCATGTAGTACCCCACTGTTACAATTCCTGCTTTGAAATGTGTATCTTTATAATACAAATAATATAAATTAATATTAATATATATTAATATAATATTAATATAATATAAAGATCATTACATGATATTTATGTGCGTGAAATTTAACGAATCTGTCTTTAGGAAAACACATTGGCAGCTGTGGCACTGCCATCTCGGGGTTTTCATCAGAAGGAAGCACATTTCTGGGAAAAATTGTTATTTCTCAGCTGCCTCTACCACCTTCAGTGCTCAGAGCAAGAGCAGTGTTGTCATTTTGAACCACAGAGCAAGTCCAACCAAATGATGATTTGTTCACCAGCACAAAGGTTAAGTAGACTGCTTTAGTTTTGTCTTTGATTGTGCCTACTTTTCACACTGGATTAGGGAGGAAAACTACAACTTACTTACACCTACCCAAAAAAGGGGAACTCAGATTTAAGGGGTGAAACTGGGAAAAGCCCCACATTTAGTTCCTCAGTTTGGGATGTGATTCACACAGAATGACACATGTTCTCAGGCTTCTGCTGGTTGTTTTCTGTTGGGGATGAAAGATTTCAGCAAATAGACAAGGCTTACAACACCATCAAGGGGGGGAATTAGATGGGAGAAGGGATATTCTGATTTACACTTTCAAAGATGAGATAATATTTAAAACACTTATGGCTAAGTGCAGTAGGATAAAAGGTACCAAAGCTCAATAACTAATGGATAAACCTGCAATGATCATGCCCTAAACAGGCTAAAATTCCACTATAGTCCAGAGTGAGCTCCACACACTCTGAACACATCCTGCTGCTCCACTTCCAAAGGGGCAAATATCATCACAATCAGGCACCCAGAAAGACTCCAAATCTTAAGTAATCTCTTATAATTCATAGAATAATAGAATATCCTGAGTGGGAAGGGACCCCTAAGGACCATCCAATCCAATTCCTGGCCCTGAATAGACACCCCAACAATCCCACCCTGTGCCTGAGAGTATTTTCCAAACCCTCCTGGAGCTCTGGCAGCCTTGGGGCTGTGCCCACTGCCCTGGGGAGCCTGGGCAGTGCCAACCACCCTCTGGGGGAAGAACCTTTCCCTGAGATCCACCCTAACCCTGCCCTGACACAGCTCCATACCCTTGAGCACAATTCTAAAGTTTCTCATTCAGATATTCACTCCAGCATACATTTCCCATTTGAATAGTTTCAAATTTTTTTTTTCCTTACAATATTTTTACTTCTTCAAGCAAATTTAATAAATAAATAAATGTAAAAATATTGTTAAGCCCTAATGTTATTTGGTAACTGATGCTGTAATAATTAGCTTATTAAAAAAATCCAAAGTTTAAGGTACAACATGAATCACAGAGTCATTAAGGTTGGAAAAGACCTCTAAGATCGAGTCCAACCTTTCATGCTGTGAGACAGACTAAATAAAAGACAATTAGAGACAAATAAAAGATAGTAAAGATCTTAGATAGCAAAGGTGACGAGGTTTTCACATAACCAAAATATGCCAAATGGAGCAATGTCTTTCACTTAATGAAAGGTGTGGCTACAACCATTGGGAGACTGGTTTTGTGGTTTTCAGCTGCTTAATCTGCTTGCAGTTGTCAGGACAGATGCTTTCCCCATCATCTCTCGCTCTGCTGCAGCAGGTAAATACTGTTTTATTACCCTTGAAATGAAAAAAAATTGTAACTTTCAATCCATATTTTACCAAAGCAGCTGATTTCATATTCAGGAGGCTTTTTTTAACCTTCAGTTTTATATACTTTCTAGTTTCTGAGGATTTAAATATAATGAGTTTGAGAATCTGTTATTACAAACACAACAAATTATTCACAGGATAATGGATGGAAAGTGATGAATTACTGGAACATAAATCTATAACATTCACTCATGGTTGGTAATAACAGAGGAATGGCAAGGCTGATTTATTACTTGCTGGTGTATCTATTCCTGTTTTTGATTGTTAAAATTATAGTACATAGAAAAATTTAATTAAAGTTATTAAAATGAGAAACCTATTTTCCGTTTTCTATTCCATAGCTGAAAAAGTTTTTCATTTGCTCATAAATTTAGGAACAAGTGTAACATTCATCAAAGTGTAAAGAACAATGTTAGGCAGGGAGCTTATTGTAAATCTCATTTTTCATCAACAGAAAGGATAATGTGTCAGAGGGTGCAAGAACTCGGAGCTTTAGAAAGCCTAGCAGAGACAGAAATCCTCTTTCATAAATATCTGAAATCCTCAGACAGACAGAACACATTAAATCCATTTAGATGTTAAAATAATGCAGATAATACTGGCATGGATTTTACATCCTGTTTGAGCCAGGACTCTCCAGTGCACTGGAGAAGTCTCCCTGTAATACATTTTGGGACCTCTGTCCCTACTGTGCTCTAAATTCTCCCAAAAAGCAAGAAAGCCAGCAGTGGTCGTCTCTGGCCACAGTTCCATAAGTACCTGAGAGGGAACAACATATTCTTTATTTGATGCTCCAACATGATCCAGATCTAGAGGAGAAAAGGCACTTGCAAGAAAATCTTTCTAAACCTACTACAGTCCCTTTTCTATCAGACTGTTCAAACAGGTCATAGGAAAAAAAAAAACCCAGAGTTTAGAAATGGGTTTCTCCTTCCTTGATGGGCTTTTATTCACAGAGATTTTATTTTATTGATTTCTAACCTCTAGGTAATATGAATGATTTTTTTGCAATGAACCATTTATGAAATCTCACTTTGAGAAACAGCAATTTTGTTTTACTCAGTGAAGGGAAATACAGCAGGCAGTTAGATCAGCTCTCAAAGCCTGGAGTAAAAGACAGGCCAATTAAAATTTATCCTCTCAGGCTGTGATTGGTTATCCAGAGGAAAACTTCAGCCCAGACTTAGGAAATATTTTTGCCAGTTCAAGAATTTTCAGCTCTGCTTAGATGGTGGAGCTTTTGTTCTCACAGAGGGGATCTTTCTGCTGAGCCAAGGGCATAAAACAGGCTTTAAATTCGGAGCATTCCCAGCATTCCCTGTCTCCTCCCCCCCCCCAAAAAAAAGATTTATTAGCTTTTAGTACCACAGATAGTTATCCAAGCTGCACTGGCAGAGCTCTGGGAGGAAATGCAGCTCTGATGGAGAGGAGGGAAAGAACGAAGGGTTTGATAAATCCAGGCAAGATCAGGGAGCTGAAAGGATGAAACAAGGTCCTAAGGAGTGAGCAGAAGGGTGCATTTGCTCATACCTGACCTGAAACAATTTGCTGTGTTTCCCAAGAAGGTGTGTTCCCGTGGTGTTTGCCCCTTTACAGCTCCTGGGGGATCAGGGGGGTTTCCTTAGAGAGAATTCATTTTTAGAAGATGAGAATTTGAATTCAGCTGATAATTTCCCCTGGAGCGATTTCTCTTTTTTTTTCCCCTTCTTATTTTCCTGTGAGATGTTTCCTAGTTTAACCTTCTAAAAAATATTTTGCTCTACCATAAAACTACTGGGGATAAGGTTCTCCTACGTTCTGGCAAAAAATGTTGTTGAGGTGAGGAGGAACAGCTCACACAGGCAGCCAGGAAGAAAAGGGGGAGAAAATCAAGTGAGTTGACAAGAGTGAAGTCCTGGAGATCAGGGGATTCCCAGAAGACCAGAAGAAGGTTCATTAATGTCACCTCCATCTACAAGAAGGGCTTAAAGGAGGATACAAGAAATTAGGGGTCCATCTGTCTTACTTCAGTCCCTGAGAAAGTCGATGAAAGTCCTCCCAGGTCAGGATAAGGCAGTTTCCTAAAGGAAAAGCCAAAGGTCATGCATGCAAGCAAAGACAAACCCAAGATTTTATTCTCCATTTCCCATCAGTAACACACATACATCATCCTTTTTTTCTGTGTACCGTCCCTGAAATTTCTGTTAGGAGCCAGATTCCTAGACCCAAATTCATAACAAATAATTATGTATTTCACAGGTGTCTCTCCCACCTACAAATACATATGGTATTTAAATCAAGAGTCTACTGAGACACGCTGTGTGGCTGTTACATATTTGATGGCAGTGAAAAAAAGCCCCAGAAAGTGTCTACCAGCTTCCTACAATGACTTAAACAAGCCTGTAATATCGACATTGTTTTCACACATATCCAAGCACAGCCCCATACCAGGTGTAATGAAGACAATTAACTTCTATCCCAGCCAGACCCAGCACAGAGACACATTTACAGTGGTGAAAGAGAAGTGGAAAACTCGCCCCTTCTCTTTGAAATGCAGCTCCCCAGTTGGATGCTTTATGAAGGCCACCTAATTCAAAACATGTCTAATATAGAGCAGCATCTGTTTCTGCAGTAAACAGACACACACTGAGAGGGCTCATGGCTGGCTGAGGCTACAGGAGAAGAAAGGAAGGTCAGGACATGGGTTTGCGTGGGAAAACTCTCCTGCTTTGGATCAAAAACAAGCTGAAGTTATTGAAAATATACAAAAAATAAATAGGGCATAGACTGGACACCGTTTGTTTTCCAAGGGCAAGATTGCTACAATCTATATGGATTCCAGACTTGCTCAAATGATGTTCATTTGGGGTTGTTTTCTCTGTGGATGTGAAACATTTGCTTTTAGATGCATTCCTCAGCATTTTAGGATTGGCTTTTAAGGGCCCTGGCATCCACCAGGGGCAGACCACTGCCCTCTAAGAGGGTTTAATGTAGCCTCTGGAGGTATGGCTGTAGTGTCCTTATGACCTTACCCTGCTCAAACCAGTGGGTTCATCTGCTGAAGTAACATGCTTAGTTTTGATTGCCATTATCATCCCTTTGACTGGGAGAGAAACAGTGCTGGGATGCTCTGCTGGAGTGTCTGGAGTCTGCCTGGTTCTCAGAAGTGAGGGTTGTGAGAAGTGAGCTCTCAGCACTGAGATAATTGGCCCCTGTTCACAAATTTTACTTGTGGGAGGAAAGTAGCTGAGAGAAGCTCTTCAGTCAGAGGATGCTGATAAATGGCCTCCTGGATAGTTTTGTCCCATTGTCCAGCTTTTTTTTTTTTAGCCATGTGCCTGATTCCAGCAGAACTGAGCTTCCAATTGAGCCTGGGATCATTAACACTTGATTATGTTACACTTTGGGGTACAATGGAGTCTGTTCTCTCACCTCGGGGACTGATGGTGTTGCTGAGACACCTGAAACATCTGATCTGGCTCAATGAGATCCTGATTAGTGACTGACCAAGCTGTAACTTAGGAAATGCATAAAATTTGACAAATCTTCAGAACTGCTGAGGATGCCCTAAGGTTGGGCACATCCAGTGTGTTGGTACCATGAGGAGTTACACTGTTTGTGCCAGGAGGACCTTTCCAGGTTGAAAGCTGTCCAGACAGTAATGAACTGGAGGCAGCAGATTTCATTCATTCCAAGAAGAAAAAAAACCCCAAAACTGATGGGGATGGACAAGGATTATTTTCATGAAATACTCCTTTCTTGGCTTCTCTGCTCGAGAAAACTTGCCTGAAAGCTCCAGAAGCAGATTAAGTAAAAGTTAAAGGCTCTCCTCAGTTTTCAATTGTGCTTATTATTGAATGACTTTTAGTAGGTTTTGGGACTCTGTTCAGACACACAGCCATCTGCTGACAATCCAGCAAAGATTTACACTGCTGCAGTCTCACAACTCAATTATTGTGATCCTTTTATGCTTGGTTATTGGTGAGGCTGGTCCACTGAGTCAGAGTTAGTTCCAAAGACAGCAGTTTGATTCCTTAAATGTTTATAGCTAATTCAGCCTAGTTTGTGTATCCATCAGTTGAAACTGCTATTTTTGATTGTGAGCACTATGGAATGTTTTGCTCGAGACCTTTTGGTGTCTCTGCCTGGTGCTCCTGTAGGAACAGCTGAATATCCACGATAAAAACTCTGTGCACTTTGGAAACAGATGTTCCTTGAAATCCAAAAAATTCATTTTGCTATGCTTCTAAAAAATACCCACCGTGATTTTTCTACCTCATTCACTTTATAGTCTGGGGTTTTTTTCTGATTTCTTTACAGTTTTGATGACTTCAAGAGTGATATTTAACAAAAAATTTGGTGTTTGCTTTTGTTATTCAGCATCTCAAGTACAATTACCCTGTTAAGAGGAAAAAGTATTAGTTCAGGTCTGTCTATAGATGTGGCTGTTTTGTGTTCTTGTTCAAGCTCCCAAGGTGAGACTTTGACAAAAAATTCTTCTGAAAAGAAAAAGAAATCCTGTGAAAGCAACAGGGTTTTCAAGAGCAGCATATCTTTCTCCATTAAAGCATGTCAAGTCTTATCTCAAGTGTATTTCTGAGTTTGCCACTTTCCATTCTTGTTCTGGTGTCACTGAATTAACCTTCTACACACAGTATGATCTAAAAATCAAACAGTTGTTAACACCTTGAAGGTAAAACTCTAAAGATATCATATGTCTTCAGAGAATTACTTGTCTGAATGAAGCTGTCTTCCTTTTTTTTTTTTTTTTTCTTTTTTTCTTTTAAAAGAAAGGGAAAAGTACATTGTAAAAATACTGAGCTTCATAGCTGGGAACCCTGCAGTTGTTCCCTGCAGAAACCAAGTGCTCAGCTCTTCTGGAAAAGAGATTGTTTTGCCATTAACAGGAGAGTCATGTTCAGGACTCATCCATGTTCACTATCACTGAGTTACCCCAACAGCCACTAGCCTTGGTTGTACAGCTTTGCCTTGGGAGGGGGTAAAAAAATGAGGAATTAGTCCCCAGAGTTCTGTTTGTGCCCTCCAGCATTCCCTCTGCAGCCACTGCTGCTACACAAACTGTCTGCAGGAATGACTTGCTAAACCTCTCAGTAATTTAAAACTCAGTGTTGTATTTATGATAGAAATTAAAAATGTGCCCATTACTGCAGCATCTCAGTCTTCAATGCAGACATCCTCATATTCCTTGGCAAGTAGGGGACTATTAGGAAGGCCTTGTGAAGGGATAATCAATGATTGACCATCACTACTATCCTTGATATAAATGAAATTGTTTAGAGTTAAAACTAGCTAAAAAAAAAACCCCAACAAAATAAAAAGAGAAAATAACTCCTTCTCATAGAGCAACAAGAAATCTTGGTTCTCGAGACAGTTGAGGAAACACAGATTGGTCACTTTTTTTTTTCCTTTTATTTATGTTTGAAGTTTGGATTCTCTTTGCCAGAATTGGCAGCTTTGTCAGCCAAGTCCAGAAAACTGGGCTGACCAAAAGTTGTTCTTAAGCTTTATTGTTTCAAACAGGGGGCTGTGGTTACCAGACCTTGCTCAGAAGAGAAGTAAAACAGGACACAGGAGCAGGGGAGACAAGATCCATGCCAGTAACCATGTGCATGGAAAGCTGGACATGGGTAAATAATTTGAAAATTTGGCCACTTCTCTCAATGTTTGCTTCATAGCTTTCCCTGGAACATCATGGAGTTTGAAAGCTGATGCAAGGCTGGTGAAATAAAGGAAAAAATTATGTCATTCATTTCTATAAGTTGCCATCTAAAAAGAATGTTTCTGCCTACACAGAAAGGGGGACATGCAATAATTACTCAAGTCCCATCATTCACAAAGAAATACTAAAGAGTAGTGAAAGCACAAATTTAGAACAAATTCTCTTAAAAAGGGCATTTTAACACCCAAATTTGTTGTTGCTGCTAGACTGTGATTGAATATGAGCTGTGTAGCATTAAAAGATATCAAAAGGTCCCAGAAGTGCTATCATCATGTCCCTGGGGAAGAGATGTCTTTCAGTTTTGGACCTTTTTCAAACAGATGTCTAACAAACTGATCCCAGTATTGACTGCTCCAGCAAAGGCAAATGTTTACAGGACTTTGAATCAGAAGGGAAGGATTAGGGGGTTTGATGCCCTGTGATGTGCACAGGGGATGACACGTGCAGCAACAACAAACCCTTTTTCTTGGCATTTTGTCATCCTTCAAATCCTACAGTGAGTCATTAGCATTTGTCACATCTTTTTCTTGACCTGGGCACCTCTTTTCCAGTATTTGGGCAGTCTCCAAAAGCACACAACTCACCTCTTGCAGCTGAAGGTTACTTTAGCAAAAAAAAAAAAAAAATAATCAATTTATATATTGAGGTCTTGTGTCCACCGTAAAGGCTGGTGACAAGAATAAGAAGAATTCGACTTTAATACTCCAGTTGGCTGAATTATGATCCCCTTTCCTGAGAAATTGTATCACTGACTATTCCTTTGCAGTCCAAAGAAAAATTTATAATGCTGTGCATTCCCACACCTCTGTGCACACCACAGAAAGATGGCACGAGGGTGAAAGGTGCAGCTGAACCTGAGGCGTGGGTTTGGAGCAGGGTCAGACCACAGGATCTTCCACAGTTCTTTTTTCAACCCCCAGGGGCTACGAGCAGTGGCTTCTTGCCAGTTTCTGCTGCTTCAGGAAGCAGTTTTACAGCTGATTTTCTTCTGCTTCCAGCCGAAGGGAATTGAAACAGAATGTGAGAGAAGCTGATCCCAAATATTTTGCTTTATTTTATTGTGGTCCGTTGAAAGAGAAAGAAAACTTTAGTTCAGTCTAATCCTCCCTACTATGAATTTCTGTCAATACACCCCCCCCCCCCTTCAAAATGCTTCTTCATTATTTACAAGTGATGGAGTGCACCCTGCAATTATCAGTTTATCTGTTGCAGAGTTGACCTGGTTGAGCTGAAAAGCTGCTTTCACTGCCACAGACAGGCAGAACTAGCCTGGAATGTTTATGGAACAATCTGCTGTATAGAAATGCTCCAACTGTAAACATTTTTCTACAAGGAATGCCCGGATCCAAACTGTGGGCTTCCAAAAGCAGGCCCTGGGATGTTTCAAGGCAGTTGTTTTAAATCTGTGAGGTCACTTTTTGGTACAGGACTACAACCACATTTAAATGAAGCTTTGTGCTGTGGTTTACTGAGCCCGGTGGGATTCTGACCAAGGTTGGACTTGATGACCTTGGAGGTCTTTTCCAACGTGAATGATTCTATGGAGTGAGGTAATGAAGCATTCTTTTTCTTGCAATCATATATTAAAAGTGTATTTTTACTGCCACCCTAAAATATTCCCTCCCTCCTGCACAGTGCAGCATTCCTGAGCAGGCATTTCCAAAATGGGAATGTCAGGAGTGCAGGCTGAGCTGATGCTTTCATCCCATTTAAAATTGATTAATGTGTGTCAATGAGTGCAGAGACACAAATCCATAGTTTTGAATACAAGCAGACAGCGTTTCTCCAAAGAGAGAATTCCATGAGTTCAAACCTTTGTCCAGCTGGCTGAACCAAGAACATCTTCCTTTTCCTCACCACTGTGCACCATGTTTTATTCAAGTCACACTTGCACGGAACTTTCAGAGTATTCCCTTGTTGTCTGAGATAATTTGCTTTCAGCTTGATCTTGAATAACTGGCCAGAGCAGGTTTTGTTCATCTGTGAAACAGAAGGTATTACATCAGGGCTACAAATGCTTATGGAATGCAGACACTGGGGAAATGCCACCAGAAACAGGCATGCAGGGCAGCAGGAGCACTTCAATTTTCAGCTGCTGAGGAATTCCACATGAGCTTTTCATGTTCTTTGAGCAAGGGGAAGTTCTGCTTCTTCCTAGGAGATTCCCAGTCGTGTGCAAATGAGACAGGGTTACACTGTATTGCAGAATAAATATGTTGTCGCTATTTTACAGCGAAGGGGAAATGGAAGTTGTAACTGTTCAGCAGTGTCTGTAAGGAATTGTAGAGTGCCACAGCTTTGTGGACTCTTGTAGGACTGCTCATGGTAGTAAGACTCTGCCCAATGCATTGTTTGTTAAGTCTTGTGTTTGGTGGTTTTGGCTTTTTTTTTTTTTTAATATTTAAGCACAAATATGTGTTTTATTTACCTCAAGGGGTACCATAAAAATTCCCCAACAGCCCTGTTAATGTGATAACAGATAATTGGAAAGGCAGATTTTTATGATGCCAAATTTCTGCTATGGATTTTGTATCTTTTTTTTTTGCCACTACCGACTGAGAGAGAGAAGGTTCTGTTTAGGTATTAGGAAATCCTTCCCTGGGAGGGTGGGGAGGCCCTGGCCCAGGTTGCCCAGAGAAGCTGTGGCTGCCCCTGGATCCCTGGAAGTGTCCAAGGCCAGGTTGGACGGGGCTTGGAGCAACCTGGGCTGGTGGAAGGTGTCCCTGCCCATGGCAGGGGGTGGGATGAGATGAGCTTTAAGGTCCCTTCTAACCCAGATTATTCTGTGATTCTATGACACTTGTCTTATCCATTTTTAACTCCCCTTGCCTCCCTTCCTCACTACCCATCTCATCTGATTTTATTTCTCAGTACAAAACTTTGCCACTGCTGCTTCTTTTGTCCTTCTTTCTAATTTTCACCTGCTTTGGGTCTTATCAGCAGAGACTCCATCTCCAGTGACTCAGCTTAGGCTGTGGCTTTCTTTGAACTTTGCTTTTGCCTTTGTTTCTCACAACATAAGATTCGGGATTATAGTCATGAAAATGTTCCTGGGGGTGTGGGGCACAAGCTGATCTTCATTAGGAAGAGAAACTGGAATCCTATTTTTTTAACACACAGAGAAATCTGCTTGATACAATCCTATATGTAATCCTCGTTTGAAAAAAAGGAATATGAGTCCCCTGTTGATTCTGAAGAGTTATATCTAAACTGAAACTCAAAAGGGAGGAAAAAACTTCCTACAGTTTCATATGTAAAACAACTTTTAGTGACGCGATTTTAATTAAATTCTACTATATTTTAAAAAAGAAAACCTTATTTTTTCCCCCAGAACTTCAGAATTCTGAACAAGATACTTCATTGCAAATGTCTTGCAGCAAGGTTATTCATAAGCAGTATTTCTTTGGACTTGTTTAAATGGGTCACTTACAAGTTACATAATTCTGCTTTACTACTGTATGTGAGTTCCCATTCAGGAATGCAAATACATTCCAGCAGGCCATGGATGACACCCATGCAGCACATGAGGAACAAGCCCTTCCCCAAGATCCCTTTTGAGCAAAGCAAATCTCCCAAAAAGGTTGTCCTGTCTCAAGGACAGTAAAAGATGAGGGTGTGGAAGTTAAATCACAGTCTTACAACAGCTGCACAGGCTCTGAGTGACAGAGTGGCTGCTCTTCTGCTGGATTACCTGCAAGATAAACCCCACAGAAGAGAACTGCAGAGCTGCAGTGTATCCTTTGTTACCCTATATTGTGGCATCCTATGGAAGCTGTTGAACTGGAGAGGGAGGTCAAGAGATAAGGAGACCCTGCAGTCGTGTTTCCAATTAATGCTGTTAAAGTTTGTCTTGGAGACAGTTGTGTTCCCTGTACGGTCCTTGTGGGTGGGAATTAGTTTCAATTCTCTTCTTACAGAACATTTGGCAGACTGGAGTCTTGTCCTACAAGTGAAGTGTGCAGACAGTGGTCTGATGATGGCAGCACAGAACTGAGTAGCACTGTGCTAACAGCAAACCTTACCCACACCCAAGGGAGCAGAGACCTCACCTTCATCCATCCCCAGACTCCGTATTTTTGGGAAAATAATGTTAGCAAGTTTGCAAAGACAGAACCCAGCCTTACTCCTCGGACACCCCAGAGCTTTCTTTTGGTGGCTCAACAAAAAACCCTTCCACTTCTGTGCTCTCAGGTAAATCTCAGCCACAACCTGGCCTTGCTTGGTATGAGAGCGGGGCTTTTTCCACAGTGGATTTTCTTCTAAATCCAGGCACTTTCCTCCCAGTTCATCCCTACAGTTACATTCTAGAAGATGCTGTGCAAAGGAAACACTCTCAGCAATCATCCCAAATGATTTATAAGATGTTTGAATCCACCATGTGCCTCATTCCCATTATGCCTTGGTGCAGATCTGTCTGAGCAGAGAGCAGGCAAATGCATTCACATGCACCGTAATAAGGCTTCCTGCTCCTCCAGGAGCTTTGAAAAGATGTACACTACTTATCCCATTTTTGTTCATTGAGGCATCCATCCTCGAAGCAAAAGATATTACATTTCAGAGCTTCAGCCACAAGGACCTCCAGCCTCGACGAGGAATTTTCTGAACCACTGACTCTTAATTTCCATATTCTGGGGAGAACAGTAGAATGCATTAGATTAATATCTGAACTTAGTAAAGCATTTGATCTCGTAGTTCACAAGAATTATTCATGAAAATAATCTGTCTTGGCTTGACTATGATCCTTTGGAGGAATTCATACTTAAAAATGCTTAAATGTAAATGTCTATGAGGATGTAGCTGACCTAGGGAGCCATCACGTCAACCCCAGCCCTCAGAATGAAAATAAAACTAATGTCACTTATGCAGTCCCTTATCCTACTCAAGGGAGGAAGTTTAGGGTCACTGCAGTGCTTGAAAAGTGCTTTGCTGTATATTTTGGTTGGCATTCTGTTTTTCAATAGTCCCCATTTTCAGCTTACTTGCATTTAAACATTTTCCCCAGGAGGCCTCTGGGCGCATTTATATCCATTAAAAGAATATCATCCACACATTAACAACGCTTTGCCAACTAAAATGAAAGCTGCAGAGCAAAGGGCACCCACACCTTTTTATGAGACTTTGTTCATTACCATTGCAGGGAAAGAGAGACCAGCAGGGCTTCTGTGAAGTGCTTGGGGGGAAAATGCAAATGCCATGGAACTGGGAAGGGGAGGAGATTTGCTATAACCAGTTCTGGGAGAGAAGCTCCCAGGTGATGTGGAGGAGGAGTGTCAGGTCATTCCATTTGGGAAGGTCACCTGGGAAGCACTGTCCCACGTCACCCACCAGGAGCAGTCTGGGAGGAGGAGGAGGTGCTGTGGTATCGGGGTTGTGGCTGGGAACCAGTAACACTCAGAACCAGCCATCTGCTGCTCCAGGGAATTGTTGCAATCCGGGAAATCACACCAGAAATTGCACAGTTCATCTTTGTCATTAGAGCAGAAGGAGGCGAGAATAAACGTGGACACTGCATTTACTCCAGCTCTCAAGTGAAAAGGTGAAATTATGACCACTGAGAATTGCTTAATTTAATTAATTTATAACTAGTCGCTTTTAGCTTTTTTAGCTTTTATCCTTGCTGATGGATAGAAAGGCATTTATACCCATTAGCTTAATCACTTTCAGGAGTTTCTCTTTTCTAAGAATTCCCTATTCCCGGAATCACCTCTTCCCAAAATCCCCTATAGCCCATCTACCACTACCACAAGCTGGAGAATTCCAGACTTGAAACGTTTTAGAATGAAGGCTGAGCACGAATTTGCCTTTTCTTGGGGCAGTAGAATTTGGTGCTTCCCAGGCTGTTTTACTGACTGAGATAAATCCTGTGCACCCCATGCCTTAAAAAGACAGGAACTATCAATTTAAGGAGAAGTTCCACTTGCTGTAACTGAAGTGCCTTGCTCATTTTTTTGTGTGTGCCACGATCAAGAACAGCATCAGGGACACTAATCTATATCTTTATATTTTAATTGCATGTCCACATATGTGACTGACTAAAATAATTGATAAATTTGACCTCCTAGAAAACAAATAGCTTTAAAAGAATGCTTTAAAAGAATGACACAGACCAGATTTTCTGTTTGTTGCCTTATTTCCCCTGCAGCAAAACTCTGTGCAGCCCTGTCAGCGAAGATACAAGGTCAGTGGAGATGCTGACATTTAATGCCAGTAGTAAACATTTCAGCATACAGAAAGCAATTATTTACAGCCCAAGCAGCGAGAAATTACAAAGCTTGTCTCTAGACCTTGTGGCTTCTTGGCTGGTATTTGGAAAGGAGATGGATACACAAAGGGATTTCTTTACTGCTGTATTTTCTTTACTGTATTCTCTGCAGACATTATTGTCCCGAACTTTCTGAAGGCTAATAGCTCACAGGACACAATAAAAACTGGTTATTTAGCAACACTTCAACAGCTATAATACTTTCTTTCCCCCTTCTAATGCACCTTTTTAATAACTTCCAGCTGAAAATACTGCCCTTATTTTCTAAGAGCTCCTCACATTTACTAAATCACCAGTAGGTATTGTTCTTTTTACAAACCTCCCCACAAAAACGACCTGTAAAATACTATTATTTGAAGTAGCAATTCATGGGAACAGAGCAGTCCCTTGCACTGAGCAGGAGAAGTCATGTAGTAGAATGCAAACTTCTTATTCTTTTAAGTAGTGTGTCTTTTTTAGCAGCTTCCATAGTTGTTTTTTTTTTCTGTGAGGGGTGTGTTCTATAATAGTATTTTTGAACTCTGTGCTGCGCTGGTGGAAATTGCCAACACTGAGAATTTGGGGAGCTTGCCTTTTTTTTACTTTGCTTTTTCATTCCTTCCATCTCTGAAGCACTCTGGACAAGGAAAAGGTCACGAAGGATAAATGACAACAGAAAGGGCCCATAAAAAGGTTGAGCATAGCAGGGATGTTGTGTGGTTACAACGTCTGAGAACTTGGCAACTCGATACAAGTCATTGAAATGCAACACAAGAAAACAGGAATCAGGGGAACCAAAACTTTTTCTAGGTAAGGAAGTGGTATATAAAAAAAAGCAAGAACTATTAGGAAAGCCGGGGAAGTTGTGGTGCTCTTCAATGCTCCCTTAAATCCGTATTATAAATTATTTTGGGTTTTTTTAATGTGGTGGTTGATTGACCTTTGGCAGCTCCCAGCTGCCCCCCCCACCCCCTCAACACAACAGGTGATGAAAATAAGATGAAAAAGCTCCTGGGTTGAGATACAGGCAGGGAGCCCACATACCAACTACCATCACGGGCTAAATAGGGAAAATTAATTTATTTTATTGCCAATTAAAATACAGTAGGACGGTGAAAAACAAAGACAAAAACTCTCAGAGAGTTATCTGAGAACACTTTACTGTTTTGTTCAAAAAACCTGTGATTTGTCCTTGTGTGTGGTCTGTTCCATTGAGGTTTTTTTCCCCTCTCTCTCACTAGCAAACACCTCCTCCATTAAGAAAAAACCCCACCAACCCTTCCTTTCCTTCCAGCTTTTGAAAATCTTGAGGTGGCAGCAGTAGAGGGATACAGCTGGATATTCCCTTTGGGGAAAGAGGACTGGGACATAACAGTCATAACCCTTCATCTTCAGGCAGGACAAACCTGGAAGTCCAGAAAAAAAGCTGTACCACCCTTAGCAGCTGTACTTGGGTTCAGTCTTGGCTTCCCAGCAGTGGGTGCCCCAAATGGCCAAATCCCACCTTGAGTTTTGCAAATTGGATGCACAGGACGGGTAATTCAGGTGAGGAGATAAAATACAGACAAGGCAATCTACCTTGAGCTCAGGTAAAGATGTCTTGAGCAAATTTTGGCCCAGGTGCCAAAAATTTGGGTGATAATCTTGTAGCTCGCTGGAAGTTCTGCTCCTCCAAGAGTTATGTGGTTCTTCTTTCTATTTATGGGCGTGTGGAGTTATAAATTTCTGAGCTTATTTCTTGCTCGTGGGATAAATTTTCTCTCAGGCTTTCAGTTGATCCCGCTCTGAGATTCTCTCCTTTTCATGCAACTCAACAAATTGTAGCTCCAGCAATTTCTATGGGCGTGTGATTATGCAGCTGCTTAACACTCCTGTCTTTCTTGTCGTGCTTATTCTCCTTCCCGGTGCAATCTCAGGGACAGGAGTTATGACACTGGAGCCTCTTAAATCATCAGGCAGCACAAGCACAGTTGGCAGAGTTTGCAGGCTGAGATCAGAGGCACAGGGTCCCCTGGCCGGGCGTGTTCTGGGCTCTCCTCTGGCTGCCCAGGCTGGGGGGTGTCTGGAGCTCTGCCCTCGTGGGAAACAGCCACTTTTCCTGCTGAATTCGGGGCTCTGAGTGAATGCAGTATTTTCAACTACCACCTAAAAAAAGCCCAGCTAACGATTTGGACAAATTCCTTGCGCTGCCTTTACGGTCTGCATTCCTGGAAAGTTTGGGAGCTTCCAATCCTCTCGCCGTCACGGACACTTCGTTGTGCCACTCCCCCCCCCCTTCAGGTGGCTGAAAGAAATGGAAATAACGCTTTCAGAGAACTAAAGGTGAAATTTCACGCTCCACTCCCTTCTCCCTGCCCTTGTTCTTATCCTTTTGAGAAGCTGGTGTCCGATTTGTCAAGGTTACAGGCTGGGAAGCACCTAATGCAGGTGTTGGGAGTTGTCCAGCAGCCTGGCAACGTTTATTTGTGCCACAAACAAATTGCTCATTTAGTCCTCAGACTGTTTAGCTCCCTTGCTCCTGACATTTTCAAATGGCAGCAGTAAAAATGACTGTGGTGAGTGGAGTGGAGTTGTAGCTGCTGGTTTATGTACTGCTTGAACAAGGAGGGTAATGAATCCCTTTTCTACGGTGTGAGGTTATGAAGTAAAGCAAAGAAAGGCTTGTGGGGGTGGAAAAACACTGAATAACACAAACATCATAAATCACTTCCTGAAACATGATTGGTTTGAAGTGTTTTAGGAAGAGGTTCTGTCTTCTGAGCTAAATTTGACAGCAGAGCACACTTCCCCCAGTGTTAAGAGATCCAAACAGATCCAAACTAGGACATAATATTTTAAAGGACCCTAAGAAAATTACTTAGATAAGGAAAGGAAGGAGAGATCATGAGAGAAAGCTTCTCCACTGGCTATACTACTGATTTTTTTTTTTTTCCAAATAGACCTTCTGTCACAAAGGACAGTTGTCCCACCTCCAGCTTTACCCCATCTAACCAACCCCATGAGCTTCAGAGCACCTGGTGCATCAGTGACACAGGTACACCTGCTGCAAAGCAAAAGTGGTTTCATGAGATTTAAATCGATTTGAAATTGAAAAAGTGTGTTGATGCTAAACAGTTCACTGTCGAGATACATTCAGGTTCAATACTGGTAATGCAATGGATAAACAACAGTGCCAGACAAGTAATAAATACAGACCTTTGATTTCCATAATTTCCAGGTATTCTTCTACAACTCATCCTGAGAGCTTTAACCTGACACAGACACAAATATGCCCCTGGCCCCCAGCAAAAAGTGAAGTAGCACATATAGAAAAGAATGAATTCTTTGGAGGAAACTGTAGCCAAAGTAATAAATAGTAACATTGCTATTGCTGGATCTGGAAAATAAAAATCATATTCAAGAGAGCAAACCAGAAAACAGATACATTTTAGCAGCTCATACTGAATTTTTATGTAGAAAATATCTAAAGAAGTTGAGCAAATGAGGGGGGGGGACCTGTGGGATTATATGTATGAACAGGCAGAGTAATAAGATTATTTAAATTATCATTTAACAGCAGATTAAAGAGGTGAAGGGTGCTGTTCTGCCATAAAAACAAAGTTAAAATAATACATTTGTAGCAAAATTTGGTATTGTTGCTACAATAAACACAGACTGATCGAAGCTTACATGTCCTGTTCCTTGGACATAAGGAAGAAAAATAATGTCCCTACTACTCAAAATGCAAAAAAACCCCTCAAAATAAAAAGCTTTTTCTACCTGTTTCTGCTTGATCCTTGCTTTTAGTCTCCCTAGATTATTTTTTTTCAGTTCATAAAACCAGTAGCACCTTTAACACAGGAGACTGAGCAATTATTTGTATGACTAAGCTCCTACAAGGCTCGTAAAAGGAGTGAAAAGTAATTATTTATGCCAGGTAAACAGTGTGGTAATCAGAGAAAAATTGACCTTATATGCAGTCTGCTTGGATTTTAAAGGGATTTCAGCATTTTACTTTAAAAAGCAGAGAGAGATTAATGATGATCTTTTCTAAATATGAAAGAACATATGTTTTAAGTTTGGTTTCTTTTTCCTCTCCTTCTCTGTCCAATAAATGACTCGTCCCTGGTCACTTTTTCCTCACAGAAGTTATTTTTCCTACCTCAGTACAGAAATTGGGAATTCTCCATAGCATCTCCAGGGTAACCTTGGTGTTGCTGATTTGGTTCCCTGGGTGCTGCTGGCCTTTCACACTGTCTCCACAAAAGGTCCCCAGTGCTCTCTTCCAAATATTTATGAAAATTGCCTTTCTCTCACATAAATCCCATTAAACCCCCGAAAATCTGGCCATTCCTAACAGCAATATCTGTAACTATTTTTCTCTTATCACTGTGCTGTTTGTTACAGCCAGGAATTTCTCATCTAACTCCTGGTGCTTTCCCAGCCCTTCTCAGGTCAGGGCTTAGTCATTGACCTGTGTGCCTTAACACTACATGTCCTGTTCTCTGGGCTTTTGGAAAATATCAAGTTAAAAGAGCTATAAAAATTAGAAGAAAAATTGAAAATTAAAATAATTATTAAATTTTAGTATCTTTTTTCCTTTATTGCATGCTGATACACTTGCCAGAAATTACTTTTGGTAAGTCCAATTTAATTTTATTCTTTGTTCCAGCCTTGTGCTATACCAAACCTCAGAACCAACTGCTACATCAGGAGGCTGAAAAAACATGATATAAACTGAAAGTTACTTTCTTTTGCTTAAGAAAAATTCACGAAGCCAGCAAAATGTTGATCATATTAGACGTAATTTCCATCATGAGCAATGAATACATGACAAATTGATTTAAAACTGCAAAAAGCCCTCTCTGTGTGTGCTCTGCTGGTTGACATGGCAATAATACCGGAGCACATTATTAACCATGCAGCTGAATGTGGTATCCCAGTGATTCTACAAAAGCCACGTGCTTTGGTACAGCAGAAAAAGCTGGAATCACTGGCTTCCCAAGCTTTGTTCTGTCTCATCAGCGCTGAAGAGTTAAGGACCTCAGCGTGACCACCTGATCCAAAAAGCTCAAATGTACAATCTGTGACTTCACAGAAAATGTCCCCTCACCAGTTTGAAACCCAGGCATCCAACCCTCAGGATCAACCCAGAGAGACAGTGGCTTTGAGCTTCTTGACACTGAATTCCCACAAGGACAGCCTTGGATTAATGAGCTCACTGGGCTTGTGGCTCGTTACCTTCCAGTGGTAGTTGTTGAGCCATTGGCTTGCAAAACATTCCCTGTCATCCCAGGGACCATTGACCTCGGGGAAACCTGTGTGTACTCATCATCCCCTCAGGAGGAGGTGCTGAGCCAGGAGTTTACTGCAGTCCTGGGCTGTCACCTCCAGCCAGCAGGCAGAGAGTCCGAGCTGGAGCCATCCCAGGGGCCTTCCCCTTGACCCTGGTGCCCAGTGCCAGGGACACACATCAGCCTCCCTTGGGATTAAAACATCCCTGACGTGCCACAGATACCAATGGGAGGCTTTGCAATGAGCTGCAGCTTATAACAAATCACAAATGCCTGTGAGCATCATAAATATTCATTCAACTGCCACAGCAGCTTTTGCCTTGGATTTTTCCCAGCAAGCCAGTGAAACTGGGATACTGGTCTCCTGGCAGGCTGTTTCCTTGGGCTGTCAGATCAACAGGCATGAGCTCAGGAGGAACTGCACTGACAAGCCTTGAGCTCTGGCTCAAGCCTTAACAGCACTGCTGGTCCCCTCGTGGGGTCCTGGACCTTCAGGCACAAACAATAAGCCGAGCCTCACAAAGCCTGGTTTGGGCAATATTTCACCAACTAAAAGGTGTTAAACTTGAGGTTGTATAGAGGAGGTCTGGACCTTTGAAAAGCTCCAGAGATGAGGTCTGCTGAGGTGCCCTGTGCCTGGCAGTAAACTCAGAATGAATGGAATGCCAAATGCCCAAGCTGAGGAACAGGCAGTTAACACATGACAGCTGCCCAGATGGTGACCATCCTTCTACCTGTGCTTTGGCCAACTTGTATCTGTGTACACAGCTTTGACAGCTATTAAATTCTCTTAGTTTTAACACTGGTTTTGGAATGCATTTAATTTTCATACTAAGAGGCCCAAATTGCTGATGTGGGATAGAATCCAAAATGCACTGAACTCAGCAGAAAAAAAAAAAAACTGCAGACTGTCTATATCTTGGAAATAGTAATTAGTGACTGAAACTATTATAACTGACATCACACTCTATAATAAATGCAGCAGAGTGTTGATAGGAAAGACATGGACAGAACTGCATTGCCACACGTGACTCTTCTCCATTTATTGTCTTGTCTTACTGGGACTAAACGTGACTGACTGTGAGGTGGAAGGTATTGTGGTAGGATAGCCTTGGTTCAGTCAGCTTATCACACCAGGCAGTTTAACATCAATATACTGTGCAAATAAACACCTTTGTAAGTGGAAAACAACCACATTTCTACCCTTTTAGCACTCCAGAGCCGCAGCTGACAGGCGGCATTTTGGCTTCCTTGGTGTGGAGAAATTCATGCTGTGCAACCCTACTGCATCTCATAACCAGGACAGAGCTTTTAAAAGGTGTCCACTGCTCCAAAACCCCGTGTTTTCACAGCCCCAGGAGCTGACACAGGTGTTCACAGTCACCTACAGCATTGCCTGTGTTGGCATGTTGAAATATGGAACCAGAGCATTGTACGATCACAGGATGGTTTGGGTGGGAAGGGACCTTCAAGCCCATCCAGTCCCACCCCTGCCATGGGCAGGGACACCTTCCACTAGTCCAGGTTGCTCCAAACCCCTTCCAACCTGGCCTTGGACACTTCCAGGGATCCAGGGGCAGCCACAGCTTCTCTGGGCAACCTGGGCCAGGGCCTCACCACCCTCACAGGGGACAATTTCTTCCTAATATCTAAACCTAATCCACCCTTTTTCAGCTAAAAGTCATTCCCTCTGTCCTGTCCTTCCAGGCCCTTGTCCAAAATCCCTCTCCAGCTTTTTTGGAGCCCCTTAAGACTGTAAGGTATCTCTGGACCCTTCTCTACTCCAGGCTGAACAGCCCAAACTCAATCTGTCTCCAGAGCAGAGGTGCTCCAGCCTCTCCTATAAAATTTTATTTCATAAAATAAATTTTTTTTTATTGTTTTTTAATGTTTGGATACAGCATTTTCTTGTTCAAAGTGTTTCCACCTATACTGCAGCTACCAAGGCAAAGCTCCCAGGATTTCTTGGCCAAGTGGTGTAAATCAGTTCTCTGAGTCACAGGGTGAGCTGGAACTTGGAGGACTGTGGGTCTCTCAGGCCAGGCCAGGCTTGGTTTAGTTTTCTGTATAAAATCCATTTCAATTAAAAGCCTTGCTGACAGTAGCACCATTATTCAAGCTGGGAAGTCATTCTGTGTTGATAAAATTGGATTTCTTTGTCACAGTCTTTCAGACTCTGTCCCCACAATGTGTAGCAATTTTGCACAGAAGAAAAAAAAAAGAAAAAGAAAAAAAAAAAGAAAAATAAAAAAGTAATTTAATCCACCGTGGTTATTGCAATTACAAATAGTGTTCACAAAACTGAATTCATAATTCTCCAAAGCGTCACACTGCCATTCAGCCACAGCACAGCTGGGCAGAAGAGTGCTGAAGAAGCTGAGCAAAATAACTGCTTTGGGTGATTACAGTGCAAATGGTTTATTATTGCACACAGCAGAAATTACCCACTTCCTCCCCTTTGGTTTTTACTGTGAAGTCATAACACAAAACAGTGAGCTCCTCCTGAGGAGGCACAACAGTTGGGAGCTGAAAGTCTGCAAGGAGATATCACTGCTGGGGTGTCCTCTGTGGTCTGGGAGCCTAAAAATGGCAGCAAAGCCTGAGCTGAAGTTTAAGGAACAGAGGTGGAAGTGTGAGGGATTTGGGCATTTGACTAATCTTAAGATATTTATGGCCATTCCTGGAATGTTAATCTCATAATTGTAACTGCATGTCCAGCCTGACCTTGGACACTTCCAGGGATCCAGGAGCAGCTACAGCTTCTCTGGGCAACCTGGGCCAGGGCCTCCCCACCCTCCCAGCCAGGAATTCCTTCCCAACATCCCATCTAACCCTGCCCTCTGGCAGTGGGAAGCCATTCCCCTTGTCCTGTCTCTTCAGTCCCAAAGTCCAGAGCTGCTCTCCAGCTCTCCTGGAGCCCCTTTCTGGTACTGGAAGGCCACACTGAGGTCACCCTGGAGCCTTTTCCCCTCCAGGTGCCCACTCCCCTCTCTCAGCCTTTTCTCCCAGCAGAGGTGCTCTGACATTTCACAGCCATTGATGCCCTTGCTGGTCATGTTAGTTTTACATGTGGACATGGAGAATCTCCTTTGCTTCAGGGAAATCAGAATCAAAATATACTTTTCAGTACAAATTCAGTAATCCTTTTGATTTCTCTTATATAGTTGGTCCTTAGGGCAGCAAAGTGGGGCTGAACAGGCTCTGCTGATGCTTCACTCCAGCTGGCTGAGGTTACAAGAAGCTCCTGCTGCAATCAAGAGTGCTGTGGGATGAGTTACCTTGTAAAGAAAACTCCATTTTTGGTGAATTTTTTCGTTCCTTTAACACATGGAGCAGTAAGCAGGGGCAGTGAGGCCATGGATGCAACTTCTGAGAAGTACCAATTATATGCTGCTTTCTAGAGCAAGCCATTGAAGCACTGTGAGGATTAGTATGCAACCTGCAAAGGATGTTGAAGAGGAAAATATATGTTTATTAATTATGATAATTATATTAATAACTATTCTAAGAAAGTATGTCTCCATCAATAAGATTTTTTCATTTAATAGGATTATTTCTGTTTCTCCCAAAACCTTATTTGGAAATGCAAACTGCCAGAGCAGAAAAGGAAAAGACCAATTAGATGGGGAGAAAATTTGCCTTCCAAACCCTGATCTCCTGCTATTGCTCAGACTTCATTAATTCTCCTCAGTTTGCCTCCTCTCCCTGCTCCTCCCACAAGTTCAGTTTAAGCTTTTTCTGAGTAGCAGAAGCTATTCAAGCTCTGATTGATCAGCAACAAACATAAAAAGAGGTCAGAACCTTGAGTATCTCAACATACACTTCACATAACCACAACAATACTACTAAAAATACAAATTTTAAGGATCATAGTGGATATCTAAAAGCTTTCTCTTTCTCTGAAGAGCTACAGAGACTCTAGCTCTTATTACCAGGCATTTTAAACCTTTAAAGGACTCTGAAAGCAGCCATTCTTCTATAAAATAAAAACTTCTGCAGAAATTATGCAGAAATTATGCCTCTGTTATAGCAGTGCATGTAACAGTTCTGGCTGAACATCACCTGTGCACACACCTGTGTTACAGAGGCCCCCAGCCCAGGGTGCAGCAGCCTTCTCCCCTGAATAGAATTATTTTAAAGTGGGGTTTTTTGAGCACTTTTGTTCCTTTGAGTATTTTCAAGCTTCCTTCAGACTCTGTTACCGTTGCTGTTGAGTTTTTGGAGGCTGGAAACCACCTCCTGTCTCCCCTGGATCCATGAGGGATTGGGATCTGATGGATTCAGCCCATCTAGTTTGATCAGGGTTTCCACAGTGAAGTCACACTACTTGTGTTCGATGCCATAAAAAACAACAGTCCTACTTTTCTCCACAGACACTGTGGAAACCTCAGAGTTACAAGTAAAATATTCCCCCCCCCCAACATCTCCCCAAACATGTAGGGGCATATTTGTGTTCTCTGACCTTGGAACACATTTTTCCCGTTTTCATGTCTCGTTGTTGAATCAGCACGAGCAGTGGTGCAATTATTAGATGCTCTTCCCAGCACCCAGTGGTAAGAAGAAGAAGAAGAAGAAGAAGAAGAAGAAGAAAAGAAAGCAGAAGGGAGAAAAATCCCTTTTTGGAAAGTGTAATTTAGTTGACTTTGTCCTCCAACAATATCTCTGAATATAACATGCAGGGAACATGTGTCCAAGGCTGAAAGTCGAACTGAAGTCTTACCATCTTAACTTTTATGAGCTAAAATTAAAGCTAAGCCCCAGCTAGGAGGGCATTGCAGGCAGGTACAGGACACCTGGGACCCCTTCTGTGTCTGCCAGTTGTCCCCTGCACAGCCATGGTCACTTCCCTTACTAATGTCTCCCCCTTTATTAAGGGGGATACTGCTGTTACAGGCATTAAATTGATTCACCGATTAAAAATAAAAGAAAAAGCAGTTAAAGATGTGAGAGGAAGGTCAAGATTGATACTCAGGGTTGTCTATTTAATACTGATTTGCTGGGTAACTGAACTTGGAAACAGACTTCCTGATATTTGGTATAACATTTCCAAAACACATAAGCTAAACCCATCAGCACCTCAACACTGCAAAAGAAGAGGGTCATAATTAAAAGAACATAATTTGTATGAAAGAATACATCCCACCTGGTATATCCTGCGTAATTTCATCAGCACCAGCTTTTCTGCTGCACTATGTCAGCATTTCCATTGAAACCCTCATTTTAATGGAAATGCTGTTCATCTGCAAAAAGTGTGTTCTAAGCAGAAAACAGGAATATCCGGGATCAAACACAAGCACACCAGCCCTTAAAGTAGTATTCAGCATTTTAAAAAGAGTCACTCGCCTCTTTCTGAAAACACAGCCACTGAGAATTTAATTTTAATTTTAGAAGAGTTGTTAAATCTCGTCTGGAAATCCAACCGGTCCATGAACCACTTTTTAGAGAAATATCTGCTACCAGGGAAAGGGGTGGGCTTGGGGAAAAGATCTATTAGACCTGTTCCATGTTGTTAACACAAATCAGGAAATAGTGACAGTCTGAAAATGCAGGATACCAGGGGGAAAAAAAAAAATAAATCACAAAAAACAACCTAGCTAAAAAGAATGAGTATAATTGGCTCTGATCCTAAGATGCCACTGGGAATTTTCAAATGGGCCCCAGGGGATGTGTGAACACTGATCTTCAAAGGAAGAGCACACGGGGCTGGCACAAATTATGTAGAACCTGATAAGGCAAGTTACATGGTCTGATAAGGCAATTATCTGGCAAAAGCACCATCCTTAAATCCACAGCAATCCAGAAAGGCACTAGCAGGAGCATTTTGGCCCAGCTCCACCTGCTGCTAAGCAGGATGGGAGGAGGAGAGAGGGCTTAGCTCGGGTTCTGGCACCCAGGACTGTCACAGCTATTAATTCCCTGTGGTGCTGTCTCCTGGTGATTCCCAAAGTGTGACCGCCCTGGGAAGTGTTCATGCTGCAGTTGTACAGGATGGGCTTCACTCTGAAGCTTCACATATTTGAATGCTGATGGTAAGGAAGTTACTCCAGAGGAGCTCAAAGCTGAGGCAGCACCTTCAGCTGCCCCTCGGTGTCCCTGGATCCGTGTGGGCTCCACCTCTCATCAGGGCAGCCAGGAATCACCTCGTGCACAGAATGTCAGTGCCACCCACCCATCACAGCTTGTTTCTCAACACACAGCTTAGGGACACACTTCCAGAAATGTTTTTTCCCTGGCTACAGCCACGGCCACCCAAAGAACAAGGGCTGTGATTGCAAATGGAGTGGTTTCTTCAGCAGGAACTTTCCTCTGAAATGTCCCCATTAAGCATCTTTGCTGTGATTTGTAGCAGCTGGTGTGTCTCCATGCCAACTGAGGGGGGGAACGGGGAAGGGCACCTCAAAGTCAGCTCGGAGCTCTGCAATATCTGACGAAGAAAAGCTCATGATTATAATGAGAAAATAATTCCTGGCCGTGAAAGCTGACTGAGAGCAAATGGAGAAAAGTAAGACTTTCAACTAAAGAAAACCTGACTAGGATTATCACCCTACATGAAAAAGGTGGAATTGCTTTGGAGATGAGACCTTCCTCCTGCCCCTGAAAGCAGCTCCTGGGAAGGGCTGAGAGTTAGCTATTGTGAGTAATCTTTGTGCCAGTGCTTGTGTGGGGATAAAAGACACAAGGACTTTGAGTGACTTTCCTTGCTTGATAATCCAAGCCTTTTACCTGAGGACAATGGTGAATTTTTGGCAGAGGTGTGTGTGTGTAATTGCCTCAATGCTGATGGCAGGTGGGGACCGAGGAAGTAACACACGAGTCCTAATGACGAGGGAGAGCAAGAAACTCTTCAGTGCCTCCACTGAGGCACAAGTATTTCAGAAATGCAATAATTAAAACAGAAGTTCTCTGCTAAACTAGAACTATGGTGACAAGATAGACAAAGAGAGCAAAACAAACCCGGGGAGGACAAGCTAACATTGAAGCAATGACACAGTTGCTGCATATGCAGCAATCTCAGCACATTCTCAGCTGTGTCGATGTTGTTATCCCAGACAATGAGTCTAAGTATTTGCTGCAATGCTATTTAGCAGATGATAATGAAATAGCAGGAAAATATACATGAAAGAAGATGGAAATATCTTGTGCCTCCTCACGGGGAGGCTATCAAGCGTAGGAACAAGGAAATGACAAAGAGAGCACTCGGAGGAAGGCGATCGCTGTTCGCTGCTTCTCTGCTCTAAATTGGGCACTGGGGAGAAAAGACAGAAGTTCCACTGAAGTGTAACAGAGGGCAATGTTTGCCACCATGTGTCAACAGTGCGCTCAGGGAACGCAGAGGCATGAACTGCAAGAGGCACCAGTTTTAGAAATTCATCTGTAATTACTTTCTAATGCAGAGGACAGTAATAATGAATAGAAAATAATGAGGAAGGTAAAGAATGATGCCCTCTCATTTCGCCTTCAAACAACCCTAGTTATGTGCATTCTTCCCCCCTCTCTGTAGTCTCTGCTCTAGGTCTGGAATATTGAGTTAATTTAAAATATTTTTGTGGACAAATCTACTGACATAACAGTCGTGACCTGAGCATTCCTTCAGCATCAGCATTTAGATTACACCATCTAATGATACCTGTAGTGGAGGGCTTGACTTTCTAACTTTAATAACAGATGACAGTCATTGGTCATACTAGATCATAAGACCTGCTGAAAGAATTGCCTTCACCAATGGATTTCTGCTACATTAAGCTCATCTTGAATTTTGCAGTCACTCTCAAAGTCGAATTTACAGAATAATAAAAAGGATGCGTGCACAGAAAGTGCGGGTAATATAATTGTGGTAATGAGGTGGATACAACTGAGTGGACCTCACTATGGCCTAGAAGCTCCCTCAGCTTTGCAGTTTGAGGGTTATGCACAGCTGTGACTGCTGCATTTAGTCCCACTGTGCCTCTAATGAAAGGGTTTGCTTTTCCCCCCTTTTAATGTCAAAATACACCTGGTATCATTTTGTCCGTTCACATCAGGTTTGACGTGCCTCTCCTTTGCCATTCTGAAGTTGCTGGACAACTTTAGCCCAGGAATTACAGATCAGCAACTCTGTAAGTCCTTCCCTGGAAACAAAAGTGTTGTGAGTGCTCCACGTACATAAAACTCGTTGTTCCACACAAAATGGAACCAGGCAAAGACAGCCTTACTTTTCCTTCCCAGTAGGTTTGCTCCTTGTCAGGGAGCTTCCAGAGGACATTCTGACCAAACCCCTCTCCCTTTTATCTGCTTATGGTATTGCTTGAGAAGAGGTGTGAGTAGTGTTGGGAAATACTTCTAACAACCCACAGTTCAGACTCCAGTGAAGAAATGTACAGATTAACTGGCAGTGACCTCTCTGAGGCAACATTCCTGCACTTTGAAATTCAAGCATTTCTAGTTCTGCCTTTTTGCCTTTGATTCTGACCTGGTACAGCTGGAACTAAATATAGATGTGTAAGGTAAAACCCCTGATCACCGTACTTCAAAAGTGTCTTTCAACTTCCTTGCTAGAGGCCTCAAAAGCTGGTGATCAGTGGGCAATATTAATAGTCACATCTCCTCAGGATAACTCAGGATAAGGACACTTTGGGAATGTGTTTCATTTGACATCACCAACCTTTTTTTTGGAGAGACAGTGTCCCACCATTCACATATATTGTAGATGCATATTGGATCATCTTATGACAGTGGCACAATATTTGTGAAATAAGACAGCAAAATATTTTACTTTTGCTTATTAGTACTTACTTTACTTATTAAAAGAAGACTGCATGAATTTCAGTTGCAACTCACTGTGGTATGTAATTTATATAACAAACCTTGTTAGTAAAGTAGCTCAAGGTTCTGGGACACTGCTAAAATATAAATAACAAAGAAGAACAAATCATATCTGAAATCACCAAGGCTGATATATCCAGAGGGTAATAAAAAGTCATTAGTTATTCTGTTAAAGCCATCTGAGCCCTTGGTTAATAAAGCAAAAACTTCACATTTGTATTCAAAAATGGATTAACAAACAGGTACACAATTTTCATCACAGAAAATCAAATTGTTGGTTGAAGTCGAATTTCTTATGCACTTCAGATAAAAAAGATCTAATACTGTACTGTCCTCTAACAGGAAGAACTGGAGTCACATCTGTAATGAATGGGGTACAGCTTTGGCTGTTGTCCAGCTCTCCATAAATTCTCATAGATCAACGGGAATAGGCAAGTGAGCCAAAACCAATGCAGCTAATTTTAGTTGGCTGAAAGCAGCACCATCTGGATTCCTGGCCTTGGCAACTTTCTATTGATCCAATTCTTGCAGAACAATTTGATACCGAGAGTGTAAGGTAGTTTTTCAGAGTCAAGTACATACAGTGAATTGTCCCAGCACAAAATACAAGGGAAATATTCTCACCACATTCAAATACTGAATAAGCGACGAAAAATAATCCACGACTGGACACGCCGTGAACAAAGAGAACTCAAATTGATCAGACATTGATTGTGAATAACTTACTCAAATATGGTTTGAAATGAATTTTAAGACCAGAAGGCTAGAAATACCAGTTAAAAGTTTTGTGGCTTGTGGATTTATTTTCTCTCTCTTCATTTATTGAGCTCTCACAGAGTAGACTTGGATATAATGAAATTTAGGGTGAATCTTGCCATTTTCAATACAGGTAATTATAATTTTAGGACTCGATAGGAAAAATGATTTGCATGTGCTAACTTTTTCGTCTCTTTTAAACTCTAAATATAGTAAATAAGATGCTCTAACCTCTGTGGACTGTCAGCTTTTCAGTTAGATCTGGGTTTTAATTTACTTTACAGAGAAGTAGGGTTATCAACAGAGCTCACTAATTGCATTATCTGTCCTTAATGTGGGTGTTCCAGTGTATCATTAAACTACATATCCCACACAAAACCTAAGTGTACATATACACTTATTTATACCTATTACAAATTAATAAATAGGCACTTGTAGATTAACTTTTTTTTTCTGGTGACTGATGTCCGTTCAGGACAAAAAAAACCATTTCAGCTGCTGGTATTTCACCAGCGTTGGATAACTTTGCTTTTGCACCACGTTATTCAGCGTCACAGCTCCTTGTTAACACTGTCAGAGGGTCTTGAATCCTAAGGCTCAAAATAATCTCGCACAGCATCAGTGTCCTGAAGTTTATTAGATGTTTATTAGACCCTGCATCAGCCCAGAAAGTTGCCTTTCTTTGATGTTGATACAAACACCCACTTGTGCCTCATTACTGAGGAACCTCCACGTGGGACCTCCAGGGGCTCAGGCAGATTTGCATCCTAACAGCAGGTGCACAACCAACCTTCTTCACTCCTCATTCCCCAGCCATTTCTAACTAATCTTTGTTTACTTCATTAGCCCTGCTTCCCAACGTGTCTTTAGAACAATCCTGCTTTTATTTGAGCTATTGAAAGGATTTTGAAGGCTCGTCCTTGTAAAGGTGCCTCTGGGAGAAGTTAGCTATTCAAATGTCTAGGTGTAGATTAAAACAGAGGTGAGCATTTACGATTTTTTATACCTATTTTAGATTGCCTTTAATCAGTTAAGTCAAAAGCCAGGTGGGAGATGGAAGGGAGAAAGAGAATTATAGACAGTTAGCATATTTACTCCTTACTGAAGCAGATGCTGAATTTAGAAGACCAGATTCTACTTTAAATTAAAATGACTCTATCTTTAATTTTAATCATTCTTTTTGGCACATTTTAAATACCTGGGTTTTCCAGAGGGGTTAATTTCCATAGGCTGTCTCTATTCTTTGATTTACCTTGATTAAAGTAAGATATGGGCAAACTGATCCCCCTCGGGTAATAGCAAGTTTACTGCTCTCTGGTCTTCTGCACAGCTCTGCAGTGTCTCTGGCTTTTGCCATTACTTCTGTTTGTATTTGTGACTTACACAGAGAGAAATTAAAGTCATCACAGAAGCCCCTGAAATATCTGACATTTTTTTTTTCTTGTTTTGTCAATAAACCTTGTCACAGAAGTGCCCCACCTGTGGGTGTGAGTGTTTGGCCACCAAACACAAAGTGCCAAGCAGTTCTGTCTGCTCTGACACAGACTGAGGTAAAAGACTTGTTGCAGCAAAGAGCAGATAGAAACCAAAAGGACTTGTTGACTGGCTGAAGAGAGAGGGAAAATATTGGCAACCCCAAGTTTGGCTTCAAGGTGAGATGTAGAATATTAGAGTCTTGAACTCCAGAGAACAAGGTGTGGCTGGAAAAGAATGGGTGGATAGGTTCCTCTCCAAATTTTCCTGGTTTTCTTTTACTAGGTTCTGTTATTCCTGAGTTGCAGCTTGTAAAATCCTGCTCCTCTTGTGTTGAAGAAAGGCATTAATTAAATTCCCAATGCAGACATTTCTGATTACAGAGTGTCACAGAATTGTACTTTGAATAGTATTTTACAGGTAGAGGCATTATGACTTCCATAAATGTCTCAGTATCTATCATTTTCCAGATGGGAAAACTGAGGCTGAAAGGGGTTTTTCTCTATGTTTAAACAAGTGCAATTGGCGATGACCTTATGACAGTCTTAAAACACATTTTGCTCTTAAAATCCCTGAAGGTGCTCAGGTCAGGTATATACTGATTAGTCACATAACTTGTATTCCTGCATACTGCTAGAAAAATGAAAATGTTTTTCCTGCTAGAGTGTAAAGGTGTAAGGACATAAAAAACCTACAGAGGGTTTGCTTAGTTCCTCGTGAAAATGAGATCAGAGCTCTTACAGAGATGCCAGGTCTTGTCCACTGCACAAAAACATTTGCATTCCAGTTTGTTGCCTGAACAAATAGGGTAGAAAAACATGTTGAAAATAAAGTCTGAAGATTATTTAAGATAAACACAACCTTAAAATAGCATTTCAGTTATAGCATCCCGAGATATTATGGTGGAAGATCTAAGGCAAAGTGTTCCTGGAGACTCAGTACCTCTATAATGCTCTCACATCTCATCTTGTCCAGCTCCCTTGTAAGGGTTGTGAATGTTTAATGGGAGATCAGTGCCCTCTGTTTGCAGAAATGCTGTGAGGGGATCACAGCCCCCCCAGCCCTCTGAGCACTCTCACGGTGCTGTGCCAGGGAGAGCAGAGCTCTGGGAACGCTGCACCCTCATCACCTGGCTGCTGCTGCTGCTGCTTTTCCATGCTCTCCTTTTCTTCTCTCCTGGCAGCACATCCCAATTCTGTCAGTGTCTCCGCTGGAAGAGCTGTTTGTCAGCCCACCTCCAACTCATCCCCGAGATCCAGGCACAGGGAATGATCGTGGGACTGAAAGGGCAGCACAACTACTGCAACTGAGTTTATAAAACACCCACGGAAAGTCTGCAAATACTGTTTCCTAATAAACAATTCTCCTCCAGTTTGAAAGAGACATTTTTCCTTCTGTTTTCCTCCCCACTGAGGCCACCAGCTCCTAAAGAGTCACCTGTTCTTAGAGCATTTACCAGAAATAATCCTTTATGGGGATTAATCCTTACGAGGTTTATGATATGACTTTATTTTCATGATCACTGCTAACTGTCAGTGATGGAAACAAAATCAGCACTTTGTATGGTCATGCTTCAAACAATTACTGAACAGTGTATTAGAAGGATGCAAGGACAAAACCTGAGTAAGACCTGAAGGAAAAAACCACTTCATGCAAATTAAATTTTGTGTTGTGAGGTTTCCCTCAAATCCCCCAGTAATAACTGTTTACTTTGCAAGGGCAAGGCCATGTGGGAAGGACAATGTGTGTCAGGAGCAGGACTAACTGCTGCTCTTTCTGGGGCTTCAAACACAAAGAATTCTATAGTTTCAGAGACAAGGGGCAATTTCTTTCTGAGTGCTGCTATTTGTATGAATATATTAATTTGTTTCCCTCCTCTTCCTGGGCATGAGGGGAAATGATAAGTCAGAATCTTAATAATAACTGAACTGATTCCAATAACCTCAGAAACTTAATAGCAACTAAAAAAAAATACACACATATGTGCTTTTTCTTATTTTTAATCCCATAAGGATAAAAATTTACATTGCGTTGCTTTCGATTGCACAACCTGTCTGTAATTAAACTGACATCTCATTGGTGTCTCTGAGCCAAAATATGTCAGGTTTAGAAAAATATTGGTCTCAAGAAAGTGATAGTTGATTAAAATATAATCTTGAAATATTCTTAATATCACTGAAACAAAACATTTGATCTAAGCATAGTAAATCTACCAAAATGCTGAAACAGGCATTTACTACTTCATATTTGACATTTTCAGAGAAAATAACATTCTCAAATGCATGGCTCCAGACTCCAGCTCCGCTCTGGCACTTCAGAAACAATTCTTCCTTCCTACTGTACCATCCATCACATGACTGACATTTTTTGAAACATAACAATTACAATTAGCACTTTAAAATTTCTTTTAGTCTATATTCTTGCATCAACTTGCAGCAGAACTTGCCCTGCGTAAAATATAATTAAACCCAATCCTTTTGCTGACAGTGCTCTCAGCTCCTCCTCACCTGGCTTCAAATCAAATTCTTCGTATCAAGGGCATCTTTGGTCTCATCCAGCTTCAGACCAGGAAAATTGATGTGAGATTTATGGAAGAAATTCTTGGCTGGGAGGGTTGGCCCAGGTTGCCCAGAGAAGCTGTGGCTGCCCCTGGATCCCTGGAAGTGTCCAAGGCCAGGTTGGACGGGGCTTGGAGCAACCTGGGCTGGTGGAAGGTGTCCCTGCCCATGGCAGGGGTGGGACTGGATGGGCTTTAAGGTCCCTTCAGATCCTACTTTTGTCACCCAAAATTAGGCTGGAGCAAAGGAGGCTCAGGGGGGACCTTCTGGCTCTGCAACCCCCTGACAGGAGGGGGGAGCCGGGGGGGGTCGGGCTCTGCTGCCAGGGAACAAGGGACAGGAGGAGAGGGAACGGCCTCCAGCTGTGCCAGGGGAGGCTCAGGTTGGACAGGAGGAGGAATTTCCTGCTGGAAAGGGTGGTCAGGCCTTGGCAGGGGCTGCCCAGGGAGGTTTGGAGTGCCCAGCCCTGGAGGTGTCCCAGGAACCCGTGGCCGTGGCACTTGGGGACAGGGTTTGGTGGCGAACACGGTGGTGGTGCTGGGCTGACAGTTGGACTTGATGTTCTCAGAGGGCTTTTCCAGCCTTGACCATTCCATGATTTTGTGAAAATGCTGGCAGATGCTGGCAGTGGGGGCAGGAATGGGAGGGAGCAGCTGCTGTCAGCAGAGCAGACACGTACAGACTGACAGGTGGGGCAGCACCTGAGCTTTGCTCACATTTACAGGTCTAGATTGGCAGAAATGTAGGGCTGGGACAGTTCTGTTGTTCAGCCTTCTTTACCCCAAATAAGGCTTGTTTTTCCTAACTGAGCAATTGTTCAGCTCCTGTTGCTGAGTAACATATTGCAAGTCTGTTGTCATGTCCCCCAGAAGCTTATGTTCCCTGGAAAAAATCCTCTCCAACCTTTCCTAATAACGATTTTCTTCCACTGCCTGTTGTTTTGAAAAGGATTTAAACAGGGTTTTTTTATTATTTTATTTTCATTTATTTTATTTGATTTTTAATTCGTTTATGACTCTTCAGGGGCACCATGACTGGGATCTTAGCAGACCTCTGGAACATGACATTTTGTCACACAAGCTATTTTGTGACATTTATATATAAAACATTCTAGTTTTATGTAAGAATTTTTCATGATTGCAGCGGAATTCCCAAAAGAATTAGTGGACCTTTTTGAAATGTGTTCTATTTTACCATGTTTCTACTGGTTTAATTATTTGTTTAAATAAAATCATAGAGTCATTAAGGTTGGAAAAAACTTCTAAGATCATCTAGTCCAACCTTTGCTCAAATGCCACCATGGCCACTAAACCATATCCCTTAGCACCACATCCAGTCATTTTTTGACCTCTTCCAGGGATTGCTCAACCTCTCTCAGTGAAAACATTTTTCCTCCTAACCTGGACCCCCCCCTGGCACAACCTGAGGCCCTTTCCCCCTGTCCTGTCACTAATTGCCCTGGAAAAAAGGCTGGCCCCCCATTTTGTGTGTATTCAGGTGTATTTTTCAGCACAGTACCAGGCCTTTTTATCCCATGCCATATTTTCAATTTTCAGCCACTCCTCTGGTATCTGTAAATCTTCCAAAGCACTTGCCAAAGCCCTCAGCTCAGTGTATTTTATGGATATACTCTCTTTCATTCTACTCAATAATAAGAAGTTTAAAAAAAGACCAGGTTCAGGATAATTTCTGCAAGATCCCCTGTAATGTGATAATGTCCCTCTAACAACAAACCCTTTGCAGGGGATCTGGGTCTTACTCCTGCATTCAGACAAATGACTGTAATCACTCTTCTGTGCCTGGATACACAAACCTTCATCCTTTATTGGGGCAGTGGATGGACAGTAATAGATCAAATTGCAGCATGAGAGACTCCAAGCTGATCCATAGCACAGAGGTTTTTCCAATTCAGGATGTTTCCGTGGCAAAGGACAAGATTGTGGAACCTGCAGTGAGGGCTTAAATTGTTCTGTGCAACAATCTTTTCTCTTTTTGTATGCTGTTAAAGTGCAATTTGTGTATGCAGAAATAATTTGTGTTTTATATTTTTAAATATTTTTTACACATATTTTTTAATATTTTTTCACATGAGCCAAAAACTACTAAACTATTAACCAGGTAATAGATTAAAAATTACAGTATAATTGAAAAGTATTTGATTTATAACCACTTTATTTTTTTTTACCTTTTATACTTTTAACTTTTCATTGGTTCAGTATAGCATGGATGTAAAGATGTGGAGGATATTTTTTCCTGTAACTCTCTTCAGTTTCAGAAATCTCATTATTTATCACACGATGCAGCAATAACACATAAGAACGACACTTACAACAAAATCAAGCCTTTAAATGACAAAAAAAGGCTTGGATTGCTGCAACTCTTTTTATTTCTCTTTCAAGGAAAAATCAGAGAGGAAATTAAATCACCTGCTGTCCCAATTAGCATTTAAATAGTCTCTGTTTGGCAGTGAATTTCATGCTCTTATTTAGGTTAAAGAGGTGAAGAAAGCGTTTGTTCCTGTCTGTGCAGCTGCTGCTGGGGGAAGTTTCTCCTGAAAGGATGCAGGGATTCATGGCTGTGTTCAGAGTCGTTGGATCTAAGGCTGCTCTAAATTCTTCCTAGCAAGGGCACCTTTGGTCTCGTCCAGCTTCAGACCGGGAAAATTGATGTGAGATTTATGGAAGGAATTCTTGGCTGGGAGGGTGGGGAGGCCCTGGCCCAGGTTGCCCAGAGAAGCTGTGGTTGCCCCTGGATCCCTGGAATTGTCCAAGGCCAGGTTGGAGCAACCTGGACCAGTGAAAAGTGTCCCTGCCCATGGCAGGGGTGGCACTGGATGGGCTTTAAGGTCCCTTCCAACCCAAACCATTCCAGGATTCTGTAAAGTAAGATAAATATAGGCCTTACTTTTTCAAACAACACATTTAACACTTGACTGTTCCTGTGGCAGAAATTAGTAACTTGTCTCCCATCCAATGCTTTTGTTTAGTTAAGAGCATTAGGAAGTTCTGTGTTTGTCATCTGGAACTATATTGACAATTTTATTGCCCTGATTCTCTGTTCAGCTCACTGGTGTAATTCCACTGTTTCTTTGAGATATTTACAATTGACTCCACTGGAAAAAAGAAGAATGCCAGGACTATTTTTGATAAACCAGCACTCCAGATTTATTCTGGAATCAATAAAAATAGTTGTGCTTAAGCAGAAGCATCCTTTGTTGTGATAGAAAATAAACCCGAAACATTTTTATGTGCTGAATAAGAATTCCTGGCTTTATTTTTTTGTGTGCCAGGAGAGAACAGAGTATTTCCTTATACCATTGGAACAACACTTAGGTAGGTGGATAACATTTAGATGCAAAGAAGATCAGCTGCACATTCCCCGAAGAGCTAAGTCATAAACAAAAAAATAACACACCAAAGTACTTTCAGAAAATATTTTGTTTTACATTCTGCTGCTTTCAACAATTTGACTTGCTACAGACAACAGTAGTGCAGCTGTTATATTTCACAATATCAAGACAGCATTTATGCATATATGTGTGAGATTTACACTTGTGTGAAGCCAAACTTATCCCAGGGTGTTGGGAGAAACAACTGCCTTTATAAATTCAAGTGCAGGTTAAGTAGCTGCCATCCCTCAGTGCTGTAAATAGCACTGCTGGCATGTGCTCTGCAGGAATAGGGGTGGAAATAAGGGGGAGGCAAAACCCCTCTTCTTTGGAAGGGTAAACTTGTGAATTGTTTGGAAAAGGAGCCAGATAATCTCCACTGTAGAAGATTAAGTTTGTGCAGTGTTCTTTCTGGAAAAGGGACAATTCTAGACATTGTGTACAGCTTCATGGATAAGGCTTTGGATCAGTATTTCTTTGAGAATGTATTTGAGAATATATGTTTTGTCTGAACCATTTAGGAGGTTCAGAGAGTCAGGAGGAACATCAGCTTTTCTGTTGAGTAGATTGGGAGTTTGCTGTCTCTGTGGCACCAACCATGAGCACCAGTAACATCCCAGACACAAGCAAACCCTTTCCAAAGAGAGAGCTCAGGCTCTCTGCCACACTATCCAGTCAGAAGGTGTTTTGGTTGGCTCCAGGTGTCTTTTCATGTGTTGATTTATGCACTAAAACACTCCACAGATTCGGCTTTCTTCCTTGTCTCTACAAGAAACCTGGTCCATTCTTTTTATTTTTAGTCAGGATAAGAAGAGAAGGAAGAAAAACATGATTTTCACGTTGATTTTGAAGCAGCAACAGGTATAGTCAAATCTCTAAAGCCCATCCTTAGAGAGAGCTGCAGAGATTATGAGTCTCATTTTCTTAGAAATTTCCAGAATCATCAGGTTTTGTTCAGGTCCAATTAACTACAGGGACAGGACTATGATGTCTATTGGCTCTGAAGGTCAGGCAAAAATGCTGTAAATAGACCTTTCTACTTCTCTTTGTCATAACTCTTCTCACTGTGTCAAAAAACTCTTTTCCAGGGCGGTCTTCTCCATTTTAAAGGTTAACTGCTGTTTTAGCTCGAGGTAAGATACCTGCTCCTCTGAAAGTGTTCTGGGAAACAGAGTGAAGGTATTTAGTGCATTGTGGAAAAAATGGGAAACAGTTTTTACCCCATTTACAAAGTTGAAATCCATACCTTTTCCTCCCGTTCAATGTCAGACAACATTGGGTTTTGAAACAGTTGCAAATAAATTGAAAGAGACACAATCTTCCAGTCAGAGGGATTTTTTGGATTTCATTTGTCTTCTGCCAGTCTAAACAAATGCACCATTTTATCAATCATGTTTCCTAGATAATAAATGATTCCTATGAGCAGGTGTGAACTGAGAGAAAAGGATGTTCTGAGCTTGCCAAACTCTCCAGCAGACTGTAGAAGGATTAGATTAGTCTGAGCAATGCACACACAAGGCATTGGAAAGTCTCTTGATATTGTCAAGGGGAGAATGAAAAGTTTTCCTGTCCCTCTAGGACCTGTGATAAACCATGAAGTCAGTATTTCTTACAGGGAAGAATAAATATATAAGCCAGTGACAATAGATATCTTGGTGGAATTTGGTTTTCTTATGTTGGCAATATTATATTGGCAAGGATCTGACCCACTAGAAGGTACCTCCCATATGTATTCACAGGGAAAAAAGCTGTGATTGGCATAACCAAGACACATTTGGTTAAATGTAACCAATCTGAATGCATTTGGTAGAATGTGACATGTAACCTGGACTATTTGTCGTTGTTTGGATGGACGACTACATGTCGCTCCAAAAATGCCCCCAGCTTACCCAGCAGGCTGTAAAACCACATTTTAATTGTCATCAACACAGAATCCCACAATGGCTGGGGCTGGGGGTGACCTCTGGAGAACATCCAGCCCAAGCCCCTGCTAAGGCAGGGTCACCCAGAGCAGGTGGCACAGGGTCACATCCAGGTGGGTTTTGAATGTCTCCAGAGAAGGAGAATTCACAATTCTTCTGGGCAGCCTGTTCCAGTGCTCTGCCCCCCCTCAAAGAGAAGAAGTTTTTCCTCATGTTCAGGTGGAACTTCCAGTGTTTCAGCTTGTGCCTGTTGCCCCTTGTCCTGTCGCTGGGCACCGCTGAAAAGAGCCTGGCCCCATCCCCTTGACTCTCCCCCCTCAAGAGACTGGCACAAAAAACACCCACAGGCCAGGGCACATCTAAGGGGTAAAACCCCAGAAATATAGAAAAGCTGCAAAATCTATGTCCTGCTTACTCAGGCTGTGAGAAACACCTCCCAGGTGTGCCAGTCCTTTTCCATCTCAGATGTAGGCGAGGGTAGCTTTTACCAGGAATTCTCCCTTTCCTCTCTGCTCCCTGACACTATTAACAGATGCAGAGCTAATGAATCATTTCCTTGGAATTTAATGCCTGTCTTAAAAGCCTGTGCAAACAGTTCCTCACTCAGGCACCCTTTCAGTCCCGAAGTGTTTGTGCTCCACCTGTACTCGCTGTTTAACTCCTGTGTAATCACCACACACTCCTGGAAGTGCATTTCTCCAGGCCAGTCATTCCTCTGCACTGCTGGCGTGATGGAGCTGCTTTCCCAGGCAGGAGGTAAATAAGATTAAGTCATTAAGAGCTGTTGGCTTTGTGCAAATGCCTTTACGTGCACACAGGGCCAGCTGAACGTGGGGATGGTGAGTTCCTCTGAAGGAGCACTCACAAAGGTGTTTGAAGTGTATCACAAACTCACAGTAAAAGGCAAACACGACACCACAGGACAAGATGCAGAAATAATTCCCTCCTGGATTTCATCAGAGGAGGAATTTTTCAGTACAAGTGTTATGGAGGCATGGAAAAAAAAGGAAAGCCACCTTTCTTTCTCTTGTGTCCCTTTGATGTTCGTGACAGAGGAGAAGTTTCAAATCCCTGATGTCACAGGAGCTGACACAGTAATCTGACTATGAGTAGTCATAAAAAAGAAATACATCCGAGTACATTCTAGGTATATAATATATGCTTTTTATTAAAATTCATTCATCCATTTATACATATTTCATATGCATAATGCAAGAAGATAGTGAAGCTGAGACTGATGAATGGTGGTTCTGGAAGTAGAATTTCAAGTGCTAGGAAGCTGATAAGGTGAAAAAGACATGGAAAGGCAAAAAAATGACGAAGATGTTTCAAAGGGATAATATATTAAGATAAAAAGAAATCCTAATGATAGTGTTTATTCATTGTAAGGTAAAAAAACTGTAAACAATAATATGGAAAATATACATATGTTCAGCAGACTTTTCTGTTTTGACCTTGGGGAAATTCCAGGCAATTGTGAGCATATAGTTAACGAAGAAACACTTTCCATTTCAGCAGGGGGAAATATGTTTAAAAGGATCTTATTGTATCTTGAATGTTTTTCTTTCTGATCACCACATCTAGATAACTGAAATTTTAAGGGACACAGATGAGATGTGTTCTGTACTATCAGGCCCAGCTTCTTCTCTTCCTCAAGGGAGGCTGCTCTGTTTGCTTTGCTCATATTGGTGTCTTTTTCCCTACCAGCAAGATTTTGTACAAAGGTAGGTATTTTCAGAAGGCTTCTCAGTCACTGTATAACTAAATCCTTTCTTCTTCACCTTGAATAGAAAAATGAACCGTAACAAGCATTTAGTAAAGGTTGTGGCAGTTTTCTGATTATTATTATTATTATTATTGCTTACCTGATCATAATAAACATTGAAAGGTTTATGACCTGTGCTGGTAAGGAGAATGTTTTCACTTGACAATCTGTGAATAACACAGCCTTGGTTACTACCTGATCCTGGGTGAATCCTCTCTTTAAAAGCCTTTTTTTTTTTTTAATAACAAATATTTTCTGTACTTACTATGTTACAACTGCCAGTAGGTAGCTGTGAGGTAACAGGATATTGCTGCTATGAAACCCTCTTTTATCAGACTGGTAGGACTGTGGTGTAGCTGGGACCCAGTGCTGCAATGTAAGGAAGGGATTGAGCCATTGGAGAGTGTCCAAAGGAGGCACTGAGGATGGGAAGGGCCTTGATTTGAAGCTGTGGGAGGACACTGAGGGCACTTGGTGTGTTCAGCTGGAGCAGAGGAGACTGAGGGGAGACCTCAGTGCAGTTCCAGATGCCTGGGCAGGGGCAGAGGAGGGGCAGGGACTGAGCTCTGCTCTGGGGGGAGCAGGGACAGCACCCAGGGAATGGCTGGAGCTGTGTCAGGGCAGGGTCAGGTTGGATCTCAGGACAAAGTTCTTCCCCCAGAGGCTGGTTGGGCACTGCCCAGGCTCCCCAGGGCAGTGGGCACAGCCCCAAGGCTGCCAGAGCTCCAGGAGGGTTTGGCTGATCCTCTGGGGCACAGGAGGTGACTCTTGGGGATGGGTCTGTGCAGGGCTGAGGGTTGGACTGGATGATCCTGGTGGGTCCCTTCCAACTCAGCATGTCCTGGGATTCTGAGATCCTGGGATTCTGGGATTCTCTGTACCTACACAGCCTGTCTCCTGTGGAGGAATTGGCCTGGGTACAATTTCCCCCAAAGGCTACAGTCATACATGGCTTTTGTGTTGAGTGGGATGGAGGAGATGTGGTTGATGGTGCTCTGACCCATCAGTCAGACAGCTGAGCTGCCCCTGGCTGTGTCTGTGCAGCTGCCAGCCCACCCCACCCCAGTCACACAGCGGGGCCTGATGCAGAGCACGAGCATTGTAATGGCTCATTGACCTTTTTCTTCTGCAGTTGGATATAAAATGAAGTGTATCTCATCTTGGCCTTATTCAAGCCATGGCTTCAGGCATTAGAGATCCTCGAGCTTTTTAGGAAGGTAGCAGGAGAAAAACACCATATATTCTCTCATTGTGCTCTTCTGCCAACAGAGTAACTTGCAGCTGCAAGGGAAAAGCATTGGATTCAGAATCCCACTGTCATTCCAGCCCAGTCAAGGCAGACACGTTCCACCATCCAGGTGTGAAGCTGCCTCGTCAGGAGAAAGCAACACAGAAGAGTTCTTTTGTATTAGAAGTGATGTGGAGTTCATTTTCCCAGAGTGCTCTCCACACCATGTCACAATGTTGTTTGATAACATTTATGCTTACTGGCAATGATACTGTTTTATAAAACACACAAGTTACTCACTGTTTTATAAAACACACAAGTTACTCACAATAAGGCCTAACATTGCTAATTTTGCCTGGGCTCTCTTCTGTGTGTGGTTGACCTTAGGAGAGGCTGTTGTAGTGAAGAAGAATCCATCAGACTCACAGTAAACCTCTTTGTAGGCTGATTCAGTCATCTGCAATAGCAGAGATTATATTCCCATTTTAGATCTCCTACCCACTACAATTTTAAAGTTCAATGGCATTTTTTAAATTTCTTTCATCTAGATGCTTTATACAGAGCTTTCTCTATATCTCCCTGTACCTCTACGATATAAATGAATGCAGTGGTAGAAGCAAATGTATAATTTATGTACACATTTGGAAAAAAAACTATGGCTTGAAACTCAAAGGACACACTGACAGCCCTTGTTGGCCTGCTGCCCTAGCAGTCCTCTCAGATCCACTTGCAGTTTAAGCTTCTTTCAAGATAAAATCTTGCCCACAACTTGCATGGTGCTTTACTAGGGAGTGTTTCATGTCAGAATGTTAATTGTTTCTTGAGATTAAACATCACTCTCAATGTCTTCGAATAGCAACGGGAATAAAAAATGTTAGGAAATAATTAAAGAAAAAAGTGTTGAAATGACAACTGTGTTTTAGATTGTGCTGGTTTTCACCCCACACTGACTCCCTGACTGGCAATTCTTCAACCCAATGTTCTCTGAGTAGAACTGATGGCAGGAGAGCCCCTCCAGCAGCCAGAGGCTGTGCCATCCTGCAGTCCAGCTGGTCAGAGATGGCACTGCTGGGCTCCAGGGCTCCTGTGTGTGCATTACCCAACAGCCAAGAGACAGATTTCGGGTAGGACACACAAATCCGTGGTTCTGCCGTGCAGGAGGATGGAGAGAATGCTGCCCATGGCCTCTGGCACTACCTGTGATAATAACAGGATTCCATTATGGGCTTCATCCTGGGAGCCAGACTGACTGATTCCCTCTGTCCTGTACAACTCTGAGCCATCATCCCTCTCTGCACCAGGCTTTGCCCTGAGCATTAAGAACTCCATCCAATGGGTAACATATTGTTGGGGCTGCAAATATCTGGGCAGCACAGGGGGTACCACCTGCTATTCACTTCTTGAGCAGCTGCTGCTCTTGGCTCTTCCACAGCAGAGGAAGAGGAGGAGTAGGAAAGAACGAGCTTCTCATATCTGTGGTGGTTGTTCTCAGTGGATAATTGGTTTTCTTGTCCAGCAGCCAGCACTGATGCCATGCTATGCTGTGGGAGGTGTTCTCCTTTGGAAGGCAGGATTTTCTCTGCTCAGATGTTTATTAACTCTGCCAGGCCTGCTAGCCTGCCTCTGGCAGTGGGCAGGAGCATGATTTCCACAGGGGAATAATTAATGCACATTTGGTACCAAAAATTGTTTGGGGCTGGAGAGTTTGTGCTAGAGAGACTACAAGGGGTGATGAGAGAGGGGAAATGGAAATAGGAGAGAATACACCAGTGCCTGCAATGTGCAATTAAAACAAAAAAGGGAAATTATGTGGATAGCTACATAAATAGGCATATTTCTATAAGTCATACAAAAGAAACATAAGGATATGGTTTAACTTACAGTGACATGGCTAAACCATTAGCCTACTTCCTCTCTTTAATATAACATAAAATAATAATAATAAAAAATCCTTCCACAGCAAAAACTGTGGAAAGAACTCAAATTTGCTTCAGCCAAACAAATTTCTATCAGTGCTGGAATAACCCAGCCCCTGGATTAGTTCAGGGGAACCTGAATTTGGGAATTCTTCTGAATTTGTTGTGGATGAGGCCATTGTTTCCAGTTTAACTCCTCCAAGAAATGATTTGCTGCTTCTGGAAAGGGGCTGCAAGATGTGTCTAAGCCCTTTGTGCCCAAGGACACAGAAGAAGGCAAAGAGCTTGGTCCAGGGTTAAGAGGGGGTTCAGACTGGAGCTGGAATTAGTTACTCAGACATTATGTATCTAATATTTAGCATAATTTTCAATTGCCCAACAATTGCCAAAAATTGGCACCCGAAATTGGCAATGTTCAAGCAGAAAATAAAATGCACTCTGTGTAGTTAAATACCACACCAGACTGGTGAGAAATTCTGAGAAATCCTCAGCATCTAAGGCAGGATGAGATGTTTTTTCTGGGAGATAGTTTCTTCTTGAGTCCCAAAAGTGTGGCATGGGCAGCAAGAGGGGTTCTGGTGAGATTTATTTTAAGTGCATTGAAAAGGGGGCAGGTGAGGGGATGAGGGTGGTCTTCTCTGTCCTTAAATGCTCTAAATGAAAATCGAATTAAGGGTGGCAGCAAACCAGCTTTTGTAAGAGTTGCATCTTTTCAGTTAATCTTGTGGTGGGACCTTAGCTCAGAGAGCAAGTTTAGAAGAAAAGGTTTCATCAAGGTACAAAAATGAGTATTTTACATCACAAAGCTTGCATTATTTTCTTGGTGTCAAAGCAATTCTATCTTGATGGTCTGTTCAGGAACTAAAATTAACCTGTATTTTCTGACCTGTTCAAATGAAGGATATGACTAGAAAGCTCAGAATTTAAACAAAAAAGCGTGGGGTTTTTTTCTGTTTGTTTGTTTGTTTGTTTTTCACATGAAAATTGCATTTACAGTGCAGGGTAATTCACTGTTTTCAGTGTCTGCATTAACGTGGTCAATATGCCCAACGAGTATTTTTTTAATTTTGCAGACGAAAAATGTTGGTGTGTAATTTTTCTCATTTCTTTCTACTGATAAGCAGTGGTTCCATAAAAGCTGAAAAAAGAGATTGTTGGCTCTACAGCTTCCTAAAGGGAAAGGGAAGTTTTGAGAGAAAACTTTGAAATCTGACAATTAAGTTGAAGAATCCCCTATCAGGTAGCAATTTCCAAATACTAATTTAGGCACTCTGGTGATGGGTAGAGTCTTTAAGGACTGTGGGGATCTGTTTATTCTCTTGGCTGATAAATTGCATTAAGTCTCCATCAAGTTAAAGACATTTCTTCATTATATCATTTTCACATTTGCTGTGATAAAAAATGGCATCTGCAAGAATGTGTATGAGAGGAAAGGCAGTTCACAGGGGCTGCACCACACTGTCACTAGAACAAAGAAAAAATGAAGCTGGATCGGGGATAGGACAGTTCAGATCTGCAAGAGAAGCAGGAGGATTATGGAAAGCAGAAAAACCTATTTATGAGGGGTCTACTAATGACTGTGAACTTAAAAGTATTAAAAAGTCTCGCTGTTGATTATGTATTGCCCTGGTCATTCAGCTTTGTTTCAGGAATCCCTCAAATGTTGTTTGCTTGCTGCATCTTTTGATTTCTTCGCTTGTGTGAATTTTTTAAGTGAATGTTGCTCTGTATTTAGCTGGGACCTCGGTAAGATCTTTTAGGCTCTCTAATCTCTTTGCTTTCCTGCATCTTATCTAAGAGGAATCTTAATTGACATGACTGTAGGAGTGACTCAACCTAAAGCAGGGGCTTCAGTTTGCTTGGGCTTAATTCTCGGAGTCTGCAACCAAAACAGCTCCTGCTGTACCTTGGAAAAGCAAAGCTACTGCCAGGGCTGTGTATCTTGTCTGGCTTTTGAGGACAAGGAGTCCTTCTCACTAATAACTCTATCTGGTATCTTAATTGGTAAGTAAATGAATAAAAGATGTGTTTATTGCTGTGCAATGAGCTTGTTTGTTTTCCCTGCTGTCATTGATTTATTTTGGAGAGGGGAAGGGGACAAGTCTTTGAATTCATTTGTATCCCTCCTACATTTGAAAAGTTTTTAGGAGTCAGTCTTGCTGTCTGTGTATTTCCTCAAAATGGAGGCCAGAAGTACAGGAAACCTGAATTATCATAGTAAGGTCAAGTGTGGTGTGATAATGTTTCTCTAGATTATTCAAATTATCCAACTGTGTACCTGAGTGACTTATCATCAAAAGCAAAGAGCACTGACTGTTTCCTGTTATGATTTTAAAACTTGTCTCGTGCTAATGAACATGCTTGTCGCATTTGGTCCAACTCTAGGGCTAATAACTGCTTTAGTTTCAATCTGTAGCAAATCTGCTGGGTTTAGAGACCACAAAAACCCCACCAGGAACAGCAGCAACCCAAGTGGCTTCGTTTTTATTCCTTTCTTTCCACGCAGTTGTCGGGTTATGGAGCAGTGTCACCGCTTCTAAGGAGCGGCTTGTGTGACACACGATGGAGTGTCACTGCCAAGGCCCTTTGTCACACCCAGCCAGGGCCACTCAGCAGAGCAGAGGGGGTTTGCAAACCGAGAGCGCTGGTGTGGATGCCGCGTTCCTGAGCGGGAACCGCTTTGTGTTGCAGAGAGTTCGGCCGCTGGAAGGTGAACAACCTCGCTGTGGAAAGGAGGAATTTCCTGGGCTCGCCGCTGCCGCTCGCCCCCGAGTTCTTCCGGAACATCCGGCTGCTGGGACGGCGCCCGACCCTCCAGCAGATCACAGAGAACCTGATCAAGAAATATGGGACGCACTTCCTGCTGTCAGCCACCCTGGGAGGTAGGGCTCGGGCCCGGAGATACCGCGGATGAGTTTGCTGTGGCGAGTTTGGGGCTGTGCTGGTTTAAAGGCAAACCTGCAGGGGAAACGAGCTCAACTCAAAGGAGAGATTAGAAGTCAGAATAACAATTTAATAAAATAACACAATAAGTACGATTATACAGGCAAACAGTTGGTTTTGACCCACAAAACTCAAACGTATAACACAGCACCCTGGGGCATGAGCAGAGTGGTGTTGGTTGGGCCCCCTGAGTCCGAAGTAAAGGGAGAGGGGAAAAGAACCCTGTTGGTGAGAGTGCTGGTGCAGTCTGGTTGAGAGTGCTAGTCTGCAGTCTGGAGTCCCAAGACTCCAAGATTATCTATCCTCCAGTTCAGGCAGGAATGCCCAGTGCCTCCCTCAGGGCAGGGAGTTCCACACTGGGTGTGAGGACAGGAGCATCCTCCTATCTCACAGGCCTCTTAACACCCAGTTTACAGCCTGAGGGGTCAGGGCTGCTCTGGGCAGAGGGTGTAAATGGTCTATTGATACCAGTTTCTGGGCAATGGCATGGAAGGCTATAGAATACCCAGTTTGGGGTTACACCCATGCAGTGCTGAACTGGTCCCAGTTGTTCTAACTAGACTCCTTCTGCTGATGTTAAACTTTGCTTTACCGATGCTGTATAAACAGTTTCATTATGCACAAAAAGAAAAGAAATCCGGTTGCTAAGATTGAAGTGCTTCACCCCAGTTCCTCGTGTGCTTTGGGGGATGTTTCTCTGCACTGAGGTGGTTAAGGAGAGGGATGTTTTTTCTGTAAGAGGCCCTTGTAACAATTTACATAACAACAGATTACAAAAATATCTGGGTCCTTTACAGTCCTGCAGAAATAAAGCCAGAAAACCAGTATCAGCTATTTCCATGGAATCTTTGAACCCATGAGACTTTTAAACCATTTTGCTGGGAAATCCCTATTTCCCACTCTGCCCTTTTTAGAACTAGTTTCCAATTAACCAGTGGCACTGAGTTTTCAAAATGGGCTGATGAGGCTTTGCCATGTGATTCCCATTATCCTAATGGAATCTGCGTGTCTCAGTCCCCACAGACTAATTTGGAAAGGGTAGCCTGATGGATAATTGGGATCCAGTCACTGAATGGATTGAAGAAATCCAGTGAAGAGGCCTAATGTTCAAGGGAGAGCATAAATTGTTCCGAATGAGAGATAATTAGTACCTGTGATTACCCACCCAGGCATTACAGAATGAACTGACATTTCAGAAATGCAGCTTCATCCCATGGTGGGCGATTGTATTAAAGGCAATTCTGGTGACTGAGTGTCCTTCCAGCAGGACAGGCTCGTTGAAATCCTTTATTCACCTGAGGAATGGTTTTCTTTAATGCATCTCATGACTGAATCCCAACCATTTGTGAAGGAAATAAAAGCTTTCCTGGTCTGGCTGATAGCTGAGACCTGTAATGACCAAAATGGCTCACAGAGGCCACCTTTTGGGAGTGACCATCCTAGAAACAAGGTGAATTTCTGTCTTGCTGCAGTTGTTTTAAAAAATAAAGAGCTAATTCCTATTGTTATTTTGGGAACTGGTACCTCTACAGCAAATACATTCCCATTAGAATTTTAAGAACAAATTACACCTGTTGACCAGCAATTTGAAATAAAAATCCCATAAATTCTTTTAATTACTTTGAATATTTTTGCATGTGAATATACCTTCTTATAAAGGACTGTGTGTTCTCTTAAGTATATGACACATTTGCATAGAAAAACTAACTGCTGAAGAGAAAGGAAATGTTTATTAAAGTACAATAATTAAGGCTTTGCCTGCAGCATGTATCCTACTGCAAGGATTATTAAAGTTCTTTTTCAGTGTTGCTGGCTATCTGCTCATTACTAACTCATGTAACTAGCAGTACCTCAGCCATACAATGAAATTAATTTTCAAGGTGAAATTGGATCTAACAACTCCAGGAAAACAGTCTGACATGAGAATAACTGATCTTTAAAATCAAAGCACCGGTATCACACTGATCACAAAAGAGCTACAGAGTTGACACCCTTTAGGAGGCCTGGACCTAAGTAAAAACTAACACTGAAACGATATTTTTTTGAAGACATTTGAAAATTGGAGCTCAGACATTCAACATCCTCCCCAAAGTGTCAGGATTTGCTGCAGGGAAGCTGAGGGAGGGTGCCCTTTTCTCAGCCTGCTTCAGACCACCTCTCCATGCCACAGGCTTGCTCACATTCTCACTCATGGGGAGACAGAGTTGACTTCTGGGCTCTGTCCATCTTGACGAGGTGAAAGGGAGTTTCTCTGCAAACTTTGATGGGTTTTGATTTAGGTCCCTAGCCTGACATTATAGGCATGACTTGAGGCACACCTGCTGCCTTCCATTATCATTGGATGGGTGCTGAATACTTAAAAAAAATCGGTTCTATTGCAATAATTACAGGGAATTAGTGATTTCTAAGAGCTTTCATGAGGTAGCTAATAAACCCACACTTTCCTGTATGTGTTAGTTCTCATTTTTGGCTAGACTGAATGGGGATTCCCACAGATGCTTGTCCACACTTTATTAACATGTAATTAGATTTTTTTTTTTCCTTTCAGTAATGTATTAGTACTTACCCTTTAATTACAAGTTGTTTTATTGTGAAAGCTTTGTCACTTAGGCAGCTTGTTAAAAGCAGAAGACCAAACTGACTGTGCACAGTACTTTTAGTTAATGAATCCCCAATCATCTGTATTCATGGACAGAAAGGAAAAGTTGGCAAATGAATGAGGATGTGGTAAGATTTGTGTGCCTCTGTGACCGTTTGGCTCTCGTGGAGATCCCTTTTTGAGCATAAAGGGAACTCTTGCACGTGGTTGGTTGTGATCTGTTCCCAGGCCTTTCTTCACCAACACAGAAATACGTTCCTCAAGGGCACTGGGAAATGAGAACTCGGGGAAAAGGGTTCTGTATTTCTTCCTGCCACTTCCTTCTTTCTCATGGAAATTTTCTCTCGTGACATAAACCCACCTGTCCCTAATGGGCAGCTCCAAGCTGGCTGAAGGCCCCTGTGTGAGCTGGTGTGTGAGCAGGGAGTTCAGGGTGGGCTCATTCAACTCCTGCTGCCCCTGCGCTGGCTGTGGGCAGTGCCAAACCTGCAGGGCCAGGAGAGCTGCCTTTGGTTAAATTCCGTTCACTCCCGGGGGTGCTGGGTTGGGCTGGGCCATCCCCAGGAGGTGAGGAAGTTTCCTCCTGCCCTCCATGACAAAACTGTGAATACACAGCCCAGCCAACACTGACCACTTTCCCTCTAAGGGAAAAGCGAAAGTGGGGTCCTACCAGGGAACTCCAACCTTGAAGGTGAGAGAAGGGTCTACTGGGCAGCTCCCTGAGCATCTCATTCCCTCAGGCTTGCTTTGGGCAGGGAGTTGGACTGGATGGCTGCCAGAACTCCATTCCAACCTAAATTATTGCCCAACTCTGCGAACTGTGTTTCTAAATTCTTCATCAGCGTTCAGCTAGAAGTTCCAAAAACCAAAGGTTCTCCTTTGAATGGGAGACAGCACACAGCCTTACGTTTCCTCCTTTTGTTTTGCACTGATATTTTTTTGCCTGCATGAAACAGTGATGGTCCAGTTGGCTGGAACTGCATTTTAATGGTTTGCAAAAAGTCGTGTGCAGCAGTGAGTTCAGAGCTGGAGGGTATTCAGGAGCCTGGGGCCCCACTGCAGGAGAAGTGTAAGAGGACAAAACCAACAATGAATCTCACCTTAAGGTGGATTATCTTAAATGATGACTTAATGAGCCTAAACGATTCACTTTAATGTTGTTCCTACATATAAAGGCTATTTAGCAAACCTACAGAGTTGGTGATGAGATAATTACAGAAAATTAGCATACCACAATGAAATGACAGGCCCCTTTTTCCAGGCATGTGGGTGAACACTCAGAGAGTGGTCTTGATGATCTGGGAGGTCTTTTCCGACCCGGTTGAGGAAATAGCCCCTGATACTGTGGAAGGCTTTGAGAATGGGAATAAGAAAAGGTGGTTTTGTCTTTACAACAGACAGTGTTAGCAGGTTTGGGCAGATCAGCTCGACCCCAACTTCTTGTGATTTTCCTCTCCACTGATTCCAGCCCTGCCAGTGAGTGAGAGTTACACCTTTGCTGCTCTGGGAGTGTCAGGTTTTCTGTGCCTCATTAATATTCCTCTGGAGCTGTGTAGTACTCTGCCTGCAGAGATGGGGGGGAATTGTCAGGTGGTGTAAAACAGTGAATCTGAATGAATTCTGAAGGATTTATTAGCACTTTCACTCAGTGCTGCTGTGACCTAGGCTTTCTGTAATGCTCCTTTCAAGGTAAGATACAAACTATTGGCAAATATGAGAGGGAGAGGACAGTCTCAAATGGCTGATGTGAGAAAGAAACTTGAAAATCTTGCATCAGACTTGCAAATATCCCCCCCTCTGGGGATGGAACTTTCCCAGCATTTAAGATTATGGAAGCCAAGGGGAAGAAAAAAAAAAAGCACAAAATATATTAGCTTTCTTCTCCTGCCTCCTCAATGAAGAAAACAATGAAATCCTCGAGCAGATGGTTTGTGTGGAATTAATGTTCCCTGTTATTCACCTGAACCATGGCAATGATACCACATCTGGCCTGGCATGAATTTATATCAGTTTGGAACCTGTGCATTTCCATCAGCACCTGCTGAAGTTTGGGAAAATGACCTGATAAGACCCTAACAGTCCATTTGGTGATCCAGCCAGGAAGGGATTTTGCATGAGCACTAAGGTAGTAGCTGAGGTATTTTATTTAATCAGAAACAGGCCAGAACCCCTCAGGACTTTGTAAGTCCTGTCTGTGTGCAGACAGAGCCCTGGGTGGGCATCTGAGGGTGGTGCTCAGCTAGATCTGCCTTTGAGTGTCATCCTTTTATTCCTGTTTCCTCTCTTTCTGACTGAAGGGGTGAGAGCTGCTTGGATCACTGCCTTTTCCTACCACTACCCAGTCTACAGATGAAAATATGAAAGATCAAAGCCTATAAACCCTTCATCATTACAAAGATGTGGGTACAGGCAAACAACCTCTCAATAATTGAGGCAGAAAATAGCACTAAGTATTTAAATCATATGAATATGTATTATTATGTATAACAAAGTATATTTACTCTTTCAATAGATGGCTATATTTAGTTACAGTTGTTACAGCATTATTCCAATGCTACCATGTTGACAGTGGTTTGCATTTTTAATTTAAATAATTCCTGAATATGTTCTTAAGATGCACACAAAATTAATTTCTAATTTCTAAATGCCATTTACAAACTGTTGTTTAGGAGTCTTACATTTAAATGGCCAGAGATATATCGGGGTAAATTTCTATATATATTTTTTTATTTCATATTTCTTAAAAAAACCCAGCACGTGGAATAACTTTCTCAGCTCAGGAGAGTGGCTGTCAGTGGGAGCCTCTCCATGGCCATAAAGCATCCGTGCAGTGACTCTGCTAATTTCTGGAACCAGTCAATCCTTGGATTACGTGGCATCATTTTGTGAGCATAACTGAGTGTTTTCATGCTATTTCCTTTAAACCTGAGAAAGTGAAGTTAACTGGCTCTTGAATTTCGTGCTGGAGAGTAAATTCTGCTTGAAGAGCTTGTGAAAAGCACAGCTGGGAGAATTCCATGCTGAGTAATCACATTTTCTTAGTATTCACTGTCATTACTCCTTTTCAGTTCTTAAAACCCGTAACTTTGAGTAGTTTTCTAAATCACACTCGGTTTTTTAGCTGATGTTTGGATGTCTCCTTAGCCTGTTTCATGGTGGCAGACTGTAACCAGTGGAAAACAAGATTCAGCCACGTTTTCAATGTGACAAAAGAGCCTCTTCTGGCGTGGGTTTCGTTTTCTAGAAATTAACTTCAAACTCAAATTGTCTTTCCCAAATCAAACCTGAGTCAGTGGTGTTAATTCCCAAACCCAGGAGTTCTGGGTGCAGTTCTGCAGGGATGTGGGTGCCTGAGCACCAGTGTATGGGGCAGTTCTTGGGTTTTTAATCCACCTTTTCTAACAGGAGCTAAATTGGCTCTGACAGATGAAAAACTCTGTCAAAACTCTTCTGAACAGCAACTATTTTTGAAACCCACCTGATTGCACAGGTACGAGTGCCTGGGAATGGCAGTGCTGTGGACTGCTTGTGTGAGATTCCACAGAAATGCCATGCAGGAATTTTTGAGGAGGAAGAGCTTCTTCCATGCTCACACTGAAGGCCCTTCACTGCAGCTGCCTTTGCTCAGCCTTGGGAGATGTGAGTCAAAGTAAACATTCAAACCCACTTCAACCTGGTCACAAAGGATGAAAAACTCTGTCAGGGAGTGGGACTGAAGCTGCAGGGCTGGGGATGCCAAGGGAATCCTGCCTGCCAGAACACACCCACCACCAACTGCCATGGAAACCATAGGATCAAACGGGGCCGGCTTAGTAGGATGATGTGACAACTGTGATGGGGTTTAAAGGCTGTTTTCCTGAGACTTTCTAGTCAAAACAACACAACACAACACAACACAACACAACACACAAATGCTTTTTCAAGGTTGGTTTGTTTGTTTTTGAAATGGGAATTTTTATTGCGGTTTCGCTCTCTGCCCCCCGGAGAGCAGGGGATGGGAAAATCCCTGGAGTTTTTTTTGACAAAAAACCAACTTAGTTCTGCTAAGTTTTATTATTAAAACAAACTCTGTTTTAATAATAAAACTTAGCAGAACTCTGTTGAAGTAGAAGTCATCTCATTATCTCTGCTAATGACTACACAGATCAATCAAAAGTGTTTATACCAGAGAAAGATGGGGTGGATGCTCAGAGGGCTGGAGCAGCTCTCCTATGGGCACAGGCTGAGGCAGCTGGAGGTGTTCAACCTGGAGAAGAGAAGGCTCCAGGGAGACCTTATTGCAACCTTCCAGTGCCTAAAGGGGCTTATAAAAAGGGAGGGAGAATGACTTTCTACATGGACAAATAGTAACAGGACAAGGGGGAATGGTTTTAAACTAAGAGAGAAGAAATTTAGGGTAGATGTTTGGAAGGAATTGTTGGCTGGGAGGGTGGGGAGGCCCTGGCCCAGGTTGCCCAGAGAAGCTGTGGCTGCCCCTGGATCCCTGGAAGTGTCCAAGGCCAGGTTGGACGGGGCTTGGAGCAACCTGGGCTAGTGGAAGGTGTCCCTGCCCGTGGCAGGGGGTGGGATGAGATGATCTTTAAGGTCCCTTCCAACCCAAACCATTCCATGGTTCTGTGGTATCAGAGAAGGCAACATCAGAACTCAGAGGGGTAAATACTGTGTCAGTGACTAGATCAGGCCATGCAAATTGGGTGCAAAATTTAACTAGGAGATTTCTCTCCAGGTTTTCTCCTCTTCCAGAGGTCTTAGCTAGTGTGTTTAGAATAAAGGGGTTTTTGAAAGCTCAACCACCTTTCTAGTAGAAAGATGAGTTGTAAGGGCCAAGAAAACAAGCACTCAAAGCTGCAGAAAATCTCTGAAAACAGAGGGGGGAGAGAAGTTTTCAGGTTCTTTGTTTTTTCATTATCATAGAACCACAGACTTGCAGAATGATTTGGGTTGGAAGGGATCCTTGGACCAGGCTGCTCCCTCTAACCTGGCCTTGAGCACCTCCAGGGATCCAGGGGCAGCCACAGCTTCTCTGGGCAACCCGTGCCAGGGCCTCCCCCCCCTCACAGGGAACTCTTAACATCTGTTCTAAACCACATCTTTACAGCTCCACGAACAGCTGCACCAAGCCCACAGCCTCTGGCTCAGCTCTCTGCCCACTCCATTGCTTTTCATCCCAGGAACACCTTTCCTGCTGGCTGGATCCCACGGCAGGCTGTGCCAAGGCGGGTTCTGTCGCACGGGCAGAGCTGAAAGCCAACGGTGCTGGAGCCTGGATGTGGTTTTGGTGGCACATTTCTCTCGGAGTACAAGCCATGAGGGTCTGCTGTGCTTTCCCAGTCCTCTGCACAGATGCAGCACAGTGTGACAAATGTCCCACCTGGCCACAGCCCTGGCACTGCCTGATGGTGCAGTGAACCCTGGGCACAAATCTGTGCTGGTGCCACGTGCCCATCCCTGCCCTGCCAGGCACCTGGTCTGCTTTGCAGGAGGTTCTGGCAGAAGTTAAGTAAAACATGAACCCGTGTCTGACTATTACAGCAGAAAGATTGGATAACTGGGCGGGAGAATCCTCGTATTTATGGATGCTGCTTTAACTCCTGGTTCTTCGGAGCTCCAGGCAGTGAATCCCTGCATTGATGGCTGTGTGCACAGCAAAAAAAAAATGACCCATTATGACACTACAGGAGGAGAAGTGTGAGTGTGGTGGTGGAAACTGAGGGAAGCTCCAGCTGGAATAGCCACCTGTCCTGGGCACAGCTGTCCCTTCCAGGACAAAAGGAAGAGACTGGACAAGGCCCTTGCAGGGCTAATTAGATAAAAGGCTCCTGGGTAATGGCAGTTTTGCCTTTCTGAAGGGCCTGACTGTCCTCTGAATTTCTGAGAGGCTGGGAAGCACGGAAGGTACATTGGGGAAAGGGGAGTGTGCTCATGTTAATTAAAGACAAAGGAGCTCTGTGAGCCAGACTTTGCTGACAGATGTGCTCCCCTGCACGGAGGCAGGAGCGTTCTGCACTCAGCACTGCTCACCACCAGGATTATCTCCCTCTAAGGATGATGTCATGTTTTCATCCTGCATTTTATCCCTCTCCAGCTATTACTTTTTGGCACATAAACTCGTGTGAAGTTGGCATCCCATCCCCTGCAATGGGCACAGTGCCACTGTGGCAGATGGGTGAGCAGTGAAACGAGCACAAGTGGCAAGTCAGACCCTGTCAGGGCAACTTCCTTTCCAGGAACAAGGAAATGGCATTCAGTGGAGTTGCTCAGCACCTGAACTACAGATATAATGACACTGTAATGACAGCATAATCCATTCCTGAGCTAAGTTTTGAAGAATGCCAGTTACCAAACCCAGGCTCAAAAAGTGAGAAAAGTGGTTTTGTAGTGACTTCGGACATAAATTGCACAGAAGAAAATCCTGAGTCAATAAATTACTTTTCTAATTTTTTTTCCTGAAGTAAGGAGTTTTGCCTAAACCCTTTACTAAATGAATGAATGCTTGCTTAGCCTGGAACACAGGTAAAAGTATTCATGAACTAGACAATAAATGTGGAAAATCTGTCGGTATTAGACGGTCTAATCTGGAATGGTTCCTCAGAACTAATTCAGTTAAGCGAGTCAGATTTTTGGTTTTCAGTAATCCTACAGAAATTAAAGTTTCTGACTTCAACAGTATTGATCCATGTCCCTATAAAGAGAGAGGAAGTGAAAAATCCACCACGGAAGATGCTGGATCTTCTCTTTGCTTTTGGAAAAGCACAGACTTTCCAAAGATCCGATACTTTTCAGCCATATAAATCTGGTTTAAGACAAGTGTTCTATCACATTTCGGGCATTTTAGCATTGCTGAATTCACTAGAAAGCACAGGGTTGCTTATAACCAGTTGTAACCTTTCTTCTGATATCAGCTATGATACAAAAGAAAGAAAGAAACAAACAAAAAAAGCAGAGTCTTGTGTATTTACACTGGTTTCATTTTCTTTTACACCAGCATTAAACACTGTAAAACCTGTTTAAATGTATTAAATGTATTAAACCTTGGAAATAAACATATTTTTTTATGTGATCCTGTGGGTTCTCTCCGTGCTGCTGGGTGTTGCTGATGACTGCTTGGGGGTTCCCTTGTCTCCCTGCCCAGGAGAGGAGTCACTCACGATTTTCGTGGACAAAAGGAAGCTGAGCAAGAGGTCGGAAGGGAGCGACCCGGGCACCAACAGCTCGGCGGTGACGCTGGAGACGCTGCACCAGCTGGCAGCCTCCTACTTCATCGACAGGGACAGCACCCTGCGCCGCCTGCACCACATCCAGATCGCCTCCACTGCCATCAAGGTAGGGCAAAACCCCCCGCAACAACCTTCGCACCGGCTGCTGCCCCCGGGGGAAACGGGGCTTGATTAGCAAAACAAAAAAAAAAAAAAAAACCACAACAAACCACTAATTAAAAGAATAGTTCCTAGCAAAATGATGGATTTTTTTATTCCGAGCTTTTTCTGACCCGAATCGAAGCGTTCGATTTACAAGGAAGATTTTAGTTTAGAAGAGGGTCTAAAGATGCAGCAGTGACGTTAGTCTTGGTGAATGGCACAGAATTGGATTGATGCACCTTCATAGCAGTGTTTGGTCATTGAGGCAACCTCATGTACACCTGTGCTCAGTAACTGCCTTTATAGACACATTTCTATTTTTCTTTCTTTTCTCTTTTTCCTCTTTTTTTAATTTTTTTTTTTAAATGTAGCTATTGTACTCCTGTGCCTGAAACATTAATTTTATTAGTGTTTGGTCATCGAGGTAACCCCATGTACATGTGTGCTCAGTAACTGAGTTTATAGACACATTTCTATTTCTCCTACTTCTTTCCTTCTTTTTCCTCCTCTTTTATTTATTTATTATTTTTTTTTAATGTAGTTATTGTACTCCTGTGCCTGAAACATTCTCTTTATTAGTGTTTGGTCACTGAGGCAACCTCGTGTACACGTGTGCTCAGTAACTGCCTTTATAGGCACATTTCTATTTCTCCTACTTCTTTTCTTCTTTTTCCTCTTCTTTTATTTATTTATTATTTTTTTTTAATGTAGTTATTGTACTGCTGTGCCTGAAACATTAATTTTATTAGTGTTTGGTCACTGAGGCAACCTCATGTACACGTGTGCTCAGTAACTGCCTTTATAGACACATTTCTATTTCTCCTACTTCTTTCCTTCTTTTTCCTCTTTTTTTCATTTTTTTTTTTATGTGGTTATTGTACTCCCGTGCCTGAAACATTAATTATTACTGTTATTTTTTTTACTGCCCTTTGGAACAATCTGGAGCTCTTGGCTCTACAGCTTTAGGGAGAGGTGTTGTTTTCTGCTAGGAATTTCTCTTAGCTCAGTTTGTCAGTGAAAGCATTCTGTCTACTGACTCTGCAGGTCACTCATAGGAAGTCTCCTCACAGGAGGATGCTTGGCTAAGATCAGAGTCCCCCAGGTACAGTATAAAGCAACAATTTTCCTTTGGAGCAGCTCTCTAGCCTTATGTTGCTTATTTGAAATAACCTCTGTCGGTCCATTTCCAGCATTGAAGAGCAAATAAAATTTTAGCTTGCAATTGAATATGCAGTAATTATGGAAGCCTTAATGTAAAATGTGATTTAGAATCCTTTCTGCTCATTGGATCTTTCCACTGGTAACCAAGATCTTCACTAAAGACCAGCTGAAGCCAGATGTAATTTCCAGCTACCTTGGCTGTTAGTCAAGCCAATATGAATTTAGTTCCCTGGAAGTGCCTTTACAGGGAGAAGGGGTTGACCAGAATTTGTGGATTGACAGCACCTGTTCAGTTTGGCTGCTGGTGCATGGAGGATATTCCTCCTGTCCCATCCATCCAGGAATGGTGGCAGGGCAGCTCACCCAGCTGGACTGTACCATACCAGCAGGGTTGTTTATATTTTAGGAAGAGAGAACTCAGAGTATTAATAATGTTTCATGTAACTCATCCTCTTCCTAGGAAGAATATAACCATCCTTTTGGGAATGTGTATCTGAATAAAACAAACAAAAAAAAACCCCAATATGCTATATGGAACAGAAAAGACTTAAAGCACAAATCAAAAGCCATGATATTTGCAGTTAAATCAGAGCACTTCAGTGCACAGAGGAGATCTGCCACTCCAGTTCCTGCAGGTTTGGACTTCGACATGAGCAGGAATAATTTGGTTTGCTGTTTGACTAGTTGGTTTGTCACATTTCCTGGGGCTGGGCAATCTGGAACTGTGACAGGAGTGGGGAAAAAAAATTGCACAACTCTTTGCACAGCAACATATTTGGGGACTGTAGTGTCCAGAGATGGCTTTTCTCGTGGCTGGACACCCCTAAAACATTATTGGAGAAGAGAGATTAAAAAGACACTCTCTTTCTTTCCTCCTCCCCCCATAACCAATATTTCTTCCTTTTTTTCCCCCCCCCAAATCAGTATAAGACTCCCTTTTCAAGTCAAGCTACATCACTCTCACACCTCTTTCTTTCTCTATTCATATGAAAAAAATGGCAGAAGGATAATATTTATAAACACCACAGCATATGTTCTAAGCAAGTTACCACGTTCATTCTGTGTCCTTTCTTGTGATTTTTTTTGTTTCTCCTGTTTTTTCTGTGTTTTAGGCTGTCTGGTTTTGTGCAGTGTAAACCAGGAACACCTTAATACGATTTAGCGATCATTTATTTATCAACAAAAAAATGTAAAAATAACAATTTGGAAGGAAATATTATCTACAGCACCATGAAATAGTAAGAAAAAAAAATATAAGCATTCAGCAGCAGAACAGAGTCTTGAAGCTGCCTTAAAGCACCCCCAAGGATGGATTTATTTAGCACAGGAAAGAGATGTCTGTTTTCCTAAATTCTAAGGATGTCTCTTTAGAAAGCAACACATAATGAATAGTTTTTTCTCGCTTATGGAATTGAAACAATTAATACTGGAGAAAGTCTTATCTTCTTTGTTCAAAGTCACCGAGATATGTGATTGCTGAATTTTCTTCTCACAATTCTTGTGATATCATTTTGTGGGACTGATGGAGGAAGACAATATTTTGATAAGTTCTGTAATTAAGCTTTTCTATCAAAAAATGAAGTTGTCACAGAGAAAGGAAAGCATTAAGAAGAGGAAAGTGAGAATTAACATTAAAGCCTTCATATTTAGTTTTTATTTATCTAGTGAAAAGCAACACTATTCATAGCAAAACCTGCTAATGTGCAGTATGAGGAAAGGAGCGGGAGAGATGAATCTGATGAATCAAGTTTGTTAATCAAATTTGCCTGTAATCAAGTTTGTTACTGTGACATAATTACCCTTAAAAGCAGCCCTGAGGCTTTGCATTAATCACACAGACAATACATTGCTTAGTCCACATTTAAAAAGGTAACATCATCCTGTTACAACATCACCTGACTGGAAATCAAAATGTCCATGGGAGAAACCCATAGCTTGTATCAATATTTAACTTATTTAACAGTCCCTGAACGTGCATTCCTTCAGTATTGTATTAATTCATGCATTTTAGTGTAAGGCCTTGGGCTCATGTGCTAAATCAACAGTTTGGAGCCTCAGGGGCCTCACTGGAAACTCCCCAAGCTCCCGAGGGCTGGGCCTGGTTTGCATGAACATTTCCACCAAGGAGCATCCCGGTGTGTTTGAAATATTCCAGGTCCTTTGAGGAGCCTTTTCCCGTGACAATTCCCTTCAGGTGCAGGGATGGCTGTTAGTTCTCCCTGTTGACATCCCATGAGGGTGGTGGGGTGTGCTCTAAGAAAACCCTGGCCAGTTGTGGCAGCAGAACAGGGATGAAGGCAGGGAATTCTTCCCTTTCCCCGGGGGGTGTCGTTAGGAGAGACATTCCCAGCTCTTCCCACAGGGTGCTGGTGGGACACAAGCACAGCCAGGCTGGTTTGTGCCCACTGAAGGTCCCACCACAGCTGGAGGCCCAGGGGAAGGTGACACCTTTTCTACAGAAAACCCACGGTGGTTACACAGTAAATTAAATATTACTGAACGCTCTCACTGCACCCTGCAGAATTAGTAACAGAGTTGTGTTAGAACACGGCCATTAATAAAGTGAGGCTGTTACAGTATTTGTCTCTTGGAGGATTACAGTATTTTTCTTTTGGAGGATATCACCTTCCATCCCAGAATTCATCTCCTTTCATGGGAGCTGGGCAGGGAGACCACAGAATACGTGTTATTTTAGGGTCCAAACAGCTGTAGGACAGCCACAGTGCAACAAAAGAACAGGAGGCAACAGAAGAACAGATGCATAAATTGAATTTTCCACCAGCTATTTACAGCCAGATTACAGCCCATTTATTCCATCTGAGTGAGAAAGAATAAACATCCCTGAGAATGTGCCCTCTAATTTCAATTAAATTTTATTGTGCAATTTGCTTTTTACTTTTCCCCAAACACTTTTTTTTTTTTCCTTGCTATGAGAGATTTAAGCATTTTGTTGTCTTTGAAAACTTTCGATTACAATGAACAGGGCTCTATTGTGATGGTAACTATATCTGATTATCCATAATTAACCCGTGAATGACTCATGGTGGGCTGTTAGAAAGGAAACTTAAGTGTAATGAAATTAGTTTCTCACTCAAAACTCAGCCTGAAATACAGACCTTTTTTTTTTTTTTTGGTGTGTGTGTTTCTTTGTTTTGGAGCTCCCTTGATTCAATATTTTCTTCTTTCCTGTTTCACATTTGAACGTGCTTTTCCGTGGGTTCCAGCAATTGCTGTAATCAAAAGCAGAAATGCTGAAATACTATAAAGCCACGTGCTTTTGTCAGGTTTCTGGCAAACTCAAAATCTCACTTGTTTGCCCAGTTTTGTACGAACAGCCAGTTGTTTGGAAGCTTTTGAAATCCAGATCTTGAACCCTTCTTGCCCTCATTTTCTCAGTTCAGTCTCTGCGTAGAATTTAAGACTGTGCAGTTGAGAAGCCTCGTAAACAACCAAATATTGAGAAACAAAATTTGCCCAGCGACAGCTTTACGCTGTAAAACCACAGTTAGAAACATTGGGCTGAGTAGAAACAAAGCCCTGTGATGGCTTGGTGATGTGGCTTCAGGAAAACCTCAGGACAGATTTTCCAGGACAGGTGTTGTTCAGGACCATTATGAAACTGGGAGATCAGAACTGCCTCCATCCCAGACCAAAGCTTGGAGTTTTTCAAAGGGGGGAGTTAAAAATTAGGAAATGCGCAGAAATTGTGATCTCAGATCTCCGCCCCTCAGGAAATTTCTGTGAGAATTGAATGCTTTTGCAGGTTTCTTTAGAAATTCCACTCAATACTAAAAGCTTCACAAACCCAGCTCACTATTTCTAAAGCTAGAATTAGCTTTTCAAATTTAAATTTGAATTTAGGTCATTATTTAATCTTACCAGAAGACCAGGGACCTGCAATTAGACCCTGGGCATCACCCTTCAGGTAGTGAAGAAGTCTCTGTCCCATCTTCTACAGCACAGCACAGGGTTTGTGTTTGTCTCATTGTAAAAATGAAATACAGGAGGTTTTATAGATTTTTCTCTGGAAGCTGTTGGAAATCTTTGGGTTAAATTCATCACGGGTGTAATGAAATCTTGTGACTGCCACGGATTGTTAACTAATTCTAAGAACACCCTAAATATTAAGGTTAGGGTTTTATTTCCATATCTTATTGAGGAATTTAAGGTGATGATATTAATAACAAGTTTAAGTCATTTGGACAGCTGAGTTTTAATTCATCTGAATCTCCAGGGCTGCTTTCTCTGAAGGGGGACAGAGAGGTGAACTCCTCAGTGGGTAAAGCAACAAAAAAGGAGAGATCATACGACATGATAAAGCAGAACAAATTGAAGGAGTCTGGTATTATATTAGTTATTTAGTTTAGTCAAAAGAGAAGAGTAAAAAAAAACAAAGCCAGGGAAATAAAGACTGCCAAACCCTGAGCAGGCTATAAATATCCATATGTAAATGAGAGACCTTAACAGCACTCACACAACACTTGCCATCACAGTTGTCAAAAACCTATAAACAATTCATATCACAGTTCTTTAAATGTCCCATATTCTCCTTTTTTTCCCCCCCTAAAACCCCTGAAACTAAAGTAAATAAACCCAGAGGATGGAGCAGGGTTTTAATACTGAGAGATGCACAGTGAACAGATTGAACAGTGCAGTTAGAGCAGAGCACTCCAGCACGGATTTGGAGGCACTCAGATTTGTATGGATTTTAATTTGATCTTTATTCTGGCTGGGTTGAGAAACTTGAGCACTCTGCCTGTCCTCCGCTCTCTAATTGGCAGCTACTGCCTGTCAGCAGGTCAGAGAATGTCAAGCAAGGACTATAAAATTCACAGAACATTTCCCTGCCTCTGAACTCTCAGAAATACAAGATATCGTGTATCAACAGCTTGTATGAACACAAAGGTCAGATTAGGAGGAATATCTCAGAGGAATAGAGACTCTGAGGCAGAAGAAATCAGAGCAGAGAACAATAAAAGGCTGTGCCAAGTTTTCCATGTACATGTTATTTTTTCCTAGAGAATTTTTGCCCATAATACATTTTTACGTGTTTGCTGTTATAGTTTAGGATTCAGTTGGCAACCATCCTTTTCAATCTGTCCACTTAGTGTGAAAAAAACCCTGAAAACATCCTTTGTATGAGAATCCTTGGTAGGTAACTGGCACTGAGAGTCACATCATTGCTGTCTTCTGCACTTCACCCTCATTTCTGTCTTGTAGACCTCCAGAGGTGCTTCAGCAGGATTTCCATGTCTGACAGCAAAACTGTAACCTAATCTCTTACAAGATGACACATATAATGCCTCTCTACACTGTAGCAGGAGCTGGGTTTAAGAAAGGTTTCATTATTCACCCAGGGGACTTTCTGTACTATGGAGCGATCTTTACTTTCAGATCTTTAATGTCTTAAAGGTTGGAAGTTTCATCACTGTTCCCTAGACTTTGTAACTGAATCGAGTGAGTAAAATAACAGGTGTTTCTGATTTTGCCTGGTGAGATTCTGACCTTTTTTGATGAACAAACTCCACTGACGTCAGAGTTGAGATCAGAGTTTCACAGTTCAGCCCCAGCCATCTCTTCCCAATCTATCAAAATATTGTTCATTATCTCTGTAGATAAGTAATTTCAACCCTCTCATTGCCAGGGAAGAGTTCATACATTTCATGGTCTTTGGGTATTTTTCCTTTGATTTCTATTAGAAGTAATATAAAAATAAATAACACCCCCCCCCTTTTGTGTCACCGTCACAGTAATTCATAATTTTCCAATATTTATACTAATTCCACCAAATGGAGGATATGTGTATGCAGTCTCCCACCAAATAGGTAGATTTGTAAGTAAATTTAATTGTATCTTCTCCAGGAGCATCTAGAGCCTTGAAAAAGAAATCTCGTGTTTTTCCTTCAACTTTTCATGAAATCCTTAAGGTGTAAAAATAAGTTGACAATAACAGAGAAAGTGCTTTGAAGGGGACCATTAAAATATTTTCCCTGTCATGCTTTAGTCCACTTAAGAACTTTGTTCTTACTCTGGTTCCCTGTCTGAAATCTGACATTCACAGCAATACTGAGCCATTTGTATCATTGTCAGAAAGAAGCAGCCCATGTTCCTTCAAGCACAGCAATTTAGAGACTTGGTTAAAGAATGGTGCTAAAATGTGTGGGTCTGCTTTTCTGACTCTGATGTTGGTTCACACTGGGGAGGATCTGTCCTTCCTTGATGAAAATGCACAAAACTGGCAAGCCTGCAGTGTGTGATTTAATTCCTACCCTGCTATCACAGTGTAATGGCTTAGAAAGAATTGTGCACTACAGGCAAGATAAACTTTCTGAGAAGTAAAAGGGCATGAAGAAAATACAGGGGGACATGTGAATTTACACATATTTACTTATGTACGACATTTAATTGAAAACAACTCCTGTCAACAGGTTTTTCACCTCCCACATCATGAAAGGAGCTGGACACTTGGATGCCTAGAAATGCCCTGACTCACATGTCAGTCTGCATGGAAACAAAACAAAACCTGCTGGTGGTTGAGTTCCTTTCGATTCTGAGCAGAACAAAGTCCTTTCACTCCACAGGACTCTGCAGTCTGGATAATAAGTGCTGCTCTCTTTTCATATGTTACCCCTTTTTCCTTCTGAACTTCCCTCTTTCCCTAAATTCTCATGCTCACAGGAGCTCGAGCTCTTTCTTTTTCTGGGTTTTTTTTTGGTGGAAGAAATGCTCCTGCCCTTCTGATGCCTTGTTCTTTGCCCTTGGCGTTGTCTCATCCATGTCAGGACCAGAAAGAAATGAATAAAACCCTTGGACAAGATTCTACATTCCAAACATCTTTTGCAAAATTCATATCAATGCAAGACCCATAGTAGGACACATTAGTGCACGTTTTAATGAACAGATCTTGATATCTGATGGGTCTTTCTATTCCCACGAATCAGGATGATTTGAAGGATTTACCAGCTGGGCACAGCAGTCTGTCTGGATAACATTGCCCTCAGAGCCTAATTCTAAGAGCAGGCTTCTGTGCATTTAAATATCTCTTTTTAGCTTGTTCACGAAATAACAACGTTGAGAATCGCTCAGTTGTTGGCCAAAACTTTCCAAAGAGCACTCAGCTTGTTCACCCACAAGTCTTTCAGGATGGTGCATGAGCTCAGGTCCAAGAGCAGAGTTTGATGAGCCAGGCTCAATGCCAGAGGTATTTCCACCTGCCAAAACCATGGAAATGCCCGTGGTGCAAATCCACAGTGTTCCACTACAGGCAGTGTTGATTTGCACTGGGGAGGATCTGGTATTTTCTTGATGAAAATAGAGGATCTCAGTATGTCTGCAGGGGTTTCCCACCCAGCTGTAATTCCCATCTCTCCAAATGGCTTTTATGTTTGAATTCTTTGTGTTCCAGCTTCCTAATGGTCTCTATTACTGTAAATTTGCAGAAATACCTGAGTTGCATTTGCTGTATTTGAAGTTATGAATATTTTGATTATTTAATCAAAGTCAGCACATTTATGAATTCAGTTTTTGCTTTTATTCTGAGTAAGACTTTAAACTGATTGGAAGATGCCTCTCAGACGTGATGCAGTTTTGGACAGAGAGATATTCTTTCATTTGAGTGTTCCTTAAAAATTTAAGGGATATGATCTTTCTCCTCATGTATTTTGACAGACCAAATCTAAAAGATCAGACTTCTGGATACAGAACACAGCTACCAACTCTCATTTCCAAAACATTTTGACTGAACTGTGAGACCTGGATACAGCTCTCCCTTCCAAGCTGTAGCAGACAGGCAACAGAATTATTTGGAATACAATTGGTCTCAGAGGGAATAAAAAGGGGAATTTATATTATTTTGGCAAAAATATTAGTAGCCTAAGGTTTCTTTGCAACCAAACACTTTTCTATTATATGGTTCTTCACTTGCAAATCTGAATTTTTCCTCTTGACTTGACTTTCCCCGTAATTTTTATTTTATCTACAATAGTGCTTATTATCACAGCAACAAAAATTGTTACCTGAAAAGTAATTTTTACTTATATACATATAATTGATAATTAGAAGGGTTGTTTGGTTCACAGTGGAGAGCTCTAGGTAGAACTGTGTGAATATTTGTATCTTGATCAAATATACCCTCAGGTGTATTTACCCTCCTCTCAGGCTTGCAGCACGTTGTCCTAACACAGGAGGTTTACATCCCAGATAAAACACCTCCTTTCCCACTCATTCTTACCTGGTGCTTCCTCAACTACTTCTGTCTGCAGCCAGGCTGTAAATGCTGATGGTTCTGCATTCCAGACTTAGCAACTGGAATAGCAACAGAGAGAACTGGGGAGAATTTTTTTCTGCTCTGAATAATTTCAGTACGAAGATTAAACGTGGTAAATGAGAACCAGTTTTCTTCTTTTCTGAGCCCTGGGGTTTAAACTGTTGGCAGATAAGCCCTGAAATTATAGAATCCCTCAATGGTTTGGGTTGGAAGGGGGCCCATCCAGTGCCACCCCCTGCCACGGGCAGGGACACCTTCCACCAGCCCAGGTTGCTCCAAGCCCAGTCCAACCTGGCCTTGGACACTTCCAGGGGAATGGTTATGGGCATTGTTCCTTTAACTCACTTAAATAGTTTAGAAAACATCAATATATGTGCAGGCATCAGAACAGATTGAACACTAATCTGTTTGGTTCACTGTTCTTCAGCTGATTCGATATTGGCCTTTGGAGTTTCAAATGCAATTGCAGATAAATGTTTGAAGATGCTTTTTTTTTCCCCATCAAATAATAAGAAAGCAACACATACATTTACATGGCAGGTGCCAGAGATTTGGTTTCTGGATCTTAAGTCTGTTATGGTTTATACAGCTCTCAGGCCCTGGCACAGGCTGCCCAGGGAGTCCCCATCCCAGGAGGGATTTAAAAGATGTGTAGCTCTGGCACTTGGGGACATGGTTTAGTGGGGGAACTGTTGGACTCAATGGACTTAGAGGTATTTGCCAACCTAAATGATTCCGTGATTCTGTGATTCAGTTATTCTATGGTTCAATTATTGAATGGTTTTAGGATTCTATGATTCTATTTTTCTATGATACTATATGATTACGTAATTCTGTGATTCTATGATTTGAAGATTCCATCATTCCATTATTCCATGATTCTGTGAGCAAGTTTGTCAATCCTATTGGCCCACTTTGAGTAAGATTCATATAATGTGGCCATGCCCTATGCATGACATACATACTGACTGCAGCAGTATTTGCACATCAGATTCCAGTCTCAGACCTTCTTTCCATGGTTTTTTTACATGTCTGTGGGATTTAAAGGCAAAGATTTGCTTTCACCACAGATTAACCTACACAATCATCGTGTAACAACATAATCAATCAAAGTTACAGAACAACAGACCTAAATTAGTCATCTACCACTGAGAAGCATCCCTGTGAAATGAAGTTTAGAGCTTCAGTATTGAATTGCTTTTCTTTTCTGATACAAATTTCACCGAGCTAAACTCCCTTTAACTCGAACATCTGATAGGGGTTTAATGGTTAAATTATAGATCAGTTGTAGCTGCTGACTCTGTAGGTAGGTCTTCAAATGTGCAGGAAAGCATTAAAACCAGCAGCTTAAAAATAACAGTTTAGCAAAACTATAAATGGAGAGTTGGCAGTACCAGTGAGACAGAAAGGGCAAATGTGTTACAGTCGTTTACCAGAGGGAATAAATGGGTGGGAAGTAATGAGGGTACAACCTAAAAATAAATCCCTACAAACACGTATGTGAGGCAGGCAGAGGGGAGCCAGCAGAGAGGCAGGGACAGGAATGGGATTTCTTTGGAGAGGTTGGAGTGACAACCCCACGAGGGGGAGTCTGACTGGAGGATGGGAAAATAAAATGGATGTGCAAAATGTCCTGCTGGGATGGCACTGGGAGAGGGGCAGAGTGTTCAGAGTGCTGTGAACTGCAGAAATAAATCAGGAGTTTACACGTGCACCCAGGCAGGAAATGTTGGAGCTGGAAACAGCTTCAACTAGGACATTGTTAGAGAGATTGCTGAAAAGAATAAGTGATGCCTTAAAAAATATATTGTATAAAGTTTTAGCGCAGCTTGTTAGTGCCTTTAGCCTGCTAAACGTCTTTGTACCAGATTTCTAAAAAATGCTGTTTAACATTCTTTGTTAAGAACTTCAACGCACAAGGGATTTTAAGGAGGTGAAGAGCTCCTTGTCTGTGAAAATGTACTGGGAAAGGGACCCAACAGAGACATAACACTTGGTATAAGTAGTCAGAGCTATCCAGGGGCCTTGAAACCATTCCAAGAGGGTCAGAGGAGAGGAGGAAGACAAAGAAGATGAAGGGGTGGTCATTGTAGGACCATGGACTCAAATTGGGGAGGTGTGGGGAGGGCGGCGCTGTGGGAGGGCTGGTTTTGGGAGTGGGTGTAACAGATGAGGCAAAGTCCAAATATTGTAATCAGAAACTGAATATTGTAGTTAGATGATTGTATAATGTTGCAAAAAGCTTCTGCAGTTGGGGTGTGCCATATATTTCTGTGCACCACTGATGCCACATTAAAGAAGTGCTTTTTTTGGCCTTCCGATCCTCAAAAATAGTCCAGAGAATTATTTCTCTGTTTTAGAACTGCACAGAAACATATAATCCTAATAGGATCTCCATGGAAAATTGGGTTCTTAATTAACCTGCCCTTATCATTTTGATTTTTGAGCTTCAAGTCTTTAAATGAGTTATTTTTAGGACCTGATGTTAACCTGTCACACGTTTTCATTAGCACAAGTTTCTTCTATTTTTTTCCTCGTAAGAAATAATGTACATATAATTTTTGAAACTGACCCCTTTAGAGGTAAAATGTTTCCAAATGATCTAAAGCTAACTTTTATATTTACCAACATGATCTTTTTCCTGATACTTCACGAAGAAAAGGAACATTTTAACTATTCATTGTAATTGAGGAAGGACTACAGTTTTTCTTCGTACTTTCCCAACTTAAAAAAACCCAGGTTTTTGATTCAACTGCGGTATTATTATGACTAATAACCTCTGTGAGTATTATAAAGGGACAAATCATCCTGTCTTCCTGAAATTAATGGGGACACAGTGAAAAAATCCCAGTAGCCTTAGCACTGGATATTGGAACTGATCCATGAAGATATGAATCCTATTCCTAATACTCTTGGAAAGTCCTTGCATGGGATTTTGTAGCTAGATGTAAGAAGATGGTCTCCCTTTACAGTCTGTGCCCCAAAATTTCTTTGTCCTTTATATAGTGATGGAATTATGTTTGGAAAAGGATGCAAAGTTCAGGAATTGGGTTGTGCTTCAGTAGGCAGCTTTGCTTTTGCTTTCTGCAGATACCTTGAGGTTTTTATAAACATGAAATATCATTTTAATTTGTATCTGCACTGTCCTCTCTGCTTCTAATTTTATCTTTGAAACCGAATATATAGATTTCATTTGCTGTTTGTTGCTCAGCTCCCTCTTTAGGCCATAAAAGCCGTGAAAAAATAATATTAGTGTTAATTTAAGTAAGATATGAGCAAGTAGAAATAGCTAAATGGGAACTGAGACAAAATAGTCAGTTTTTATTACATTTTTGCCAGCTCTGCTGCTTGTCCATAAAAGAACTTCACTGTCATCTGTTCTTCAAGATTAATTAAAAGAGATAACCTGTTCTTTCAGACAGAGTGCCTGTCCTCATTCTCTGTAGGAGGCTGATGCACCTTTGATTTCTGAAAATGCAGGAAATAAAGGCCCTGGCAACACTGCCCTGACTGGTTTCCCAGCAGCCTCATTTCCTGCAAACTTCCTGGTTGCATTCCAGAAGGATGCAACGGGCATCTTCCAGGCAAGGGATTAAAAACGTCCTTGGAAAGGGGGAAACTGTGGCTGTGATAGCAGGACTGTCAGTGCTGCCAGGCTCCTTTCAATGTTCTTGGGGGTTCTCTGGGAATTTACAGACAATAAATTACTCCCTGTGATAGTGGGGAATAGACTCGAGAGGAGAGGTGATTGCTCCCTGTCACGTGAACCTAAACAGCCTTTAAAAAAAAATCATCACATTTTTTAACAAATGCAACAAGGGAGCAGAATTCAAACAGTGGGAGTTTATTTCTAGTTCCTGGAATATTCTGATTTCTGGGGTGTTCAATGCTTTATGTAAGGAGAATACATTTCAATCTCGTTGTAGTGGAACAGTCTGGTTCCCAGTAAATTCCCGGGAGCACAATAAAAAAGGAGAGGGGAATAGAAGGGTTAGACTGATCTCTTGGGAAGCTTAAGTGTTGCATTTGGTAAAATTCAACATTGTCTCCTTGCCCAAAAACTTGAAAAAATCATTATTCCTCTTGTAATGAAGTTAATGGAAATTTTGCAATTACTTCTCTTGCAGAAAGATCAAGTTTACTGTTCCTATTCCATCTTACAGATGACAGAAAAATACAGTGGGAGCATTTCCAGGTCTCCTGAGTTAGTGGGCTCTTCAAACTGAAGCATCAGCCCTGTTCTGGTAGAAAATGTGCTGAAAGCATTAGACGCCTATGAGGTGTTGTTTTAGAATGCTGGCAATTAATAAAATGATATTGAAAACAGGAATCCAACCCCAAACATTGTGAGTGCTGCTGGTTTGTCTGTACCTCCTTCAGAAAAGGCCCATAGCAGGAGAAGTGTCAGTGTCAAATCAGAAAATTTGATTTATTTTAATTACCCACTAATTAGCGGGAGTTTTTTAATACATTCAATGACATAAGTAGGGCAGCAGAGCAGCAACTATTGTGTGGCAAAGGGAGGAAGTGCTGGCATAAAGGTGCTTTTGTGAAAAACTGCCAAGCCTGGGGGAAAAAAAAAAAGAAGAGAATTGGTAGGAGATCCACATCTAAATAGAAAGTACATTTAGTGCCTGTTCATTTGATCACTTTTTTTAAGGTGAAGTGAGCACTGGCTGCAGAATGTGCAGGGACTCCAGTTTGAGGGAACAGGGGCTGGAGGACCAGCCCCGAGGATGAGGTCCAGGGGAGAGTCATGGAACCATTAAGGTTGGAAAAGACCTCTAAGGTGACCAAATCCAACCATCAACCCAACACCACCAGCATGTTACTTAGGAGAATCCTGAGGACTTCAGGTTTTCTCCCCACTCCAGACTTCACCCTGCCTTCTGCCTGCACTGGTTGTTCAGAACAGACCTTCTTCCATCCCGTGTGTACGATGAGTTTGCTTAAATAATTATTTGAATGTTCAAAATATTGAAGAGGTTTACGGGGATATGAATGTGGCATTGTCTCCTCCTCCTTTGTGTTGGTTAAGTTCTCTTCCTTAGAAGCCAAATACCTTTTTAAAGAGTCTCTCTCAGAAGAGGACAGTGCTTTGTGAAGGCAGCACAGCGTCAGGGATATCAGCTCTGTGCACGGCAAAGGACACACCAGGAGCAAAATCTCCGCAGAAATACATTTCTCTTTTATTAGGAATGTCTTCTATAGGCTTAATTATCATGGGCACAAAAAAGCAGACTATTTCCCAGGGAAATACTCCCCACTGATATCACAAGAATTCAGCCCCGCTGAAGTGCCGGGAGTTGTGTTCTCAGTGCACTTATAATCGGGTCGTTATCACCATGGTTATGAGATTTAACTGACTCAAAACTGTAGGCATTTGTCTCATTAATGCCAAATTGTTGGAGTTTATTTCTGGGAGCTGAAAGCCCTGCTGCCCAGGGAAACCTGTTCTGTGCTAATCTCTGCAAACAAGGCTGGAGAACAGCCTGCCTGGCTCGTGGCAGAGATTTCACCCTTGCTTTGTTACCCCTTCTTAGGGGGTTTGGTTATTAAATAACTTTGTCCTGTGGTGTTTGGCTTTGTGAGCTCGTGTTCTTTGTCTTACAAACCAAGGATGTGGTTCTGGTGCTCTTTGTGCATATTCAGTCCCTTCTGGACCATCTCAGCATAATCTGCATTTAGATTTTACCTTTCCCTCTCCTCTTATTGGTTCATCTTTTTTTGTGCACTCTCAGGCAAAACAGTTTTCAGTTGTGATCTTGGGACTGAACAAAGTCACACTTCTCTGCCTGGAAGATAATTGAAGACGTGCCATTGCCTCTCCAATCTCACTTCTGTTGTTCCTGAAACAAAAAACTGTAAAATCATCTGTGACACCAGTAACACTAAGATCAAACCAGAATTAATGTATTTGTACCACTTCCCCCCCCACCATCCCCCAGTCTGCTTTTTTATCAACAGGAGTTACCCCAAAATGTCCAAGGCCAGGTTGGATGGGGCTTGGAGCAACCTGGGCTAGTGGAAGGTGTCCCTGCCCATGGCAGAGGTGGTACTGGATGAGCTTTAAGGTCCCTTCCATCCCAAACCAACCTGTGATTCTGTGATCTATGACAATTAAATCCTTTCTTTTGATGGGAATTTGAAGCTTCCATTCATCAACCACTCAAATTCTCTTTCTGGTTTACAATCTTTGTGGAGCAGGATTTGTGCAAGACATAAAAAAAGCACGTGGAACTGCATCACTGACCTCTGAGTAGAATTGTCACCCATCAAAAGTGGAAGGTTGAATGATCTTCGTGTTCTTTAGTATTTCTTTGTTACATTTTGAGACCATACATTTTGACTTTCTTCTTGCAATGTATTTTCCATGCAGAAGTTAAAAGTACCAGAGCTGATCGAGGAAGGGGAAGGTACTTGGGAAAAGTAAAAGAGTGAATAATATAAATATATAGATTTGAGTGAAAAGTTTAGAAAAGGTCCTTGTTTATTGCCTAATTTGTTAAGCATCGTCTTTTATTGCTATCATTAGAACTATATTTTATTATTTCCTTGTAACAATCATGAACATCTCTAAGTCACATCCAAATTTAACTGTCCTCAGCTTTTTTTTCATAGAATCAATTTTCTTCTGAATCAATGTATTTACACAACCAGTCCCTAATAGTAAAAAAACTTTTAATGGTGGTTTTTTTCCCCATTCTGCCTCTTGGCACATCTAAATACACCGAGTGCCCTCACTCAAAACACTGGTAGTCTCTACCTATGTTTTGCATAATTCAGATGGAGCAAAGAAGCATGAACAAAAAGGGCACAATAACTAAAAAGCTACTTACTAACCTTCCTTATTTTGTGATTTCAGGTGTCATAAGAGTAATAAGAATGGATAGGAATTGTAAAATTTGCTTTGCAGTTTATACATTTCATTTGACTTCATGTAGCTCCATTGCCTTATATTCAAGTGGTTGAAGATCATAATAATATACAAACAAAAACAACACTAAAATAAATGGAGCTTTAAATAAAGAATTGCACAGGTGAAGGCTGGGCATAATATTTCAGAGCTAGGATAAAACTCACTGCAACATTCCCCTGCCTTTTATTGTCTTCTGGCTATTCTTATTTGATCTGGATAACTCTGTTATTGTATAAAGAGATTGGGATTCTGTAAACGGGCTGGGGGTGTTACCAAAAAAGGAGATTTTAAGAGTGGAATTTTGGACTCCTTATTGGCAGAGGACTGAAGGATCCCAGGTAAATCACAGCTGTCATCCCAGCTGCTGCCCAAGCCCAAACGTGATGCCTGTGCAAGAGTACCTCATATAATACATATAATGCCTGACAGCATAGAAAATAGAAGTGGGGGCATTAAAAACTGAGGCAGATCACCAAATAAGGGTAAATCTGGCCCCAATTTCTGAAATAGCTCAAGGAAGAGAAGAAGTTCCAGGATGGTGGCTGAGCACAGTTTGGGAGGGGTGTGATAGAGGGTTTGGTTGTACTTTGACAGTAAATGAGTCTGGGACCATATCCCGTGGCCAGCATTCCCTGCTAGGGCTGTTTGTGTTGCTTTTATTCCACTTCCACTTTCTTCTTTCTGCCTGGTCTTGATATAAAGGAAAAGGAACTACAAGCCAATGAATTTTCTGCAGCACTCAATCCAGTTTAAAAATCTTGAGATCGTGGTACATCCACCTCTGCTGAGGGTTTGGGGTTTTTGTTGCTGTCTGTTCTGCTGTGGTGCTGCCCAGCTGCCCTGGGCAATTTCATTTTAAAAATAAATTTGCCTTTATAATCACTTTGTTGACACTTAAGAATTATCTACAACATCCCAGGAAGCATATAAATTATTATTATTTTTTTAAATTTTAAATATATTTACATGGGAGGGGGTGTGTGTAAATATACCAGGGGGTATTAAGATTGGATATTAGGAAAATTTATTCACTGAAAGAGTGGTCAGGCACTGGAACAGGCTGCCCAGGGCAGTGGTGGAATCACCATCCCTGGAAGTGTCCAAGAAAGGTGTAGATCTGATGCTTGGGGACGTGGCTAAGTGGTGGGTTAATGGTGGGACTTCACCATCTCAAAGGGCTTTTCCAGCTTTAATGATTCTGGGATTCTCTGATTTAAGTAACTGCTCTTTTCCAAACACAATCCTCAGCTGTGAAGCCAGAGCTCTGCTGGTGGTGGTTCTGTTTGATAAATGCAGCTGTATTTTGGTTTTGGTGACTACAATGGACAATGTCTAGAATTCTGTGTCTAATCTTACCTGACACCCTTCCCTGATGAAGAATCTCCCACCATTACCACTGTTACAAACACAGCTCATTAAAGGTTTTTACTTCCATATCCTGCTGGGCTTCACTGGAAAAGTCAAAGTTTTTTTCCATGATTTCAACAAGGAGTTTTGACAGAGCAAATCCCAGTCTTCATGTTTGTAAACCCTGTAATTCCCACAGCCATGAGAAATAAATAGTGTTTAGGCTGTTGGTTGGCTGTTGGGATGGCATTACACTGTTACAGCACTGTACTACTGTAGTATTTGTATAGTATTGTGATATTATAGTGTTTGGGAGGATTCCCTGCAGTGGAAAGATCCCTTCCTGCAGTTTGTGGCATCGGTGAAACGTTTGCAGTCCTCCTTTTTGCAATTAAAATGAGTTATTTCACCCTGATTAAGTCTGGGATGCATTGCTGGCTGAATTAAAGGGAAATTTCGCGAGATAATTTTCTGAACTCCTGGATTCTGCTTTGAATAATCCAGCAAGTGCTTCTCCCTTCCCCTGGCACAGGTGACAGAGACACGGACGGGGCCTCTTGGCTGCAGTAACTATGACAACCTAGATTCTGTCAGCTCAGTTCTGGTTCAGAGTCCCGAAAACAAGATTCAGTTGCAAGGTACGGAGGTGCAATTTCACTCATTTGTTTTGGAACGGGGTGACATTTATCACACTGTTTGTTTTTCTCTCTTCCCCCCCCTTCGTAAAAGGTCATTTTTCCTAATTTCTGCGTGTGTGTGTTTGTGCAATAAGACAAAGTGAAGGGAAATGTCAGCACCTCGTGCTGCCTGTGAGATAGAACCAATTTCTGTACCCATCAGAAAATAATTTGAATGGCCCTGTTAACATTTTGCATCCCCATTTAGCCTCCACTGGCACACTTTTTAAACAGCCTCAATTCCCAGATTCCACCAAGCAGGGGGTGACATTTGGAGTGCTCAGCCTGCTCTGCACATCCTGAGCAGGACCTGGCACCTCCTGCAGTTGTTCCACCAAAATTCAGGGAGTCACCAGAGGAGCAGGATATTTTTAAACACTCCAAATAACGAGGAGTCCAAAAGGCTCCTCTTGGGAATTTTAAGAAAGCTTGGAAGGTCAAGCATCTCACTCAGTAGGAAAGTAGTGGTGATTATACACACATAAAAATGAAAAAGGAAAAAAAATAGAGAGAAAGGGAAACAGAAAAAGGAAAAGGAGGGAGAGAGTCATAATTTTTAAATATTTTCTTTTCTTTTTTAATTCCAGGAGATGCATTTCCCAACCTGCATTTTAGGTAGATAAAAATTTCTGATAAGTCCCCCTGTATGGTATTAGACTGCTAATAATTGCTATTTTCAGTTACACAAGTGAAGCAGGAACAACTTATTGCCATGAAAACACACTAAATTCCCTTTAATGTATGTATTTGTGTAGACCTCTGACTACACACCACGAGAAAACAAAGCAATTCTTAATTTGCAGTTGCAGGGAGATATAGAATTATTTCCAATTTTTAAACATTTCTATATTGATTTATAAATCAATTGGACAGAGTGTGAAGTTTTTGGTGACTACAGACAACAGCTCTCAGGGATGATGATCCTTGTGGTCCCTTCCCTCTCAGGATATTCTCTCTGAGTCTTGCTTAAAATATCCATGTGTTTTATCTCCTTTTTCCTTTCTGTCTCCCCAGAATAAATTAAAAACCATAAAATTATAATTTTTTTTCCCCAGATAGAATGTATATTTAAAAAAAAAAAAAAAATCATTTCCCTTGGGATGTAAGGAGTATTTCCAGAAATAATTTGTGATTTTTAGTGATTCCCAGCATATTCATGATGTTTGTCTGTTCAAATTCAGAAAGTAATCTTTGCATCCCTCAGGCAGTGGTTGGTTGCCACTGGATTGTCTTTAGCAGAAATACATTGTCAGAACTGTGTAAACTCTTTAGTGGAAGAATGGAACAAGACTCATGTTTGTTTGTCTGGGCTTACTTTTCCTTGCACAGCTCTTCACAACCATACAAATACATTGAAAAATTCACTCAGGGAACAGCAGAGTTTTACAAATTTTGACATGAGATAGAAGAAAAAGTCAGACCTGGTTTCAGCAACTGTAATATGAGTTTCATCTTGGAAGGGTTATGAAATTACTGTTACAGTTATATTTTTGTATAGACCTAAAAATAAGGGATGATTCTGTGAAACTGCCCAAGTGCTTGTGTAAAAAAAATCTTGCATCAGAAATACCCAACTCATATGCTGAGAAATTACCTGGACCACAAATAAGCTCCACTGCTTCCAGAGAGTTTATTTTTGTCACAGAAAACAACAACAAACAGTAAATAAAAATGTATAATTTACCTCACTGTGGCTCTTTGATTGGTAGATCACTAATGTAGCTATAAAATACTATATATGTGTAAAATACTCATTCCCATCACCTCATAAATGATGGTCAGAGTTTTCAGACGGATAAATCTAAATTTCTGGTCGAGATTTTGAGCCACCTGCTCTGTTCTGGTCCATCAGTGTGACCTCCTATATGTCCTGGCAGGGTGAGGGCACACAGCAGAGGGATTTGTCACCTACCAGGAGTGTTTTGAAACCCCCCTTGGAGCTGGACAAAGCCCCCTTTCTCCTTTAGGGGATTCAAGAACGTTTCCTTTCTCAAGGTTTTGTAGCCCATCACATCCAGTGGATTGTCCCAGAGAAAAATGAACAGATCAGCTCAATTTTATTTTTCAAAAAGTCCCTCCCACCCAAATTTTTTCCCATCCTTAGCTTGCCCCTAGAGAATCATGAGAGATAATCAGAGTTCTTTAGACAAAGTGTATCTTGCTGTAACAAAAGAAACATGGCAAACAAGCCCAGTTTAGGATGGCAGTGTTCACCCTCACACCTCTTGTCCTGGTTACATTATCTCTTCCCCTTCATCAGTATTTTTGTTTTTCATGAGTGTTTCTTTGCTTGCTGCACCTGCTGGGGAAGCTGCTTGGCTCCAACCTTCCTTTGTGTTTGATAACATAATATTTTACTCCATTTCCTTCAGGCCTCCAGGTCATCCTGCCCGAGTACCTGCAGGAGCACTTTGTGCAGGCAGCTCTGAGCTACATCGCCTGCAACTCCGAGGGGGAGTTCATCTGCAAGGACAATGACTGCTGGTGTCAGTGTGGCCCCAAATTCCCCGAGTGCAACTGTCCCTACATGGACATTCAAGCCATGGAAGAAAGTTTGCTCCGCATAAGTGAGACTTGGAATGCCTACAACAGTGAATTTGAGGAATCTGGTGAGATTTTGGCATTTTTTTTTCCCCCCTCTTTGGCTGCATTTCGTACAATGGTCTGGGTTAGAAGGGACCTTAAAGATCATCTAATTCCAACCCATGCACAGGGACACCTTCCACTAGACCAGGCTCCATCTAAAGTCTCCAGAATTAACACATCTAAAGGTAGATGTTTTAAAATTCATCCTGGATCTGAGTGGAAGTTACAGGAATAACAACTTTCTAATCATCAGCTCATGATGATCCCAGTCTGTTCACTCACCTCAGGATTTGGGTAGATGTGTTTGACTATTCTTTGTGGCTATTCTTTGTGGCTATTCTTTGTGACTATGCTTTGTGGCATCCAGGACTATGAGAACTTGGTCCCTACTGGAGCAAGAAGTGTACTGGCAGAAAAATAGAACAAAGCCAGGTTATAAACTTTGGATGGGCATTCTGAATGTTTGTTCTGTACTGCAGCTGAAACAGCTGCTTTATTTCACATCTATTTTTCATAGTGTGGGGTCAGAGTTTCTCCTGCACTTCCCCTTTACCTTGTCCCTCCAGCAATGTCATAAAGCTGACATGGAGAGCAAAGCCAGCCCTTGACTGACTAAATTCACCCCATCACAGATGACAAATTGCTTCTTCCTTTGATTTCTCTTTGAACTGGCCCTGTCCATGTCGTCTCTACAACTTGCTTGTGCCACATTAGTTTTCCTGTAATGCATCAAGGTTTGTTTCATACATCATTTCACCTGTCCTGATCATCAGAACTCCCAGTCCCACAGAGAATGGGAACTACAGGTAAAATCAGTGTCTGAACAACTGTTTTCACAACTCACTTGCTCGGTGATATCAGTAACAGCTGTCTAACCAGATGGTGGGAAAAGTTAAGGAGAGCTCAGCAGACCTGGGAAAAATCACTGAGGAAGAAACAGAAATGAGGGAGATAAGAAAGAGTCAGAAAAAACCCCATAAAAATCAGAGGTTCTAATGAGTTGTATTGGAGAAAGAGAACAAAGCAGTAGCAGAGGGAGGGAAGAAGAGTATACAGTGGTCATGGGAAGAGCAGGATAAATATCAGTACAGTACTTAACTGTGAATGGACAGTACTTTAGACACAATCATTTTGTGTGTTTGTTGTTTTATTGCTAAAGACTGATTCCTCAATTCAAGAGAAGTGAGAATTTCAAGAGACCCAATATCAGTGCAAATTTCAGTCGTTGCAACTTTTAGTGAGACTTGATGCCTAAACCTGGGTCTGTTTAGAAGATCTTGGGCCCTTTTCCCATCCCTGTTCTCACTTTTAAGCAGGACACCAGAATTTACAATACTTCCCCCTGGAGGATCACAGACTTCTCTGATTACGAAAGCCTGAATTCATGTTTTGGTTTTGTGAACATTTGGGTGCAGTTTCCCAGTGACTATTTTGACCCCTTTAAGTATTTATGGAGCTGTGCTGTCATTTATTACTTTGTAAACTAGGACAAGTGTATTGGCTCTACAGAGGGACACATATTTTACCATATTTTGTCCTGTTTGAATGGATGTGACACTGTTCAGTGCCTGAAGAATGTCCTTTGAAGGAACCTTCTTGAGAGGAATTTTAGTTAAGCTGGAAGAGCACACACACCTGAATCTGTGCAGGATTCTTATGGCAAGCCCTATATGGGCATCAAGTGAATTAGGAGTGGGAATTGTTGTCAGCCACATTTGTAGTCCTGGGTTCAGGTCTGTGACATGAATGTCAGGGGAAAACTGGGAAGGAGTTAAATTCTGGGCTTTTAAAAAAGACTCTTTAGCTGTGCTGTGTGAATCACTAAAATGCCAACTTCACATATATCTGTCAATTAGGTAATTGGTGGTAGGTGTGGTTACTAAGAAGTGTGAAATTTAGGTTATTAACATCATTAAAACATATGCCACACTCCCCTCTTTAGTCCTTGAATTATTTAAATCATTTTTAACCTAATAAATATACCAAGCATGACTTCCATATCTCAGAGGTAGCTGAGGAAATTTCTGCTTTTATCTTAGAAACTGTTTTGCATAAAGATGTTCATGGGAAGGTGAGCTGGGTAACCTTGTGTGGGTCTGTGCTTGTATAAAAGTCAGCATGGGAACTTTTGATAGATGGTTTAGTCCCTGTGCATTCAACTCCCTATAGAAACTATGTATTTCCACCTGAGCAGCTCTTCCAGTGCTGTCACACTGTGAGCATTTCCAGCCACAGTGATAGAGATACAGATATTTTTCTAACCACTGAGTCATGTTTTGAAACGTTTGGAGATTGAGCAACATTTAAATTATGAAAAACACTAAAATATCAGTGTGCTCTGATTCATGTTAATGGCTTGTTCTGGGAATGAAAGAAACTATTAAACCCAGCCTTTGTCTAAATCAGTGGAAGTCAGCTTTTGAGTTATGTACATTGTTTCATTCTAATCTATTTATAATAAAAATCAATTAGCTAGCAACAAAGCCAGATTATGTGGTAATTTCAGTCTGAGTAGTGAGGGGCAAGATAATCCAGAGCACTGACTGCTGGCCCAGACAGACTGCTGTTAACAGCAGGGGCATGAATGAATTCATGGATCCTGTTCTTTGGCACTCTCAACTCCAGATTTAAGCAGAGTAAATACAAGCAAATTAATTCTTTAACTTTTCTGCCTCCCAAACCCTTTCTTATCTTACATATTGCAAAATAGTCCCCTGACTCCAGAAACTAATCTTGTCCCCTAATACAGACCTGTAAGACTTGCCAGGTTCACTCGAGGTCGTGCACAGTGCCTGGGCACAGAATTTAGTTTGAAGAGGAAGGACTAAACATTCTCTTTAAGATGGTTTGTTTACCCTGGGTGTTATCTCTCCTCCTGTCTGCTCAAGATAAAACAACTGGGGTTTTTTTTGAAGGCTGGGGTGGAGAAGAGAAGGCCCAGGGACCGTGTGTGTCAATACCTGAAGGGAGGGGGCAAAGGGGACAGAGTCAGGACAAGGGGCAATGGGCACTAAAACACAGGAGGTTCCCTCTGAACATCAATAAACACCTTTTCACTATGAGGGTGACCTGGCTGGCCCAAGGAGGCTGTGGAGTCTCCATCCTTGGAGTCATTCAGAAGGTGACTGGCCATGGTCCTGGGCAGCTGGGTCTAGGTGGCCCCTCTTCAGCAGGGGTTTGGATCAGATGTTCTTTCCCATCTCATCCTGTTGCTCTGTGACCAAAGAATTTCCCTGTTTTTCACCCTGGAGGACTCTGGTGTGGAATTTGGGCTTGCTGGGAGTGACAACCCTCTTTTGAGCCACTGTGGCTGTCACAAATTAGATGACTGGGCACTTTCCAGTTCAGAATGTGTTGTTCATCATTGTGTGCAGAGTGGATTCCACTCAGGCTCTTCAGGAACTTTTTGACTACTCAAATGCCATTTTGGAGGATGTGGAGCAGTATGTTATTCATCTCTCAGTAAATCTGGCTGCCTTTTTCACCTCTCTAGATGCCCTCCAGCAATAAATACTTGATCACTATTAGCTCAATGAGCTTCATATCAGCTCTTTAAGTCAGGTTATGTGCTAAGTTCTCAAGGAAAATACAGGAGCTACTTCAAACTGTTTACTCTGAACCATCTGCTTATTCTTTATCAGATCTTGTGGCCTCCAGACTCAGCTACAACCCAAGCAAATGAGCAGCTGTTCAACCTTTAATAACAAATTTCATTCGTTTCTTGAGGCCTTGGAATTACTGTGTAAGCAAAGCTCTCCCTGAGACCACCACTGCAAGAAGCTGTGCTCTTACCATCCAACATGAGGTCTGAAAATATCCCCTCTAATGGAATCAAGCAGTGTTTCATTTACCCTCTCTCCAAGTGCAGGAAAGTGGCCTTCCAGGGGAATTTGTAGCCTGAGACACAACTGGATAATGCAGTTGAGCTGCTGTTACCACAAGTCCCTGGGTTGCACTGACATTTCACAGGATGGAGCCCACCCATGTTAGTTGGATTAAAGATTAAAGCACTGCAATCCTCACCACACTTCCCTGTAGCCTCCCCACCTTTACACTGTGTTATTCTTTAACACTGCCAATTTTCTTGTACCCCTTCTGCCCCCAATACCAGGAGCATGTACTTGTCCAGGTGCTCCTCCTACCTCATCCTCTCACTAAACTCTGTCTTCCCATTTCAGGAGGAAGCTTTGCCCTAAGCACTCGAGTGCAATTGGTTTCCCACAATAAAGAGCATCAAAAGATTCCTTGGGGAAAAAAAGAAAAAATCTCAAGTTTTGGAAGTCTGTAGGACTTCCACAGCTTATGGTTGCAGCAGTGTTGAGGATGGTGTTGGTAAATATGTTGTCTTGTTACACATCACTGCTCTGGGAAGTTTTTGAAACTGTCTTGTCAAGACAACGTACAAAGAAGCAAATTCTGCCCCACAACTCTGACTGGCAATTTAACATTTTACAGAGATCATGACCCACTGCTCTATAACACACAAAAGTCAGGAAAATCCCCAGAGACATCCACAGGCTCTGGATTCTGACAGCAGGGATGAGAAGATGATCACACACTGCCTGTGCCGTGATCTTGGGGTGGTTGGCTGCTGAGTGCCTTTGGAAATCTGAACACTTCATTTAAACAATTTAAAGGACAGCAATTTTCTTTTAAGGTGATCTGCTCGTTGACATCAGAAAGAAATTTGTAGCAGTCCCTGCAGCAACTTAATTTCATTTTTCTAAATAAAAAAGGCCATCAACATAAAGAAGGACATGGATGATGGGGTTGCTCAAACAACAGAAGATGGCAAAAGTGCATTTTCATAATTTCTTTTTTTTTATGTCTGGCATTTATGAGGCCTCCTGGAAACATGAAAAGAAAATCTGCCATCAAGCATTTATTTTCCCATATCTGGTATTCAGCAGCAGCTTCTGCCTTCCCTTTGCACATTCCCCAAGTGCTGGGAGTGGAATAACTTTCTCCCCCTCAAAGGTAACAAAATCTCTTTGGGAGTGTTTCCTTGATGTGCAACAAATATGGTGAGATATCATTTCAAAGGAGCTTTGAAATTAAAACCTCATTCTTTCAAAGGTAGTTTAAACATGAAATCCTGTGGAAGGAATAGCAGGCCTGCCACAAACTCAACACAAGTTTTACTGCCACGGTTGGGCTTAAAGGGGATTCAGTGATGCACTGAAATATGTGCCTTTTGGAATCCTTTGTAGTCCATTAACTTTGGATTTGACTTGTGTGCTTGGATGTCCAGCAGCAGCTAAAGCAGATCAGAGCCAGAGCCATGGAGGACTTTGCAGAGCTGGGCCAATAACACAAGCTCTGTTTACTCAACCAGACGTGTGGCTTCACAGACATCATTAAACATCAAAAGTCACCTTGTGAATATTTTGAAATGTATCCTTCTGCAGCCTTAAATGACAAACAACTCCTCAAAATGTCGAGTTTGATTTTTTTTTCAGTCACTTCTGTATCTGCTTTACAGAGATAATTCAAAAGGTAAATTTCAGTATCACAGAAAGTGCCAGTGATAGAAGTGCAGCCAAAGTAAATTGATATTAACTTGCACATTAATATTTGCTGAAACTATTTTTCATTGTGCATCCATCCTCAGTCACTGCTTTGATTGCAAAAGCACTATCAGAAGTGAATTGCTGTTGCAAGCTATTCTTAAATCCCTGGATTCAATGCCTTTGGATTTCATGTCTAATGCATTTCATAATTCCCTAATAACTCTGGGATGTCTTGCTGTTGGTCATTGGTTACCTTTTACATGTACTGACTCAAAATCACCTGAAAAAATCCACAGTTTTGAAAGGTTCACCTAAAACTTCAGTCTGAATCCCCAGTTAATGTGTAGCACTGCAAAGCTGTTCCCAAAGTTTTCTTGTTTGCATCAGCAGAGATTGCTTTTGAGACTTTGGAGTCCTGCTTCCTCAGTTCAATTATACTTTTCCATTTCTTTACAATGATTGAATTAATGATGTTCCCAAAATCTCTTGTATAAAAGAATTGGATTTAAAGGGCTGCAGAAAGTGGGTTCTAATAGAGGAGATGATAAGCTTATTACTGAATTAAATATCAGTAATACTAAAGATGAGCAAGTTCAAGCATGCCATTTTTTTTTTTGGGGGGGGGGTAGCATTTGCATCTTCTATAATTACTTTTATGTAAAATCCACAGAAAGTAATAGGAGAGATCATCTCCAGCATTTCATGGTCTGCAGTGAGATTTAGAGAATTATCCATTTCATAGTGTCATGAATTTGTATCTCCATCTTCAAAACTGCAAAGTGTGGAAAACCACCATATTTTGATAATACACTCCCCGAACTCTCCCCCTTCTCCTTCAGCTCCTATTTTCCCATATGAAATATGGGAAATGAAATATGGCCATGCTGTAAAATGCCACCTTTGGACAAGAAAGGCTCTTTTCACTAAGCACAGACCTGCAGATTTTTTTTTTTTTTTTTTTTTTTTTTTTTTTTTAGTAAACCCAAGCACAGCAAAGAGCCCAAAGCTGGTCTCGGGAAAAGTGAAGAATTAGTTTTCTCTCACTCTTGAAGTTCATGTGGCCCTTAATCAAGAGAAACTCCTCTGCAAACTGGGCCGGTATTTTTGCCATTGAATATTTCTAAAAGGCAAAACACGTTACAAATCACACTTTGGTGGGATGGGTGCTGGTCCTGAGTTGTGATTCCTCCAGTGTCTCTATAATAAACAGGACTGTGCCCTCACTCCTGGCTCCAAAACTGCTCTGCTCTTTCTTGTGAAGGATCCTGATCCCCATTTCCACGGTGAAAGTTGTTCCCAACGCCCAGGCTGCACAGGGGCTGTAAAATAAAGCAAAATCCAGACTGAAAACTGCAATTGGCTCCGAGCTGGAAGTGCAGCTGCTCAGGGGAGAATTCTCTGCACTCCCTGCCAGCCTTATGGATTTGTTACAGATGGACAGCATTGCCTTGATGGTTATTGAGGCTGTAAAGAAGCTGTAAAGGAGGAATTCTAAGATTGTTCCGAAGCCAGAGACAGCCACATAGTCAGTCAATACATCCACCCGTAGCAAGTGATCAAATTTGAGCTCCAAATCTACACAGATCCCTCCGTATTTCTCAGAAAAGAGAATTGCACAGTCACTTTTCGTGCATGTAGATACTCTTGGGTGCTGAGCACACTGTAATACAGAGTAAGACATCTGTTGGGTCATTTTCTTCTGTTCATTTTGTGTCACAATCAAAAAATAACAGCTGTAGCCAGACTTACTTAATTTGCTAAAAATATATTTATGCTTAAATAAAAAAAAACCCCAAACCAGGCAGTTAAACAAAATGCGAGGTTAAGTCCTTAACTTAGATTTAAATAGACTAAATTTTAAGTAAAAAAACCCCCAAAAACATGTAAATAAATTTAAACAGATTGTCCAGTGCTGAAGATGGAAATCTTAGATGTCTGGTGTACAAAGTGCATTGTGATGAGAGCTAAAGGCAAACTCATATCTTCAAGACCAAATGAGAATCACGACATAAAGATGCAGGAAACCTGGGGGCAAGAATTCCACATCATCAGTTAGGTACTGGCTTTTTCATCCTCTCGTATACCAGTGTCAGCTGAAGTTCTGGAATCAATTATGGGTCATATAATTCTCTCCTGGCAGGGCATTAAGGAATGCAACATTGTCCCTCAGGTGGAGCTTTCTTTCTCCTCCTCTCCATCAGACAAGTATTTTAAAACCCTGCTGTGATTATGGTGTGTCAGGTTCTTTCTGATGGAGGGCTCCAGAAAAGCTGCAGCCAGTCTGCATTTCACCTGGGATGTTTAACCTCAAAAATCCCTCTCTCTAGGCAGAAAAATCCAGTATAACTTTGTTTGCCAGCCCAGTAAGGCACAGATTTTTGCTCTTGCTGTGGCACAAATTCCTTCTTAAAATGGTTTTAGCAGAAGTGGACACCACGGGATTCCTTTTGATTGCCTCTCACTATCTTCAAATCAAAGTCACCTGGCTGACAAGTAAAAAGGTAATTCTTCCCAGCTGCCAACTTGCAGATTGACTCCATCAAGTAGACACTGACCTGGGTTGCAGCCTTCTCCCTTCTTACCAGCAGTAGTAATGTTCTTAACAGTGCCCTCAATAACTCCTGTATAAACTACAGTGATGTTGCTTTAAAAAATTTCAGACTGCCATTTAATCACTAGCTAAAAATTATCTTGGCATTGACAGTGTTCTCTATGATTCTTCCAGCCTAGAAGAGAAAATAACCAGCAACTCCCCCACCTAAAACCCACAAAAATACTCAAAGAGAAACTGCATCCTAGGACAGACATTTTAAAACATAGTTAATGTACCAAATGTCTCGTTTATATCTGTTCCAAATGACTAAAAGGCAGTAAAAGGGCAGAAGGGAACTGCAGGCACAATTTGGAAATGTCAGTTTAGAGGGAGGTGTTACCACACGTACACTCTGAGCAGAAGAAACTTATTGCATTTATAGTGGAAGAAAAGTGCCCAGAGTGACTTTTGATCTCCACGTTGAGATTTCAAATCTTAACTAACGTCCCAAGGTGACTGGCTTTGCCTTGGCACCCCAGGCAGACTGGAAACTCAGAGGCCCCCACTGTCATTTGCACTGAAGACAGTTCCCACTAGGAGTTCTCTCTTACCACAGTCCACTGACACATCCCTGCTTTCCCAGCTGCTGTGATTCAATTCAAATGCACGTAAAGGGAGCTTAAAAATTAAACCCGGAATTGAAACTCGATGCTGGAGGATTTCTTCAGTTTATAAACTCGGCCAGTTTGACCCTTGCTGTCTAAGAAGCTTTGTGTTCATTGACTGGGGAGCAGGGGAATGTACCCATCAGAGGGTCCTTGGCAGCTCCGTGGCATGGAAACCACAGGGGTGCTGGCCCAGGGCACTCAGGTGGCACAGCCTGTCCCTCCGCTGACCAGGACAGACCCATTGCCATGCACAGTGAGTCTCACCCAAATCTTAATTGAAGGACTCCTGGTGAACAGCCTGGACTGACTCACTGGCAGCTGAAGGTGCTTTTTTAATCAGGGAGAATAAAGACCTCAATCAATACGGTTCAAACCATTTGCCCCCGAGCAGCAGAGCCGTGGTTTGCTTTAAAACAAGAGCTCACAGCTTCGGGCTCGAGGCCAAGAAAACTCAGCCCTCCCGAGTTCTTAATATAATTATTGTTTTCGCTATTATCTTGCAAGGGTGTTAATTTGCCTCCCAGTAATTAACTTCCCTCTGTGGTTGTCAGGAAGTTTAATCAATAACATGAGCAGATACACCAAGCTGCCCTTCCTTCTGTGACCAAAACTCCCCTCCCCAGCTCTCCCACCCCCGTGGAGGTGTCACTGTTTTAATCCAGTGAACAGGTGGGATGTGCATAATTTCTTCAGAGAGTCGGTGTCTCAGTTGTGCCTCTCCTACTCCAAAAAGTAGGGTACAGCCAATACAATTGCCCCTGTTCCAAAAGTAAAAGAGCATTATACAACTCCTGCTAAAGCAGCACCTGGCAAATCAACTTACTGAAAGTTTTACATGGCACTGCACTCCCAGATCCTTCAAACATTGTGGTGACATTGTAATAAGAGGAGGAGCAGAAGGCTTGATCTAATATAATTCTACTTATGTCCACCATGTACAGGACATAATGTAATTCCCTTCCAAGCTAGTGACAAACCCCCCTCATTCTTGGTGGAATTCCAATCTGCCTTGGCAGCTTTGGGCTTGCTTTATTAAGAGTGATGTCACTCTGTGGCCTCTCTTTTCTTCCAGGGTAGTGTTGTCTGTTCTGATTCATAGCTTCTTAAATCTTCTCCTGGAACAGCTTAACGCTGCTTATTTACTTCAATGTGTTTTCCAAGAACACTTTTCAGTTTCACTCATTCTCTTCCCTCATCTATCCTTCTGTGAATCGTTACATGTTTATTTACCCTTCCCAGTTTGCAGACTGCAGGAGTTCCCAGCACGATGGAGATCAAAGAAGGTAAATTTTGGACTGACAGAAGCTATGCCTACCCATAAGAATTACATCTTATGCACTGAGTGCATTTATAGTTCTGTAGAGAGATAATAATAGACACTGGAACATCCCAGCTGCAGGACTACTTAGAAACAATACTGAAATCATCAAAGTGTTTACAAAAAAAAAAAATCCAAAATGACCCATAGATACATTTTTTGAGACCTCTTTCTTGAAAGCTTAGTGTGAATTCCAAGGGACATCACTTTGAAGGGTAATGATGGAAACATTTTTAAAAGAGAGATGAGCCAAATTCACACCTGAAAGAAAACCTGACAGGATGAAGGGAAACGTCCTTCAAATCCTGGGATTTACAGGGACAGCTGTTGGAGTCTGGCTTTTTGGCCTCTGAAAAGTCAGCTTGCTGTCAAGGTCATATTTATATTGAGAATAAGAAGCGAGTCACTTGATTATAGGAAATGTGAGTCCTTCCAGCTCGTAGCAGAGCCCAGGGAAGGTTGTTTTCTGCTGCCCAGCAGAACTTCTGAATTAATCCACAATTTACAGGATGATATCCTGGTTTTACTACCAATTTCGACTCTGCCATTTTTTCGTCTTCATTTGGCACCAGGAGAGTTTCAAAGCTTGCAAGGGGAGGATTTGTGGTTTCCTGTTCCTCTCACAGGTTGACATTACCTGCATTAACTGTCTAATATACATATATATGCACATGTGGGTATGTGTATAACACATGTAACATATGTCACAGGATCAGAGAATCATTAAGGTTGGAAAATAACATACATACATACATTTCCTTCCTTCCCTGTGTCCTTCAGGAAGTTTAAAGTAGAAATCCTTTGCTTTGGAGAAGGAAACATTATAATTATTGGGAGAGCTGACTAATTTAGCTTAACAAGGGGGCAAGGGGAAGGAAAATTCAGATTTACTATCTCTTCTATCAAGAAATGAAGTTGTTTAAAGCTGCAGTCTTCTGCTTCTTTGAGTTGGATTATTTTCCAACATATATTCCTTGGAAAACAGCTGCTACTTCTTTGACAAATCGAGTCATGAAAAACTAAAATTCACGGCAGCATAAAAACAAATATATGTTCATTTTAGGACTTTGTTCTCCCCGGGCTTTTGAATCACGGAAGGATGTTTTTAAAAACATCTATCTTTCATAAATCCTCTTTAATAACCCCTACACAATATTGAGGCAGCCCTTTAATGAACAGCAATCCTGGAAATGTAGGTCCTACAGCTTTGTATCCTCTCAGGACACCAGCTTTGTGCTTTGATTTGCAGCTGACACTGGCATTTGACTTTGCTGTCACATTTATTGCCCTGATTACAATTTGAAAAGCGTCGTTATGGGAGGGGAACGATAACACCGCGGTGAGAGCTGCAGGTTTTCACAGCCAGGACAGTAAAAAGTGTGATAAAAGGGGGATTATGAGATCATTCCTCTCAGAATTCTTTCTCCTCACACTAATTGCAGCTCCCACAGAGGGCTCCAAGGAGGGGGCAGTTGCCTGGAGCCGCAGGCAAATTTATTTGTATTATTTCTAATAAATTGCAACAATTAAATTTGGGATCTATTGTGCTAACTGCTCTATGAAGACATAATAAGAGCCAGGCTCTTCTCTGAAGAGCTTGCAGTCTAAACAGAAAATGCAGTTGCACTGTAGCAGAGATAAAGATTTATATCCAGAATATTATAAAATATTGAGGCAGCTGCTCTGAAAAAAAACCCAAACAACCAGGAACAATCTTCCAGTAATTGCAAAATTATGGTTTTTTTGTTTTTGTTTTTGTTTTTGTTTTAAGAAAACAGTAAAGCTTTTGACCTTCATTTTGCAATGTTTATTCATTTTTGTCATTTTTTTACCTCATAACTTTTATAACACAAAATTAAAGGTTGACATAACCATAAAAAATTTCCGTTCTGTCAAGATGAAGCATTTTGACTGATTCAAAGCAAAGAGGAAAACTTTGCAGTGTTCCCTTTAGGAGGATTTCAGAGGAATTAGAAGCATTTGGAGAATTTTAGAAAATCTCCAAAGATTTAAGACAATTTTGGGAGGCTAAAAATCCTTTCACAAAATGCCTCTAGCCCTTCTAGACTATGAGGGCAGAATTTTACACCTTTAGAGCAAGTGGAAGAACTCGATTAAAACCAGAGGATTTATGCACAAATGACAGATGTATAGATTTTTAAGGAAGAAAAATGTTTTGTTAAAGCATCATTTAGAGAAATGACAAAGCAGCCCATTACAATTGCTGTCCAATGATGGATTTTGACAGCACAATATGATGTGAAAAGTGGTTTTCTCCTACAGACATACTTTTACTGAACTTTGCTAAGTGGAAAAAACCACTAAAGTCCAAATTCTTATAAATTTTAGAAAACACATAGACTACATGTAAGCCTGTTGTGAATAGTATGTTTCAGTCAACAAGGGATTCTTAAACTTTTTCAGTTATTGTCAGGCTGCTTTTTCCAAATTTTTGAATATTCTTTTTAAAAAAATAAAATTAATTTGGGGCAGGTGATGTAATCCACTATTAGACAGGGTTATGTATTTACTGAAAACTATGTTGCAATTCTCAGTGTTAAAGGTTTTGTCTCCATAAGATTAAATTATTTCACTTTAGGTAAAAAGGCTCATCAGAATATGACATTAAATTAAACAGCAGAATAAAACTTGATGGAAACTCATCTTCCCAGAAACTGTCATTTCTGGAGACTGAGAGAAGGTGGCTGACATGTCTTTCAGTTTACTCTGCAGTGAAACAATTTCTTTCCTAACATATCAGCAAATGCAGATTATTTTCAAGCTGTGTTTTGCTTCATGTTCTCCTAAATCATATCTAGATTTTCCCCTCCCCTTTTTTTTTTTTTTACATATGCACATATGTCATCACTAATTTCAGCCAGAACAGGAGCCAACAGGAAAAAAAAAAAAAAAGAAGAAAAAAAATAGACATTTGGTAGCCTGGAAAAGTTCTACAAACCACCCAACCTCAGCTGGAACAAAACCAGAAGTGTGTGTGGGCTTGTAGGTGGGATAGTCCTTGGGGTAAAATATCAGGGATATGCAAAATATTCCCTGCAGAGAAACCAGGAGATTCTCTTGGTTCTCTTCCAGCACAGAGCAGGCACCTTTTTTTCCATGTAGCAGAGCACTATCAACCCCCTTGATGAGGCTTCCTGTGTTTTTGTGGCCTTTGCCAGCTCCATGTGCAGAATATTAATCACTGCATTGAGCACTGAGCCTGCTCTGGTACCAAGTAACTGTGAGTTACATCCCTGCAGCTCTGGGCATTCATCACAGACTAAATGTGTCTGATACCCATCTGATTTTAGCAGCACTGTTTGGTCCCATTATGACATTTCTCATTTATTCTTTCCCCCTGAACTGTTGGCTGCCATTTCAATCTCCAGACGCTGTTCAGACAAGGAAGATTCACCTGGCAGAAAGGGGGACGTGAAAAACAAGACACAAACAGTCAGAAAATGCACTTGTTTGACCGGCCATTTTTACCTCGTTTGCAATCAGTTAAGAATATATAAAATTGACAAAGAAAGAGCAGGTGCAGGAATCAGATTGCTCCTGGGATCAAGTGCCAGGGTGGGATTCTTGGGTGTCCTTGAGTGCCAGGAGTGGCACTCACTTATCTCTGAGGGTCCCTCCAGCTCAGGGTATTCCATGATTTTGTGTTTTAGAAGTATCATTTCCTATGGCCCCCAGGACTGTAATACTGGCTGTTAATCCTCAACTGTGTGTTGATTAGAGTGTAATAGTTTAATCATCTCTCGGTGTTAGGAGTTCATGTTGTAGTTTCACAGATCATGAAATGTGTCTGTTTAAGATATGGGCACATTATCTTCCTTTTTTTTTTTTTTTTGCATGCAGCAGGCACTCTGTAACAGTGCTCCTTTTATCTCTGCCTCTCCTTTACCTGCACTACGGAGCTCATTAACAGGATCAGACAGGGCACAGGGGCAGCCAAAGATGGTGTTTATTGCAGGGAGAAAAAGAAACATTTTCTTATTGGCAGTGCTGTTGCAGTGCAAGTGGAAGAGTGTAAACCCTCCTTATCACTGCTGAACACTGCACCCGATGAGTTGTTGGCTGTAGAGCTCAGTGCAGGGGACAGCAAAGTGACAGTGTTCCTTAAATAAGTGATTACAGCAACATGAGAGCTGAAAAGGCATCTTCTGAGTCTGTTGTCTCTTCAGGGACCTGGGTTTGTTTGGGCTTCGTGGAGCTCATTTTAAGTAGATATCCCAGTGTCTCGGAGGGGCAGAAGGGAAATGAGAAGTTGGTGATTAAAACAGGTAGTCAGGAGAGTGGCTTTGGGACCTAATCCTCCCAAGGTGTCAGAGCACATATATATATATACACCCCCACTCCTCTCAGTTTAGTAGAACCTGTCTGATTTTTACAAACTGCAGATCTGTACTCAACCAAAGGACATACTTAGTCTCTGTTCAGTTAACTTTGTTTGCTATTATTTTTTTTTTAAAAACTACCAGCTTTTTGAAATTATTAAATCTTTAACCTTGGAAGGCCTTACCAAGGCAATGTGACTGTGGTTGCTTCAGACAAGCCAGATACAACCCTCTCTCATATCTTCTGTGCAAACCCTGAGGAGAATTGAGGACTAAAAGGACAGTGTGAGGAGACAGAGACTGGTCAGGTTGATTGGGACTCTAAACAGCCTGATCTAATGGAAGGTGTCTTTGCTTATGACCCTAAAGGTCCCTTCTAACCTAAACTACTCTATAATTCTGTGAAAGGCATGATTGTCCCCCGGGAAGGAGAAAACAGGCAACCAGTTTTCCCAAAACTGTACTAAGATTCACAGAGATGCTTGTCTGGTAATGTAGATTTTCCAAGTGTTAGGCTGCCAGGAACAGAGATTCTTGTTGGACCAAGAAGGATTAAAACCAATTTAGACAAAACTAAGGAATGGAAAAAGCAAAAGTGGGACTGTTCTGTTCCATCCGTGCCCCGTGTCCCTCAGGATGTGGTCAAGGGCCTTTACAGCTTATTTACAAAAGGTGTTTCTTCTCCAGCACTAAAAAAAAAAGAAAGTATTTTTGCCTGCTTTGTGTAAACACATTAAAAAAGCTGAAGTAAAACCAAAAGACTTATGAGCAGTGATGGTAAGGGAGCATTCTTTGATGTGAGCAGACGTTTTCCCCACTCAACCCTCTCCCACGAGCATCCTAAAATTACAGCAATGTTAAATATTATGATTATTTTAGTTTTAAGAGGGAGGCTACTTCAGGCACTTGGATCACTTTTTTTTTCACATAGTCTGCTGAAGTGCAGACTACCCAAAAGGAGCATCTGGCAGGGTGAAAGCCAAACTGTGGGATGAGTGACTTTGCTGCAGGAACAAGCTGAAAGAAAAAAAATGGATTGTGAAGGGTGGGAGGAGAGCAGGAGGCAGGAGGGCAGACAGGGAAATGGGCTAATCCATGGAAACAAGGAGGAAGAGGGATAAACGTGCATTCGAGTGTGCTACTTGTTCTCATATTTCCCCCCCGGTAATTAGAGCCCTTTTAATGAACATTTATTTGGGTTCAGAAGTTATAAATCAACTTGCAAATTATCCTACTTGTGAAAACAGACTCACTGATTAATAAACTTCTGTTAATAAGATTCTCTCTACATGTCTTATGTGAGCTGGGCTACCAGAACAAATCATAAAGCAGAGCAGGTTCCCAGTACCAGTGACCTTGTGATTGAAGAGCTCCTTTTCACCACTTTGGAGTCAAAAAGAAGTTATGGGGACATTCTTGAAGTGTCATAAAATTCTGAAGTATCATAAAATCCTTTGAAAGGCTCCATTTTAATTGTAAATGCTTTCGAAAGTCTGATTTAATGGCTTGTCTCAGGTGAAATAACATGTATATAAGAGAAATGGCCTGTAAAATCACATTTATTTGCATTTCCTGAGTATTGGAATACACTTCTTTTAAAACAGTTTCTGATCTTCAGATGAGTCAATATACATCAATCATTAAATGGGCATTTACTTTCAGATCCTAGATTTGAAGGTAAGAATCTCTGCTTCTTACTTCATCTTCACATTATCCAGGTTTAGAAATAAGTGCTTGTGTTTGCTTTAATATCAGGTTAAAAGTGACCTGAACATTGACTTTTGCTGGCTTCATTCTAATACCACCAATAAAAGTGCAGTCAGCTTTCAACTTTGAAAAGTTAAAACGTCCGATCTTAAAATTTCAGGAAGTCAGATTTATAAAAATTAGCTCAAGAAAAAAACCAAAGCAGACGTTAATTTCCGCTGCAAGAATAACCATGATGCATCATTAAAGGCTATTAATGGTTTCTTTCAGATGAATTCAAGTTATTCATGAAGAGGCTGCCCATGAACTACTTCCTGAACACGTCCGCTGTCATGCACTTGTGGACAATGGATTCCAACTTCCAGCGTCGCTACGAGCAGCTGGAGAACAGCATGAGGCAGCTGTTCCTCAAGGCCCAGAGGACGGTGCACAAGCTCTTTGGCCTCAGCAAGAGGTGCCACAAACAGCCCCTGATCCGCATGCCAAGGCAGAGGTAAGGGAGCCCACGGAATGCTGAGGGATCCCAGCTGCTCTCTCGACCCTGGAATCTCCTCGGGGCGCGGGGGCGGTGCAGGCACAACGCGCAGTCCTTGTGGTTGTGGGGAGTCCCACCTTTCGATATCCCTCTGTTTGGGTTTTCCTAAACATGATGGCGAGGTCAGGGTAAATCCTCGTTTGTTTGGGGCAACTCAGAAAGCACGTGAGTGCCCAGGTTCACCCCACTTGGTCCCCCTGTTTTCCAGAGCCGTGTTTTCAGTGGCACTGGGCCAGATGTGACGGTGCCAAACGCTCTCACAGCGAACACTGAGCACCTCTCCTGGAGTGAGCAGGGCTATTTTGGGACCTCTGTGGGTCGTTATCCAGCGTACACTGCACACAATTGATTTCTTGTCTCGTTTGTCAGATATGAATTAGGTTCGAAGGGATGCCTAAGGAGAGAAAAGTGTTTCACTCCTTCCTAGGAACAGGGTTCCTGAAAGGCAGCCAGTCAGATCTACATTAGCATAAAGTGGGGAGAGGTGATTGCTGGTGGAAAGTGGCTTTGTTGAAATTAGTGGAGTGACACTGTAGGAAATGTGGAATGAACGAGCTTTTAAGGACATTGTTCTTCTGAGCACGAGCATCGTGGGATAGTCCAGTGACTCCTGCATTTAGCACGTGTCTCCATTGATTTTAGAGAAACCTAGTTTAGGTTCAGTGTTCCAGAACTGCCAGGGCTACTTTACACTCCCCTGCTTTCAGCTCTTCATCTGTTGCAAGCTCAGGCTCCATCAATTCCTCTTTGCCTGCTGCTGGCCCTTCCCCTTCTTTCAGGAGACAGTTGTTGTGGCCCTCATGCCGCCCTTCTTCTGGATGTTGTGCTTTGTGCTTGAAACAAAACAATGTATTTTTCACTTGTAGGGTCATTTCATAATTAGAAAACGTTCTGCTCAGAAGGGTTGTGCAATCACTGCAGTGCTTCAGTATCCTCTCCTGTGTGTCTTGGGCACAGCCTGGATGAGCATCCTGCCAAAGAGATGATTCACCAGCGACCACTTCAGCAGGAGCCCAGAGCTTTTTAAAGCACAAGGAACAACCCAGCCTCAGTAATTTTTTTTTTCCCCCACCAAAATTTAATGGAATATATTAAAAATAATTTTAAATAATCAGGTCTTCCAAAACAACCTCTGCAGGGTTGTGAGACAGCCTTTGGCTGCCATCAATAAAGCAATGAGTTTGACTGTTTTACAGGGAGTTGCACCAAACTTTCATCCCAGTTACATTTTGCAAGGCATCTCTAGCTTAGGAGTGCCACCATTTTTTAGTTTATTGTGTCTCTTTTTAGAGATTATCCTAATTTTTTTCTAGTCAGCACAGAGGGAGATTGGTTGTATGATGATGGAATGATGATCAGCAGATGACTCAAAATCAGTGTTAAAGGCAGGCTTGGGAATATGTAGCCAGTGGGATGTGTTTGCTGAAAGGGAGCATGTTCAAAGTTGGATTCCATCTGCCTCTCTGGGAAAACTGCCTTCTGACATCCAGGCTTTTATGGCTGGTAAGAAGAGCTTTAAACTGAGAAGCAAGGGGAAAAGGTCAAAAGAAGCTGGTTTCATGTCCAAACCTGGTTAAAAAACCACTCTGATAGACCAAGATAAAGAGTGGCTAAAGGATTATCAGTGGTGAAAAGACTGATAGGGAGGAGAAAGGAAACACAGGTATTGACAGAACTGAGTTTTCAGATACTGCTCATGATGAGAATATATCTAACCCAAATAAGGTCCTGAATTTTTTGATACCTGTCAACAGGTAAGCAGGCAAACGAATAGCAGGTGATGCAGTGGAGAATGAATCCCTGAGTCATGCCATGGAGCAACATGAGCCATCCCTCAGGCTGTCAAATCAGGCATCTTGGCAGGCAGCGAGTGTGAGAAGAGAACCAAACCCCAGCACTCACTTTTTTTTTTCCCTTTGTGTTTAAGGGAAGATAGAAATAAAAGCAAAAAAAAAAAACCACAGCTTCATGATCTTTAAGATTCCTTCCAGCCCAAGCCAGTCTGTGATTCTGTGTGCCACGGGTAGTTTGGGCTTCAAAGAAGCAAGAAGGGGGAACTGGAACAGAAGGTTTTCTAAACAGCTCCTTCAGATTAGTGTTTGGGCTCTGCTAGTGATAGTTAAGGGTGAATTTTATTATGGAAAGGCAAATTAGACTGAGCTAATGAAGGTAGAAATACTATTTTAAATTGCATTTTTTAAGCACTTGTCTTTTCAGATGCAGATTAAACAGGCAGTGCTTCAGTTTTCAATAAAGGTCATGGTGCTGGCAGTGAGTAAAAACAACTCTGCTGATGTTGACTTTTACACTGTATTTCACTAGTCAGTAAAAGACATGTACAGAGGATTTTTAAAGGAATGTGTCAAAAGTGAGAGTTGATTTTTCTCTCTCATGAAACGGGGAGGTATGTCCTAAAAGTTTAATGTAATTCATGAAAACTGTCTCTGAGCCTTGAGTTTTAGTGGGGTTTATCTGTGTAGTGTGCCAGAAATCGTTTGGTCATGCTTGGAGGAGCTCCTACACACAGTCAAGGTTATCATTAATTACTGAAAGTACTCTTCTCTTTTCTCTGGCCACAAAACTTTTTAACTGAACATAAACCAAATTGTTGGCCTGATTGTTTTTAAATGAGACTTAATTAATGAGTTAGACAGAAATTCTTGTAACTTATTTCATGTTTCCTGAGTTCCAGGCCACTTAATAATCATGAGACTAAATTACATTAATATTTTAATTTTCCAGTCCCGAAACCAGAATAGCACTGAATCCTCTCCTGATGTCGTTGTTCACAGCAAAAAAAGACTCAGTTAACTTGCAAGCAAAGAAACTCCATTCCCGTGTCTCATTTTTGAAGCAGTTCATGTTCTTCAGCTGGAATAAAGTATAAATAGTTTTCTTTCAGTTTCTACTTGTGATCAGAGCAATTTACTGCGGCAGTTTTGTGTACACTGGGGTTGGGAACAGGATTAGTATTTTTGTTTTATTCTGTTAATTGCAAATCTTTTCAAGTTCCAGATGTTCTGCCCAGCTTTTAAACTTGCTTTCATTAACACGTTCTTTTTCCTGAAAGTCAAATCAGGCCAAGATCCATCAAAAGCCCGTAGATTTCCGTTATAAACCATTATGGCACTGCTGAATGTAGCTCTTAAAATTCACCTGAATTAATGGATCCTTTTCTGTAATCAGTGCAGTATTTAGCGGTTGTCTGAGCTCCAAAAAAAAAAAAAAATACAAATTGAAAATTCAAAGCCAACAAGGAGCAGGGGGTTTGCTGTGCAGGTAATCCCTTCCCATCTCGTGTAAAGGGACGGAACGATCAAACGTTCCAAGAGAAAAACAAGATTAAAAAAAAATAAAAGAAACTTGTTCTGCGGGGTAACAGTGCCAGGATGAACTGCTGCCTCCATGAATTTGAGGCTCGGCTGCTTCCAGAGGCTCGAGTGCTCCTTACCAGACATCAGCCTGACAAACCTGCAGTGTCACCGGCTTTTCTTGGCCAGGGGCCACCTCATACAGCAGTTGTTGTTCCACTAGATGGCCAGCTCCTGCCGCAGTTCTGGGCAGCAGGGTGGGTGGAACGGGGCTCAAGTGTGCTTGGCAGGAGCCCGGAGGTGCCGTGGAATGCAGGTGGGAGGGGTGTGGGAGCAGTGCTGGAAGCAGGAGGTGTTTTGGTGTGCAGGAATGGAGCTGAGGTGTCAAACCACGCGCGTGCCCCGAGCTGTGTTAGGACCACGTGTGAGGAGCTGCAAGGGTCAATAAAGCTGTGACGATCCCAGGGAGGCAGGAAAACTGGAATCCTTTACTGGACATAAAACTTTAAAGGGTTTAGGGTTACATATTTAACGTGGGGTTTACATATTCATGGTATTAAAATGGGGGGGGTTTCACAAGGATGACATAAGGGGAAAACCGAGGTTAATACATCTTGGGGTCTTAGGAGTTACCTTATGGAAAAAACCCTACTTTATCTTGGGGGATTGTACAGGGGGGTTAGGTATTGGGTCCACAGGATGCCAGGGATACAGATTATACACATGCAAAGGGGGGAACACAACGGGTTTTATGCAGAGGTCTGCTGAGATCAGGATGTAGATTCTCTGGCTGGGGCAGGGCATGTGATAACATCCTGTGAGGAGTCTTTTTACATCCTGTTGAAGAAGGCAGGAAGAGCCCACAGAGATGAGGTCAGTGAAAAGGGGTTTCTCCATCTTCTGTTCCCCATGGCCTTCTGCAGAGACCATTCAAATTTCTTTCTGCAGATGTCGTGTTTTGGAACTCAACAGGGAAGGAGTTTGCACGTGGTGTCTGTTGTCAAGTGCTCCTGCCCTGAGAAAAGCACTATCCTGGCCCTTAAGTTAGTCCAAGCTCTCCCTTCCAGCAGCATCTTTCTCAAGGGAGGTCAGAAGGTGATGTTCTATTGCAGGCTTTGCTGCCTGTGAAGGAAAAGCTTCCTCACAGCTTGGGCTGAGCACTGGGACTCCACCTGCGCTGCAGGGGCACATCTGGGAGTGTGTCGTGTCATCATCACCTGCAGGTCGAACCTTTTAGTTCTTCAAAGACAAAATAAGTGAAGGGAATAAGGAAATATCATTGAACTCCATAGGGAATGTCAGCACAGGTCACACGTGGCAATGGGAAGAGGTAAAGCAGAGTCATGGCTGTACCTTGGTCACTCTGTTATGGGGAGAGAAAGTTGGGTTTCTTTCTGTTTTGGGTGACACCACAGCAAGGTTTCATTTCAGAGGCAGTGACTACGTGCTGAGGAGCTGAAAATCTCAGGAACAGACCTGGTGCCACCCTTGGGCTGCTGGCAGTGCCTCAGGGCAGCACCCACATCCACCCACACCATGGAACCACAGGGAGAAAACCGGAATCTCTGCACTTGAGACACTTGGTGGGGAAGGAGAATCTTCACTTTCCCAAACATTCTTTTGAGAAGGGCAGCAATGATTTCCTCTGATTTGATTTAATAGTCAAACACTACTGAAAGACATTAAAGACTGGGGGAAGCTTTCATTTCTTCCTTCAGAAGTGCCAGTCTAGCACTTGATTTCACTCTTTTTGGTGTCATTTCAGTGGGTTCCTTGACTAATGTCATCCCTTTGAGTGAGTGCACTCAGTCCACTGCATTGCTCTGTGCAGGAACCTTATCTGTATGCAGTTTAAATCACTTCATAATGAAAAAGCATCTCTTGAGGCCAAATTTAATCAGCACAAACTGTGATTTAATAAAGACATAAACAAAAATATTAAAAGGAGAAACATAACGTAAATCCAACAATAGGTCAGTGCAAAAAAATTTGCATCTTCCTTGCATAATAACAAAGTGAAAACCTGCTGCAACAAACTGCAAATGAAGGTTATGAGCATTTTAAGTAAATAAGAATTTCCATCTTAAAAGCCCAAGGTCTGACACGTGCACACAAAAGCATGGAACCTTGAATAAAATGTTGGTATTTGAATTTTTGAAAAGTCTGGATGCTTAATATTACCATCTAATTTACAGTGAAGGGGGTGGTTCTACCAATAGTCCAGCCAGATATTTAAAGGATCTTATTCTGGTAACAATAAGCTGACAATAAATACAGACAAAACTCCTTAATAATTAAAAAAAAAAATATTTTAATATGTAAAAAAACTCTCTTTCTGAAAGAAAAGTCATTCTTGGCAGCCTTATGTTTGAAGCATGTCCTTGTCTCCACAGAGGTTATTTTTTTTAAGGAACATACTCTGAAGCTAATGCAGACTTGGAAGGAGTTCATCACTAGAGGCAGTGAACAGCCCCATCAAACAGAAGAGCTTCAGAAGGAATTCTGCTTTTTAAAACCAGATTTTTATTTTGGAATTTCCCACAGCATGCACCACAGGCAGCTACGACAGGAGGAAGAGCCAGGAATTTACATTTTCTCATTTTTCTCTGCATTTTGAATTTCACAGAGCAAAAATTTCACATGCCCTAGAAGGGCAACAGGGCCTGAATACTCTAAAAACACGTCAGAGAAGGGACTTGTATCTTAGTGTTCCCTTCAGTCCATGTGCAGAAAAACATTTAAAATGGATGGCTTTTTTACAGCATCTGTAACGCAGTCCAGAAGAATGTTGAGGCCTTGAAACCTGTTTCCTTTGGAATGTTTCAGAACAAAATACATAAAAAATAAAAAGGATAGTGCAGATTAATCCCATTCCCTCGGGATGTAACCCAGGATTAGTTCCTTACATCCCAGAGCTGGTTATCAGCTACTGTAGATTGCTTTGCTGTGAGTGTAATTGATTCACAGGCACAAAATTAGTGAGGAATAAAACCTTCCACCAGGGTTCAAGATGTGAAAATTTCACGGTGCATCATGCAGAGAGTTTTCTTCTCAAAGCACATTTGTGGCATTGGATGTAAGAGAAAAAAAAAAATCTAATTATCCATCACTTAACAGGCTGCTGGAATGAGGGTGAGCAGTGAGTCTGGATGAAAATTGTTATGGAAAGGCAACGTAAGACAGCAAAAGCTCCTCTGGTGTAGATGGTGCTTCTGAACAAGAGGTGCTGAAAAACCAATATTTTGTCTGGTTTTTGAACATCTTTTAATGAAGTACAAAGGGCCATTGAGATGTTTCTAAACAAAAATCTTTCCAGGGAAGAACAAAGAAATAATAATAATAATAGATTGTGTTATTATAGTATATTTAATAATAATTATTATTAATGCTTCATTTGGGAGTTAAAAATGGATTTCCAAGTTTCAGTGTAAAGGAATGCCCCTCCTGGGGAAATCTGGCTTGGATCTGCCCCCCCAGGTGCACATCTGAGAGTGGTGTGCCACGGAAGAGGGAGGTGATAAGATGAAAGTGTGTGACATAAATGAAGGTCAGTTTGGCAGTGGTTGCTTTACTAACACGAATAATAAGTCAGCATCTGTTCTCAGAGGAAATCAAATGATCTGCTTTGAGGTGATACCTTTAATTGGATTGGGGATTAGAGTTATTTAAAACTAACGTGACACACATAGAAATATGATCCAGAGCCCTGCAAATAACAGGGCTGATAACAGTGAGGAGATAAACTCCTGTGTTGTGTGTGTGTTTTCACACGTGGTTTAGGAGCTGTGTGTACACGGGGCAGCTGCTCTTGGCCTCTGTCCTTGTAGGAAACTTCTCTCAAGGAGATTTGGTTTCCTGATGTTGCAGCACTTTACTGTGCACTCAAAGAGGCTGTTCTTGACCACCTGCTACACGTGAAAATGTTTCCAGCCTCCCCACAACGTCACTTTTGATGTTTCTGATGAATAGCAACGTTAGAATGAAGTCATTTCAGCCCATCAGAAAGTGCTGTGAAACGAGGAGACAGTTTATATTAATGTCACAGGGCAGGAGCATTCCTGCTCCCGTGCTCTGGAAACACCACCTGTGCAATATGTGGGATTAAGTCACATTTCCACACCCACGTTTTACCCTTTTAAACTCTAGAATACTCACCAGTGCAACTGTCCCCCGAGAGCAGGGCTGTGGCAATTGTGGTTTACATTTTTGTCCCAGGGTGCTCAAAGGAGAAAAATCATCTCGGTAGGAATCATCTGACAGGAAAGAAGTTCCACCAGTATGATCTGATCTGATGTGATATTGATTCAATACTGCAGGGTGCTGTGTTACACCTTGTTCCGAGGCTTGCAATACTGAAATCTCATTGCTGAACCACTAAACACCAGTGCAGTGGCAAACAGCCTGTCCTGTAAAAGGACAAAACGTTGGCACAGCAGATGGGACTCTCCTTGCCCAGGCATTTCATATCACTGCTGGATATTTGGGCATTTTGAAGGACACGGTGCACAGAAGTGCACTCAAGGAGGTAATTTCATGACTTTCTTGTGGGCTTGTATCTAAAAGTAACAGGGTTGTAAGAAGGGAAATCACATATTCTGTTGAAAAGCGAATTTCCTCTGTACAGTCCAGTTCTGAGAAGCAGAAAGTTGGGCTTAGTTTCCCTTTCTCCTTCATGAAACATTTTCTGGAGTATCCATTTATTTCGTATGTGCTGTACTACTACTGTAACTAATTCACTGCCACTGCAAATTGCCTCTGTTCCTTCCACAACAGGAGGTTGTTTCCAACCCAAATGTCTAAACTGTCTTTTTTTTTTCCCCCCAGACAAATTTGGTACCGGAGCCTGAAAATTTGAAGAAAATTAAAACAGAAGGAGCTTAAAATAATATTTTATTTTGTAGATATGTGGCATTACCAAAAAAAAAAAAAAAAAAAAAAAAAAAAAAAAAAAGCCTGGGTTGAGAAAAAGCTGCCACAGAATTTCAGCTCTAAAGTATTCAGCACATTTAATCCCCAGTGTAGATCCACAGTACTGAAGGTCTTGCTTTTAGCCTCTCGGCTTTTGCTGTGACCAAAGTGCTGCAAAGGACTTTCCCTCAGGCCAAATTTAAAGATATCTTAATCACCTATCCCCATGAATCATTTGCAGAGCCAGCACCAGAGCCAGCACTGCGGTGACTCACAAGGTTTGGAAGTGTCTACGCTTTAAAATAATTACTTGAGCCGTGGATGGATCCTGGCACACATTTCTGGGCTTGGCAGCTTCTGTTTGCTCCTGGCCTGATGACCATCTGTCTGTGCAGCCCTGGCATGTGACAGGATGGCCATGAGCCCCTCCAGACAGCACCACCTTGGAGCTTTGGGACACTACAGACGCAGCTGGAGGTCAGGCAAGGACACCAGAGGGACATCCTGGATCTTGGAGCACCCTGGGCTTCAGGCTGTTCCCACATCCAGAAAGCTGGGGTGTCTCCCAGGTTTCACCAGTGTATTTGAACAGACAGATTAGGAAATGTACCACAAGGGCACATCTTTTCTCATCTCTTGAGTTGTTAAATAAGACATGTATGAACTCAGAAAGGATGGGCTTTGTCTCCAGCATGAGGAATCCTCTGTGGAGTCCCCCAGTCCTTCAGCCTGTGCCCAGCAAGAGCCTGACTGTATCCCATCCCTCTTGCTCTCTTTCTTCCCTTGTGTTCCTTCAGAGTGAGAGTGTCTGTGCAGCTCCTGTCCCAGCAGGAATTGCTGTGACAGAAACACTTCTCTGGGCTGTGCTGTTCCAAGGAAAACCCTGTCCCCTCTGGGGGAATGTGGGATTGATGCACAGCACAGGAAAGCTTTGCCACGAGGGCAGAATGAGAGGAGAGATGAAGGTTGGACTGTAGGACACCTTCCACTAGCCCAGGTTGCTCCAAGCCCCTTCCAACACAACTATAAACAGCAGATATTTCTGTATCTGAAAAGATATTCCGAGTGTTTAATAAGAAACAGCTTCTCAGATCTTAATCTGGATCTGTGGCAGTTGGACCTGATGATGAGAGAGGTCTCTTCTAACCCTTACAGTTCTCTGAGTCTTTGAATATTAGAGTTAGAAAACTTTCAAGAGTAGGTTCTGCTGTCCTGCTTTGGGTGGACTGAGTTGCTTGTACCTGCAACAGGATCAGCTCCTTTCAGACTAAGCAAACGAGAGTAGAAAATCTGTGTGACTCCAGTTGTCCCTTAGAAATGTTAATTGTCAGTGCAATCATTAACTGTGATGGGTGTTTGTAGTATCTAAAAACTCATTATCATATCGATGTGTAAACTTTGATCATATGTTTATATGGTCCTGGAAAGGAAAAAAAAAAAATAAATCCTTGGGACATTCCATAAATTGTTATTGTAGCAAATTCCCCCCAGATATTTCTCAAGGTTTTTTTTCTTTTGGAGAAGTGCCATAAATATACCACAGAAAATGAACATAAAGCACCATGTTATCAGTAACATCCTTTATAAAAATTAAATTTTCAAGTATCTTTTTAGGCAGAAAACAGGAAAGCTTCAGGCTGAGAGAATGCAAATGAAGTTTTATTGAACCAACAAGTGAAGATCAGGACCTTAAAGCAACATTTGAAATGAAAACAAGATTGCCTTGCTATCAAGCTTCCTTCCCCCACATTCACATCCTGACCAGGATTTTGGAATTAAGCAGTTATGTCCGTATTCTGCAACTGCACAGCCAACAATGACAAGGAGAAAATCAATGTCTAAGACATCAGAATGCCTTGGTTTCAACCCACACCTCGCTGAGGGAATGGCAAGAAGGGCTTTTTCACAGGAAGGTGTCACAATTCACGTGAAGGAATCAGAGAAATCACATCCTGGGATCCCATGGGATCTACCCCGTGTGGCTGACTCAGAATTTATCACCTGTTTACCCCTTTTTTGGGCTCTGAGACACATTAACGAGATACAGTCAATACAATAGTTTAAAATGGACATCCCCAGATCATTAAAAAAGTCCCTTAAGCAGCAGATGATAGAGCACAGCTGCAGAAGGAATTAATTCCAATTAATTTGTAAGGAATTTATCCCGGTCAGAATATTATCAGGGTTCTAGAAACCCATCTCTGAAACGATAGAAGATGATAAGTATAAAATAAAGGACTTATATATTGCAAGGAGCAGAAGTAATAAAATTTGTTGGCACTCCAGACAAAAGGTGACACTTGCTAATTTTCTAATATAGTTACATTTTATTACCTTTAATGACTGACTTCTCTCAGCTGTCAAGATATTAAAGTAAGAAGATGAATCAAACCAAACAAAAAACCTTCTCTGAAGTCCACCCAGAATCACCTTCTCTTTGCTTACTTTGCAACAATAAATTATTTGTTTAAAACTCAAGAAATTACAAATGTAATTACAGTCTCTACTGAAAGGAAAGCTTTTTGCCCCATTGTGAAGCTGCTGCCATATGTACCCTAAAATTTATTTTCTCCGGGTTTTTGTTATAAAACAAAACCCGAAGTTTCTACTTCAATTCTTTTTATTTTCCTGTCTGGCTTTTTGGGCATTCAGATTCTTAGATGATTAGTTCCTGTCCTACCCATAGGACAGGAATAACTTCAACATACCTTCAAACCTCTCCTGTTACATAAAAGTACAGCCAACGTCAGGATTTGTAGCATTAATTAAAATTAATATACACAAAAATATACACAAAAATATACACAAAAATATACACAAAAAAGTGTGTTTTCAAAAAAAAAAAATTGGAATGAAATTAACTTTTTGAAATGCATTTCCCTCTAAAAAGCAGTTGGGAATCTCTCTCCACATTGCATAAACTCTGTTCATCATATTTCCAAAGACTCCCCTTCCTTATTTCAAACAATGATATTTTCAATAGAATCTAAACTCAGGATTTTTATCTTAAACATTTATTAGTTTTGTAGTGGGTTTGTTGTTTTTGTTTTTTTTTTTTTTTAATCTTCCAAATTAAAGAAACTGCTCCTTGTTAGTTGAGAGGAAATCCTAACCAGCTCTTTAAGTGACCATAGAAGAACCCAAAGGCACCCTGCCCTTGAAACTGTGCCTCTATTGTTCCACGGATTTTGGAACAAAGCTGCCTTAAATTTTGGAAAAACCCGGGCCCAGTAAGTGATGATTGGTGTGATGTGAGCTGATGGCTCACCATCTGCGGAGATGCTTCAGGATCTGCCGCAGCACCAGCGGGCTGGGAGGGCCATGAATACAAAGCAGGCAGGTGGCAAATGTGCCCGGGGGGGGGGGGTGGGCAGGGCACCGGGCAGGTGATTTTTTTTATTTCTTCTGCTGCATCTGCCAGCTTGCTCCTGCTCTGTGCAGCCACTTTTTGGGGATCACGTCCACTGTGGCACAGCAAACGTTTCGCTCGTGGATTAAGAGACCGGCAAAAGTTCATAAAAGCCACGATCCTCAGCTCTGAGTGGCAGAAGCAGAGAAGCCAGTTTGCAGCCGTGAATATTTAGAGGAAGTCTGTACAGAATAACTGCTTCTGGGCTTCCAAGCGTTGCTGCAACTTTGGGTTGGATTCACTTCAGAGACAAAAATAGACCCTCTGTCCATGAAAGGCGGAATTTCTCCGTGCTGAATAGAGGTTGGTGTCCTGACACTGAGGAGGGGAGCTTTGTGAAGAGGGTTTCTGCAGGAGGCACCTGTGAATCTTGGCAAGTGATGACTCCAGAGCCTGTTCCTTTGTCGGGGTTTTTTTGTGGTTTTATTTATTTTTTTTTATTTATTTTTTTCTGAATAGCAGACAGTCATCTGGTTATAGAGCTCTACAGACAAATTCAGCTGAATGGTGCCACGCAGTTGTGAAATCCATGACACTGCAAGTCTCACAGTCTGTGGGATCACAGATCTCACACAAGCTTTCAAATCTAATTTACGGAAAAAAACCCCTCTTTTAATCTGTTTCACCTTTGAAGTTTGCAAGAGCATTCACCACATCCTTGATACCCTGTGTGTGATGGTGATAGTGAAATGGAACTGTTTTTCTATGGCTGTGAGATTCACAACATTTTTATTTAATTCCTGCTTTAAACGTCTACCCCTCCTAGTAAACATAACTAGAAATTCCTTGCAATGTTTGCAGATCATCAGCCCTAATCATAGGTATAAAAAAATAAAACTCTGCAGGCACAAAATCATATTCACGTGTTTACTGAAATTTAATGAATAAAATTAAGGAGAGCATTTGCAGTACTCTCTCTCCAACAAAACTGTACAATTTTCCTTTAAAACTTCTTGAGCATACAAGTTAAAATTCACAGAAGTTTGCCTCTTAAAAAAACAAACAAACAAACAAACAAACAAAAACCCAAAATGAAATTATTTCCTAAATCCATCCCCACGAATTTTATAAAACTGCCCTGGTGTGGCTTCTGTTTTTACACTTGAATAAGTTTTGTTTTAGCAGGTACATGACAGATTGATCCCTCTGAGTCAGAGAACTTCCCATACTTTGGAAGAAAAGGCTGTGTTTTGGAATCCCAGAATGGTTTGGGTTGGAAGGGACCTTCAAGCCCATCCAGTTCCACCCCTGCCATGGGCAGGGACACCTTCCACCAGCCCAGGTTGCTCCAAGCTCATCCAACCTGGCCTTGGACACTTCCAGGGATCCAGGGGCAGCCACAGCTTCTCTGGGCAACCTGGGCCAGGGCCCCACTACCCTCACAGAGAAGAACTTCTTTCTGATGCCTAATTTAATTCACATTCCTTTTTTAGATCTGAACTCAGTTGAACAATTCAAACCCAACATCCCATAAAGTTTTCAGCTCCAGGAAAGAAGTGAGCGGTTCCAAATATTTACTTGTTTTCCCTGCTGTGTCTGCAAGGTCCCACAGACACTAAGAAGACTCATTTCTTTATTGACAATATCAGTCTAGAATGGATTCATTCTTTTAAACCCCAGATAATCCAGTCTTTTCTGCCCACATTGGTGTAGGTTTACCACGTAGTGTTATTTGTGCTCAGTGCCCTCATGGGAAAGTACAGATCCTAAATCAGTTCAGATGTTCTGTAAAGAAACAAAATGATTGACCCATGTGTGGTGTTGTTTGGGTTTTGTGTTTTGTTTTGTTTTGTTTTTTTTTTGCTGTGGTTAACACTTTATGTTCAGGTCTGGAAGCTGGCACACTGCTCAGCTTTCATTTGCTTGCCCAGATTTCCAGGCTGCTCTGTGTGTGTTGTTGACATCAGAAGGTGCTGAATTAACATCTCCACTGGAGGAAGGGCAAAAGATTGAGTGCTTAATTTCTTGAGAAGATAGCTTTTAAAATGCAGTTAAGGTGTGCAACTGCCAGCACTGAGGCACCTGAATGGCAGCAACACTTTGCATACTTTTAAAGCTGTAAAGTAAAACTGAGTGTGATTAATGGGATGGCTTTGCACATAACAGCACAGCTGGGGATTATGTTACTTTATATTCATCTTCCAAACTCCCATAAAAGTAGATTATTGTAGCAGAGCACTTGTGAATAGTTACATGATGACTGGAGTTCTCACAAAGGAAATACACTGCAGAGGAACTCAGCCTTCCTCTGTGGAATTCACCCTTCAAGGGCGAATGTAAACGGCTGGAAGGTTGTTTGGGGAACACTGGGGTCATCATAAAAGTACTGGAAGAGGTGTAAATATTTGGCTGAGCGTGGGAATAGGTGAACAGGGCATCTGCTGAACTTCAGTGGCCCAGGGGGACTGGCAGCAGCACGGCACCATCCAGGGTGGAACCTGCACACAGTCACCTGAAGGACCTGAGCAGCAGTAGAGGGCTTCCAGAAATGGGAGCTCTGTGTGGGCAGAGGTGATATGTATTAATAGAGCCAGGAACAACGCTGCATAAAAGGGTATTTGACTTATGGTTTTCACGGGGCCACTAATTACAGGACAAAAATTTGCAGCCATCCAAACTCTGCTGAAACTCGGCTGGAGCTGGAATTGCTGCCACGTGTCCTGTGAAAACTCCTTCCCAAAGGAAGGTCATTTACTGGGCTGTTGGCATCAGCTGGGAGATACCCACTGATACCATGGCATAAGAATAAGAGTCCTCCTTCAAAACGACTATTTAAATTAAAATGCCTTTCAATAAAAAAAAATAAATCAATTTTTCCTTGATTCATAGTCTTTTTTTTCAAAGATTCTGCTATTTGTGACCAGTTGAGTCACAGGAAGAGAAATTTCTCATTGCTTAAGTTCTTTGCCATTCCTTTTTACTGTTGTTTGTGAGACAGTATAAGGTTACCAATAATTAAATATTAATACTTTCATTTCATTTATTTATTTATTAATTAATTTAATATTAATACTTTAATTTCATTAATTTAATTTCATTAATTTAATTTCCATAGCTGAAAGGATTCAGGCTGATTGTGCAGCAGCAATTGTATTGATCTGCACAACAGCCCACTCTCAGCCTGGCAGGTATCAAACAGATACAGGTACAAAGAACATTAACAACAAGCAATTTAAAAATGTCTAAATTTTCTTTACACAAAATTTATTGAGCAGGACTTTAGTTTTTTTTAAAAAAACTTATTTTTAGTAAAAGAATAGTAGTCATTAAATCCACATTTCAGGATGTTAAGGACCAAACCAGCCACAGTCATGGGCTCAGATGTGACTTTCCTGCACTAATTTTTAATTTGTCATGGATATGTTGCATACACTTTAAGTGAATGAATAAGAGAAAATGTTAAATGTATTTTAAACTGGCTATTTTTCTGCGAAAAATCTCCTTTTTGCAGCTGTTTGTTTGTAAGCATATGGTATTGCACACCTTTCCTAGGGAATGAGGGTGTGCTTAACTAAAGCTAAACACTGAAAACTGCTGTTATTTTCCATATATTATTGCAGTGCCACTTCTGTGCTCCTAAATTTCTTAAAAGGTTGGATCCTGCTTAAAGAGAAACTTAAGTTTAATAAGAAATACTTAGCAGGTCAGAAGGAGATGAATAATAATTGGTGATACATAGTTTTTCCTGACAACAAGAAGGAATAGTGCAGATATACAATATATATATCATTGGAATGATAAATAATGTAAATGCATATTAACAAATGGAGCTCTACAGTTAAAACTCTATGCTCTTATTCCTTATGCTTTAAAAAAATGCATCACAATAATAGTTGAATTGGGGTTTTTTTAGGAACCTTTGCGATTTTTTAAGCGGTTTTTGCAGAAAAAAAATAAAATCAAGGAGGTGTAAGTTTGACAAGCAGTTACGTGGAGATTTAAGAGTAAAGGTAAATAGAAAGAGCAAATGTACCTTCACACAGGTATGGAGTAATTGTGTCAGTGCTACAGCAAAATTCCTCTTGTCTCTACAAGTTCTTGGATATTGAATGGAATGATCCACCAAAAACGGACACACAGTTAATAGGGAATGCAAAAGACCACTGGAATAGAAAAACCCCAGGCTTTAAAAATCATCACATCTCAAAAAAAAACCCCACCCCAAACTGTAAGTCTGAAGAAATAGATGAAACTGGGAAACCAGCAAAGTCCCTCACAGTGTAGATGATGTAGGAGCAGAATCTTAGTCATCTTTAATATTTGTAAATCAAACCATCAGGGGAGGCTTTGCCAAGTCAAAAATGGAAGAATCACTTTGCCTGTCTACAGTAAGTTCTCTAAAGTAACCAACACAAACAAATCCCTTCTATATACCTAGTGATCTGGTGGAAAATTGGAAATTTAGTGGCAGATGGCAGGAAATGGAATTTGCTGTCTTATCGGGACAATAAAGCTGAAAATAGTTGGGGTAAACTTGTTACAAAGAAAAAAAGAAGTTGCAAAAGAAAACAGGACAGATCCTCTAGTTCACATTTATAGATTCTATTAAGGACAATCTGTTTTTAATTGGAGAGGGCTCCCTGAGCCTGAAAATGTAGTGTCTAAAAGAGCATTTGCAAATTATTGTCGTGCTGAACATGTTCGGTTCACTGTGATGTGACCTCATATGACCCTGAGAAGGAGCTTTGTTTGGGTCTCTGTCCTTGGCAGAGTGTCCTTTGGGGACAGAAAGTCTCATCCATCCATCATTTCTGAGGAATAGCTCTGCTCAAGGAGGAAAAGAATTGTAGCTGTGTCCAATGTCTGAACCAGTCACTGGCAAAAGAAAAAAAAAGTCATCTTTTATCCATCCCCTTCTATGTGATGTGAGGGCAACATGCTGCTCCCACTCCCCTCCCAAATAAGAAATCTGCTCCATAATTGCTCTAAAACTTGAATAGGTTATCACTCAGCACAATGCAAAGTGGCATATTTTCCTCAATAATTGCCAAGTTTCCCTAGGAAAAAAACTTGTAGACCATCTTTTATGTGTTAGTAATAATTTAGAGGAAAACCTGGTCACTGTTATGCACAAGGTGTTCATAATTAGCACTTTGTTTATAAAAGTTATTGTCACTTTGTGCTCCGAAGGGATCATACATAAATAAAAAATAAAGAAATAAATATAAAAAAAAAAAAAAGAGAAATTAAAATTAGCCAAGGAGAAAACAAAAAAAAATGCTTTCCAATATTAAAAGGAAGGTAATGTTCCTGCAGACCAGTAGAGAGTTGAGAAAGATTATTTTTCTTTTTTGATGCAAAAATGCTTTCATCTGAAGTCCAGTGCTCTTATTCTGCTCCTAATTCCTAATCTGAAATTCCCTGATTCCAAATTGTGATCGCTTTAGCAAAGGACATGGGAATCAGCTCTCAGAATTCAGCCACTCTCCTGCTTTGTGCCTTCTGTTCCTGCACATGAGAACTACCCTTGACTCCAGGGTGACCTGAAGGAAAAACACCTGGATTTGAGGATTTGAGGGTGGGAGATTGTCTTGGCATTGCAGGTGTTGCTTTTGAACTCCCTCTGATGGGTTTATGTTTTACATGCTGAGCAGCATCAGCTGAATACAAGCTGGCTAAAAACCACAGGTGTGATTTTCATGGTTCACAATGTAAAAGACGAAAAATAGAAGCAATATTAAACAGTTCAGAATGTGAAAGGTCTGTAAAACAACCTCCTCAACAGCCATACTCAGCTTCAGCAGAAGATTTAAAGTAGACAGGATCAATGAAATTGCAGATCAGGAGGTAGGAAAGCAATGACCCCCTTGGCAAGGCAGTTCTCCAATAGCAGCCCTGTCCTTCTCTCTTTATAATAGTTATTTTTTCCCTGATATCAGCTTCAACTGGAAGTTGGGGAATTCTTTCTATCCTCAACCTGCAGGATGCACTGAGGATTATGCCATGGCACTTCAAGGTTTCTTCCCCAGGCTCAATCATTTCATGCTGGGAAACAAAATGGTCTTTGAGTACCCAACAAACCTTTATTGCTGGAGCCGAGGGTGCAGATATTTCATTTGGAGTTCAAGTACCCATATATGGACAGGGTGTCTATGCAGCAATTCAGTCCTGTGAGACAAAATAATAATTGAATATGTTCCCATAGAAACTGAAAACAGCCAGTGGAAACTGCTGTAGAGTATTAAAAGAATTCAGTCAAGTTATATTTGAGTAAATAAGGAACACTGGCAATATACTACCGGTTACAGGACAGGTGGTGCTCTTAAAATTACTTTTAAAATTGCATCCTAGAGCTGCAACTTCTGTGGTTTCTCCCAGGGTTACAGATTGGTATTAAGTAAGTGATTGATCATGAATGCTCTCAAGTTAAAGGGGTGTTTTCTACCAATGCCATCATTTTTTTCCGAGCAAGTCCATGGTGAGGTAAATTAAATAGATTAAGGGAGCAATAAGCATTCAGCTGATAGTAATGTTTGACAGAACTGTATTGCAATAAGCAGCAGTGATTGTAAAACTCCTGCCAGATATAAAGCCAAAGTTAATTTGCTCTCCTTAGATCCCAGACAGTTTGGGTTTTTGGGGGATGAGTGTTTGGCTGTTAAGAGTTAAGTTCAAAATTAAAGGGATGAGAAATATTTGGGCAGGGTCAGTTTAACTTTGTTGCAATGTCAATTCCGACTGTCTCAGCCTGGTGGAAAACACTGGATTACAGGTGGATTTGGACTCACCTCATCCATGAAAATCCATGTGAAAGATCCCTCCCAAGCCCATGGATATGGATTGTGTGCTGGACAAACAGGAGGCAGCATGGATGATATGTTTGCCTGAGGGCATGAGTGCTATTTTTGTGGCTATTTCTTGTTATTTGGTGCTATTCACTGGGCACAGTAGGAAACCCTCTGCAGGACAGAGGGAATATTAAAGCTCCAGACTTGTATTTTAGCTGATGGCTCTGCAGTTACCTCCTCCAGTCCTCCTCCTCTTCCTCCTCATCCCACAGCTCCAAAACCTCTGTGAGCACATCCTACAGCCTATTTCTATTTCTATTTCTATTTCTATTTCTATTTCTATTTCTATTTCTATTTCTATTTCTATTTCTATTTCTATTTCTATATTTCTGTCTCTATTTCTGTTCCTTTTGTCTGGTTTGCACTTAGATTGGAAACTCTTCAAGGCAAAGGCTCTTGTGGCAGATTGGCCACAATTGTGACTTCAGGCTTTTGTTTGTTGGTGCTTTTGTTATAAATACAATAGAAAGTGCAATATCATTCGTGGAGTGTTGAGAAAAATGGATGGAATCCTCTTGGATTATGGTAGTGCTGTTACCCTGGTAATTAAACAGTTAAAAACTATCACTGTGACATTCCTCACGTTTCATGACCTCATTCACAATCTTCCAGTTCAACCATCCTTTCTGAGCTTCACGAGTTTAAAGTGAAAAGATATTGAACTACAAGTGTAGAATTCTGTACAAGGTGGCAAAGGAATCGAGCTCTTTGCTCTCATTTCTCCTTCCCCAGGGAAAAAAAAAAATCAGTTTTATCTCACTTTCTCGTTCCTTTCCGTTAATTAGTATCATCATCATTCCCCTAATCAAATCATGACCTTTGTTCCCTTGGCTCAGTTACAGCCCCTGAGTCTGGGTTTGGGAGGACTCGTTTTTTCAGGGGAATTTCCTAGTTTGTTTCTATATTTTCCCCACTTGAAGGTGTCTGGCCTTTCTGGAAGGGACAAAAAAACCTTTCAGGGAGTGCTCAGGGTATTAGGGAGGAGTGTGTGCTTGTACCTATATATATATATATATATATATATATATATAAATTATTAGAGCCCTTGTTCATGATAGAATTCCTCCAGAGCCTTTGGTATCCCACTATGATCAAAGATTCTTCAAATAATTACATTGGAAATGCTAATTATGCCTTAAACATATGCTGTTGTAGGCTCTGAAACGTTGTATGTCACTTGTCAGAAGAATATATTCTCTAACAGATCTTTTTTTTTTTCTTCTGCAAGGAAATCTTGTCTGCTCCAATCCACTTTTGGTTATTAATGTTAACTTTTTAGGAATTCTTTTTGAAAGACAGGGTCCTTAATTTAATTACTTCCAGTAGCAGCCTGTTAGTTTTACTGAGGAAGAATTTAAAGGGGACTAAAATGTTTAAGAGTTTGATTTTGGTTTTGATTTGATTTTTTTCGGTTTTGTTTTGTTTTGTTTGTTTGTGTGTTGGGTTTTTTTTGTTTTGTTTTGTTTTGTTTTTTTTTAAAATAATTCTTCCTTAAATAAAAATTGCAAGGTGTTAGGGAAGCTGTTCTGCTTGGGAAGATTTTCTTTCCACCCTTTAATATTATGGCCTATAAAAACAAGTAATACCAAGCAGAGGATCATCTCATCAGAATGAGGTTAACTAGATAAAGAGCATATCAGAAACAACAGGTTATTTCTTTGCAATAAGAGTTGTCAGTGCTTCAGGGTAGGATTTATAGCTGATATATAATATGTATCATTGTACATATTCCAAAATAAATCTGTCCAGCCTCCCAAGGCAGGACTTTTCTTCCTCACTATTTTATCTCTACTAATTTTATGCAGATCAACATGTAGAAAATGGTTCTTTTTTTGACCCAGTATTGGCCTTTCTATCACCTTCTATGTTGCATTTCAGGCTGAGGGTTTGATTGTTTAAGGAAGACAAAATGTCCAAAGAGATGCAATCACTTGATATCTGTTAAAAGCATCATTTTGTCTCATAATTTATATTATAAAGTCTCACAATATAATAAATATAATACTTTCTATGTAAGTCTGTCTCCTAATTTATCTTATGCAACATTTGGCCGTGTATATTAATACTTTCCCTCATTATGACCATTGCACAAGTGAAATCTTATTACAAGAATTACACATTAGTAAGAGAAATGTGTTTTGTTTTTAAAGCAGCAGGATGCAGCCTTTTCAGGCAGCCCTTAATCTTCCTTCAGAAACATAAGGGTGTCCTCACAGTTTATTCAAACATCCTCAGGTCTGCAGGTGTGATGCCTTTGCAGGTGACACTGTGGGATCAGCCCAGGGCAGGGGGGGGATTCCCTTCCAACCCACTGGGATTCTTTGATCACTCTCTGGTCTTCTGCACAGTTGGTAGTTTTACCCATTATTCCTAGAAGAAGACTGCATTCACATAAAGACCATTATCAAATTTAGTAGCAATTACTGCTCTTGTTTTGAATCAGAGCACAGAAACCAAGTACTTGGAGCCTAATTTGTCCTTCCCGGGAGATGATCCCACAAGATCAAGAGTAGGACATTTTAGAGAAGCCTGTGAGTGCATTTGGTGTTGATGTTGCTGTCTTACAGATTTATATTAGACTTGGCCTCCAAAGGAAGGGAAAATAGGTGATGGGTATTTTACTGCCCATCCACTTCTTGTTAAATTGTCTTCATTTTTTCACTTAGCATCTGCCTCGCTGAGTGCTCATCATCTGCTCCTGAGCCAGCTGATGTACAGCAGATGTTAAGCACTTAGTGAGGCAGAGAAGGAGGTAAAAGTGTCATATCATGATTAAATAGTTGCTACAGCTATTATATAGGGTGGCCATGCTGCTCTGCTCTTACATTTAAAGTCACAGTGTACTGAACGGGAGGAAGCACATGTTTTGGATCAAGCCTGCCACTGCTATTGGAAAAATATATTTTTTTTAAAGTAAAGCTTTTTCGTGATTAAAAAAAAAAAAAAGACAAATATTTTAGATATACTTTAGAATTAAGATTTGTGTTTCTCATTCTGGAAAGAAACTTGGTGATTGTTGATAATTCCATAGGATTATCTGATTTTTTTTTATCATGCTTGTGTCAAATTTGTTCAACCTGCAAGCTTTCCAGCTGAAAGCATGGAACTGCCTGCCTGGTGCAGCCTCTGGGACAGGAGATTTCCCCACAAGGGTCTCATCATCCACCAACAGCAGCTGAGCTCCTTGGGGTAGGGCAGGAAATGGGTGAATGTAAGGAGCTGTTATTAAACCATAATTACTTAACAATCTGTTTCCAAGTGAACTTTAAGAATTGAGGCTATTTCTGGGATGTCATCATGCAGGAGCAGGTATGTTCACATTGATGTATTTGATCAAAAAAGGTAAATAAGGAGGGAGGGACGTGTTCATCCACACAGGAGATGTGGTTTGTGGGACTGGGAACTCTTTGATTGAGAGCCCAGAATAAATTAGAGCCAGTTTAGGGGGCTTAACTAAAGGGCAGCAGTGTGTGGTTTGTGTGGGGTATCTGACTCAGTGCTCATAAGTCAGAGCAGTGGCTTGATCACCTATTTCCCATAAAGGCAACATGTTTTGAACTAGCAGGGCAATCAATATTCATGTTTTCATAGAAACTCCACCTGGACTTAGCATGTTTTTTGTAAGTTTGTGCTGGTTTTGAAGGGTTGATTTCAATGACTCAATTTTAATAAACGAAAGAGGTAAGATGAAAAAACTTTTGGGTCAGGATCAGAACAGCTTTGACTGGAACCAGCTGGAACTGGATGGACTCAGCTGTGTCTGGGATGGGGCTTCTCCTCACAGAGAACATCACTGTGACAAAAACCTTCCCAGTGACACCCCCCACACCTCAATAAATCGATATTCAAATATTCACTCATAAAATCTCATCAGTTGTTTGTCCTCCACTGAGATGAACTCAAACCCACAGCTGTAAGCTCAAAGTTGGTCTGTGTAAATTGAGGCTTTCTGGAAATGTGTTCCATGGACTTCTGTTCCCAGCAGAGGTGGAAGAGGATGCTAAAATTCATGGTTACAAATCCCATTGATATCAGCCTCGATAGAGGAGTCCTGTGGTGCCACCTGGGTGTAACAATACAGGCAGAAAACGTGGAGATTAAAATGCAAATGAAATAGTCTTACACTCTGCCCAGTTATCTGTCCAATGTCATAAATCAGAAGGTAACAACTTTATGAAGGCCATTGTGAAGCAAATGGCATAAGCAGAGATTTACAGGAAAGCAAATAAAGCAGAATTTTTTATCTTACGTCCAGCAGCTTTTGGGACTCAGCATCAATTCTTTAATAAGCACAGAGGGCCATAAAGAGTTAGGGAGGAGCTGTAATGAGAGATTTTGGAAAGGTGAGTTTTCCCTCCTTGGGACAAGAATCTTCTCTGTTTTGGTTGCTGTGGGGCCATGGCAGTGAGATGGACCATGGCTGGAGAGCTCATCCCACCGTGGGCAGCAGGGTCACAGCACCCCTGGGAGCTCTGGGACAGCTCAGGAGGGGCAGGTCACCCTAAAAACAATCCAGAGCTTCCCATTCCACCTGGGAGAGCAGGAGCTTCGAGTCTGCTCAGTTTTGGAATAACTCTTTTAGATTGCAACATTGACCTTTCTTGTAGAATTGTGATTTTTAATCAGGAAATGAAGGGATAAACTCGCCAAAACCCTTTTGGCTCATTCTGACTTTCAAACAAGCACAAAGAGGAATGGTGGTAAGGCACTAAAGCCCTGGATGTTAATATATTTACTTATGCTTCTAGAAAACACCTAGTGACTACATGCATATAAAACCCAACCCTAAACAACCAAGGTTCCCAATCAAAAAAAAAAAAAAAGGGGAAAAAAAAAGAATAAAAAATCACCAGACTATAAATCTATAAATTGATGTAATTTTATTGAACTTCATTTTCATGTTTCTAGAGAATTACTAGAGGATCAGACTTTGAGATGCCATAAATTTTTAGTTTTATCATTGATTTGAAAGTTAGGAAAAAAGAACAAAACAAAAAAAAAAGGATGTCTCCTTGAGACAAATTCAGATGTGACTTAAAAAGTTAAGTCAGCAGTAAATGAGGCTCTTGCCTTTTCTCTCTGAAACAATGTAATGAAAAGGGAAGAAACTGCACAACCATCATCATTCATGTGGCAACAATAGATCTGACTGCAGCAGACAAAACAAGTTCTTTAAAGTGTGCATTGCTGGGAATAATAAGACCTGAAAAATACAAAGAAAGAAGATAATTTTTCTGACTATTTCCATGTAACTCTGCTGTTCCCATTGTCTTTCTTCTAGTGAGTCTGTCTCATCAGCCTGAACCGTTGGTTTCAGTCTGTTTTCCCAGTGGGATGTAGGACATTAACTGTTTCTTCTGGTGAAACCAAAATGAGATGCCAAGAGGAACATGAAAGTGATATTTTAATTTTGTCTCCAAAGATGCAAAATAAACACAGTATGTTCATTCTTGGCTTCCTGCAGAGACACTGTAGTGCTGGAAGCCATCAGAAGAATTAAGGCTGAATTTATCTGGGAGGGGTGCAGGGTCCTATTTGCTATTCCAAGAAAGCATTTTGGCTCGCTGTCTATGAATCAGTGCAGCTCCAGCCAGTGCCCAAAAAAATCTTCAAAATAAAATGGAGGGACAGCGCAGTTACAGACACTTAGATACAGACAAAACACCTTGTGTCCCAAATGGAATGGGGAAAAATCATCTCAGCTGTGCAGGATTTCAAGAAGTTAATCTGAAGACAATGACAGAAAACTGGCTCTTCGTCAGTCCTCTCTGACAGAGGTACAGAGATAGAAAATGCACCAGCCAAGTGTTTCTGTCGTGCCTGTGAGTTTGTAAGGAAACTTTTCCTTTGTGATTTTGCATTGTGAAGAGGCAATTTATCCACGCATTTATGTGACAGCAGATGCTGTCATCTGCCTGTGGTGCCTTAATCTGATGCTAAAAACAGCTTTATTTTTCTTTTCTGATCAACTATAGCAAAGTTGCGTTTGTCGTGCGCGGGTCTCTCTTTTGCGTTAAACGAGCTCGTTTCTCGTTGCAGATCTTCCAACTATTGGCTCAACCGCATCCAGTCCTTCCTCTACTGCAACGAGAACGGGCTCCTGGGGAGCTTTTCCGAGGAGACCCACACGTGCACGTGCCCCAACGACCAGGTGGCCTGCCAGGGGTTCCTGCCCTGCACGGTGGGGGACGGCCCCGCGTGCCTGAGCTGCGCCCCCGACAACCGCACGCGCTGCGGGAGCTGCAACGCCGGCTACATGCTGAGCCAGGGGCTGTGCAAGCCCGAGGTGGCCGACTCCACCGAGCACTACATCGGCTTCGAGACCGACCTGCAGGACCTGGAGATGAAGTATCTGCTGCAGAAGACGGACAGGAGGATCGAGGTCCACGCCATCTTCATCAGCAACGACATGCGCCTCAACAGCTGGTTCGACCCCTCGTGGCGCAAGAGGATGCTCCTCACCCTGAAGAGCAACAAGTACAAGTCCAGCCTGGTGCACATGATACTGGGCCTCTCCCTGCAGATTTGCCTGACTAAAAACAGCACCTTAGAGCCCGTCCTCGCTGTTTACGTCAACCCTTTCGGAGGCAGCCACTCTGAGAGCTGGTTTATGCCTGTGAACGAAAACAATTTCCCAGACTGGGAGCGGACTAAGCTGGACCTGCCCCTGCAGTGTTATAACTGGACGCTGACTCTGGGCAACAAGTGGAAGACGTTTTTTGAAACCGTGCACATCTATTTGAGGAGTCGAATAAAGTCGAACGGTCCGAACGGCAACGAGAGCGTCTACTACGAACCCCTGGAATTTATCGATCCCTCCCGAAACCTGGGCTACATGAAAATCAACAGCATCCAAGTGTTTGGCTACAGCATGCACTTCGACCCCGAGGCAATTCGGGACTTGATTTTGCAGCTGGACTACCCCTACACTCAGGGCTCACAGGACTCGGCACTCTTGCAGTTGTTGGAGATCCGGGACCGTGTAAATAAACTCTCTCCCCCCGGCCAACGTCGCCTGGACCTCTTCTCTTGCTTGCTCCGTCATAGACTCAAACTGTCGACCAGCGAGGTGGTGAGGATCCAATCTGCTTTGCAGGCCTTTAATGCCAAATTGCCAAACACAGTGGATTATGACACGACCAAATTATGTAGTTAACCAGAAATGTGAAGCACAACACGAAACCTTGAAGGAGTTTTTACAGTGCTTTTGTGGAACAGTTTATGTTTGGAAGAGTACCTTTAAATTGTCTTTTCAATATCTGTCTTATATCAGTCAATACTGTTGGATGGCAATTTACACACATGAACTTGCTGACAATGAATATATTATACCTGCAGTTTTGGTTTATGAATGAAATAAATACTGACACCAGTCTAGAAGACGTTCTACTTTTTACAATAAATTTCATTTGTAATTTTATATGTTCCGTGGCAATGCTTTTGTGCATTACATCCTCTAGAGGGAACATAGAAGGATACCAATAAAATTTTGTAGCTGAACAGTTATTACAAAGAAACGCTGTGGGATTCTTCTTTCTTACACAAAAGTTGTAACGTTGCTACACTTTTGTGTGGGTTGAACCCAGGAGGGGGAGGTAAAGGCAAGAGAGTGACTCCAGATTTTGACAGGAACTGCAGGAAAGTCCAAGCCATAGAATATTTTACTTTTAGGATGTGCACCTGCAAAAAGAATTAAGCACATGCATACTTTGGCTCCTCCAAATTCACACACTATGATATTCAGAATTATCTCTTTTGAACTATTTACCTAAATACAATCCATGCTGTTTAGGTTCAAATTCATTTTAAACATTTCCCTGACAATGCAGCTGTTTAGCAGGGGGATATATTTTTTTCACTGGTACAGATATACTTTCACTGCAACATTTTTCAGTTTTAAAAAATAAAACTTGCAGATACATGACAGCTGTCAAAATCTAGATCTAGTTTATAAGGACGAAAGTGCAAATAAATGTAATTTTAAATTAATGACATTAATTCAGTGTGCATGTCTGTGGGGCAGAATCAGGTTCTTTGCTATTTTACACATCCCAGCAGCAAAAAATCCCATCTAAGACAGAGCTTGGGACTCCCAAGAAGCTTTTGTTACCTCTTGCAAGAGAACAGAACAAATGACTGGACTCTCAGAAGTCCTTGTTAGTGACTACAGGGAAAAGTGAAGGAAACTGATACAAAATATTTTAATAGCACCTCCTTACATTCAGTCTGAGTCTGTGTCATAAATTTAAAAGTCAATTTGTGTTTTTAAAATGGGAAAGAATTACATATGAAACTACCGTTTTGTGTGCAAGCACAGAGAGGAAAAAAACCACCATATTTAGTTCATACACAGTTTTAATTCACCTAGACATAAATTAATTTCAGTTAAATTCAGTTTTATTCCTTTCAATTGGTTATATTACAATTTAATTTGAATTGTGGCTTAATCTGAATTTCAGGTACGCTCCTCACTTCTGGCTGGACCACAGCAGCACCAGAAAGGCAATGCTTCAGAAGTGAATGTAAGCAAATGAAAATACAAATGCACAAATACTTTAGAAAGCCACTGCCAGGGGAAACCTTCTGTTCTTTAGTGACTCCTGTCTCTCCTGACTTCACCAGTTTTTTAGAAGGATTCCTATTTCACCACCACACCTTCAGATAGTTCCTCAGACCTTCTAAGCTAGGAAGTCCCCAGAACTAAAAGCAGCAATTTTGGGGTTTTTTTTGGCAATCGACCTCTAGATGAATTTCTGTTTCTGTTCTACTTACAGCTTTCTTTTGCTGATGAATTACATATATCAACCCCTCACCTGTGTGTCCAAATTTTGGCCTGATCTTGCACTGGCAAGACCTTCCCAGTTCAACTTCTCACTATTCCTGTTTTCATCTCCAAGACTTTCTTTTGCTCTGTCTTTGGCAACTGTAATGACTTGTAAACTTAGATAGTTGGATTTTACTACTCAGTACCTCATATGGTGTTTTTAAATAAATGAACAACTCTGATGTTATAAAATGAACAAAAATGAACAAAAAGGAAAAAAAATTAATCCTCTTCTGCTTATAGAAAGTAAAAGTTCCAGTAGAAATGTGGGGCATTGGTTATGTTTTCTCTTCACTGAGGAAAAATGCTGATTGTCACAGGAAATGGGCTGAGGGATTTTCTCCCCTTCTTTTGTGCTCCTTCCTAAAATAGTTCTTCAATGGCTATTTTTCCTTTCCTAGTTGGGTTGGATTTTGGAACCTGCAGGATCATGGAGTAGGGAGAGTTTCTCTTTTCCCAGGACTGGATTCCATAAAAATAAATCCAACAGGAGAAAAACCCCAAGGGAACAGTGAGAACGAATAAGTCACAGCTTTATCTGGTTCTCAAGTACAAACAGGAGGCAATAATATTTCCCTTTTGGCATTTTTTACCAACTGAAATCTTTCTATGTTCTCAAAAAGAAACTCCAGCAGGTGTTAAAAAAAAGAGCAGTCAAAGCACTCAATGACTTGATCCATAAGAAAATTTTGTACTGATCTATGCACTGAAAGAAAGAACTGTGGCTCCATCTGTGTGCACCCATCTCTGTGTGCTCTACATATTTACTGTGTGCTGGACATCAGACCCTGGTAGTTTTTAATTATAACACCCTCACCATCCCCCTGAAGTGAAGGTTTATCTGATCCAAACCTCTTCTAACACCATTTTCCAAGCACATGCAAATTCAGGTCACGTCTAAAGTCTGGGAGCCAAATTAATGTCTAGAAGCTTGATTGTAGGAAGAGACTGCAATAAAGGTAGGGTACCTTATCACTACCTGGGAACCAGAATTAGGTTTCTCAGACTGATCTAAACATCTGGGTGACAAAATTCAGGATACAGCGGCTGAATTGAATCATATTGAAAGCATACGAAAGATGAATAAACTTTCATTTCTCTCATTTCTTACTAAAAAAAATATAGGCAGGCACCCAATGTGTTCAAATTCCAGTTCCTGAAGTTGGAGAAAGCTAGAATTGCATTTCAGGGTGTTTCTTCCCCAGATTTGAGGGAGGGCCTTTGCTTCCAAAGGTGTGCATGTGCTGACTGCACGTCTTGGGAAAGTGCTTGTCCGGCAGGTACTTCAAACCAGCAAAGACACAAAAGCCAAAAAACAAGTCAGTTTTCCTCAGGCTGAGCGAACAGCTTGTGCAGGAGAGAGGATGGAGACAGGAAGGAGAGTGCCACAGCTGTCAGAAGGTCTTTTGTGTGGAAATACAGCCCATATTCCAAAACAAAACAAAACACTGTAGAGCACCGAGGAGGAAAAGGGATCAACTCCCCCAGCACCGCTGTGCTGAGCTGCATCTAAACTTGGGACAGCCCAAGGCCCACGGGATGTGGGGAAGGAGCAATCTTTTGCAATCCAGCAGCTGTTGTTTCTTTGGCAGGCAGTGACAGAATGGGAATTGTTGTGCCAGCACAGTCACCCTCGGGAACAGGAGCACACTCCGGGTGGGGCAGCTCCTGCCAAGGCAGTTGGAGTGCAAGGGGCAAACCAGGGAAAGATGGGCAGAGAAAAGGAACCAGGATCTCATTCTGCTCTGCTTTTAAACGAGGAAGAGAACCCCTGTGCCCCACTGCAGTTAAAACCAAGATCTCCCTGGAAGCAGTTTGGTACCAAGGAATGTTATGGCTCCTCTTTAGTGACACACCCAGCTCAGTGACACCCAGCCAGAGGCACTCCAGGGGCTGCACAACTGGTTTTGGGGTCTCTTCACTCAGCTTCATATTCTGGGCACAAAATCTCTTCCAGATGTAGCACACATCCAGCACTGCTCTGCACACAGAGAGCACTTGTGGAGCAACCCTGGGGCATAGTGTGTAAAATGTCAATTCTCCCCAGGGCACAGGAGTGTAGGGATTCCTCAGACATTCTGGGGTCACAAATTTGGCAGCGTGGCCACACCACAGATGACACTGCATGAGTGCACAAGGAGTAATAATTTCTTTTTTTCCCTGCCAAACCAAGAACATTAAGGTGTGAATTATGACTAAGGAAAGAGTTTTGCCTCCCAGAAATGGTGCAGATCTTTCCTTGCCTGCAGATTAGTTCTTGGGTGGTAACATGCATCCAAAAATATCAGTGTATCTCGTCAACACACTTCCACATTCCTCTATTTTATGGAACCTTTTGGTCCAACATATGCATATTTGAAAGAGTAGCACAAGAAATGACAATGGCAGTAGCACCAGGTGATGCTGGAGTGTCTTCCCTCTGGACACACCTGCACCAGGCACTGAATGTCTGCCTGTGCTCTCCTCTCCAACACACAGAAAATGGAAGAGAGCTTAAAACCACCCGAGAGGCAGAGACAGCTTTGCTCTGAAAACAGTGCTCCCCCAAAAGGGACTAATCCAGAGCGTGACCAGCTTTCAAACACGTTACAAGAGCTTCCTTCTTTTAGAAAAAGCCTTTTTGCCATTTCTCAGCCGACGTGAATGGGGAAACAGAAGAAGGGGAATAAAACAAAGCGAGGTGTGTACATATCAAACCACGATTCTTTGGTGGGGAAAGGAGGAGAACAAGGTGTCTTTGAAGGCCTTTGGGATCCCATCCCAGCTGCAGAGCTCACTTTAGGAACATTTAGGTATGGCAGGGATAAACACAGCAGAACAGCAAAAGTAAGAGAGAGGTACAGTCACTGAGCACGGGCGTGACGTGAGAGGATTGACCAGACCTAGTTTTAAACACACGTGAAATTTTGTCTTACATCTTACACTCTCTCTCAGCAGGGAAGAAACTTGAAGCATTAAATGGGCACAAGACAACAACAAGAGGTGGTTAATAATATAAATGTATAGAGCTTCTTCCCTGTGTCCTTTTCATTGAGGTCCCTCATCTCCCCCTTGGTTATTTCAGTTTACCAGTTATGTCTTAGGGACATTATGTCCTTTGCCTGCCTCCAAAATTAAGGCATGAGAGAAAGTTATGGTTGGATAAGATGTCCAAATAATGTTTAAATAACTATTTGTCTTGCATATAATTATAAATTTTCCAAGTAAGTCCTTCCTCATCATCAAACAAACCAAAACAAACCAAAACAAAACAAAACAAAGCAAAACAAAACAAAACATACAAAACAACAAAAAACCCCCACAAAACCCCCAAGCTCCCACCCTAATAAAAAATAGACAATTTTTAGAAGGAGAATATGATATATATAATCTTGCTCTATTAATAACTTGTTCTGTTTGCAGAAGCTGAAAGTGGTTCATATTCTATTCTAGGAGCATAAGCAATTTATCCCATCATTTAGTAACAACAGAAATTATTTTGGTGTATAGGTGTGGTTTTAAAAGACATGTGATAGATTAGACAGTAATTCTACAGTGTATCAGTTCTCTGAGATTTTTTTTTTTATTTATTTATTATCAAGCTGGTTTTGTACCACTGACTTTCCATGAATTTAATTCCCCTCTTGCTGTCCAGTGTTTAACATTTCCCTACCAGAATCAGTATTTTTTGAAGGGACTGGTTTGACAGCTTGAGATGTGCAAGTTCTTGTTTAACAGCAGGACATCAGAGAGCATCACAGCCACCTTTTCAATATTTAGATGTATGAAGTTGAGAAGAGGACTGAGCATTTTAAAATGCTGACTTGTCGGCACGAAATAGAAAATGGAAATTCTTAGCTATAAATTTTATCTGGACTGCAAACATTAGAGTCTCTAGTCAATCAGAATTTAGTTATAAACATGTGAAACTGCCAAGCATTTATTTTCATACATAATTTCTCAGCTTTAACAAACTCAGAGAGCAAAATGAACAGATGAACTGACTGAGACCGAAAACATGGGTGCTATTTCTAATAAGCCTTAGGTTAAATGGAATATATTGATGACAGCTTTCTTTTCTTCATCAGAAAGATGTAATATCCCTGTCATATCCTCTTACTAGAATAAACTGGAGCAACTCTATCACTTCAGTTCAACCCACAAATATATGATTTTTTTATGTGATTATTTACTGAAGTAGCTGGGTTATATACACACACACAGACACACACACTTATTCAGTGAACTTGCCCAGTTACTTTTTTTCTTTAAGAGGTGGCTTTTAGTGTCTTTGCTGGAGTTGGGAAAAGCTATTCTGTGAAGACCTGGGAATCACTGAGCAGTAATCCCCCTGCAAGGCCAGATATTTGACTTTCAGGTTAATAGATGTCATTTCCACCTGAGCACTCAGGGAACAAGCAATTCCTGAGCAGCTGAAGTTGCTTTGTGAGCTCTTGGTGGCCCCTGGGAGAAGGTAACACACATTTTGGGTGGTTGAAGCCATCCCTGCTCACGTGGAACCATCCATGGGAAAACTTATGGCATCTGTAATGAAGGGTTAAAGGTAGAAGCTTCTTCTGTTTGCAGTAAGGCTCTGAAGGGCAATTCAGACATCTCAGGAGCCTGCAGCTGTCCATCAGCCATCCAAAGGTCCAAGGTTCCTCACCTAGATCAGGTGTACAGTGTTGGGCAGTCACATCATTGACATGTGCAGGGAAAGAGGCAGAAGCACTGAGGGTGCTACAGGAAACTCTGCTGAGCCTGGGGCCGTCCTCCAGGAAAAAAAAGTCTGCAACAGGAGGAAAAGCAAAAAAAAAAAGGAAAGAAAAAAATACACCAGTCATATATATATTTTAAATAGCACTTATTAAAAAAAAATAGTAAGAAGTGATTAAAGGTTACGTTTCACTACTGTGTTGAATCCCAGGATGTTTTGGGTTGGAAGGGACCTTAAAGCCCATCCAGTGCCACCCCCTGCCATGGGCAGGGACACCTTCCACTAGCCCAGGTTGCTCCAAGCCCCGTCCAACCTGGCCTTGGACACTTCCAGGAATGCAGGGGCAGCCACAGCTTCTCTGGGCAGCCTGGGCCAGGACCTCCCCACCCTCACAGGGAACTATTTCTTCCCAATATCAAACTTAAACCTCCCCTCCTTCAGTTTGTAGCCATCCCCCTTGTCCTGTCACTCCTGTTCCTGCTGAACAGCCCCTCTCCAGTTCCCTGGAGCCCCTTCAGCCCCTGGAAGGTGCTGTGAGGTCTCCACACAACCTTCTCCTCTCCAGGCTGAACATTCCCAGCTCTCCCAGCTGGGAATGGTTCTGGGAATGCAGGAAGGTTCTCCAGTCAACGCACTGAAATTCAGCGAGGTGTGATGCAGCTTAACGTGAAGACTGCAGAGCCAGACCTCAAGGAAATATTTTCAACGCGTGAGGGGAAAATGTAAAAATCCTCTTATGAAATATGATGTTTGGATTTATAACTGAGTTTCCCCTGGTAAGTTCTGGGAAATTTCCCTAAATCAAATTAAACTCAGGGAGCTGAGCCGGCCTCATAAATCAGTTGTCTGAACTAGACTTGCTTCAAGTGCTGCACGTCCCAGTCAGGGAGCGTGACGATAAATTTGATGGCACGAAATGAGCCTGTTAGGCCTGGATAAACTGAGAAGAGGCACTTTTTATACCTTGCCTAGACAACTACAAATGAGGCTGGTGTTTGTAAAATGCTCGATGAAGTGCCCACGTGTGCAACCACGGCCCCACTGGATCTTATTCAAAGTAATGAAAAGTTTTCCGCTCGAAGAATTTTGGAAGGTGAAAATGCTCAAATGGACATCAGGTCTTGGATATCCACCTCTCCAATGCCTGTGCTATGAGGCAGGAGGGAATTCAACAGGCAGAACTCCATGATTAACACAAAGATGATTAAGGGACTGGAGCATCTCTCAAGAGGAGAGGCTGTGGGAGCTGGGCCTGGTTAGTCTGGAGAAGAAAAGAGAAGACTGAGAGGAGATGCCATCAGTCCATACAAATATCTCCAAGGTGAGTGTCCAGGGGATGGTGCCAGACTCTCCTCAGTGTTGCCCAGTGACAGGGCAAGTAACAATGGACATAAAGTAAAGCACAAGAAGTTTTACCTCAACGTGAGCAGGAATTTCTTTCCCAGAGAGTTGCAGAGCCCAGGAACAGCTGCCCAGGCAGGGTGTGGAGTTTCCCTCCAGTGTGTGAACATTGTTGAAATATTCATATTCCAAGAAAGTTTCAGAACTGAGGGAAAGAGTAGAGTGGTCTGTTATCTGAGAAAATAATTGAATAATTTTCAAATCATTCCTGCATGCATGACAGGGGACATACAAGTCCTCAGATAATGCCTTTTTTCTTTATTTAACAGATAATTTTCCTTAAATCTTGGTCAAAGAATGGTGGCTGGAGAGAATAAAGCTGAAGTGTGAACAGTCAAACATTGGTACACTCAAAAACTGCACGTAAGGATACAAAGGTACAGCTGAATTCTACTTGAAGTAGCCACTTGGTGTGTAAATCCTCTCCAACAATCCTAAATATGAAAGAGCCCCAAAATCAAACAAAATTCAAAGTGAAAGTGTCCTGCTGAAATCCATAACTTCTTCTCTGCCATCCCCCATAAAGGATCTCTGTGTGTTGTTTAATCAAGAATTGGGGCACAAATGGGAAGAGTCATGCTCTATGATTTGGGAACATAAGCTTTTGATTTCAATCCTGGACTGCAGAAAAGCCAGCAAAAGGGTGTGCAAAGTGGATGGAGACAGCTACATATTCCTGTGACAGTACCTGATGTTTTAAGATCTGCCCAACCTACAGCTTGGACTGGGACACGGAGCAAACATCTTTTTGTGGTTCTGATGGGTGATCTCCCTTCCCACTTTTCCTGAGGGAGAGGGCAGACATTTAACCTCATAATCCCAAGGCACTCTCAAACTGTTTCTGCTTTTCCAGACACCCCATTGCATTGACTTTTAAAATCTTATGAGGAAAAGCAGGTGACTCCAGACAAAAACTGTTGCTTTGGCCCAGTGAAGCACATCAGAGACCTTTTATATAGATACACCTGGGCCAATGGAGCCTCCCCAAGACATCCAAGATGCTAGAAAACCTCGCTGCTTTATGCTCTAAACCACAGAAATTTGAGTCTGTTTTCTGAAGAATCATCACTCCATCTCTACGTGTACATGAGAAGGCCTTGAAGTTACAAAGTCACCCGCAGAAACACACACACAAAGACAGAAATTCATCTTTCTCCTCCCACCAGGAAGAAACTGTGACTTCTCCAAAGTGTTTTATTGCTGAGACATCTCCCCTGCAAAGGGTCAGGAAAAGACAGCCCACAGTGATTATTAGTTGCCTCTGTTATCACTCAAAATCTTATTATAGGCAACAATGAAACACACATTAAAGCAAAGAATTAGTTACCAGAATATTTAAAACCTTAACAGAATAATCAGAGAACTAATATTAGTTCAGATCAAAGTATTAGAATAAAAACAAAGAGGAGAATACTATTACACAGAAAATAATAATAATAGCAATAATAATAATAATAATAGTTAAACTTATTATCTGGCTTCAGGTTCTTGTATGTGGCTGGAGGGACATCAAGTTATCAGCATCTCATTTCCTTTGCTGGGAGAAATAGGATTTGATTTCCCCACCCCCAGGGACAGACTTGGTGTTCTCACATGCTTTCCAACAAGCTTCTGTACCTTCCTCTTCCTTCCCAGCTGGGAAGGCTCCTGCTCTAAGTGAATTCTCTGCATGTGGTGCATCTTGTGTAAGTGGGATATTTGTGGTTTGCTCTCTTGTTGCTTCTAAACAAGTTTTGTCCAGCTCCAGTTGGAATACAGAGTGCAACAAGAATACCTGCAACTGACTGAGATGTATAAATATATATATAGAAATGTATATTAAATATATATATATAAAAATGTATATTTTTATGTATTATATATATTTAGATATGTAAATATATAAAGATGTATAAACATTCTAAAAGAAGAAATAAATTCTCTCCTGCAACAGGATTTCCAATGCTACCCTGGTGTACCCTATGAACACATTAAAAGCTCAGCTCACTCTCAGATATTTCAGTGGGGCTCTGATGGCCCAGTTTCCCTTTAGAAGGACGTTGGCTCGTCTTTGTTTTCATTTCCAGAGTGCTTCATTAAGTTTACAAATGTTTCATTAAGTTTTATTAAATGCATTAAGCTGAGAGTAAGGAGCTGCACTTTGCACACTGTGGGTGAAATGGACTCCCTGCAAAAAGCCCATTATCAGGAGTGATCAAGATTGATCTCGGAATGCTTTGGCCAATTTGTGGCTGGAGGGAGCCTGATTTTTACTTGCTGCTTATTTAAGGGAATGAATCATATGAATAAAAATAAATCACCATTTTAATGGGCTGTTTTCTATCCCTCTTTCTTTATTTTTATTATTATTTTTTTTTAAATTTCCCTGTGCAAATGTCTATCTCCCTGTTAACAGGCAGGCTGCACTGACTCCTTTAGGAAGTACTGAAGTTTTGCCAACTCAGGGATTTTCCTGTAAGTCTGAAGATCCTGGATTTATATTTTAAAGGCCAGGTCTTGGAAAGCTGTCATTGAGTGAGTCTTTACTATGCACACACGAAAAATTTCTCATCCCCAAGGCTAGAAATGCTTGGTGATATAATGGGAATGTGGTGGGGAACAGCCTTCCAGATGGCATGTTCTGCACCAGGCTGAGCTCAAAGACAAATCCTAAAGATTTTCAAGCTGCCAAAGGCATCAGAGTTTCTGATCTATGAAACCCCCCATTTCCGTGGCAGATAAAAATCTTCTCACTGTCCTTGCTCTGAGTAGAACTGGTATCTGGGGGTCAAACTCCCTGGTTGGAAAAATCACAACCAACACACTGAACAAGTCCAAATCCAAATTTACAAAGCTTTTTAAGACAGATTCCAAGGATCAAATGTGTGTTGTTTTTCTTATTATGCTAATTCTGTGTAATTTATGCTAATATATTTCTGATTACTGGTGGGGTTTTTTTACTTGCAAGCTCACAATTAATCAAAAAAATATTTCTATCCTTGGCTGAACTTTAAATTTTATACTCAGAAAGTGGTACCTGCTACAATGTCTTGGGTCCTTGAGAAGACACTTGTTTGGAAGAAGACAAAACTCTTCATTCAACATATTTACCATTTTTGTCTTGGTTCATATATACTTTGTACTAATTGGGTCAGAACTTTAGAAGAGAGGAGTTCTAGCATCTGGCAATGAAGGAGTGAAGTTGGGCCTGGAAAAAGAGAGGGATGGAGTGGGGTGGAAGTTGTTGTTTAAATTTATCTTTGTTTTGTACCGTCCAACTCTGGTTTTAATTGGCAATAAATAATTAGTTTTCCCCAAAGAGTTTTAAAATCAGGAAATCCAAGCTCTGACTACAGTACAGAGAACAAAGATCTGTGTTTAATAAATCAAGTTATGACTATTCAGTATGTCGCTTTGCCAGAAAAAATTCAGGTTGGGAAACACCAATTCCTTACATCTTCCTGTCCAATAAGGCTCTAGACAGCATTGACATACTATTTACTGGCACATGTGACAGCTCAGTGTGAGAACTTTTCCAATGGGAAATGTGGATGTGAGCAAAGGGAAGGGTGAACCAGGAGAAATAACTCCAGAGCCCATCAGGAACTTCCTCACAAGGCAAAGCTCTTCATCTTCCAGGAGGATTAAAGTTCCCAGAACCTCAGGGCAGGACTTTACATTGAAAGGATCAACACTACAATCAGTAATAAAGACTTTTGAGATCTTTTGCCTTGTGCTTGCCAAAGCTTCTAAACATTTCTGCAGCATGATAAACTGCCCCAAAGCACAAACAGCACCTTCCCCAGGGGGCCTCCATCTAAAATTCAAGAATGGCACCATTTGTAATTTCCACAGGATAGAAGATCTATGGTTCTCATGCATAAAATAACTATATCTCTCCTGTCCTGTACCTCACATCTCACACCCCGTGTCTTATTGTTATTATTGATGTCTCTCTCCAGGCAGCTGCCACTTGAGCTAAATCAGAACTTTTCAGGCATTGCCATCCATGTCAACTCTCTGTCAGACATTTATTTGTAGATGGACACATTTTTACCTCACAAAGTTTCCACCAGGTTCCAAATTACACTCTGGGGGTGTGTAAGAGAGCAAGAATGTTTTAGATTCACCTCTGCTTGTGGATGTTGCTGTGTTTAAACCCCTGCATTTGAACACACCCACGGTCCCTGCAGTGCTGCTGGAGGCTGGGGGACCTGGACACGTCACCCTCAGGCTCTCACAGGGACTAAATTCAAATTCAGAGGGAGACTCTCTCACTTTTCTCTTCCTCCGTGAATCACTATTTGAGCCTGCAAGCCTTGCTTGAAAGAATCCACATTAATTACTACTCATCAGCCTTAAATATGGTGACAGCTCCTGTTGGCAGCCCTGTTTATTTTGTGACCACCTTTTCAGCTCTGCTGTCAAATGGAGACTTTTTTCTTGTTCCCAAGAAAACAACCTCTCTCTGTGACCAGCTGCTGAGAACAAATCTCCCCTCCCTCCCCTATCCAATCCTGAATATGCCATCCTTATTTCCTTGCCAGTGAAATTCTGACTTTATAAATAGGCTAGAGTCAGAGATACAACATTTTAGGCTGCTCAAAGGAGAGAAGGTCTGCACTGCTTCTCTGGTTTTCCTCTTCCAGGTGTTGTGATCCAACTGGCAAAAAGTTTTTAATTTCCTGTGACTGTGTGAGGTTTCTGTCTCTGCAGAAATATTTCTTTCTGTAGTGGTTTGTTTGGAACTCTCTCTACCAGCCTACTCAATGTGAAAGTCCTTCCTGATGGAGGTGATATTCAGTAATTACATATTATTTCTTGAGTAAACCGAGCCTGAAAAAAGAGTGCCTGGAAAGCTACAAAGCAAAATATCTTTTACCATCCTTTTCTCATTAAAAAAAAAAAAAAAACCTCTTTCAATATTCAAATAATAATATCCCAAACCATATCAATATTAGCTGAAGAAGGAAGGAAGGAAGGAAGGGAAATCAGAGAAAGCTCTTTTAAAGCAAAACAGGAACATATCAATTCTCAATCCCTCTACTCGTGTGCATGGGTACGGGGACAGATGGGGGAAAACAACATGATTATTTCTTACATTTTGAAACCTTAACCTCTGTCCTAAACACACTGTGCAGTTCAGGTTAACCCACTAGGACTTCCACAAGCTCAAACTGCTTTGATTGTTGCATTTAGGTTACTCCATAATGGTGCAGAGGTCAGAGTTACAGGCCAATCCTACTGTGAGAAGCAACTTATGTGAGACCAGTGACCATTCTTTTTCCTTTTGCTGTCCATGATTTCAAGAAGTTAGAGCAAAGATTTTGACACACTCTTTTATATTTAAGTTTCCCCGTTGTTTCCATTAAATTTTCCACACTTACTTCATATTTTCAGTCACTCAGAACTCTGTCCTTTGTCCTAAGAAAAACTTCAGGTAGCACTCTGAGCAGGAAACACCAACATGTTGTGATTCCCCCTTGGCAGCAAAATCAGAAAAGCAAAAGCACTCAGAGGGAGTAACAAACCAAGCAGCAAAAGACACTGCAGCATTTTAGTTTTAATGTACTTTACAGTGAGAACTGAGAATTTAATTTGGGCTTTACTACAATGCTGCATCATTAACTTCCAAACACCTCTAGAGCTTTTCCATTTCCCTGACTCCATTCTTAAGTCTGGAATTAGGCTGCATTAGCCTTTAGTTCAGGTGCAGCATCTACCTTAGTCTTATGCAGCTGTTCCACTTCTCTTTCTTTGGACAAATATCCTACTTCTCCTCCTCTCTTCTTCCTGGTTTATTTATTTTTTTTTTTATTTCTGGAAAGTCTGAGATTAAATCATCTGTATTAATCCTTACTGTCACATCTGAACCACTAACCAAGGGCTGCAGGAAGATGCTGCCCAACAACTATGTGAATAAGAGAGATGATTAACAGAAGAAAAATACAGTTTAGTGATGTTTCCAGTTTTTTCCTTTCTACTTTGGACAAAATGTTAAACCTTAAAATCTTAAAGCCAAATCAACATAATTTTGCAAATCCCCAGGGTTTGCTTGGAGGGGTTTGGTTTTCATTTCATCTTCTCCACCAGTTATTTTTACCAATACTACTGCCACAATCTCATAAAACTTTCAGTGACAAAGGCTGTCAAAACAGGGAGAACTCCATGAGATATTTAGCTTTCAATGAAATGGATTTTTCTACCGAAAACCTCCTTTTTTTCTGACTAGCCTTGGTGAATGATAACAATTCTGACAGATCTCTCATGTGGGAAGATTTAAGACAGTGTATGTGTCATGTGCACGTTCACCTCAGTAACTCCTTGTTCTTGTAGTAACAAGATCTTTCTGATTCTCTCACCAGGCTCTCCATCATCACCTGAAAGGAAAGCTGGGTGTCAATGCCAAACCTGAATCAATAAAGAACTGAAGTACCTGTAATGGTGCCAGAGGTAATGTTTCAATTAATCGTTCAAAATTAATGGCTGCTTCATTTCCAGGAAGTCCACAGGGGTACGTAATGGACCCATTTTGTGCTGTTTAAATAGGATGAGAAAAATGTTGCCTCTCTAATTTGGATTACACACCTGTAGGAGGAATTGTGTTGGAGAAACATCACCCTAAGCCACTTTGATTCTGGAAAAGAGCAGAGAAAAGCTCAATTCCTTTTTATTCTCTTTTGCAGCCAGGCAGAAAAGCAAAGAGGAATCCCGTGCCTACACTGTGCTGCCCCCAGGAGCAGACAAATGTGCTGCCAATTCAGCCTGAAATAATCACTGCACCTGTGCCTGGTGGATTTGTGGCATTGCAGCTCTCCAGCTGATCTCCTCTCAGGGTCTGGAATATTTGGAGAGAGGGAGGGTTGTTGAAAACTGTTGGACATGTCCAGGTTCATGATGGTGTCTGCAAGAGCCTGGTGCCCATGAGCTCTATGATCACCTCAGGGAGAATGAGCATCCTGTATAGAATGACAGAATCCCTGGAAGGTTTGGGTTGGAAGGGACCTTAAAGCCAATCCAGTCCTGCTCCCTGTGATGGGCGGGGACACCTTCCACTAGCCCAGATTGCTCCAAGCCCCTTCCAACCTGTCCCTTGCACACTTCCAGGGGTGGGGAGTCCACTTAAGATGAATCTACCTTCTAAAGCTGTTTGGAGTAGATGCCAAAGTCTGACCTGCCAGGGACTGATGGGGGCACTTGCCCAATACACAAGCATTTCTTAAGAGGATTATTTTGCACAAAGCATTTCCAGGGACACAGAAACTTTTATTAAGGACCAAATCTATACCAAGGCTTCCTTTCAAGACCAAGAACTTCTAGAGCAGCTCTGGGCCTTCATATTTTTTCACTGACAGTCTCAGGGGCTCTGTCAGAAGTAATGAAGTAATTAACTGTGTTTTTTAAGTGGTGACATGCTTGTAAGTAAGAGACTTAAATAACAGTTCATGAAGGCTGGTTTGGGGCAAGGGAGCATTTTTGTCTATTTTTTAAAGATCATTTGAACTTTAGTGGGTGCTTTTCTGAGGCTCTGTGCAATTACTACCAACTTCTGTTCAAGGCATTGACATTTATGAACATTCTGAATTCCCTTATGAATTCTGTACATGAAGTGCTCTAGCTCAGACTCATCCTAACAGGAATCTGAGTAGGGTTAGGAGTAAACTCAGATATTTACTCAGCAATAAAGAACAGTATTTGAAATATATGTAAAAAAATCTCATATGGGGTGTTCTGTGCAATTCTAAAATAGTCATATATTTTCCTTATTTAATCTTTGCAAAATTTGGCAAATTATATATAACTAAGAAAAACAATTTTGGGAGCGTCAACATTGTTGTTTCTAGAGGACATTTTACTTTTACTACTCCCATTATTCAGGGTGAGACACAATCCTAATCCTAATCCAAAATCCAAATGAGAGATTTATCCAAACATCAGCTTTATTACAGTGTCTTAAAAATATAGCCAGAACTTTGTAGTGTGGTTAAGGGTCACTCAAAAACTACCCCACTCTGTCCTCACAGGACACGGATTTTCTCTCTCTTTTTGTACGTGCAACTGATGGAAGCAACTCATGAATAATTAACTTCATGTTATTAGGTTTCCAAATGCAGTGATGAGAGACAGAATGGTCTGTCTGTGTGTTCCTTGAAGGTACACCCCACTAGGGTGGAATTCAGCTCAGTCCTCACAACAGCCTCACATCCAGCAGCGTTTCTTCCCATTTCTGATGTTGCCACTGATCCCACAATTGATATCAGGATGTGGCCATAAGCACTGGTAGAAAACTCAGCTATGATGTAGCTCCACTGTAGTTTGCAGCCTATAAGGCAATAAATGTTTCCTCCAGAACAGCTTATAAATTCTGACTCTCACAAATAACTATGTTATCACTGCTCCATGAGGGAAGGCCAATAAATTTTAACAATAACCAAAACAAAAATAACGCCCTAAAACCCAAGTGAATGAACTGTTTCAGCAGAGCTGGATGAAAACCAAGGAAGCACTAAGAAGCATAAAACCAGGACAGTGCAGTGCTTACAAATTTGGGTTACTTCAATCCTCCAAGAACCAGCAAGTTTCCGAGTTGTCTCTGCTTTATGAGAACAGAATCTCTCCTCAGATCTCACACACATGCAAATGCACTATGGAACAAAAATATTAGTACCAAGGACACCAAATCCTATTGTCAGAAAGACAGATCTGGTGGTTTGAAAGTTTGAGTACAACTTGGTCATTCCAAAGCTCTAAACATACCCTGTACCTCATACTGCTTTAAACCAAACCAGTGCAATGTGCCCCCACCCCCAAAAAATAAATGCCTGAGATTTCTCCCTTGTGAGGGGCAGGGCTTATCCAAAACCTGCCAGAGAACGTGCACTGAGTGCCCCACTGAGCCTGCCTTTGCAAACGTGCCACTGTTCAAATGAAATGCTTCGAGGGACAAACAATTATTGTTTTGGCTCATCGTATCCTGTCTATAAACATTAATCTGCTTGCTTGTACGTTTTTGTGCGTTGGACAAGGTCACAACGACTGGCACATCCAGAGCCACAGAAAATGGGGCTGCTGGAGCACCTTTTAGTCCCTTTTCCTGCAGTGAGGCAGCACCAGCCACCCAAATGCAGTTGCTGGCAGATGGTGGGTTGCTTTGTTCTCACGGAGCTTCAGTGGGGGAACTTCCCCAACCCTCCCCTAGAATTTATTCCAGCACTTCCCAGCTCTTGCATTAGCTAACCAAACATGTTTTTAATATCAAACTGTAGCACAAAAAGGTTATGGTTTAAGCCATATGTTTCTACTCCCTTCACAATGGACAGGAGAATGGATAATTTCCTTTGAAGTTTGTTGTAGAGGCCATTGTTTTCCTTCCAGAGTAAATATGTAGAAGAAAGTTACAGAGAATTAATGATCTCATAGTCCCTCTAAGGACATTGAAATAATCCAGGTAGCTCTCACTAAATTAATTATTGAACTTTCTCTAATTAAAAATTGTTCATAAGAAATACCTCCCAACAACCCAAGGGAACCTTGACATGCCTGCTGAAAAACTGTGCTTGCCCTTTCAGCGTTTGATTACCAAAACAGAGTGAGAGGAACATTCAAAAGGCCTCATAAAAACTGAAACAAAGTTTCTCTGCAAATACAATGCAGTGCTTTCTTAAATGTATTGATTGCAGTTATTCAGACAGATCTCCTCACCTAGTGACTAAAAAGCTTCCCTGTTTCACCTCTGCTAGTGCTGGAAATGGTTTGCACCCAGTGCAGACCAACACTCCTCTTTTCTCTGAGTCCCATTGCCTGTTTCACTGGGCCCAGCACAGTTTCTTTGGCAATTCTGGATTTCTCATGTTCAGCATCAGCAGGGAAGGGCAGGGGCAGAGTGGGAAAGGGGAGGCTGCCAGAGCTGGGGAAGGGTTTGGACAATGCTCTCAGGGACAGGATGGGATCGTTGGGGTGTCCTGGGCAGGGATGGTCCTTGTGGCTCCCTTCCAACTCAGGACATTCTATGATTCTGTCCCATGATTCTGAACTGCTCCTTTGGCTCAAGTTGTGCAGGAGGAGGTGTGGTAAAACTCTCTGGAATTGTAACTCCTGCAGATGCTGCTGGATCATCCCAGTTATGGGTGGTGTGAAGCTCTGCTCCCACAAAAAAGAAGAAATCCACTCCCAATGTTATTGTTCAGCCTTAACCAAGGCTAGAGCTGCATGACACTGGAAATGGAACCAACAGTACCATGTGCAAGCAGTAGCATTTTGGGGTTTGGCCACTGCTGCTACCAGTATAACCAGAACCATACTGGTTGCACAGATTTGGAGAAGGACGAAATTTTGGAATTGCAATTTTTTTTTTTTTTGAGAACTCATTTTACCATTCAGCAACATAGAGGATTGTGTAATGTCTGGTTCCCCTCCTCAGTGACACAAGAACTCATAGGAAGACTGAGATTTAGACAGTTTAATTTTTTTTTTATTATAGTATTGCTATAGAATCACTAAGGTTGGAAAAGACCTCCAAGAGGGAGTCCAACCTTTGGCCCAGTCCAGCCTTGGACACGTTGGGAAAGCAAGAGATTGAGGGTATAAAAATCCAGGTAGTGCTTAGAAATGCTGCAAAAAATGTATTTAAAGAATAGAAAGGTGGTCTCCAATTCTTATTTAGAGAGGAACACTGTCTACTACGTTTGACTGCTCTAACTTTATACTTGTTGGAGAAAATATTAAATATGCAGATGAAGATGAAACCAGTGGAGGCTGGTGGTTTCCTTGTAGTAGCCAAACAGACACATTTATTCAGACTGAAAGGGCACATTGCCTTTTTAAGGAGTTGTTCATATCTCTAACATGTAAAAAAATTTATTTAGGAACAATTTACTGAAGAACACTTTTAATTATCCTACGTTCACTGTTAATTTATTTAGTGTAAGTGCTGTATAACTGATAACTATTTGACAAAAGCTCATTTTGTCGCTTTAGCCACGCAATCATTCCTCTAATACATGACAAAAGGTGTCTAAAAAGAGATCAAAAAAGCTATGAGGTTAAAGAATTACATTTCTTCTTCAGTTTCAGGAGAATTAAATTTTCTTCTAGATGTTTAAAACTGACACCTTTTAGGCTAATAGTAGTGATAGAATATATATTGAGCGTAAAAAGGAAAGAAAGTAGCCAAAAATATTGAAAAAAAAAAATAAATTATTAGACTCCTAGAATGATAGAATCATTAAGATTGGGAAAGACTTGCAAGATCATTGAGTGCAGCCTTTGCCCTGATCCCACCCTGCCCACTGACCCAGAGCACAATGTGCCACGTCCATCTGAAACACAAAATGTTCAGGTACGTTTTCTAACCTCCATTTCTCTGAGAGCACCTCAAAAATGCAGTTCCTCCTGAGGGAGGGCTCTGGAAGCCTGCAGGGATTGTATTGCTGAGGAACATTCTTGGCAGAATCCTCTCACAGAGGTGTTCCAGTCTCTCCCTGCACACGAGGAATGGAAACCTCAGGCAGCAGTGGCTTCGAGGAGTTGCAGAAATCCTTCTTTTGGCTTAGAATCCGTGTTTTCAAGAGAAAAAGACTGAAATATTCACATCTGAAATCCCATCTTTTGTATTATAACCCCTCCAGTCCCCCCTGGGGAGAAGCTGCAGCTCGTGAACCTGTTTGCCAAGTGCTCAGCTCAGTCACAGCTGAGATAGTCCTGAGTGAATAAACCACAATTTAGGCTTAGATCAACCCAGATCAACCAGGGCAAAGCTTTGTGAATCAGCAGGAGATTGCAAGAACATTACCAGCACAAAGGCAAACCCTTCCTGCTACCCCATTCCTCTCTCTGCAAGGAAAATATTCCTTCTTTTTAATTCACACAGGCTGTTTGATCCAACAGTATCATTATCATTTAACAAATTAGCATCGGTAATCAAAGGTTGTTTTTTTTTTCCTCTTGCAAATTCTCTCTAAAAATGTGCATATTTAATGTGCTTAGTAACAGTTCAGATGAAAACATAAAGCACAAGTTCTCAGCCTCCAATTCTATACTACTAAAAGCCATTTAGCTCTTGGAGTGGGGTTAGTAACAGTACTATGAGTATGTAAATCTCTGTTTGATGGCTCAAAGTCATCCTGAATTATTTCCATCTAAAACACACTGTCAGATTTGGTCAAATTAAATATCAAATTAAAACAGGCTTTAACTTCCCTAAAAGTTGGTAGTTACCAGTTCTAATCAGGAGCTTCCATGGTTTCTAGTGAATGGAATTTCCTGTTCAATGCAGAAATCAGAAATTCATGTTAACAGAAGGCATACCCCTGAAAGAGAATGTATATTTGCTAAAAATATCTCTCCTATCCTAAAAAGAATATGATGAAAAGGTATATGAGAACCATGAGAAGATTTTCCCACAGAACTCGAAGCTGTAATTTTTTGTGCACCATCGAATTTCCAAAAGTTGTCATTGGAGTAAAAACTATTGTTTCAACAATTGGCATTTCATTTTCAACCGATTTAAGCAAGAGGTTTAAAAATATTGTGAACCTGCATATATATTTTATGTTCTCTCATGATTGTTCAGCAAGTAACAAGACACTAAAAATGACATATCAGAATAATATAGTAACAGTGTTGGAATGAATGGCTCAGAGACTGTGACATACTGAATATGTTATGCATTTTGGATAAACATTGATACAAAAATATGCTCCTGTCAGTGCAGCAGCAATTTTTTGCTGTTTAAAAAATATATGTTGACTCATTATCTCGCACTTTGCCATTGTCACAATGTGCACCATTACAATTTTATCACAAAATTTAAAAAAAAAAAAAAATAAAAAAAAAAAGTCATTAAATTACTGAATACTAAAAAAATACCCTATTTTCACCCACAGCTTCTCCATAGCTGCCTAACCATGGGAGTTCCATCTTGCAAAAAAGCTTGTTTTAGCAAGATCTTTCCCCCCATCTGAAGCAATTTATTTTTCCAGTGAGAATTTGAGGGAAATGGTGTTGTGAGCAGTGTCTGTAATTCCCATGCACAGGAGCTGGTGAGGTCTGTGGTATAATCCAGTCTGCCTCAGGGCATTGTCTTGCAGAGCTGCTGCTGCTTGGTTTGGATTAGATATGTCCTGAATTATGTGAAAATGCACTCGTAACTTTCAGGTTTCTCAGTAAAAAGAGAACCTTTCAACTTTATTAAATCCTGCACATGCAGACTAACAAATCTTACAGGCATGGTGCTTTAGGGCTGATTGAAAACACCTCCAAGTCAATAGGAGTCATTTCATTGACTGTAAGTGGGGTTGTAACACCCACTGGAAAAAAAAAATGGACCTTGAATTTAATATATTATTTTATTTTATTTTATTCTTATCATTAGATAATTTTGACTTACTATATTTTTATGCTGAAAAAACAGCGAAAGTATTTTTCTTCCCATTTCCCATCATGGCATCCCAACTCTTTTGCTGGAGTTCCATTCTTCAAGGTTTCACTGGGATTTGTGCTGATGCATGACTAGCATTTTTTTTTCTCCTTTATATTTCTTCTTTCCCTTTATAATTAATGCCCAATGATTCATGAGTAACTCAAGGAAAGTACATAACTGAAGCAGACATTTTATGGAAGCTTCCCACTCTGGCTTTCCTGTTTTAGAAGGCTGAGAAGGGCACAGAAAGAATAATGGAGGCTGCAAACAGGTAACAGAAAATTGTGAACTGAAAAATGGGCACATGTCTACAAAATTAATATCACACAGTCAAAGAATCACAGAATACCCTGAGCTGGAAGGGACCCCCAAGGACCCTTTTCTCTTAAACCATCTTCTCCTCAGCCCCTGGGTTTTATTTCAGGTGATGAGAGGAACAATAGATGCAGTAGTTAATAAATTAGAGCAGTGCAAATTCTTGGGTTTTTCTCATCAGTGGTGTCTCCTGGGAAGGGTTTATTTTTTGTTCTCCTTCTCTCCCTGATCCCACTGAGCAGGGAAGGAGTGAGCAGCTGTGTGGTGTTCAGCTGAAACCACAACAGTCCCTTTTAACACCCAACCTGGGGCACAAAGGGTTGGGATGATGACAGGTCTAATTAGAAAAAAATTTGTTAGACTCATTCATTCTATTATTTAAATAGTTGCTGGTCACAATGTTGATTTAGTTGATGTCAGACTTGCTGTGCTTACCCTCAGAGCTGTGTCAGTGTTAGGTAGCACCTTCCTCGCTGTACATGTTCCCTGTTGTGCTGTTTGTCACCTCTGGGGGCTGGATTAAGGTTATTAATTTCCTGTACTGTGTAACACTGGCTTATTAGATGAGAAAATTCCTGGTTGTGAGACTGATCTGGTGTTTGTACTCTGCATTACCATCACCTCTGCAGCTCAGGAACCATCTCTTGGAAGCTATTCATAGTTACTCTCTTTACCTTTTCTCCTCTGTGGGGGAGTCAAGGGGGACACTTTTGGCAGCAATGACAGAGAGGGCCAAAAACATGGGATTGGCCAACTCCAGCAATATGGAGAAAACCTTTTCCTCCCTGTGCTCTGAGTCTTGGCCGTGGAGGAACTGGCAGGGCAGATCCAGCAATTCCAACAGGATGAGTGCTGCTCCCCACCTGTATGGAGCAGAGTTCCAGCTATCAGCAGCAGGGTTCCTCTGCCAGAGAAGCTCCAGTGGGTGCCTGCCAGGCTGTGGTTTGACCTGTGGGACCGTGGAGAGGACAGGAGGCAGTGGGATGGAAAATCTACCTCACCCCTGGAGTCATGGGGGTGCGAGTGGCAAGGAAAAACTGTGACAAAAGGGGTTCTTCCAGGAAAATTGCTGCTCCAGTTCCCCAGGCAGAGTAGAAGGGCTGATATTAGCAAGGGTCCCTTTTATATTCCCTTCCTTCCTTTTCTTTTAAACTGTCTTTCAACCTGAGAGGGTAGGGAACTGAGATTATGGGACCGTGGGGGAAACTCAAGGGGAACTTGGCAAGATAAAAGCAGACGTGGTGAGATGTGTCCCTGTGTCTGGCAAATTCCTTGGGAGTATTTTTCTCATGGGAATGGGATGCTTAACTAAAAAGTAGACACAGAGAAAAGTTGCTAACAGGAATTTACTGCTGATGTAACAGGGGCATGCAAGGGCTGTGTCAAATTCTCCCCCCCTCAAAAAAAAAACCAAACAAACCAAAATAAAAGGTGTTTTCAGGCACAGAAACAATCAAGGTTAAATACTGTGCTTTTTTCTTGCTCTGATGTTAGTAGAGAGGTGTTATCATTCTACCCATAGTAACTATTGTCAGATTTAAAACATTAAACCTACCTTTTAAATTATAGCCACTGCTGAACCACACAAAAAAAAATCCCCATTTTTGTTTCCTGTTACTCAGCCAACACTTGTCTACGTGCATGTAAAATAAAATGCTGAACAGGATCTGATTGCTGAAAAATGAAAGTCTTCTAAATCACTCACAATGAACAGTACCTGCAAATATCCACCACCTGTCATCTTAAGGCATCTCAAATTAACTTTAATTTACAAAATGAAGACTTTACCTTTGAGCTCACCCTGGTTTAGGAGTGAGGGAAATATTCCAGTTGTCCCTTTTTTCTGATCTCTCCCTGGTCCCAGCTGGGCAATGGCTGAGCTGCCACGTGGGGTTTGGCTCCTATTTTTATAGGAGCAATGCTTTGGGTTTCTTTGGGTTAAAACTCATAGAACAAGATTGCACAGACCTTATTCAAAATGATCAACTAAGAACGGTGTTTAAAATGCCAGGAAGTTTTTGAAGTTCAACCTTTGAGCTCTATTCCTGATTTCATGCTACTTCTGCTAAAAAGGAACTTTAAGGTACCTGATTTACAGTACTTTTAGTTCTAAATTTCTCCCATTTGAGTACAAGTCTGCTTTTTTTCTTTTTCCTTCAAAATAGGGATCTTAATGACATCCATACCAAAAAAACTTTAAATCAAATTTCTCTTACAGGAAGAAAAAGAAAAAAAAAAAAGAAATAATAATATTTACTTGCCTGAGGCACTGTTTAACTGTGACAGCACTTTACTTACTGTGTGTGGACAATTGCATTTTCTAATGCAGGAGCAGGCAAATATTGATCTCCCATTGTAAATAAAATTCAATGAAATTTTCATCCAACAGAACATATATGAACAAAAATACTAGCACTGAAGGAAGTCTCTGACTTCATTAGACTCCTCTTAAGACAAAAAGAGATCAAATAATCCATGATGGCAGCAGTAGGAGACTGGTCAAAGCTTTATGTTTATAGGCATCAAGACAGGATGTGGAAGCACCCAAGATTAGGTTTCGTCAGATTTGATCTAATCAAAAGGATGATTTTGGTTGAAAATCTTGAACAAAAGCAGAAGAACAAAGAAGTAAAGATTTCATTAGAGTCTCTTTTGTTTAAAAGGTGGTTCTAATCTCCTGGTAGCAGTGCTTCCCACTCCAGTAACCTGGTTTTGCTGTCAACATCCCTTTTTCCTATAATATATGCCTGTACTTCTCTCATATTATACTTTACAGCATTCTGATACTGTTTGGCAAGTGCTAAAGCAAACAAGCAGAAACCCCCCCTCGCCCCTGCTTTGGCCAAGCCAAACAAAGATGTTTCCACTGGAAGAACAGGAAAGGTACAGGGAACTGGCCAGGACATCCACCTGCATCCTCCACAAATCCCTGCTCCCTGTCAACACAATCCCCTCGCTTCACACTGGCATTAAAAACAAACACGAAGTTGAATTTACTGCAAGAGACAAAGAGAAACCCCCCCAAAATATCATGCAAGCACCTGTTTAGGAGCCCTAAGAAGTGTAGAAATGATACCTTAGTTTTATTAGAGTGAGTAACTGGCAGACCAACAAACCTGATCATGGAAGAGATGTGTTTGTGTTCCTGCCAGTTCCCTGCATAAGTTGGTTCACTATTAAAAATTCACCCTTTTCAAGTCACATTCTTTACTCTTCCTGTTATTTGTCAGCAAAGATGGTCTTGACAGGGCAATGATTTTTCACACTCTTGTTTGACATACTTATGCTGGTAAAACCTCCAAGCACAACTCAAGCCAGGAAAGCCCTGGGGAATATTCCCTGAGCAAAACAGAACTGAACAGAAAATTAATAACCCTTCGTTAGATGAATTCGACAGAGGACAAGAATTCAATATTTTTCAGTGGAACAGCTAAAGGAGTGATTCAATGCTTTTATACTATTCAAGGATCTTTAAACAGCCAATTCATTCATGGTTTAGCAGGAGCCAGTGCAAGGAACTCACTGCCCTGAAAGTAAAACTTCACTGAGTTTCCTCACAGCCTAAACCTGTGGTTCCAGTTCAGACAAAGTGCCAATTGACTTAAAAGGCAAACCAGAAACACTCTTATCCCTGTGTTTGGTATAAGAAGGAGCAATATTTTACAAGGTCTGTTAAAGCAGCTCCCAGTTCCTGGTGCAGTATTTCTGGCATCTGTTACTTCAATGCAACGTTTCCATTGGCACTGTAATCCTTCAGGCAGCACTGAAAAATGGCTTTGTGCAACCAAACTGACAGACACAGATCTGCAGGATCAGCCTTCAGCAAGAGTCCATGATCATAAATCCCGTGTTTCCCTCGTTTCCTTGCAAAATTGATGATGTAGTTTTGGCTTAGTTTGTGGCTGAATGCTGAACACGTGGTCAGCAGAAGAATTCCACAGCTCTGTAAACAATAATCCCTGGGGTTCTTTTAGATCCTGAAGATTTGTCCCAGTGGGAAGGTTTGCAGCTTTACAGAAGCTGGCTGGGCAGTAATTTACTACTTTATTTAGGCTGTCTATTGCAGTTTTATTGGGGTTTAGTTATTTATGATTTACTCCAGACATCTAGAAAAGAGCTGCTAGAAAAGGCTACTGGACCAGAGCCATGTCGTGCAAACCAATGTGGGAGTTCTAAATCCCCAATATACTGAGGTTTTTACACTGTAAAGATTAAATAAGAAGCAGGAAGGGAATGCATATGATGATATGAGAAGATTTTCCTTCTACAGGAAAAGGGTAAAAATTATACAAACCACAGATAAAACCAGGAATACTCCTCGATTTCCTCTCCCATCTCTTCCGTAATTTTATTCATAATCCATGTCAATCAAATCCCTAAGCCCCCTCTGATGGAATTTCCTCTGTCCCTACTGTGTGTTTTCTGTTGGAAGGAAGGAATCTGGAAGGATTCTGGTCATCTTTCCTAAGCCTCCAATTCTCCTCCTTTGCTGCACTCACTTATTCCATCTGACTCCTCTGACATCACACGTGGCATAAGGGAAGAATTCACAAGATACTCAAAAGATTTTATTTAAAGCAAAGCCGGTCATGACCTCCACTTTTTGTGTTTGCAGATTAAAAGCAACATTTCATTGAAGAGTAATTTTAATACACCAAAGAAACACATTTAAAATACACATTTCCTGGAGCTGTTTTCAGCGAGAGTTACTCACACAGAATCCATTCTCTGGGATGGGCAAAGAAAAACATTCAAATTCATATTAAGAAAGGTTGAGCAATCTTGACCATTTCAGATGGGGGCACTATTTTAACATTATCAGTGTGAAAGGCCTCTCCTGCTTAACTTGGCATCTTGTGCTGTGTAATGAGCCACTGGATGAGTTTCTGAGGATCCATTCCCTCTTCCATGGCTTCTAAGTGAGATTGGAAAATGCAGAGGGAAATAGTTTCCATTTCTTAATGAGGAAATTGTAACTTTAAGCAAAATTGACCAACTTAAAATGAAACTGTGGAATAAATCCTCTGCTTTTTTCCTCGTGGGTTAGAGAAGAACTAATTCTGCTTTTCCCATCTGTTCCAATACTGGAATTTTTCAAGATATTAGACACTACAAAGAATACACATCTATGTGGACAATGGTTTTCTTTCTATTAATGAAAAACACCCAAAATCATAAGATCAAAAATGCTACAGAGATGTGAAAAACAAGAAAACAAAAAAAATATCCCACTGTGAACTGGTAGGGCCCTTAAAAAACTTTTTTAAATCTTGGCAGATTGAATTCCATCCCTCTCTGAAAAGCAGAGAAAAAAAAAAATACGCTTCTTAAACCTTGTTGGTGATTTGTATGAACAAGGAAAATGCAGAAATATTGTTGTTCAGAAATGTGTAGGCAGAAAAGTCATCGTCCTGGTAGCTGGATTTGCTGAGGGCTCTAAAATCCTGCTAAGCTTATTTCTTCTGAAGAAAGGATATTAAAACCAAAAGCAGGATCAGTACCTAGGCAGGAGAAAATACTGGTCTTTGGCAGCAGCAGAAAGCAAAAATCACACCAGTGAAGTACTGAAAAAAAAAAGTTACAGGTAGGGAAAATTATCAAAGAGAGTCACAACAAATAAACATTTAACCAGAAACTGCAGGAACTAGAAAACATTTTCAACCCTGCTCTGTCTGAAAAATGTGCTTTGTCAGGATCTGTCCTTGAAAAGAGTTGCCTGATAAAGGTTAGAACCCAAAAATTCCTTGGGAATGGCACACTGATGCTTGTCCCCCTTTAGGAGCAAGGACCAGAAATATTTGTGGTTCACAGTTACGTTCCTTTCAGACCTGGGCTAAAGGCTGTTCTGTATGTTTAGGTTGACATCTGGCTGGACACGAGCCCAGGGGTGCCCAGGTGAGCCCAGGTGTGCCCAGGTGAGCCCAGGTGTGCCCAGGTGAGCCCAGGGGTGCACAGGGGTGCCCAGGTGAGCCCAGGTGAGGCCAGGGGTGCCCAGGTGTGCCTAGGTGTACTCAGGTGTGCCCAGGGGTGCCCAGGGGTGCCCAGGTGTGCCCAGGTGAACCCAGGTAAGCCCAGGGGTGCCCAGGTGTGCCCAGGGGTGCCCAGGTGAGCCCAGATGTGCCCAGGGGTGCCCAGGTGTGCTCAGATGAGCCCAGGTGTGCCCAGGGGTGCCCAGGTGAGCCCAGGTGAGGCCAGGGGTGCCCAGGGGTGCCCAGGTGTGCTTAGGTGTGCCCAGGTGTGCTTAGGTGTGCCCAGGTGAGCCGAGGTGTGCCCAGGGGTGCCCAGGTGAGCCCAGGTGAGCCCAGGTGTGCCCAGGTGTGCCCAGGTGAGCCCAGGTGTGCCCAGGGGTGCCCAGGGGTGCCCAGGTGAGCCCAGGTGAGCCCAGGTGAGCCCAGGTGTGCCCAGATCAGTCCGGGTGAGCCCAGGTGTGCCCAGGTGTGCCCAGGTGAGCCCAGGGGTGCCCAGGGGTGCCCAGGTGAGCCCAGGTGTGCCCAGGTGAGCCCAGGTGAGCCCAGGTGTGCCCAGGTGTGCTCAGGTGTGCCCAGGTGAGCCCAGGGGTGCCCAGGTGAGCCCAGGGGTGCCCAGGGGGGCAGGAGGCCAACGGCCCCTGGGCTGTGCCAGCCATGGGGTGTCCCAGCCCCAGGGCAGTGCCCGTCCCTGTGCCAGGCACGGCTGAGGCCACATCCAACATTCCCAGAAGGATCCTTGGAGTTGTTTCTGTAGGTCCCCTGGTTGGCATTTCTCCTGCTAACACCACATCTGCAGGCTCAGCTTAGGAAGACAGCCAACCTTGCCCAACTTGAGGCCTTGCTGCCAACACCACTGCCAGTCGTGTCTGGTTTTAGATCCTTGTTAAATCAGGGCAAGACAATGGAACTGTCTACACCTTTGACGCTTAAAGGTGACCCAAAACTTAGTGAAGCTGCCCAAAGAAGCTGCAAGATTATCAATTCTGTGCCAAGGGAACTGTGTCATGCCAGTTCCTCCAGCAGAGAAACTGAGAGAAAAAACTGGGAAAGGGTAACAGGGAATCTCAGGCATTTGATCTGTGGATCATTTTCCCCTCTCCTTCTTGCAGTGCACTCGTGCACAGCAGCAGCTGGAAAACCACGGCCTGCTGAAAATTTTGGGGAGTGGGAAGGCAGCAATGTGTGGGTGCAACATAGCAGAGAAAAGCTGATCCCCTCCCTCACTTGTTTAAATGCAAAAGGAGGCAAAGCAAAGCTGATCTCTGGCCCAGCCTGCCCCTGCCATATGTTGACTTCTCACATGAGCAGTGCCATCAGCAGGGTCTTTGCTCCTGTTCTTGCCTCTGTGATGACCATACAGGCAGAACAGGAGGTGCCAGGGTGGCTGGAGCAATCCTTCTCTTGCTCTTTTTGCTGTAGGAAGGGAATGTGAAGCTTTTGAGATTCTAATTCTTCCCTGGTTTCTAAACTTGATGTTTATTTGCATGCTTTGCTCCTTACAAACTGAAAGTTTTTGGCAGTGTTCTGATAATTCTCTTTTTTTCTTATCTCAAATAACAGGTTATAACCACAATAAATGACACAATTTTACCACCTTTTCCCCTGTATCTAAGGAAGGTCATTATGGACTCATCAAAGCAGTCAGTAAAGGGCATCATAAAGAAACAGGACAAAGTGTCTTTAAAAAGTCCTCTGATATTCCTTGAGCTGGTTCTCCATTTGAAAATGAAGGACAAAGCATGAAGCACAGGCCTCATAAAAACAGGAATTGGTTTTGGCACTACTTTTAAGCATATTGGAGATTAAACCCACTCCTGTCTATGTAACTCCCCTGTTTTAATGAGCTGCTCGTGTCTCTCACTTCTGGATGTGATGTGCAAGAGGACATTTGGGTTTGATGTGCCCTGTTTTATATTAAAAAAGACCACCCTGAACATTCTACCTTGGAGAAAAACAAGTAACATGCTCAATTTGCAAGGAATGGGTTTCCTTCTAGGGAACCTAATCCTGTGTGATCCTTGCACAAATGGACCAATAAATCAGGAATGCGGAAAGGTAAAAAAATACCACAGTCAGATTACTGGGACTGTCCCACTCCCATGTCTCTCTGTGGGCTGTGAACTTTAAATCTAGAGCACAAAGTTTTCAGCTGATTATCTCTTTAGGTGGTTAAGTTGAAGTTTAATCCTCTTTACTTCATTTTGCCTTCCATCAGTTTCGTGGGAACGTGTGGAAAAATGAAACCTAGAGGAGGTCCTACAGAAGTTTTCTCCATTATGGGACAGAATGATTAGATATATTATTTTTCTCCTTTTTTTTTCCCTTTTCTAACATTTAATAATGTATAAAATCTAATAAATATAGAATGCAGCATTTAGTGATATTATTTTTTTACCTGTCTATTCTTTCAAATGTAATTTAGAAATACCCACATAAATTTCTGTTATTTAATTAAATGGAAATTAGAAATGCAAACAATTATGCTCAAGCTTACAGTTAATAAAAATATTTAATGGAATTCTCAGTCAATCTCTTTTTTTTTTTTAACTACCACAGGTAGGATTTTACACACAAGTTGATGTGACCACCACTGATCTGTAAAAATACACATAAAATAATCTCTTTTCATACCTTGCCCAGGTGTTCCTGTGTCTGTGTGGGCAAACCAAGGGTCCCACTAGGGGTGGACACATTTTAGCAGTGGATATGTTGGTATATTTCTGAACTAAACACCCTTTCCAGCAACAAATTCCTCCTCCTGTCCAACCTGAGCCTCCCCTGGCACAGGGGATATGTGTCTTTCAGACTGGAGTCCCTATGATTTCCACAGAAGATACTGGAAATTTATTTTTTTTTTTGCTTCTGTACCTTATTATCTCAAAATCAGGTGTATATATATATATGGTTTTTTTAAAAACAATACTGAATGTAAAGAGTAACTTAAATTTCCAGGTAATTTGACAGATCAGATTTAATCTGACAGATTTAGAAGGCCCCATGGTAGATAGATTTAGAATCTCACTGGTTCTTACCCACTGCCACGGTCCACAAAAGCACCTGACAATTACTATGGATTAAAATAATCAGTTTTCCCTGACCAGTACTGTAAATGGGCCAGTTCTCAACACATGAAGTGCTAGAATGAACCTATAATGGTCATTATAGTCCTCCCCTCAGGGTGAGAAGAAGTTCCCACTTAAATACACACCAAAAAGGCGAAAGCTTAAGTTCCACAGACTAAAAATAATTGATGGCAAAAGCAGAAAATTATTCCCAGATTTCAATATTCAGGAACTGTGTTCCTGTTGTGGTACCAGGAGGAAGAGAGGCTTCCCCCCAGTGTAAACCAGAGCAGAATCTCACTGGTGTGTTGTAACCTGCTGGTTTAACTGAGCTCTCTGTGCCAGCAGCTTAAAACTGGCAATCTGACCGTCTCCTCCACCCCATCTTCTACAGACTGTTGGATAAATGGGTTAAAGAGGACATTAAAAAGCTCCTCCCTGTGACTGTGGAATGTCCCAGGAGCTCTCAGCTTTAGCCTACTGTTCTCAGGCCAGTGATAGTACCAGAGAATTAAGAATATTGTGGTATTAAAAATAACAGTCCCCGGACTAGGGATCATTTTTATTTGCATTCCTTGCAGCCTCCTGGCATCTTCTTATTCCCCTGAACACAAGGCCAGTAACCTTAATGAAATAGCAGAAGATGTATTTTATATACAATTCTAGCACTTCTAGTTTAATAAAAAAAAATGCTTTAAACTTCTTACTGCAGAGCAGATTATGGGCTGTTTGTAAAGAATTCTGCTTGGGAGAGCAGCTGGTGCCTCAGTGAACCCTGTGGCCTTGGCTTTATGCACTGCCTATTATTTTGGGAAGCAGTTCTGAGCTACAAACATAGAGCAGGCACTTTTTTGGAATTACTACCAGGATTAATAATCATTAACTGAGTCTCAACAATTATCCAAATATTTCACATGCATTGCCCAAAATATTCCCCCCCCCTTGTGTAAACATCCCCATGAAACCACAAATAATCCTGTTTGCTGGTTCCTGCCAGCTTGGGGTGTGTGCAGCTTACTGGGGGGAGCAGACCCTGCTCCAGGTCCTCTGCCTGGGCTTCTGAAAGCCAGGATGGGTGGGATGGGAGTGGAATGAAGGCAGATGCTGCAGGAAGAAGCTGGAGAGAACAGCTTTAGATGCAGCAATCCTGCCTCCCTCAGTCTCCCAGCAGGTCTCCAGTCCAGCTCTGGGCTCTTCCTCACATTTTCCAAGTGATCAGAATGAACTGGAATTCATCCCAGCAGTGACTGCGTGGGACCAGCTGTGGGAACAGAGGAAAGTTCAGGCCCTAAAAAAGCTGGGAGGTAACACACAGAGGAACAGCAAGGGAAAAACAGAGGAACGTGGAATTATTTCACTCTCAACCGCGGCACAGTCCACTGGAGCTACTGTGCATATTGTACAGAGATGGAATTTATGCTGTTCTGCATTCCCTTATTTAGTCAGAGGTGTAACCAGGTGCAGCCCCCCCCCGACCTACCAACACATCACAAAATGTTCTCTCTCCCTTTAAGGTGCCTGACGGAGCGGGAGAACTTCCACTGAGCCGCCTGTGAGTTATTGCAGCTTTGTGGCTGAACATTTCCAATAAGTGATTCCCTAACTTCATGGAAAAAAGATCTCATCTGCCTTAAACGAGCTCTTCCTTCATGATGAGCGATTTCCCAAGCTCTGCTGCTGCTGCCCTGCCAGTTCCAGCCAGCACAACACTGACACAGCTTCATTCCACTGATGAAGTCTTTCAATAATCACCTTTGCCACCAGATTACTCTTCCACTCCCCCCCCCTCCCCTCCAGGATACTCCATTCTTTCATTATTTTCTGGATTAGGACCAGATTCTTTGTCAGCCAGGGTTTTCCAGGATCTCATCCATAATACTCTGAATTAACAGACTTGATACCAAATGAGGTCTTTGATACTCTCACTCTCCCCAGAGCATTGGATACCCTTCTGTAACAAATTTGGAGAGGCATTTTGTGATACACTGTCCTTAGCAAAGTGAAACCCTTCAAATTTTAACCCATATAGAGAAATTTTAATTATATTTTCCATTTACAACCTTTTGCACAAGAAATCCTCTTTTTTTTGAAAGGGAAATGCACAGTTTAGGTTCTTGACACTCTATTTAACAGAGAGCTCCTGAATTTTGAAAGGTCCTGGAGAAGAAAGGTGTCCTTCAATAAAACTTGCAACCACCTTTTGAAAAAAAATGAAAAACAACGATGGATTTTTTTCTTTTTGAATAATGGATTATGTCTGGGAAAGGCTAAGCAGCTGATTTGTTATTCAGAATGAGTGACCTACTGCACTTCTTCAAACTGAGCATGGAAAAAAATATAATTGGGCTTCCTAACAATGGTATTTAGCATCAATATACAGTTAGAGGCTTCATTATTGAAGCTGTGCATAGAACTGACATGGTAACACTCTATTACCACACTACCATTCTACACAACATTTTGAAGTTCAACTGCAAAATAGCAGAAAAATTCAGTGTATAAAAAAAAATCTATTAAGTCTGTACAACACTCGAATGAAGATGTGTTTACAAAGGCACTACTCAGAACACGGAATATTTTCCTTTATTCACAATTCAGAGCCCAGAGTTGATGCATTTCTGCCCTTTCTCTGAGCCCTCAACTTTATAAACATCACAAGAGATTTTCCTCTTATGTCCTTGACTCTCCACTTTTAGAACTCTGCCTTCCAAGTGCACCCCGGAATTTCAGTGTTTAAGGTAATATGTAACTGCTGGGTTTAGTGTTTGGCCTCCTTCACAAAACACACAGTCTATAACCTATCCTGCAATTTAAATGCAAATAATATTTAAACAAGGCTAATCTGGGGAGCTTTTGTGTGTAGAGTGATATATGGGAAGGAGCTGTTTGAGGTGCAATAGTTTACTGCTCTGGTTTCCTTTTCACATCAATCATCTCTGCAACAATTAAAATGGCTCATGGCTGCAGGGACTATGACAAACTAACTCCATCATTTAAATACCCCTGATAGTACCTCTGAGCACGAGAAGCTGATAGAAAAATGATAAAATATTAATTATAAGTCGTAAGCAAAATGAAGTACCTCCATTCGTCAGTGACCTGCTGGTTATAAATGGGACTTGTTTGTACAGCCAGCATACACACAGAAAATATGCTTGGGCTTATTGAGTGTTTTCCTGTGTAAATCAGCCATGGCCAGGTCTGCCTGTTGCCAGGGGAAACCCACTTTGACTCTCCTTTCCCATCTTATCACGAGGACATAGCAGGGTAACTGTCCCTCCACCCAGGGAAGATATCAAAAAGTTAATCACCAAAGAGGGCTTTTTCCTCCTCCCCTACACCAGGATCACAGTGGATGTGTCATGATCAGCCACTGCTCTGAGAGGCACTCCAGGCTCTTGTCCAGTTCAAAGGGATTGCTGACACTCCTTTTTCCATCTTCCCAGGTGGCTCCTTAGCTTTGCAGTGGCAATTTAAATTGATGCTGACACAACCCAAAGAGGGTATTTTTTCCCCCTGTCCTGCAATCAGGGCAGGGATTCTGAATTGTGTTTAAAATGGTCCTCCATTTTTCTTTGCCTTGGCTGTAAACCAGTTCTCATTATTTCAGAGTACACCGTGACCATGTTCTAAAAAATATCATGAGTCACTTGGTGTATTTTATTTGAACTGTAGAACTGAACTGTAGAACTGTAACAGGAATTAGAGAGACAGAAACATATTGTTCTTGGAATTTAGACTTAGAATGGGATTTTTTTTAAGTAAAAAAGTAGGCTTGATTGTAAACATGTTTATACCTGTTTTATATAATATAAACTCATTTGCTACAGGATTATTTTTATATTGTATAGTTCCATGTGCAGTTACATAAACTGATACTAACTCTATAAAACAAGGTGACCTTTTTTTAATCCCAAGCAACACCTGTGAACCAATATTCTATAACTTTGCCTTAGTATTTCCTCTCTATTTTTAAACCTTTTCTCTACTATTTTCTTTTTTAATTAAGCTGACCCTTGCCTCACTGTACTTCCCTGTTAAAAAAAAAAAAAAAAAGGCACTTTTCTGCTTATTGTCATGTCCATTTTCTTTTTTTCCCCCCCTTTTTTCTTCTACAGCTGCTTTCTCAGAGGCTGATCAATGCCTGGAATATAAGCATTCACACTTCCAAGCTGCCATATCCCTGTGAAACTGGGGGCAAAATGATGAACCACTAGAGAGCAGCAGGAATTTTCAGGCTCATACCCTGGAGAACGTGAAAAGGAAATGGGAGCTCGGAGCAAAATGGAGAGAAGCCTTCCCTTTGCTTGAGTCTCAAACACAATTGTTCAAATGAAGAACAAAACAGGCAAAAACCATGTAGCAAATCTGGAAATGGAATGCAGGCTGCTAATTTTTTTTTTTTTTTTTTTTTAGATCATCTATTCTTTTGCAAGTTCACTACTTTTATTCAGGGATATATTACAAACTAAAGCTGCAATGCTGCTGAGATTTTCAGCTGAAGTGTTTTGTGGTGACTGTTTCCAGGCCTCTGAGTTGTTTGGCTGTTGGATTCTTAGGAGAGGAAGCCAGATTGGTGTGGTGGGCTCTCTCATTCCTTTGTTACTGCTCTTACATGTTAGCCTGACTTACAAACATGAGACCAGCAGTTTGTTCAAAATATCTGCAACATGCACTGACATCTCAACTATTCCCAAACCTGTTGTTCTAAAACATAAAGGGAAAAACAACTTCCACAAGTCCTCTTTCCCTCTTTCAGCAGCAACTGAGAAAACAGGAGTTTACTGATGCGAACCCTAATGTAGGAAGTGTGTATAAAAATGCCAAGCTTTGCAAACAGAATAAATTCAGTCACAGAAAGATGTTGGGATCCTTTCCTTTCTTGATTTTTGTTTTTTTGGTTTTGTTTTTTTTTTAACATTCAAACAATAAAGCATGTAATTTTGTTCCCATCCAGCTTCTGCAGCAGAGGATTGATAATGGTGTCATTTGGCAGTGGATGCCCTTCCCTCTAAAATAACTGAAGGAAATCACTTGTTTTTGAGTGTTACTGTGTTAGGCACAGCAAAGACAGATCAACTAGAAGTATTGTGGCAGTATCCTCAGAAATAAAATATTTATTACCCTCACACAGCATATTTATCAAACCAAATTCATCGTACATATAATTATTTTCTGCAAGTTTTATCTTTCCAATTTCATCTTCTGGTTTCAGTCTGTTACATAAAATATATTTTTGGTCATCATCTGCTGGCATCTGTTATGTCCAGAATCTGAGAGCAGCTACTTCAAAAATATTCATTCCCTTTTGTTCCTGGCAATCTGAGCACATTTTGTGTCTGAACACATTTTGGATCTTGTTCAGCCTGAACAATGAAATCTAATGCCTCAGGTTTTCCAGTGGGGCCACCTTGGTAAGGAAAGGAAATGAACAATTAGGAAAAAGTAGCTGAGAAATGAGGCACATCTCTGGTCTTAATATGATAACAAATCCAGTCTGGGAGTAATCAAGGACTCCATCATGTAAATAGAGAGGATGGGCCAAGAGCAAGTGGGAAGCCAAAAGAAAGTCCTGGTGTGTCCTGGGCTCACCACAGCCAGCACATTTCAGGATGCTTTTAGGGAATACAACCTTCAGGTGGGCACAGTTACATCTGAAAGCAGCTGTTAAATATGGCATCTCATATGTTTTCTTCACAGAACACACAGAACAACCTAATTGCCAAAGTTAGAAGTGACCTCTGGAGGTCACCCTGTGCAGCCCCCCTCCCTCCCTGAGCTGTCACCCAGAGCCAGTTCCCCAGGATGTGTCCATTCAGGTCCTGAATACATCCAAAAGTGAGAACTCCATATGCTCCCTGGGCAACCTGTTCCCCTGCTCAGTCACCCTCACACTGAGAAAGTGTTCCCTACATTCAGAGGGAACCTCCTGTCTCTCAGTTTGTGCCCATTGCCCCTTGTCCTGTCACTAAGAGCCTGACCTGTCCTCTTTGCACTCTCCCTCCAGCTATTGAGACACATTGGTAAGACCTCCCTGAGCCTTCTCCAGGCTGAACATTCCCAGCCTTTCCTCACAGGACAGGTGCTCCAAACCCTTGGTCATCCTTGAGGCACTTCCTTTGCAGCACTGGGGAGCCCAAAACTGTGTCCTGTACGAAGCATCACTCCCTCAGCCTGTTCCCAACACTCTTGGGGGGAAGGTGTTTTCCCCTGAAGTAACCTTTTATGACAGTTGTCACAATATGTTGTTCCCACTGTTACATGAAGTTAATGATAAAGCAAACAAATTCAGAAAAACATGAAACCAACTCCGTGGGCACATCAATTATTTACAGTCTAATGGGGGAAAATTCTCTTTAAGCTGAGAAGGATCTATGGCATAAGTATAAAAATCAATATGCTGGAGTCATAAGGGAGAGGGGCTGTTTGCAGTGCTGAATATTTATCAGCTCTCCAGAATGAATGAACTCTGCCAGCTGAAGGAATTTGCAGATGGTGGAAAAATCCAGGAGCAATCCTGGGATTTGTTCCTGTGATCACAGTGTTTGAACATGAAAGGATGTGTCTGTTGTAACTCAATATACCTGGTCTAGTGGAAGGTGTCCCTGCCCGTGGAAAGGGGTGAAAAAAGACTCTCTTTTTCATGCCTCCTTCCCAGGAATTTTCAGTAACACTGAGAATTTATCCCCACTTTTCTGGACAGAGCAAATGTTTCTCATAACCATCTGCATCTGGATGTTGAAATTAGGCTCAAAAAGAAAACAAGGACGAAACAGACAAATCAGCAATTTCGTTTTTATTTCTGTAATCTTTGAATAACCTTTAAAAAGATGGAGTTCTGATGGAAAATATCTGCCTGGCTCTAATCCTGTGTCCTTCTTTGTGTTCTACCCTCCCTGTGTTTTTCCCCCATTTGATTTGTACTCACAGTGCTCCTTTAGTGAAACCTCACAAGAGTTTGGGTGACCCCAAGCCCCCCATTCCACCCCAGAATTCCCATTTTCCTGCTGGTTCCCCCCAGTTCCCTGGCTGGTTTAACAAGGTGCCTCTGTCAGTGACCATCTGGGCCGGGATCCTGGTGGCCCCTGTCCCTGCCCATGGCTGTCACTCAATCCAGGGAACGTCGTTCATCCAGGGGGGACGGATTTTGGGCTGGGCGAGTCAGGGGGGCTCAGCTTCCTTCAGCCCCAAAAGCAGCAGGACCTCCCTTCCCATCTCACAACCAGGGAATGCTGGAGCTGTTTTCCCCCTAAGGCAGAGCATCTCTTACATCCCACACAGATATCCCACTGGCACCAAGAAGTTCCTTTTAGCAGCGGTGAAACCCTTTTTTTGGCTTAACTGAGTGAACCCCTACAGCAGCGTGAAAAAGCCTCAGAAACTTCTTGAGTTCTTCCAGCCACCTTGAAGCCAAAAGCCCTGCAATTATTGCCTTTTCATGGGATGCCACAGATCCTAGAAGCAACTTCTTCTTTTGGTGCATTCAGTCGGTTCCTGGAGTTGTTCCTGCTGGGTGTCCTCCCCCTGTCACAGAAGAGCTGAGCATGAAATAGGAAATCAGGTGTCTTCCAGACACATGTGCCAGCCTGGTTTACAACTCCTATTGCCCTCATTCATTTTTGTGAAGCAAGTCTTTGAAATGACTCTCAGGTACTTTTATAGGAGTAATCACAATCCTATTAAATGAATTATGTGATCAAATGGCTAGAAAGTCCAAGTTTGCCAGGTAAGGGGACGTAGAATACTCTGTTGTAAAAGAGATTTCAGATTTACAAAGGTGAACATTTATGTGCTGTCGTTGTTTAGAAACACAGGGCTTCAAATCTGGACAAAAATCAGGTTAAAATGTCTTTTGTAGAACGGTTAATTCCAGCCTGGATGATTGAAGGCTTTTCAATAAATGGATGTGAAGAGAATCTTATCCAGTGCCATGATTCCTTCCTGAAAAGATTAGAGCTATTTCACAAATCACATTATTTTCCAGGCAGTAGGGAAAGTTAAAAACCTTGCTTTCTTCAGGTTGAAGCACTTTTCCACCCAGTTCTTAGTAACATGATTTTCTCAGATGAAGACATCCTTTGCAGGTTAGATTTTACCAAGGAAGAAAAGCAGGCACCAACAATTTTAGTAGAACAGTTTGGTTGGGGTTTTGTGTTTTGCTTGGGTTTTTCTTTGGATTTCGATGGTTGTTTGTTTGGGGTTTTGTATGTTGTTTGTGTTTTCGGTTTGTGTTTGAGGTTTTTTTCCCCCAGTTGTCTGGGGCAGTTCAGTTCATTGTCAAAATCAGGCATATCACCACTTTTCCTGTTAAACTTTCCAGATCCTGGTCTCACAAAACATTGACTTTGAGCAGCAACACCAGAGAATAATGACAAAGTACCTTCTTTGGGTTTATGTTTCAGGTTTCTGGGTTTAGCCAGGAAAACTCCAGCACTTCATTAATGTTTGGACTTGAGGGTTCTAAAAAAATCACATCTTTCAATATTCCTTCTATAAAGTCTCTTCGAATTTTTTAGCATAAAATGGATGATTTGAAAGAATCCTGAAGAAGGCCTTGACAGTTACAAGAAGACATTTTTAAAAACTGAATTAACCTTTTGCCACTCTTGAATAGGACAGTTAAAAAAAAAAAAAAGGTAGGTTTGGTAGTCAGTAAGCATAAAACTGTCCTTTTATAATTAAATTATATGCTATTAAATACAAAGAGAGAGAAAAACACATTTCCCATTTGGAAAACAGTTTACAAACTTGTAGACTGGTGGAGAACTCCAAGGTGCCAGAAGAAGTTTTCTAGTTAAACCAACTATTTTGACCCCTGATTCCTTTTGTTCTGTCTACTCAGAAAACATTTTAAGCAGAAAGACAAGCTCTTATTTTTTCCCCTCCTCAGCTTTTTTGTTCTTTTCTTCCATACACTGAAATTCTTCAGATAATTTAAAAAAGTTTCTCGGTCAAATTTTTGTCTGAGCTCTTCTTCCTCTGGATTTATTGGAAAATGCCTAAAGCTGAGCTGTGCAGCTCAACTTCTCAAGAGAAAAAGATCTATTGGCAAATGAAATTTAGTTTGACAAAGATTCTGAATACCAGTTTGGAGCAACAATCAACTATAGTTGAGAAGGTGTTTATTTTGTTGGTTTTTTTTTTTTTTTTTTTTATGAACTAGAGTTCTTTTGAATGATTTCTATAATAAGCAATAAATTTCTTCTGCAATGAGTTTCTCAGCAAGTCTTCTAATCTTCAGATATGCACAGTCCTCCTTAGACTTCTCACAGGAATTATCACACGACTTAAAAATATGAACAGAAGAAGAAAGGTTGAACTTTCACTCAGCCTAGCAGAGAAAGGGAATTTTAAGCAAATCTATTGTTTGATTCCTTTTTCTTCCCTAGTTGATTTCTGCCCTTTTTCTTTCCTGCTAAAGATCTGCTCCAGAGCCTGTTCCAGTCAATAACAATCTTTCCCCTGATTTCAGTGGATGGCTCAGTGTTGCTAATGCATTTACATTTTCTGAACTAAATTGGTTGCTTACAGCTAATTTATTGCAGTCATGAAAACCCACCCCCTTCCCAATTCCTGGCTTTTACAGAGCAGCCAGCATTTGGGATCGAGAGGATAAAAACTGCTGAGGAATCAATTGGCTGAACAAGTAGAACCTACAGAAAAAAAAAAATAAGGAAAGCTCCATGGTCTCCTGCATTGCCATTAAACATCAATAAGGACAGGGAAGCAAAGCACAAGCAGTTTTCTCTGCATGGAAGAGGGTGGATAAACCCCAAAGGTAGGAGAGACCCAGTTTAAGTCCCTTAACTCTAAAACCAAAGGAGTAAGGAAACTTCTCCACAATTTGGCCAACCCTCCTTTTTTCCCCCCTTCTTGCATAAGAAAACAAAATCTATAAACTAAAGAGTTTCAGAGTGTCTTTCATATATTCTAAATATTACCTCTGTATTCTATACCACTTTATGACTTTACACGTTACACATTCACCATCTTGCTGCTGCTCATTACTTTCAATTTAAGGCAGGCTGAGCTCTTCTCCATCCCTTAATTAGCAGTAATGAGGTAATGGCAAGAGCCATCTGCTCTGATTAAGGGAATCAGCTACAAGAGCTGCTGGTTCTCACCTCGTGTCTGCTCAGTGGCCTCGGGGGCTGCACAGTAAGAGCCCATGGAGAGGGAGTTCCACCTCCCCTGGCTGAAAACATCTACCACACAACTGTGAAGGAAAAGTCTAAAAAGCTTTATTTCTCTCTCTCTTTGTGGCCTGCAAAATGCTGCCTAAGTTGCTTTCTGTGGTGGTTTTTATTCTAGGGTAAACTGGGATAACATTTAATTCCTCTATAAAGAATTTTGCTATTTATAGGAGCTAATGCTACTTAGGAGGAAAACTTTTAGTTTCGTTTGTTTTCTGTGTAGGCCTTGCACTTCTTCAGTATCCAGAATGCTGGAAAGATGACTGGAGCCCAGAAAATCAAGGCAATACATGACTTAGACTTGGATGTGCTTATTTGGTTGAAAAATGTGGGAAATAATCATCTCCCTCAAAGAGAATAATTTCTTGGTAATTCTTGATCCTTATTACAGCAAGAGAAGGATGGTAACTACTAATTAATACATCTCCAGTTAGTTTGGAGCTTCCCAGTGTACTGTAGTGATTTATACATTAGCACATATTAAGACTCTAAACCCATATTTGTATATTAAAAAAAATATTACAAGAGCTCTAGAGAATACAGAGAGGAATGTAATTTTTTATTTTTTACTTCCAACAAAACATGTTCAGTGGGGAAAAATAAAAGATGACACTAAAAACTGATTGGCATTACATTATTCAAAGTGTATTTCTGCCTACATGGAAAAGGTGTTCTTCCCTCTGATCAGCTTTGTGGATCTTCTCTGGAGTCGCTCTGATGATTCTGTTTCTTCCTATAATGAATAGTCATAACACAAATGTTATTTACAGATTTGAAGGAAGAACATACACAAATGAATGTCATAAAAGCATATTTCCTTCCCTCATCACAGACAACCTAAAAGGAGACTGAGATGCTTCCCATTTCCAGCTCCAAACCCACTGGTAATTTGGAAAAGCTTGTTCAAAAAAAAAAAAGTGTCTCTATCCTCACTCTAAGAACATGTAAAACTGCAATAAAATATTAAATGTTGGTTCTGAGTTCTACCAGTTTTTAATTTTATGGTTTCAAAGCTGTTTTAATAATGATATTACCCATGTAAAATCAACCCCTGAAACAGAGTTAAATATAGAACGTGGCAATCTATACAGTTCATGTTGTGGTAATCTATACAGTTAATGTCATTAGCAAACCAGGGGAAGTTGATAGACTTAATATTGGCTTCTTGTCTGAGAAATACTTGTTATTGAGAAACTTCCAATGCAAATCAGTGTAGCATCAGGCAGAGCAGATGCCAGGCTGAACTTTTAACGAGCTATATAGAAATTTTGATATATGGCAAACTCTATAATGAAACAAATGTTAGATGTTAATTCAGGTCACAAATAAAAGCTACTTGATAAGATTTAATGCCAAAGTTGAATTCTAAGGTGCTCTTGGGATGATTAATGCCTGGAAGAATGTATGAGACTGTTCAGTGGTTTAGATGACCCTTAAAAATAACAGCAGTATATGGAGAGTAATTAAATTTCTCTGTCTCCTCCTCCTTGTCTGGTCCAAACCAGCCAGTTCATCCTTCTGCTTTCCCCATGATGCTTTATCTCAGCTGAGGTCTCAAAAACCATCATTGCTGAAGAGTTTGCACTTGTCCTGGATGGGATTTGTCCATAGGAATGTAGCTATAAAAAGCAGGGTCAGATGTTACAAATAACCCAAACCAGAAGGGTGCAATGAAAATGTCTGTTTTCATACCCATACCAGCCAGCTTCTCTCCTATTGCTCTAAAAAACAAGTGTACAAGGACAGAGTTACCCATTTAACTTATTAAACAGGATGTGTTTTGGACAGGATTCATAATTAGGAAGCCATTGGAAACTAAATCCTTCATTCAAGTTATTGGAAATGGACATTAAGCCACTGACACTTTGTCTTGTTGATAAATACTAATTCATTTTTTTTTTTAAATAGTAAACATTGAGCCTATTAAATGTACCAGAAGATGAAGATTGAATTATGTCTCTCTGGCAGCAATGAAGTGACTGATTTTTGTGTCCCTGTTGATCATGAAGCCAGTGGGGACACTTGTGAGCAAGATTTGTGTAGGTGGGGGGAGAATTTGACCCTGGAACATTTACTGTGCTGAGACAGGAGGGAATATGTTTATCAGGAGGTGATATTTCATTAGACCTGGCAGCAACTCTGTCTCTACAGAACTTCTGCTTGCAAAGGATCCCATATCCCAGAGGTTACTGTTGCAATATCCCAGTTGCTTTCAGTGTGACAGAAGAGCTTCACTGACACGATTACAGAAACTTTTAGAAAGAATAACAATTGGAAATACTAAAAAAAAAAATATTTCTTAAGGAAAATGCTTGTGGAAACGGGTCAGTATCCCAAGGTGGTCTTCATTTAAGGGAACACCAGTCCTCCAGTATGACATAGAATCACAGAATCATTAAGTTTGGAAAAGACTTCCAAGATCATCAAGTTCAACCTTCTTAATGTCAAGCACTCCAATTTTCAACTCATTGCAGAAAACAGCAAAGCAGGAGAGAGGTAACAGATTTATTTTTCACCAAAATGGTATATCTTCAAAAGAGGAAAAGAGTTCTCTAATGGTTTATCTTTAGGAACAAGCCAATTGTTAAATAATTCTTAATACACTCTCTGAAATTCAGGCAGAAATAACACTCCCTTGTGAATGTGGGGGAAGCAAACCCGAAGTCAAGTAAAACCCAGTGAGTAAGTAATAGCAATAAGTTCCTGATTACACATGGCTACAAGGCAAAAGGTAAAAAAGTTTGAATTAATTAATTCAAATAAACAGCTTTAATATCCATTGGGTAGTACCCTGCTGACTTCGCCCTGGTTTTTTCTTGGCAAACAACTTGAGCAATTAAGACCAAAGACAAGTATCACTTCTTCCTTCATTTGTCATGTCAGTTTGGGCACTCTGTTGTTGGTACAAGATGAAAACTAAAAAACTAGATGTTCAATAAAGAGCAGAATCGGGAATCAGGTCATAGGGTGGGAATTGCTGCAGGTTTAAAATGGACTTGGCAGAATGCCAGTACCTGTCTTTAGAACTGGGATCCAAGTCTTCTCCTCTGACTGTAGCACAATCTGCTGCACACCTAAATAAATCTGGCATCTCTATTTTGTGCCCCAGAGTTCCCTGGGCACTTGTATTCAGGTTTTTTTATGCATCTTAGCCTGATCTAAATTCGTTTGCCAATAGGACACAGGGAAGAGTTGTGCCCATCATCTACAGAACCACAGGATGGTTTGGGTGGGAAGGGACCTCAAAGATCATCCAGTTCTTACCCTGCCCACTGGAGTGGAATACCTGTGTGTGTATCCCTAAGAGCATTCCAGGCGTGTCCAACCCAAAGTCACCACCCTGCAGACACATCCCCTGATGGTTTACACACTTCTCTGTAAAAAGCTTCTGTCTGGCAGCCCTGAAGAGCTGGATCCTTTGAAACCCATGGCCAACTTTCCCTTCAGAAGAACCATGTGCTCACCAAGCTGTCAACTGGTCTGTGTAGAGAGAAAACCAGTCCCCTGTGCCACCAGCAGTGGGAGAAGGACAGGAGGAGGGAAAAGGGAGCCCTGTTGTGGCTTAGTGGGCACTGCAGTTGGGACAGAGGGCTCTTGGCTGCTGAGTGCAGCCCTCTGGGATGACCTTTAATCTGACTGCTCACCATTCCAAACTCTGGAATGCAATGGGAACCTCCCAGACTTGCAGGTGACCCCCAGAGGATTCATGAACACCCCTGGATCCCTGGAAGTGTCCAAGGTTGGATTGGAGCAACCTGGGCTGGTGGAAAGTGTCCCCGCCTGTGACCAGGGATGGGATTGGATGGGCTTTAAGGTCCCTTCCAACCCAAACCAGTCTGGGATTCTGTGATTCAAATCCATGCAGAAGAGGAGTATTTGTTTTATCAGAGGGCTACATAAATCGTAAAAGTGGTTCACATTTTGTAAGAGTTTAAATTTCCCAAGTGTTCACGAGAAAACTGAAGTGTGGATATGACAGTATTTTTGTCTGCAGTAATGGCAGCCCACAGGAGAAATAATACTGGGAATACAAAAACTGGGATGCTGCAAGCCCTTGAAACAAGATCCTACTCTTTAGAACAAAATGTAAATTTAAGCAGTGGATGATGCTTCTTTGCAAAGAGCTTGACAGAAATGATTTTACTGTGCATAAATGAGATTTATTTCAATTGGGAAGAGAAGGATTTCATAAGAACATACAGACATAGAAAGACACTGTTTTACAGTGTTCTTGGATTGACTGCACCATTAAACCCCAGTAATCTGCTGCAGTGAGGTGCTGTCAGGGTACTAAACACAAATGAATTCATTTCAAATAAAATGAAGCAGCTGCTACAATGATCATCAGGATTTATATTTTTCTCCCTAAACAAATAAAAAATAAGATAAACGCAGAGAAACTAAGAAAAAAACTGATGCAGATCACTCTGCCATGATTGGGTATGTGAAAATTAGAGTAGAAAACAAGCATATTTGTGATGTTAACAAAGAAGAATTCGAAAATATTGCACAAATGGATTGCCAATAGCTGACTTCTCCAGAGGTCTGATAGCGTAGTTCCCATGATGTTTTGGACACGAGGTGTTCTCTGTGATTTTTTTTTGTACTCCTCTCAGATATGGGAGACCAATTAGTTTATTTGACAGCTCTTTCTTTGGAATTCTGTAAATGTTATTTCTGCAGAAATGACAGAAAGAAGTCCTTGTTTGTTTTCATAACAGTGACACTCGTGATGAGTTTATTCACAGAGACTGTCAATATTCCTTCAAGCTTATCAGATGTGACTTTTTTAATACTAAGAAAAAGCTTCAGGAACGTGGAGATCCAAGATTAAAGCGTTATTTGGAGTTTGGGAGAACAAAGTGTTACAGGAGATGATTCACTTCCAGTTTCCAGAGACGTTTGATTTGTGCTGCCAGAATCCTCATTAGGAGGCTGACAGTGTGTCTCACCTCTCTGACAGACACAGTGCCAGGGAAGCAGGGAATATTCACAGAGTTTTGTGGCAGGGTCATAAATTTATAAATACCTTTCTGGGTCTGCTGCTTAAGATGCAGAAACCAAAGGTACAGAATGTTATTACTTTACATACACTGAAAGGTGAGGCAACGCTGGTAGCAAGGCTTCTGAATCTTCCCTGACACGCCAGGAAAGATTTATTTTGGCAGACTAGATGCCTCAATGTGTAAAACTGAAATCTTGATTTAAAGAAGGGCAGCCAGCAGCATTAAATGCACTGAGTAAGAATTGCTTGTAAGGATCTGCACAGCTGAGCAACCCACACTCTCTGGGTGGATATTCACACACTGAGAGGGATTTCCTCCAGTGATTCCCCTTTCCCAGGATTTGCTCAGAGTTAAACTACTTCAGGTTGGCACTTTGGAGCACAAGTTTGATGAGGAGGGGCTGAGGGAGCTGGGGGGCTCAGCCTGGAGCAAAGGAGGCTCAGGGGGGACCTTCTGGCTCTGCAACCCCCTGACAGGAGGGGGGAGCCGGGGGGGGTCGGGCTCTGCTGCCAGGGAACAAGGGACAGGAGGAGAGGGAACGGCCTCCAGCTGTGCCAGGGGAGGCTCAGGTTGGACAGGAGGAGGAATTTCCTCCTGGAAAGGGTGGTCAGGCCTTGGAAGAGGTGGTGGAGTCCCCATCCCTGGAGGTGTCCAAGGAAGGACTGGCCGTGGCACTTGAGGACATGGGTTAGTGGTGACAATGGTGGTGGCACTGGGTTGATGTTTGGACTTGATGATCTTAGAGGGCTTGTCCAGTCTGAATGATTCTGTGATTTTTTTTTTCCTCAAGCTGTGTGAGAACCTGACTTTCACACAAATCAATCAAACAAACCAACCAAAACCATACAACCCAAACAATGTCTGCACACTTTCTCTGGGAGTTTGATGGGATTAGGACCAGACCAGCTGCTGTGGGATATTTTTGCTGTTCAAGTATGACCCTGTGTGTAGATGAAGGAACTCTCTGGTGCTGGTTCTACCCTTAGTTGTGGTTTTGAGCTGAGAATCCACCAGAGGAGGGGCTGGGTCAGAGGCAGGGCTTTGAGTCCCCTTCTGTGACACTAAACGTCAGAATATCATGGGAAAGTGAAATCAAAAGTAAGAAACCTTACACTAAAAAAAAAAAACAACCACAAAATCCTTTTCATCTTTGACTTCCTAATAAATGTGTGTGTTTTGCACCTGGTAGCTGAGAAAATAAATAAAGCAAGGATATCCAGCTAATTGAATGCTGGGGTTTGTTTATAAATAAGCTAAAGCTTATTTATAAACAGATACCTGTTCTTATACATTGAAGACAATCAGGAATGAGAATAGCCTTGGGTTGAGAACACTGTTAAGCCTTGTAGGTGCACAGAATGTCAGAGTTTTCTGATATTCACTCGAATACTTTCAAAAGGTACTTTGAAAATCCCAATAAATCAAGTATTTGATGTGCTGCCCAGGTACCTGACTGTCAACTTCCATGGGAAGTTGAAAGAACACTGAGAACATCAAAAAGATGTAATTTCCCTAAATATGATTTTTCATAAATTTAAGATATTTTCTTATTAGAGTATATTTTACCCAATTTACCAAAAATTAAATACTGTTGGGGACATAAAATTTCTTGAAATTGAGTTGAATGGCTCTCTTTGCAAAAGCTTGACCTTTTTCTTTTTCAAAAGTATTTGAAGTAAATCACTAGTTAAAAAGCTCAAAACCTCGGCATTCTCAGACAGGTTTTTCCTCAATTTTTGCTTAGTTTTCATTAGAAAAGAATGGAAAATATAAATTGTTTCTCACCCAGCAGGGGTGGGATGTTCGAGGGATCGTTTCGTTCACAGGGGTTTAGAAATGTTGAAGGGCCAAGGGAAGCTGCACAAGAAGGGGATCTTATTTTAGATTTGCAGCTGGATGCTGCTCAGCCCAGCTGCACATGTAGGAATTTTACCCTCGTCCCCATGCATGAATTGCATGGATTATTCTTTCTAGAAAAGAAGAAAAAAAAGGGAAATACTGAAGAGGAGGCTTTGATTTCTTTACCCTATTTATGCTCTGCCAGTGCTCTCATTATTACAACCACTTGATAACTGGAGTGAAAATGATCATATTTATGACTCAGAGTTTACTAAGGACTTATATATATACTAAAAGCATATAATACATATATATATACATAATAAATACTACTGTGCAGGAGTGACACAGGTAAAAAGATTCACAATATAAAAAAGCTTCAAGTTTTCCTCCTGTCTTAAGATCCACTTGGTGCTAAGCTACACCAGAAAGCAGATTATCAATGATATTGATTTGTCTGCCAACTTGATACAGTGCCCAGATAGCTTGGCCCCAAATATAGATTGTTATCTTATCTTAAAAGTGTTATAAATATCAAAGTGAATATTGGTTTTTCTCTTTATTACATAAATATGAATGAGCTACTGGCCTTTTTGAGCTGTTCCCCAGAGTATTTATGTTTTAAAAAGCCAATAAAAAAACTGCGTTCATATGTAAAACACAAGCATTCTTTATGGAGTAAAGAATGAAGCCACTAAGGCAATGTTGGCCATATAATAATTTCCTGGTATCTTGATTTATTCCCATTTAAATGTTCACAGAATCATAGAACAAAAAGAAAACAGGTAATGCATATATACACACAACATTTTTCTTGCGTACTCATTTATTTAAAGACAAAACCAAATTTTGAAAAAATCAAGCCTTGTATGAATATCATTGACCAGTAAAACTCACTCTCAATTTAGCAAGAGAACTGCTCTCATTTCTAGCCCAGGACAAAATAGCAATAAATACGTTAAAATAATAATATTTCCATCTTTGAAACGTTGAAAAAAATTCCTAAATATTCTTTGGCAAATTCCTAAAGGATTGAAGGAAGTTATCCCAGAGGGAGTTCTGGAATCAGTGCTTAAAATTTAGGTCCTGGGCGAGGTGCTGGGAGGTGTTCACAAGAAATATTTCTCAGATTTTTCACAGAGTTACAGAATCACAATTATGATCCTCAAAATCCTCTCCCTAAAAAGCAGGTACTGCACTAGATTTCGTATAAAAATTGTAGCAACTCCTGCCCAAGTCTGAAGCCTGAGAAAACACCTTTCTTGCTGTTTTCTAGAAATTAATCTTCACTCTCAAACACAATGGCAGTAATCCTGTATGTATTTATACAAAAATGTGTTGAGTCAGGCTCACTTCAACTATTTCCTTATTTATTTCTGCTCATAAATCCTCATTTGCCCTTGTGGATTGTAGGAGAATAAAGATGAAGTGAAAATGTACTTGTGCTTTGTCCTCTGAGCCTTAAGAAACTTTCAGTGAGGGATGTGAATAGTTCTCAGATCTGCACATGATATTGAATTTAACTCCATTTATTCTGTGCATGGAAAGCTTCTGTTGCTGTTCCTCAAACTGGCATGAAAATATTCAGCCATTAAAATTACTAGAAATCATACAATAAAATTATTGGGAAATTATTTAATAAATTATTGGAAATTTGTTAACACTTAAACAGCAACTTACATCTTTTATTGACTGTAAGGAACATGTTTTTTCTCTAAACAGAGATGCTGTTCCATTCTGAAGGAAGTATTTGGTAAAGGTAATAAATTAGTAATTCAATAAATGTAGTAAATTACTAAATTCAGTTTGTGTGAAAAATGCTGCCAAATCTGGGCTTTCTTAACAATTCTGGCTCCTGTTGAAATATTCCTTTTAACTTGAATTTCCTGTGTAAAGGAGACAGAAACTCCATTTTGCATCTGTCTTCTCTTGCTTGTCTTTTTAAAGGTGGAGGATTGAGATGCTTAAATAGATTGAGATTAATGAACTCAAATTGTTCTCGTAGAAATAAAATCTCAGATTCTCACCAGAATTATTTTTTGAGATATCAAAAAAAAACCCAACAAACAAACCCAACAACAACAAAAAAAGAATTTGCAACAGCTTTCTGGAATTGTGTTCAGAAACAGTTACACACACACAAGGGTCCTTGCTGTGTCATATCAAAGCCTTTGAGTTGGCCTCATTTGCTTCCAAGGCAATAAATCTGGTTGGGATCTCAATAGGCTTGGGGGAAAAAAATACAAAAAAAATCCAAAGAAAATAATCCAAAACTTAAAAAAAAAAAACAAACCAAAAACTCAATGAAAAATAATAATAAAAAATAATAATTTTTTTAATCTTACTATTTTCTGGCTTTAAGACATTAAATAATGCTTTTCCCATGCAGTTAGGACAGGTAAAGGAATCATCCTTGCTTTCAGCACAGTTCTTTTAATTTTGACCTGAGACCATTTACATTCTCACTTTTGTTTTTCTCTTTATTCTTTCTTTCTTTCTGAGCTATCTTGTGGTATACAGAACATAATTTTAAAGAACTGCCATGTTTCTGATCTAAACAGGCACAGCATCAGTGAAAAATAACAAAAAGCCTGTGAGAAATCTGATGAATTTTGTATTCTGTGCAAAGCAAGCTCCAATTTTATCCTGTTTTGCCATCAGATTCATATCTAGACACACTAGGAAGGAAGCAGAACATTTCTCCTCAGCTGCAAAGAAAGCTTAAAAATACTTTTCTTTTTCTTTCCATAAAACTAAAAAAGTTGTCAGACTAAATACATTTATATTCATGTGACTATATAAAGGTGAGACTGAGTGATGAATCCACTCAGTACATGTTATATTGCTTGCAGAAGAGAGAACAGAACTCAGAAGTTTAATGTTATATTTCAAGAGGAGTCTTTTGCTTTCCTTGCTTGTTTATGAGCTTTCTCCCAGCTCCCCTCTCCTCTGCACACAGCTCCCAGTGCAATTAATTAAAAGGATGCAAATTCCAGCAAGCCAAAAAAACCACCAGTAACTTAAAAAAGGGAGTAGAATAAATTAATCTATTCCTCTGAATTCCTTTGGAATTTTTTTCCCTTCAAATTGTCAACGTTAGGGGCAGGTGACCAAGTGCTGAGTGAAATATTCAACAATAACGTGTAGGAAAGTCTACAAACAAATGTCAACAGGTCAATGAAAGAGAAATTCCAAGTTCTAAAGTAACTTTTTTATTTTTGAGAGGAGAACTATCTCTTTATTCTCCCCTTTGACATAGTGGATAATTAATTAGGTGGCAATAATTAAGCAGAGCTGCAAAACAAGCAGTTTAAAAATCCTATTACTGCATATTCCTTTTCTAAATTTTCTCGCTCTCCACGCTGTTATTAGGAGTTTTGACTAACCCGACAGGAATAGGGAGGAGGATTTCACTTTTTCTTGTGCTCACAGCTATTTAGCAGAAAGCAAAATACATTTAAAATAAAACACCAGAGACAATTGCACACCTGACACAATAAACCACAGATTTTCTCGGAGCCACAATAAGACCGAACAGTAACAGTCTGTTCCATGTTACTTATTTTTTTTACAGGATACAACAAAAAATTAATTCGTGGTTAATTTTGTTCAGTCGTTTTTCTTTATTTCTTAAAATTCTGGTTTACAGCTGCTAAGGTGCTTTACTGATTAAGGGCTGGAAAAGCCCCCCTGGAGTTGCCAAGGCAGGATTGTCCCGTTTGAGGTGCACAGCGTGTGCTCCCAGCGGGGTCGTTTATTCCCTGAGCAGGATCTTAATTACTATCTTTGTGCTGATGATATTCAGATATAAGAGGTATATCAAACAGCTCACGATGACTTAGATAAACCTGCCTCTAGTCTGGAAAGATCCTTATTAGCTGTTAAGTGTTGAGTGTGTGCTAACGCTTGGTGCTTAAGGCAGAGTGGATTTTATTTGGCCCCCCGCCTGCCAAACAGCGGCGCCTCATTTATGGGCTCGTTTTTTGGCAAGAGAAGGTTCCCTCCTCACTGATTAAATAATCCTGGTGTTCTGTTCCACCCGGAGACTTGTTCTGAGGGCCACAAAGCGAAGTCTTCATATCTCCACCTCAGGAATCCAGCAAGGCTGAGGACGTTGCTGCTTCAGCGGATGGGCGGCTCTTGATCGATGACCTCCCCCGGCAGGGCTGGAACACCATCAGTCATTGTTTGCAGGCCCTTCCCAGCTCTTTGTTGTACACACTCAGCTCCCAGAGAACATCTGAGAATATTTGGGCTGCCTGTCAAAATGATTCCCAGATGCTGGCCCGTGTTCAGGAATTATGCCACTCAGAACTCAGCCCCTTCAGAAAGCAGAGGTGGTTGATGCCCCCTAAAAACCTGTAGCAGATTCTTTGCAGAACACTGGATGATTTTTTGGTGAGTGAATTTATGTGAACTTCCCATTTTCCCCATGAATTCTCCAGAACTCCCTATTCTTTCCTGGAATATGGTTTTAGTTGTCCTGAGGAGGTGCTTCATTAACAGTTTATTTAATTCCTTCAGAGGCCTTTCCCTTGCACTGACAAGAATTGCTAAACCACTTGAGCTATTGCTTGGAAAATCATTTATTTAATTTGACTGATACACATCAGTGTTTTACCTGAATTTCCTTGAGCTTTTGTGGAACCCCATGGTTTTAGGAAATAAGCAATGGAGTTCAAGAATAATCAGCTGATATTTGGGCTTAAAATTCAGGAGAGATAAAGATGGATCGTGGTCCTCAGTATCATTATTGATCACATAATGACAATGGAGATAAATTATACAGTGTTACACTTAACAACAAGCAAACTTTACTGCTCAGATTGCTTTTCAATTTTCTATTTATTTTCTAGTAAGCTGAATCAATAGGCTCCTGCCATTACTCCCATTGGGCCTATTTGTGGTAATTTTTCCTAAAAACATGTCCTGCAGTCAGCACTGATCGCTCTTGGATGTGTGATAGAAAGTAACTTTGCAGTGTTTTCATAGAATGTATTAATTTATTTTCAAATTATCCTAGAATGGTTTGGTTTGGAAGGGACTTTAAAGTTCACCTCATTCTACCCCTGCCATGGGCAGGTACAGGCAGGTACACCTTCCACTAGACCATCTGCTCCAAGCCCTGTCCAACCTGGCCTTGGACACTTGATTGTGACAAAGGGTGTCCCTGTGCTTCTGATGCTCTGGGGATCAGGCACTCCCACTCCTCCCCACACTCCCTGTGCCCACCAAACTACAGGGATGTGCCCAAACCTTGCTGACTTTGCTCATGGACTGCACATTGTCACCATGCTCTGGTGGGCAGAAGGGAGCTTGAATCAGGAGCTGTGTTACTTCAGCTCATGTCTCAACAGTGTGATGGAATACAAATAGTTGTTTTGTCCAGTGTAAGACCAGAACTATCTGTAACCCAACTCATTAGTTGTACACTTCTAATTGTTATTCATCCAAATCTGCCAACATCTACACCTCTATCCTGATGTTACACTCATCCCTCCGGTGTCCTGGGACCTGAGGCTGAAATTCAGGCACTCCCCAGAAGCAGCAAGAAGCAGGGAAGCATCCCAGGTTGTTAGCCTCATATCCCTATAGCTTTGGCAGGAGGAATGTGATGTTCATGCTGGTGTGAGTGCCTTCTGCCTCAGTCCTGGGCCCCCTGGGTTGCTTTGTTACCCTCTGAGCTCTGTCTCTTCCTTCACATTAATGCCAAGCTGAGACGTGAGAGATTTCAGAAGTCTGGGAGCTGTACAGTGGCTCAGTCTGAGTTGACATCAAGGATTGATGTCCACTGGAGTGACTCCCTGTGTCTGCCAGACCATTTCTCCAGCCCACAGTCACAGTGTTTACACTTCTATTGTTAGAAAGTCACCATCATGTCATCACTAAACAATTGCTGCAATAAACAAAGTCAATTAAGTTCAAGGTAAGCCCAGGAAAAAATTGAAATCCTGCATAATGCTCCTTGAGAATATCTCCAGTGTGTGGTCAGGTCCCAGTGTCCTTCCCTGATCATTCTCTGCTCTGACACACGATCCTTGTTCTCAAAACTGAGGCATCAATGGCCAGTGACTGAATTATGACACATTAGTCCCTTATATAGGGAACTAAGGAAGCAGTAGGTGGCACAAGACTGTTAGTCACAGATGTGGGGACCAAACACTATTGTATTAAAGTTAAAAGAATTGTCCAACATCTTCTCCCACTGCTGCACAGGCTCCTTTTTTAAAAAAAAACCCAGACTATAACTTGTTCAGTAACACCAGCCCAAGGCTTTGAGAACTTTGCTGCAAATAAACTGGGCTGTACCTGAGGACCAAAACTGTCCTAACTGATTATTCAAAAAGGGTGATGGGCTGCAGGCTGGGGGAAATGAAATGCTAAATAATCTTTACATTTTTAAATTGTTTTTAGTGCTGCTTTAGCAGTGCTCTGGCTTCTGTACCTCTCTCAAAGCAAAAGCCTTTAGGGCCAGGTCTGTCTAACCCAGTGTTTGTTCCACACTGGTTCATCTTTAGCTCTTCCTTTTTCAGTGTTTGTAGTTCTGCAGTGTCCCACTTTGCCTCAGTCAGTTTTCCACAGGAAAACCAAAGCTTTCCTTAGGACAGTCCTTTCTATACTGCAGACACTATAGTCCCAAGAGGAGCTTTTCTGGTACATATATAAACATAAATATATAAAAAATATAGTGTGTGTGTATAGATAAAAATTTCTTAGTCTGGATTTCATAAGAACAAACTCTATTGACCTCCAGATTTTATTGCTGTTTGGAATAATTCATGGATTGGTAAACTGCCCCAGATGTGCCATCCTAAGCCCCTCAAGCACATTGTCTCTCTTCTTCCTTAATTAACCTCAATTAGGTTGTCCTTCTGAAGTTTCTTCCTTCGGGAATGACTGAAGCCACTGGAATTTTCACCGGGTGGTTTTCAGGAGAACTGAAACAGGTGGGCAGAGCTGTTCCTGAGGTTCAGTCATTCCCACCAGGATTGTAGGTGGTACAAGGTGTAGGGAGGTTTTTGGGGATATCTTGTATTTTCCCGAATCTTTCTGAATATGGACAGAGCAAACCAAATGGTCTCACCTAAAAATCAACTCTCACAGAGTTTTTTACCCTCTCGACAGCTGTGTTGCTGTTCTGATAATTAAAGTTTTACCATTCAAGTGATAATTTCTGAAGCTGGGGTATATTCAAACAGGAGTGTTTTTGCTCACCTCCCGATTGCCATCTCTCAATAAATGAGAGATCTCTCAATAATGTTGCCATTTTGGGCTCACAGCACCTTTCCTTGAGGGTAAAAATCTTCAGTTTGCTTCGGTGCAAATGAGAATGCAATTTGTGTGTTCGTAACGGTGCAGAATACAAATTTGAACAGACAATCATGGAAACATAACGCTGAATTTTGTGTTCTGGCAGCCCATATTTATGGCTTGCTAACACTGAGAGTCTTCTACTTGTTTGCATGATAATTCAGGCTTGGACATTTTAGGGAACAATTGCTGCCATTGTCAAGAGGCAAATGATTAACACAAAAGCCATCAGTACTGACTGCAGAGCATTAATCTGAGCAAACAATTTTAAAGTAACTCACTTACTGTTTTTCTTTTTATAATTTTACTTATTTGAGTAAATAATACTTGCAAAAACATAAATTATTTACTCCTTTAAATAAACTGCAACGTCAGGAAAGAACTTTCTGTAGGTTTTGCCTAATTGTATGAATAATTCCAATTTGTCACACGGTCAGTGTGGGTGTCAGGTTTGGAACTTTCAGGAGAGCAATTCTTAACACCCAGAAGCAAAATAATACACACAGGGGAAATAGGAAAATTGGATACATTTGAAAAAAATGCTTTTCTCAAGGTTTCACAAGTAACTTCAGGATTATTAATGATAAACCCTTTATGTTTAAATGATAAACTGCATGACATAATGGTAAGTTATTTTTGTTGCCAGTTTTTTGGCAGTATGTTTAAGAAAAGTGGTAGATGAGAACCTCTAAGTTCTGATATATATGTATATATGTATATATCTGTATTAATATTAATTATTCAAGATGGATACTGTTTTTGCTCAAGCCTTTAATTTCAATTTCACATAGATTTTGGCAGAATACCAAAGTTATTTGAATTCAACTGAAGACTTACATTGACTGTGACGGATAATCATTTAAAATGCAAAAGATTCATGGATTCATCCCAAATGGCCCAAAGTACCCACAATCCTTAGTGCTTTAATGACATTTAAGTGTCATTCTTCTTTTTTTTTTCCCCTTCTTCCAGAATGCAAGAGTTTGATATCAACCCAGTGATTCTGTACAAATTGTCCTCAAGTCCAGAGGTGTGCAATGCAAGAACAGGTTCAAAGCTTTTGCCAGCACCACAAGGCAGAGCAAATGCTCTTCTGGGAATCTGGCTGGTTGCTTGAAATCCAATCCCAACATATCTGGGAAAGAGTTCTTCAAAATGACCAAACCACACAGATTTGCCACTGCAATATAAAGGGATATATCAGGTACTCATCTGGTTGAGATCCATGCTCCAATTATTTCATTAAGATTAAACCTGATATTTTTTCCCCCTGTTTTCCTTGGATTTGTAATATTTCCTCTTTCCACCCAATTTCTGTATCTCTTTTGGTTGACAATGTGGGTAACCCAAGCATGTTGCTTTAATCTCAATTTTTAGACCTTCTCAGTTGCTTAGTGCATCTGTTCAGTTATAGGGAAATGGGGGATAAGGAGAGGGGAAGGTGAGTTTGGATTGGAGACCTGGACTTAATTTGTGTTGCAAGCAGGGGAATGACAAGTGGTTTTGTGACACCTCTTAAGGAGAGCTACTTATTTCTCTGCCCTTTGCTTGCAACAGAACCTGCAGATTTGCCTTTCTGGTTTCAAACTGGACCAAAAATCAATAGGAAACAAAGTGGGAAAATTAGGAATATACTGATAAACAGATGCTGTGTTGGGTGGTTTTCCCCTGTCTTTTAAAATCAGCTTGCAGTTAGACTTAATAAACAGCATATGCTTGTTGATATAATAGTAGAAGCAGGCCAGATTTCTATCTGGCATCATTATTGATTAACTTGCAGAAAGCTGGAGGCTGTTCAGCTCTAATGATTTGATTCAATGCTACTTGTAGATATGTATATTAAGAAAGCTGGAAAAAAAAATAAAAGTTTACAACCTTAAAAAAAAAAAGTGAATACTGTTCCTTAATATTGTAAATATGTCAAGATCCTGCTTTTATTAAAAGCTCAGCCCAGGAGAAATTTCTCTCAGCCGTGTGTGTTACTAGGAAGCCTCAGAGAACTGAAGAAAGCAAAAGGGAGGGAGAGGAACAATATATCTGCCAATCTTCAATCAACTCCTTTGCTGCTGATCACAGGAAAAGGGATTGAAATAGTGGAATGCATGGCATAAAATAATAATGAGCAGTTTCATCCTAAATGTCAATGCCGTGGTTTTGTGTAGCACAGCTCTTACCCAGCAGAATGTGAGGAAAACCACCCAACACAGCATCTGTTTATCAGTATATTCCTAATTTTCCCACTTTGTTTCCTATTGTTTTTTGGTCCAGTTTGAATATGTCTGAATCCAGAAAGGCAAATCTGCAGGTTCTGTTGCAAGCAAAAGGCAGAGAAATAAGTAGCTCTCCTTAAGAGGTGTCACAAAACCACTTGTCATTCCCCTGCTTGCAACACAAATTAAGTCCAGGTCTCCAATCCAGACTCACCTTCCCCTCTCCTTATCCCTCATTTCCCTATAACTGAACAGATGCACTAAGTAACTGAGAAGGTCTGGTCTAAAAACTGAGATTAAAGCAACATGCTTGGTTTACCCACATTGTGAACCAAAAGAGATACAGAAATTGGGTGGAAAGAGGAAAAATTACAAATCCAAGGAAAACAGGGGGAAAAAATATCAGGTTTAATCTTAGTGAAATAATTGAAGCTTGGATCTCAACCAGATGAGTACCTGATATATCCCTTTATATTGCAGTGGCAAATCTGTGTGGTTTGGTCATTTTGAAGAACTCTTTCCCAGATATGTTGGGATTGGATTTCAAGCAGCCAGCCAGATTCCCAGAAGAGCATTTGCTCTGCCTTGTGGTGCTGGCAAAAGCTTTGAACCTGTTCTTGCATTGCACACCTCTGGACTTGAGGACAATTTGTACAGAATCACTGGGTTGATATCAAACTCTTGCATTCTGGAAGAAGGGGAAAAAAAAAAAAAAGACACTTAAATGTCATTAAAGCACTAAGGATTGTGGGTACTTTGGGCTATTTGGGATGAATTCAAGCTTTACAGAAGAAAACCTCCCCATCTAATGCAAATGTACATTACTGGGAGTAGAAGTGGTAACAAGTATCAACAGGAAAGTGCTGCTCCCTTTACAAACCAGCCAGAGAACGTTCCTGGAGTAGGATCTCTGTGGAAAAGTCCAACCTTTTGGAAATGATGTGGAAAAAGTGTCTCACACGAAGGTGATCCCAAGGCCTGGAGAACCAGGATTGCAAAATCCCAGGGGACTGCCTCGTGTTCTATAAATATGAATCATAAAATAGGAGTGTAGAAACCACTTCTGAGCAGGAGATTATTGGAAGTTTAGAAGAAAAAGAGACAAAAATTCCTTGGGTGGGTATTGAGAGCCTCTGCCAGAGATCAACTACTAAAAGAAATAAACAAGGAGTCAACTCCTGGAAGTGAAAGTTTCCCATCTCTCCAGACTAACAGAACACTTCTCTTAAAAAAGGACATTTTCCTTTGCTCTGCCAGGTTTCCTCAGTGCCACCATCATGGGAGTGTCACAAATGGCATTAAATTTGAGGACTGTACAGTTAAAAGCTCAACAAAATGTAAAACCCCGGTTCCCTGGGAAATGTCAGGTCCAGATGTGATTCTCCTCCACCATCAGAGAAAAAACTTCAATACAGGAGCCTTGAGGCTTTTGTTTTATTGGGTAATCAAAATGCTACTTTTACTTATAGGTAATAAAAAAGCGACAACGAAAACAAGTCCATCAATTTCAAGAATAAACTGGTTTTTTTTTTTTTCAAATTACTGAAACTCTTGAGTACATTTTCTCTTTTATAAAACTGAACTGTCAAAAGAGCTATTTTTTTCCAGATGTATGTGATGTTCTACAGTGTGGACTTTCAGCTGTTGTTTAGCCTTTTCTGGAATTCAGTAATAACACTTTTGGTTTAGGTCTGTCTATGAGTTCAAATATTATTTAACTATTAATTAATTATGTTTATATATTAGATATATTCTGAGTATTTATCAGACTTTTAGACTGAAATTCTTACTATATAAAATTCTATTTTTCCAGAATTTTCATAAAAATTAAAACATGTCTGCAGAAATTAAGGTAGAGTACTGTAGATAAATGCAATGTCTCACAGAATTTAAATATCCATTTGCCTAATTACATTTGTCTAATTACTTCATTAGGGTGTTTGGGTCGTTATTTGGGTTGGTTTGTTGGGTTTTTTTCCCAGAAAACAACTTTTCATTTGCCTGTGTTATTTCCAATGTTCTATCCATAACATCTTGGAACCATTTGAGAAAGATTTATGATTTCCTATGTTATTCTTCTTAACAAAGCTGAAAATTATAAGTGTTTTTTCTCATGGCCAGGAAGTTTTGTAGGTCACAACAGAAGTAACATAATTAAATACTCTTTTCTTATCTCTGCCCCACTTTTAGTCTAAGCAATCCATGACAGGTGATTCAGGATTCAACATTTTCATTGAGAGACTTGTTTTCTGAAAAAAAAAAGTTGGGTTTGCTATAAAATTTTCCCCCAATGCATTTGCTGTTGCTGTCAAAAACTCAACATTTAGAGGTTAAAACCAATTCAGTCCTGGATTGGTTTACAGAGGTGTAAAGCAGTTTTTGGTGGTGCATTTTATATGTATCTATATATTCCAACTGAGAATTATAATGGTTCTGAGAGCCCAGAACTTAAAGAAGCACTGGATTCTTTTGGGAAAATGAAAATTCTTGGTTTTGTAATTATACATGAAACTGAGAGGAAAAGGAAGCACAAGCATTACAAACCCTCCAAACCCTCTCTGCTTTAATAGAATTTTTGTGTTAATGTAAATTCTGGCTGTCCCTGGGTCCCTGGAAGTGTCCAGGGTCAGGTTGGATGGGGTTTGGAGCAACCTGAGCTAGTGGAAGGTGTCCCTGCCCGTGGCACTGGGTGGAGTTTGAGGTCCCTTCCAGTCCAAACCGTTCTGGGATAATCTGAAATTCAGGTAGTACATTCATCAGGCTTCCAGTTATTTCATGGAATGACCTGTCAGACTGGGGCCTCTTGAACTTCTCTGCTAAACTTCCCACTTTCCTGCTGAAATGGTTGTTGCTTCCAAAGCATTTCCCCTATTTAAAGCCATACTGTGCTATTATTATCATGTAGGTATTAATTATAGAGCCATTTGATCTGACAGAGTTCATTATTATCCAGTGACATCGTTATAGTTGTTCAAAAATGCCATCAAAGTTCTAATGTCACACTTGGAGATTAATGCACAGAACTAAAGAAAAAGAATTCCACCCTCTTGTTTTCACACACTGAACCTGTATTAAAACACACAATGTATATACTGTAAAAATAAGACACCTGTAATTTGTTTTTCTTTTTATCAGTCTGATAGATGGAATTGTCCTCATGGAAAAAAAAAAAAAAAAAGGAAAATTAAGAGAGAACAAAAATGAAGTAAAATGAAAAAAGGACTATACAAGTTGAGAGCTTGCACTTACAAAACAGATTTCAACCAAAAATTCTAATTAAGGAAGGATTATTTGCAGATTAATTAAAGAATTCCTTTTTGGCTTCCATTAGCATCTGCAGGCATGCAAATGATTTGCAGATAAACTGCATAAGAGAAAGGCAAACCTCACCTCCTAGAAATACTTGTCAGACAAAATATTGGCATGACTCAGATTCACTGCCAAGACCTGGATATCCTAATCTGGGGATGTATTTGGTTGCAATATCTTTATCAAAGCCAACACTTCATATAATAACATCAGTTGAAACCCAGTTTTATACATCCCAGGTGCTTCTTTTTAAATTCCTACTTCCTTTTTGCAATGATTCATCCTTTCCCAGGATTTAAAATTGTTTGTTAGAAGAATTACATATAAATCATTTTCTGGACCCGATTCCTGTGTGAATAAAGATTGCAAAGGCAGAAGTGCCACACAGGGGAGGATGTGGCTTAAGGAATTCCATGTTTGTCATAATATGTGAGAGGAAAAGCAGTTTGGCTTTGGGAAGGTGGGATAATATGGGAATAAATGCATATTGTTGTTTGTAAATGACCACTCTCGGTGTGGTGTCACCTTAAATAATGGGAGAACAGGGTGCTGTGAGGCCACTGGAAAGCCAGGCTGGGGAGGGAGAGTGCATTAAACCCAAATTCAGTGTTTGTGATGAGTGGGTTATCAAACAGCCCCTGGCAGGTTAGAGCAGCTCCCAGACAGAGCATCCATTCTGTGAGCTGTGCTCACCTCCGAGGGCAGGGAAAGGGCACGCTGGAGGGACAAACAAACAAACAAACAAATGAAGTCAAAGCCTTTTCACAAGAGGACAAAGCCAAATAATAATAAAAAAGGTTGACACTGGACTCAGCAAGAAGAGGGCAAAGGGTTTGAGGAGCCAGCGTGTCTGTACATGCTGAGATGACTTTCAGCCCTCTCAGGCTGGGACACTTAATTCTTTTTCTATTTGTTATTCTATTGGCAACCAGACTCCTCCACTGTGCATTTGTCAGTGTTGAATTGCATTTGCCTCATGTCAGAAAACCATCTATAGAGGCTTTCTGCTATTTTTTTTTGTTGTCATTGTTTGGCACGGCTCTGAACGTTGAAGTATTGAGTGTGCAGGGAATATGGGAACGAGGGCTCGGGATATTTTAGAGCTTCATCCAAGGGAGGAATGTTGCCTTTGAACTCATTAAGGAGTGATTTATGTGGGGGATTTCTGCAAACTTGGCAGGTTGGAACTTTTTTTCGATTTCCTGGAAAATTTTCTCCTTTCCAATATTTCTGAAAAAAAAGGAAAGGGCTCCCTATAAAGTGGAGATCCTTAATTTTCTAAAAGGTCCTTTTTTTGCCTCAAAACATTCTATCTTTGCAGAGTATCACTTTTCATTATTATCATATTATTGAGATTTAGTAGAAAATACTTTTAGGTCTGGATCTGAAAACCAAAGACTGTCAGGTCACCAGACACCTTCTGCTGTGAACATTTGTAACAGGTCCAATAACGAGCTGGTCCCTTATAAAGAAGAGTCAAAAGGCAGTGAATAAAATCCTGCCCTCACTGCTGTCGAGCAGAATTTGGTTACTGTCTTCAGCAGGCTCAAATTTTACACTCAGTTAGGTTTATTGAATAAGAAAAAAGAGTGCATTTTTTCATTACTGAACGACAAGAGGTTTGTTTATTGTGTGTAGAGCTAAGCTGGTGTTCCAGCCCGTGCTTAGGAATGATCAAAACTGCCTGAGAAAATAAAAATAGCAATAAAATGCCACACCCACAGCCATTAAATCTGCCCAAAATTCGGGAAGCAAAGTGAATCAGCTTACATGAAGTTGCTCCCATCAGCCTCTTGCCTACAGTGGAGTTAATTCCAGTTCCTCCGTGTGCCAGTGTAGGGCTGATGTCAAAGAGCTTGAGAGAGCCTTTGACACCAAGTTATGTGGTCCTGGACATACCCTCTGTTTCCAGCTGCAACTTGATGTTCAGCAACTGCAGAGAGTCAAGCAAACTCCTGTTTTCTCTTTAAGAAATATAAGAAATGTGTCAGTGGCTGTTTTATACATTACCCACTGCAAATTCCAGCTCCCAGTTTACCAAGCTCGTAGTGATTAGTTCAGAAGTGGATTCTTCTTGTGCCAAACAGGTGAACTCAAGCACTGATGGAATTGGGATGCAGCCATCCAACAGAAACCCCACACTCCTCAAAGGGTTGCATTACAGTAGAGGAAAAAAACCAGTTTTAAGATTAAACTGCCTCCTTTAATCTTCACTAAACATCCCCTGCTCTTCAGGTGCTCTGAGAATATCTAAGCAGACAGTTTAATGAATTAGATCTAACAAATCTTTTTTATGACCACGAGTTGGAGACACTCTATCAGAAGGTTCCCAGACAGCTTTTCTTTCCCTGTAGTTCCCCTACTTTGCTGTTGTCTTTAAGAATTAAGAAATTTTTTCTCCTATCCGAATGTACAGAGAAAAGAAATATTGATTTTAATAACTATATTACTTGGAATCACGCCCACATCCAATTCACTAAACTCAGATTTCCTAGCAAGTCTGAGCAGACAGTAACAATGGGACTCTGTTCCCAGGAGTGAAAGCCAGACTCAGTGTTTATTGAAATTATTGCAAATATTTGTTCTTGCAGTCAGTAGATAAATTTATGTCAATTATATACATACACAGAATGTGTGTATGAATCAGAGCATCTAAGAGTGCTTTGAGTTGGAAGGGGCCTCTGAGGATCATGTTGTACCAAAACCAGGACTTGTCCATGGGCAGGGACACCTTCCACCAGCCCAGGTTGCTCCAACCTGGCCTTGGACACTTCCAGGGATCCAGGGGCAGCCACAGCTTCTCTGGGCAACCTGGGCCAGGGCCTCACCATTCTCACCATAATAAAGGTATTCCCTGTACAAATCTAAATTTACCTTCTTTTGGGTGTCTCATCACTACAGGCCCCAGAGCTGGATCCAGAAATGCAGAATATATAAAAACACATGGAAAAATCATACACCAGAGAATGGATTTGTGGTCTAGATCAATATGTACACGTATTAAATGGAATAAAAAGAGACATAATGTGTTTTCTTCGTGATGATGCCATTCGAAGCAAACCTTCTGCACTTGCTTCTGGGACAAAATGTGGTAATTAAAACGTCAAGGTAAAAAGTCATACAACTAAAATGTAGGAAATAAACACCTCTTGCCCCTGTATAAACAGTAATAGCATTTTTGATGTTCCTTAGGTTGACAGAGGTTCAGAAGTGGCCTTTTCACCTGGGTTCTCAGTAGGTCATCAGTTCATGAGATATAACTATTTCTCACACTGGCTGAGTAGTATCCTCTTCATTCCCCCACATCACCTCTTCGAAAATATGAGTAATTCTTGCATGAGAAATATTTGCCTTGATAACTGTGTTTGTCCAGAGTGGGGTCCTGGAGCCCACACCTTCCAAGATGTACCTCAGTTCCCCAAAATTCCCAATGAAATCAGCTGTGGTCTCTCACAGTGTATATTCTAAATGCATGGGATTACAAAAAAGGGACTTATTGACTTCTCTCATAAATTAATCTCTATGGTTCCTTTATTTTCCCCTAAAATAAAGCTGGTCTATGTAAGAAGTTTGTGATTCACCCAGCAAGTGGCATTTTCTAGAAGCTCCTGTCATTAGTACTAAAAAAGCTTTGCCATCTGTCTCCTTCCCTCCTCACTCTCTCCCTCTGCTGTCTGGAATCCTGGTATTTGTCAGGGAAGGACGAGCAAAGTGAGCATAAGGAATGCAGGGATCCTCATCCCAGCAAACACTCTCTGCCTCCTGTCCCCTGAGTGAGCTCCCTTTGCATGGCATCCCATGATGGAGACCATCAGGAAGGACACAGCCTAAATATAACCCAACCACCAGATTGCAGCTGCTGTCAGAGACTTCACTAACCAATATGGGAAAAGTCTTCGTTTTGCTTTTGTCCAATTCCAGCTTTCCATGAAAAAAAAAAAAACCAAAAAACCAACAAAAAAACAACCAACCAACCAAAAAAAACCACCCCAAAACCCAGAAAAACCCTCAAAACAAACCTCACAAAATGAAACCCCCAAATCAGCAGCAAAAAAACCCACTGATGGCTTTATTCATTTCTCTGTCCTGCTCTCGTGGACCTGTGTCTTCAGAACTACCTTGTGCATCTTCCTCTTTGTAGGTCCTTCAACAACACCCAGATGGGAACTGCTGTGGAGTTCAAACACATTGCAGGCACATAAAAGCAGCCCATAGGTACAGCTATATGTATATATATATATATATATATGTATATATATATATATATATATGTATATATATATATATGTATGTATATATATATATGTATATATATATATATATGTATAGTAATGCATAGTTACAGCTGTGTAAGTAAGAATTAGTTAAATTATGTAGAAGGTGTGTTGGCATAAGCAACTTCAGAAACGAAGCGAATCCAATCAGGAATGTGTAGATTTGTGGGTTAAAAACCAAAAGAAGCATTCTATTGTTGGCAAGAGAGCTTACATCACATGAATATTTAAATTGGTTCTTGTGCACTCTGAACCATCAAGTCTGTATTGTCTGGTTTAATTAGAATAGATAATTTTAGAAAGTCATACTAATTCAGTGTACACCTCACAACTTGATTGCACTTAATCAGATTGATTAAAAAAAAAAAAAAGCCATTTTTCTTCTAGAGTTGATTTTTTTTTTCCCCTAGGTGCAAACACTCTGCTGAGGAAGAGTTCAATGGGAAGATATGATGCATGCATTAAGCTTTTTGATACACAGGGTTTATCATAAAATCACAGATTGTTTGGGTGGGAAGGGACCTTAAAGCTCATCCAGTCCCACCCCCTGCCATGGGCAGGGACACCTTCCACCAGCCCAGGTTGCTCCAAGCCCCGTCCAACCTGGCCTTGGACACTTCCAGGGATCCAGGGGCAGCCACAGCTTCTCTGGGCAACCTGGGCCAGGGCCTCCCCACCCTCACAGGGAAAAATTCTTTCCCAATATCCCACCTAACCCTGCCCTCTGCCAGTGGGAAGCCATTCCCTGTGTCCTGTCCCTCCATCCTTTGTCCATAGTCTCTCTCCATCTTTCCTGTAGCTCCTTCAGGTCCTGGAAGGCCACAATCAGGTCACCCCAAAGCTTCTCCTCTCCAGGCTGAACAATCCCAGCTCTCTCCCCTTTCCTCCCAGCAGAGCTGCTCCATCCTCTGCTCATCTTGGTGCCTCCCCTGGCCTCACCAGTCCATCAGGACATTCTGTTTGCCAGCAGTGAAAGGAAGGTGATTGATACACCCCTGGAACAGTCAGTCCTTCCTTTGCCTTCATCAGGGTTCATAAACTCCAGCAGCACAGCAACAAAAACAGTGGTAGTAGTTTAAGACCTGAAATTACTCTTTACTGATTGGCTTCTTACATGGCCATGAAAAAGACCCATTATGGGAGTCAAAATACTGAAAAGTAAAAGTGTGTGTATGATACACACACAGAAACACACACACACACACACAGGAGTGTAAATCATCAGGAAAAGGGGCCATTTTTCACAACACAGATTACTTTTGAGAGATATATTTAGAATCTGCCATTCTAAACCTAGATCATTCTTTAATTTGCTCTTCAGTACCTTACTAAAATTGTAATCCCTGGAACCCTGTTCAAAGAGCTCTTCAGCCTCCCTGACTCCTCTGCCTACAACAAACCAAGGTTATCCTTCCCACTGGCTGTCAGACCGTTGTCCACTTCCAGACCTTAGTTGTTTAGTCTGTCCAATATGAGTCAACAACAAACTTGGTATTTTGAACACAGTTGCATACATGTTATGGTAGCATTCAGCAGATATTGGGTCCTTGGAAAATGAAGATGTTACCAGTGGAGCTCCTACCGGTGCAGACGTAAATCAAGAAAAAATATAAATAAATATTTTAATTCATTATTTAAGTTTTAAATTTCTCTTTTAGTATGGTGGGTGAGAATGCTTAGTTTTAGCATGAAGTGTTGTAAACAAGTTGCAGTATGTATTAGCACTCAGCTTGGAAGACTTTACCACGATGAAGTCAAAATTTGATATCAGTTTCAAACCAGCCATTGCCAGAAACACAAATAAAAAACCTCCCCTTCTAAAAGCCTGGTCTGACAGGAAACCTCCTGCTCAGCCTTTAGCCATGGGAACATAAAGGATGACGTTGTCTGCTCCAGCAATACCTCTGGGAATGAGCAGAGCATTTGCAGACGTGTGGAATAGGCAGTGACTGATGAGGGTTTGTGCTCAGAGTGTGCTAATGAACAGCAATCCAGTAGTGTAAACATGTAATTTCTCACTCATTACCTGTACATTAACATTGATTTCATAGCTTGTCAACATCCAGGGGAAGCTGACTCAGAGCTGGAGAAAAATCTCCCTTGCATGATTCCTGGGTAGGAAAAAGAACCTGAATCTTCCAAGAGCACAAAAGGGCACGTCGTGTTCACTGCCCAAGAGATGTTCTCCGAGGGCTCTGGGTGGGACAGCTTGACCTGTGTCTGCTTCTGTGTGAGGGATGAACCTTGTTCTCTGTGGCTGAACCTCCCTCAACCTCTGCAAATGCCAATTCCTTCGGAGTCTCTGTACAGTAAAAGTGACAGAGTTAGAAAATACTGTGTAAAGCCAATAGATGCTGAAATTGAGATACGTGTTTACCCTAAGCCCCTTTTTATTGCTGGGAAATAATCCCAGCAGCAAGGAGAGTGAGTAACAGATGGGATTACAAATACTGAAGTTCAGCTGCTGACAATGGATGTTCATAATAAACACTCTCAGGACAATATGAACAACAAAGATCTTACTGTCTGTTGTACAGGCTAAAAATAGCATCAACAGCCCCAAGTCTCCAGATTTCTTTCTTTCTGATGCCATCTATAGAACTACAGGATCACAGACTGGTTTGGGTTGGAAGGGACCTTAAAACCCACCTAGTGCCACCCCCTGCCATGGGCAGGGACACCTTCCACCAGCCCAGGTTGCTCCAAGCCCTGTCCAGCCTGGCCTTGGACACTTCCAGGGATCCAGGGGCAGCCACAGCTTCTCTGGGCAACCTGGGCCAGGGCCTCCCCACCCTCCCAGCCAACAATTCCTTCCCAATATCCCATCTCTCCCTGCCCTCTGGCAGTTTGAAGCCATTCCCTGTGTCCTGTCCCTCCATCCCTTGTCCATAGTCTCTCTCCATCTTTCTTGGAGCCCCTTCAGGCACTGGGAGGCCACAATCAGGTCACCCCAAAGCTTCTCCTCTCCAGGTTGAACAACCCCAGTTTTCTCACTACATGCTCTCGTAAATAATTATTTAATAAATATTTCTCCTCACTATTACTCTCCTCTGTTTCCTCGGTGGCAGGGTTGGGGTCTTTACTAATTCAATAATCCTAATTTACTAATACAAGGGATTTTCCTTGCAAGTCATTATTCCAGATATGAACGAGGTTTGATAGCTTGGGAATGAATGGCTGGAACACTTTATGCATTCAAGTAATGAAATTTTAGTTGTCAAAACACGAATTTTGAGCTGCTGATTGTTGAGAAAATCAGCTCTTCTATTACATATATTGTATACCACAGCCAAAGGAACTTTAAAAGGAAAGAACTAATTATGCCTGGTTTCAATCTGGTTCTAAGCTCTCAGAATGTTTACAGTGATCCAAGGACCTCCAAAATTTGCAATTTATGTAATGATTAGTTCACTGAAGAATAAATTATTAATAAAATAGAAATTTGTGAACAATACTACCGCAGGGATATTTTAATTTTCAGAGAAATTTACTGATTTGGCTTTTTGCTTCTTTTTCTTTCTGATGCTCATCTGTGTTCTCAGTGAATGCTTTGCAAAATCAACCTTCATTTGTGGGTGACTGTCAGGAATAATTAAACCCCTAGACAAATGATCTCTAGAATTACATATATCCCCCCAAAAATCAAGGAGAAAGGCTGATGTGTTTTTCTGCTTTCATAAAACCTGTGTTTTAGGCTGAAACTTTCATAATTTCTGTAGTTTTCTGTATTTACAAACTCAGAATACAAATTTAAAGAGCACATGCTTTCCGATCTCCCCATTATTAATTGCTGAGCAGAGGTTTTACAAATGGAATTAAATGCACTGTTTACTTGTCTATATTTGGAGATTGCCAGGGAAAACATTTCTCAGCTTTGAATGATTTTAGAGACAGTTATTAAATAAATTACAACAACAGTGTGAGGCGAAGAGTCAGTAATAGAGAGTTAAAATCATAATTAATGATGTTCTGTGACAACAGTCTTCTAAATAAGTCATTGCAGCCATGGAATTAAATGCTTTTTTTTTTGCTTTTTTTTTTTTTTTTAAAGCAAAAGACATTTTGGGGAAAAGAGAAAGAGAAAAACCCCACCAGATCTGACTAGAACCCTATTTTAGGGTCACTGGAATGAATCAGAATCTCACAGAGTCACGATGCCATGATTTGGAATCACATCTGAATTTGACACGTGGTTTTCTCGAGCAAGAAACTTCGGTCACAACTTGGATGAAGGTTGATTTCTGGTTTTGCAAAGGTTTTATAAACTCTTTGGATTAAATATACATAACTAGAAGGAGGGGATTTCAAAGAAATACAGGTAGAAATGAGATGTTTCATGTGTCAGCTTGTGGCATTCTCCTTCCATGGGACATTTCCCAGGGTCTAGGAAACTCCTGGCTTGCTTGAGGAAAAAAAAACAACAACAAATGACAGGAGAGGGAAAGGAAAGAAAGGAAAATGCAGCTGGGAGTAATTTCCTACACAAAATAGAGCAACAGAAAATGCTTGAATTGTTAGAGCTGCTGGAGGAACATTGAAATATGAATAAAACTCATCTGTGTTTTAAGGACCCTGAATTCACCTCTGCCATTTCTCCAACTTGCCCAGATCCTTCTGAGTGGCAGCACAACCCTCTGTATTTCCTTCCCCACCTCTAAAAGACAGTGACCATTTGGAAGGCTTTTTTTGGACTAAATTAAAGTGTCATTTAATATTCTGCTTCAAAAAAAAAAAAAAAAAGGGATGATGAAGTTGGAAGAAGAGAAGGCATTTAAATATCACTTAGGGCTTGAGCAGAAATCCCACGTGGAAAATGATACAGCAAGTCTTTCCAACGGATTTTATTCCCACCCCACACCCTGAAACACTTCTAGACTGACAAAAACATAAGGCAAGGCAGAGATCTGGAAGTTAGATGGAAAGAAAAGGAAATATATCCTAGACGTGGCAGGAAAAAAACCTCCTTGAAATTAAAAAGGAAAACTGGATTCAGAAATCAAAATTACCGTGGAATATCGACAGCAAAAGGAAAAATCTTTCATGCTCTGGTTGTAAGGAGGAAGCTGGGATACAGTTCCATATCCAGAGTCCAAATCCAGGTAAACTTTCCTGCAGGATTTCAGTGGCTCTGTGGCACAGGGGAAGATTCCCAGTGAGATTCCTGAGCAGTAAAGGAAACCCCCAGACAAAGCAGACAGAAAGGATGCTGAATTAAACCCTGCTTATGTATGGTACCTATAAATCCGTAGTAATGGATGATCCAAAAAACAACTATTCACAGGTTTTGATAAATTCCTTTAATGATGGGACCTTAAAAAACCCGAGGATCTTTGTGGTTTATAGATTAGCTATTTTTTGTGTCTTCGTCCACATGCAGTTTTAATTATTTTAAAAAGTTAAATTAAAAATTAAATAATATCTGGAATTGGCATTTAGGAAATGATAGTTTGAGATGGCCAATGTGGCTTTCTTTTTAACCATTTTTCAGTCCTCAGAATGATTCTGTTGTGGTTTGAACAAAATCAATCCTTTTCTGAAGTGATGTCTGAATAAAAAAAAAAAATCTATCAGATCTTCTTTCATGTCAGAGATGAGGGACTTGTACTCATTAGAAGGTAGGATTTTTTAGGAACAATATCCTGATGGTCCTTTTTTAAAGGAACTGTTTTACCATCATGTGAAATGATGCAGTAGAGAGAAGGCTTGATGTTCCTTCTGCTTTATTAATTTTTCATTTTCCTTCTGTTTGAAGACCAAAAGACTAACAAATAGTTCAAGTAGCAATTATTAGTAATTATTTTCATAGAATCACAGAATATCCTGACTTGGAAGGAACCCACAAGGATCTAGTCCAACTTGCACAGGACACTCTGACAATCCCCCCATGTGCCATTTTAATCTATGTACTGAAAATAAAATAAGATGCCATGTGAGTTTTAATATTAATTTAACACATGTTTGCAGTGAAACATTAGAAAGAGCAAAGCTGGATGTCCACAAGGGAAAAAGTTATTTGGCTTCTAATGTTTAATGAATGACTGTTGCTGTTTTTAACCAGATACATAGAAGGGAAATGGCACTTCCATTTTTTAAATGCATGATTTATAGAAAAAATTTCTTTTGTTCACTTTTTTCTCACCACTGCTTGCAGGTATTTATTGTATCTGTACAGTCAATTTTTCAAGCACCTGGGTACATGCTGTGGCAAATTGCACAGGTTGTATATCTACATCTTGTACATAGTAAATAAACTGTAGGGCTTTCTCGTTAAAGAAGAAAGATTAGTACACACTCCCTTTTTTAGATTTATGGTGGTATTTTTCAATGTGATAAGAATTCACAGTAGAAGCATGGCAGGTGAAGGCTGAAAATTTCCTGACTTAACATAAATGTTTGCAGTAACGTGTTAAAAGTGAGTACAGAAGTGCTGCTTGTCAGGAAAAGAAACAATGTAAGTGAACCACTTTTTCTGGGAAATGTAAGAGGTTGGGAGTTTGTACAGTGAGGGAGAAAACTAAATCAGGAAAGTAGAAAAAGGAAAAACAAGTGAAGCCATTGTTTGTCATTAATAAGTTGTTGATGAATATTGCAGAGCTGAGAGCCCCTTGCAGTGCTTAAAGAGGCTCCAGAGAGCTGGACTTGGGACAAGGGATGGAGGGACAGGACAAGGGGGGATGGTTTCCCACTGCCAGAGGGCAGGGAGAGATGGGATATTAGGAAAGAATTCCTGGCTGGGAGGGTGGGGAGGCCCTGGCCCAGGTTGCCCAGAGAAGCTGTGGCTGCCCCTGGATCCCTGGAAGTGTCCAAGGCCAGGTTGGACGGGGCTTGGAGCAACCTGGACTGGTGGAAGGTGTCCCTGCCCATGGCAGGGGGTGGCACTGGGTGACCTTTAAGGTCCCTCTTATTCCATAAGAGCTTTGGCTTGACAAATATTTTTTCTACTCTGCCTGGAACATGCCAATGCTGCTTTAGCAAGAGGAGATTTTAAGGTCTAATCTGTTTTAGATCCTCACGTGACACACCCGCAAGGGAAATACCACAGGAAACAGCATCACTGCAAATACTTGAAGACATGAACGAAAAAGGATAATACCAAATAGCACAACAGCACTCCTTAGTCTGTGAAAAGCTACTAACAAATTAAAAAGGAAAAAAAAAAAAAAAAAAGGAAAAAAAATTCTCTGTCCTGAATTATATGTAAAGAGAGGTGCATTTCTGTGTTAAATCCCATTGAAAAAAAGTAAGATCCCAACACAGTCAATGACTTCAGTCCGAGAGCACTGCCACAACCTTCATTTGCATAAATCAATCTATTGCCTTTCTTTCTTTTAGACAATAATGTCACTCCAGAGCCTGTGATTCACCATTAACAAATTCAGTGAATCCTCAATTAAAACAACTAAAATCCTTAAAAAAAAAAAAAGACAGAGAAAGAAAGCTAAATATGCAAAAAGAATCCACTTGTAGGACTTTAGGGAGGGTCAGGAGTTGGACTTTGGTGATCCCTGTGGGTACCTGTGAACTCAAAATATTCTTTGATTTTGTGATCCTGTGAAGGAACTATCCTTATGCACTAGAACATGAAAGAAATACTGAAACACTTCTTTAGCCACATATCCCCCCATTTTGTATCTCTTTCCCTGACCTTTGCAAAGCCCAGCTCTCTGAGGTCTGAGAGCATCAAGCTGTAATGTCAAAGAATGGTGATTGGGAATTGCCATTCTCCTTCCCTATTTAAACCTGATCCCCTCACCTTGTTGCCCTGCAGCAAATTAACTACCCTGTGACATCTGAGAATTTCTCCTTTTATCTCATTACCACCATATTCCTGGGACCTCTAAGCCCCCAAAGTGTTGAGTATTTCTCTAATCTGATTTATACCTTGCTCTCTTACTTCCCCTTAAGAACCTTAACCTGCTCCTTGGTCACATGAGCTGTTTCTACAGTCCTGCAGACATTGTCTCTGCCTGGAACTGGGTATATCTGTAGCTGGAGTGGGATCTAATAAGAACTCCTTGCAAATGTACAAACTGTTATCCCTCACTACAGTGTAAATATTAATAACAGGAGCTCTGTGACATTCAAATGTCGCACAGACAGTTGGTGGTAAAGGAACGTTCAAGCAAATGAGTAACCTGAGATTGGGATCCTGCACAGCTCTAATTATAAAACAGCCTTATTATTTTCTGTAACATTTTATGATATCATAGTATTTGGAAAATGGCTGTGTTAAGAGTGTGACATTTGCTGAAGTGAATAAGCTTTTTCCATGTGAAGTAATTTCACTGCAGGTTATTGTGCAAAACAGAAACTTCAGAAGCAGAGATCAGTTAAGTCTTTGATGCACTGCCAATCTAGAGTTATTTCCTCAATTTATTACCTTTCCACGTTGGTGCCTTATCCAAATGAGAAATAAAATATACAGCTGCCTCCTACAACCTCAGGTTTTGTCCCCTTTACGTTTTGGTCTGAAGGGGATTTTAATTCTTGAGCACCCTTTTGCTCAGTCTGGGTTACAAATGGTTTTCCAGGACACGTTTATTCTTGTGGCCCTCAGCCCCATCTGTGTATTTTGTGAGTTTGAGGAATTTTCACACGAAGTTTGAGAGAACTTTTTGTGTGGCTGTGGTGGGTTATCCTGGTGAGCTGCCAGACACTGACCCAGCTGCCTCTTACTCCTCCTCCTCCTTCCTCCAACAGAACAGGGTGGGAAAAGGAGGTGAAAATGTTCATGAGTCAAGATAAAACCACGGAGATCATTTACCAGTTACCATCATGGGCAATAAATCATAGAAGCACAGAATGGTTTGGGTCTTCTGCATCCTTAGGCAGGTGTCTGTGCCTCAGAGTGTTTAAGTTTGGTGGGCCTGCTGGGATCCAGTCAAAAGTTGGACTTGGTGCCCTTGGAGGCCTTTTCCAACCTTCCTGGTTCTGTGATTCTGTGAAGTCACACACAAACCACGAACTTACAAGTTTCTGTTGTAAAGCACAGCCACATTTCCTTAGTTGCTTCTACCAGTTTCAACAAAGTTCCATTTTATTCAGATTCTTTTTACCTTTTGGTAATTTTAATTTCTTATTTCCCAGGAAAGTGTCAATCTAACCTATCTGTAAGACTAATAGAGCTATATAGTATTACAAGCACAGATTGCTTTTCTCTCTTGATTATGAATGCAATCAGGTCATAATTTTGATTTCTACTCCAACTGTCCTCCCTCACTGGCAGCTTTTTCTGGATTTGTTAATTAATCACTGATAGTCTTGTTATATTTGCAGTTTGCACACAGAATATTGCACCAGCCCTGGCTCCAGAGATGGGAGTTTGTTTCTAAGTCAAAGATTACTGTTTCTTTATCCAGGATTTCCATATTCATGGGAAAATATTCTTATTCCAAAATCACGCTGCATTCAGTTTTAATTTAATTTCTCTCACTGCAAGTTGAGCAGCAAATGTCTCTCCCACACTATATGTGGTTAAAAGCAATAATCCTGGGAATTCAGTGTAAATATATTCATTTATTAGATTTTGTACTATTTCTTTTGAGGGCAAATATGTCTTGCTGTCTTTCCTTATAGAGTGGAGCAGCCAGATTAAACCCCAGGAACCCAGTGATTAGAGACTGAAGGCACTTGACACTTGGAATAGTGCAGCAAGTTGATTTCCTACAAGGGTTTTTAACTAAAATGTTTATTTAAACCTTTTTCAATGATTTAAAATTTCAGTGATTTCTCTTTTTCTAACTTCAGATATTACTCTCTTAACCCAGTTGCTTTTCTTCCATTTCCTGGGTCCTTTCTCTGTGATATTTTATTCTTTCTCCAACTGCTGGCAGTTGGTAGATCTCTTATCCATCTTGGCCTATTTGTGCCATGGAAAGATCCTCCTCATACTCTTCCACTTGGAAAAATAAAATAAAACATGAACCAAGAAATAAAAAAAACCCCAAAGATCCACAAATTAAAATTCTTTAAACTGGACTCGAGAAGGAAAAGTGAGTCCTGCAGAAAACTATACAACTAATTGATTTTTGAATTCCTTAAAAAAGCTATGATCTGCTTTTCACATGAAATCCTATATCAAGATGGATTAGATTGTGTTTATTGGTGATTTATTTGGCTTTTTCATACACTTTATAGAGTGTAATGCTCTTACCTCTACGGAATACTTGCAAACTACATCCCAGTTGGAACAGTGTGTATTTTAAAATATTCCAAATGGAGAACATGGTTTAGTGGTAGATTGGGCAGTGTTAGGTTATCAGGTGGCCTCAATCATCTTAAAAGTCTTTTCCAACCTAAATGATTCTGTGATTCTTTGATAACATACTTTAAAAAAAGTTTTAAATGTTTCATATGGCAAAAGTTGTTGAAAACACTGCAGAAAATCATCATGATATGTGGCAATAGCCTGAGTGAGACCACGCTGGGATAATAAAAGGGAGCAGTCAATTTTCCTGTCACAAAATGATTAACCAATTTACTGGAATCATTAAAACTGATCCAGGATTTACGGTTGCAGAAAGGTGAGTTTAGGTGGAAGCTCAAATCAGCACTAAGTGCCAGGACTTAAAAAAAACACCCTCCCTGGTCAGCACTGCCACTGAGGCAGTGCCTCAGGAACCCAAACTGGCAATCAGAGGGATTTTTTGAAACGAAAATAATCCCAGGATTAGGATCTATTGCTGTTCTACCCCTTGGGGGACCTGAAGCCTGGGATTTCTTCCCAGTTTAAGAAACACTCCAAGGCCTGGAAAGCTGGCAGAGACAGGAGAAGAGAAGGTTCCAGGGAGAACTTAGAGCACCTGGCAGTGCCTGAAGGGGCTCCAAGAGAGCTGGAGAGGGACTTGGGACAAGGGATGGAGGGACAGGACAAGGGGGAATGACCTTAAACGGAAGGAAGGAAGGATTAGATGAGATATTGGAAGAAATTGTTGGCTGTGAGGGTGGGGAGGCCCTGGCCCAGGTTGCCCAGAGAAGCTGTGGCTGCCCCTGGATCCCTGGAAGTGTCCAAGGCCAGGTTGGACGGGGCTTGGAGCAACCTGGGCTGGTGGAAGGTGTCCCTGCCCATGGCAGGGGTGAGATGAGATGATCTTTGATGTCCCTTCCAACCCAAACCAGTCTGGGATTCTATAATAATAATTACAAGTATTTCTAACACTGACACAGATATTCAAATATCGATGTAAATTCTCCTTTAACATTCCCCAGCAATGTGTTTTACAGCTGAACTCGGAGAACAGCACCAAAACTTCCTTCTCAAATCAGTGCTGATGATGGTTCAGAACAAAGCCTGTTCACAGAGTTGTCTCAGGATCAGCTTCTGGCTACACCACCTTCCACAAGATCATTCCCAGCAGTGAGCCCTTGTTATCCTGCACGTAGGATCAGTGGTTAATGCCCCGTTGGAGTGAAGGAAGAGTTGAACACAAAGCAATTTTTCCACACCCACCAGCATAACCTGCTCATCCCCAGGCAGAAGGCTTTTTATGTTGGGCCTATTTCTTTTGTGAAAAACAAAAGAAATAGGCCCAACAAAAGAAATGTCTCTTCTGTAGGTACATAAAAAATAAAAATATACCCACACAAATGCTACACATGCACATGGAAAGTATAAAATTGTACCTCACACTCTATTTTGTCTTTATTTCTGCTTCAGCTGTTTCAAACTGGTAAGGGTAAGGAAGCAACAAGTTCTCACATTTCACCTTCTCTGAAACTACATTGCATTAAATAGTGTGTAATGATTTCCCATCTACAACAATGGCAACATGAAGATCTATTTCTCCAGTCATAAATAACCTCAAGAGAGCAAAATTATCGTATTTTCTTTTGTTTGATGCCCTGTTATCCTTTCAGATCATTAAAGGCACTTGCTGACAATTCACCTTCCAGCCACTTCTTCGACTGAGAAACATTTTCCAGAATTTAAAAATACTTTTTCAGTGTTAAATCCAGGCGAAGCAAATTCCACAGACGTTTCTCAGTGCCCCAAGTGAGTATTTCTTTGTGCTCCAAACTATTGGTTCCTTTATTATTAGTGTGTATTAACATCGGTGTTATGCTCAATGCCAGTTACAATGGGGCATGTTCCAATATGATACATTTTCACCCTGACCCCTGAGGGATCTCTCTTTTTCCTGAGGTCAGACTGTAGTTTGGCATATGGTTCTTTCTACTGTTACCAAATATTCCAAACTTTTTTTTCAGCAAGGTAATATTGGAGTGCAGGTGGACTGCAGAAATCCCATTTATTCAGAAGGATTTTATTCCTTTGACAGTATCTAACGTGAGCGTGGTCATATTGAATTTTATTGCCTTTATGGAGCTTGCTCCAACCTCCAGATAAAATGTACAAAATACAATAAACTTGCTTCAATATTCCAGCTTGTTCTGGGCTCTCTGTGTGTTCTGTTTTAATCTTTGTTAGAAATAGCAAAAAGAAAATAACAAAATCTATATGCTGGGCACAGCTGATGGTTCCCTGCAAATATATTAAACTCTTTGAATAAAAATTAATGAAGATAGGAGGCCTATTTAATGAACAACTACCTTTTATATTTACTATTTTCTAGAGTTTCAAGGAATTCAGGGAGCATAATGAGATCGTGAGAAAGCTGAGATGAACTGGTGCAAATGGTTGTAAATAATCAGCTATAATTGTTTTTTCCATTTAATGAGCACTTTAAAAGGGTAAGAAAACCTGTCCACTTGAGTACTGGACTTGGTTAAGAAATGCCAACAGAAAATCACATGTTTTAAGGCAAACCTCAGCAGGTTTCCCCTTCTATAACCTCCTTGTTGGAAAGTTTTAGGTGCATAAAGGGTCATAACTAAGGGATAAAATGCAAAAAAACCCAGGATTTGCTGCTTTAAAGAAGCAGTGCCCACGTGTTCATGTTACAGCAATTAAAAAAGAGACTGAAAATAAGTTGGGAGATCAGGAAATGTGATCTGTTTAGTAGATCTCAGAAATCTGGAGGGGATAAAGCTCCTCATGGAGCCTCACAGCCCTTAAATATTGTCCACTCAGATCCCACCCAGGGGCTTTCAGTGCAGGAAAATCACTCCAGTCGGAGAAAAGGTCTTCATGGATGGGAGTAACACCAGTTGTGACACACTAAAAATGAACCAGGGTGTTCACAGTTGTGTTGGTCACAATTTGGGCTCCCTGTCTGAGAGGAGATACTCATATTGCTGATGGCTATAGAGATCATGGAAATGATTTCAACATTAGAAAACCAGGAAAAAACCCCAATAAAATATTTCCAATAGCCAACACACACATCTCAGAGCAGAGGAATCATCCTAAATGTTCTGCATTTCTTGTTTCAGAGCGTGACATTTCCAAAGGTTCACACAGGGCAGGTGTGCTCAGAAAGGTAGAGAACATAATTGCAAGTGTGATCACACCTTTTAGCAGAGACATTTAAATGTAAAATGCAGGGAGCAAGTTGTGTGCAGTGCAGGCATTTCACAGAACACCCTGACAAGTGCAAAACCTTCCCAAACAGATAAAAAGTCTCTGGTGGGTTCAGGCAGCTGCTGAGCTCTGGAGCCACAGGAACGAGAGGACAATTTAGGTGGCGTGGAAAGTAATACTTTTGTTATTAATCTGACTCTCACTCACACCTACTCGTTCAATTTAAAAAGAAAACCCATTTCAACGTGGTAGGTTATTTATCCAGAAGACAATTATCCGGGAGAATAACAGCTCAGTTAGACATTACCCATTGGGAAATTTTAAAAGTCTTTGGAATGAGGAGAAATTCTCTAGTAGAAATTATATTTGGAAAGTTTAGTCTGAAAGCTGCAAATTGGTGTCAGTTTTAAGCCTAATTAAATGTTATGGTATAGGGCATAGTTATAGGCATCCATTTCCATCTGGGATGAAAACATCTCTGTTTAAATGGCTGATATGCCATTAATCTTAATATTTCTTGAGTCAAACGACATACCTTGATAAAAACATAATTAAATCTTCACTTCCTCCAAGAAGCGAAGGTTTCAGAAACACAGGTGGTTAAAAAGAAGCAAGATTTGCCATTTTCAAACGGTGTACCAAAGAAAATCTTCACCCCCAGGAATCTGAGAAGCTGCTCATTTAATCTTGTCACAATTTGCTAAACTGCAACTGCAATTAGACAGACTTGGTCAGATGGTTTTGCTGAAATATCCTACCAAAAAAAAAAAATAAATAATGCATGGTAACAGCAAATAATGACATTACCTTGTTCAGACATTGCCTTGAATGAATATGAATTCCAACGTCCCATAAAGAAAAATTCCTGATCAAAAGGCCCAAGGAACTCAGCTCAGTGTGGCTTGGACCTTCTGAGGAGAGCATTGCTTAAATATCTGAGTAGGCAGGGATTGAAGTGGTTGGTAGCAGGTAATGATTAAGGAGGCCACAGATTAAAAATACCCACTCACCTGACGTTTTCATTTTTTATTCCAGTTTTCTGCCACCTTTCCTCTTAATGAGGATTTGGAGAAGAAGGTAGAATTTGGACAAGTGAATGACAGCTTTCCCCAACATGAGCACAGTCTGTGCAGTCCTCCCCACGAGCAGTTGCTGCTCTAGGGCTCGGTGTCCTCCCTCTTTTCCACCCTGAGCTCTTTGTTAAGCACAAGCTGCTCCGAGAACACGTTTGTGAACAGTTGGAAGACAAGCACGTGACACGACCACTTCAGTGCTCCATCCCAATTCCTGCTGCCAAAAAGGGTTCTGGTGCTTAGACAGGAAACACATGGCAAGCTCTTGGCAAAACAAAACCTGCTATGAAGCCTCAGATGAGGTGCCACGTCCCATGAACCCCGAGTAAACAGCAGACCCCAGGGAATTTGTGTTATATGTACATGTGTGCAGCTATATAAATACATGGATGTGTAAACATGCATCCCCATGGAAATATACAATTGGAAAGAACATAAACCACAGAGTTCACCAGAGGTTTTCGTTTATCCCATCTGTCCTTTCAGGAGAGTGTGATGCAAATGCTCACGGGTCAGAGAGCAAGAGCAGGGAGGAGCAGTGACTGCCAGGTCTAGAGACTGGGTGCACTTCCATTTAAATCTCAGGCAAACCAGTGCTCCTCACAGAACAACAAACACTGCTTGGAAATTCATCATCTGTTTACAGCTGACGTTTCTCCCCAAACAGTCCTTCAGTTCTCATAGTCAGGAAATATATGTATTTATATGGACTGCAAAGTAAAGAGTTTTATTGTTTTATTTATTACAGAATAGAGAGTTGAATATTTTTCCTCTCTCTTCATGGCATTCACTGGGCCTTTAATTAAACTGTAAGGTTTAACAGATGAAGAAAAATAAGTTTTCATGTCCTTTTAGGCCTGATTTTCTCTATTGGCAGTGCCATCACAGCTGGCAATGAGCTGCATTTACAGTGAAAACATTTTTTGTGATGAAATGGATGAAGATGGGCAATAGGTTCAATATAAATCACCAAGGAATCTAGGAACCAAACAAACTTTATTCTAATTAAATTGACAGATAAATCTTCCACCTCTTTTTCAAAAATAAAAAAAAAAAAGAGTACAAGCACATAAGTTTCAATGGTAAAGAATCATTAATTAATGAAACTTACTCTTAGTTACACACTTCTGTGTCACAGAGTGCAAATCATGTCTGTGATATATTAACAAATTCTCATATATGTGTATTAATCAGCTGTGTATCAACAGCTTGATCAATACAATGGACTGAAGTTTTCAAAAGTGTCTTCAAATACATTTGTGTTGAACCTTTAGAAAATGAGTATATTTGTGCATAACCACTGAGAAAAACCCATGGAAGGTCTGGAAATTTGATCTGTTTCTCAGGAGATGCTTGGGGGTGAGGAGATAAATAACAAATGATTATTGAGCTCACAATTGTGATTCCTTTGTCACACAGCTCTTAATTTGTGCTGTCACCATGTTCAATATTCAATAGACCTTCCAAATGAACCAGCTCACAGACCTTCCCTTGAAAAGCTCTCCATTCTTTCCCCACTCCTCCAGATTTGTTGTATGAATTTCTTACCCACCTCTGTGTAAATGCTCTGGCTTTACATCAAATAGGAGACTTTATCTTTTGGACTATGAGGGAGATTTATTTCCTAGTATAAGGCTATTTTCTGGAAGTCAATAAAATATATGAACAAACTCTGAATAAGATTTGCAGTTATTTGGTACATTTTTGCAGTTCAAGTCTCAGGCAATATCAGTTTATGTTCCCTGTGAATATCACACCATGTGAAATTCTGAAACTTTATTAAAAAACACCAAACAAAAAGCCAATATAACAAAGAATTGGGAAATGAGGAAAAACCTTTGGTTTACTATTGCAAAAGTTTAGGAAAGATGTGCATATTAGGTAACATTATTCACGGAGAGGGAATGACTATATTAACTCAGAATGTTTTCTTTTCCTGTGAAATTCAATAATCCAGAAAATAATATGCTTTATAAATCAGAAAATGTGTGAATTTAAAGTCACTTTACTCTCTATGTAATATAATTTCGAAATATGAAATTCTCATTCTCTTTTTCCTACCCCATAAAACCTCCAAGATGAAGGTTTTGCCTCAATTAGAGAAAGATTTAGGAGCCTGGATTGGCAGAGGCATAAGGAAGACAACTGCCCCGGGGAGGAGATGAATTTCAGTTTTATTAATTTTGCCCCAAAGGGTCTAATTTAATTTTTCCCTCTGTGTTTTAGCACTTCTTCTTGAAGCTACAGTGAGAGGTCAAGATTTAATTCCATCAAATCTTAAGGTTAGAAGGGTTATCCCAGATTTTGGAGTCTGTTCCCCAGCCTTTGGAAATGCTATCTTTCTGATAGGTCTCATCTTGGCCAGGTTTTGATCTTATTTATGCCACTATAAAACTCAGAAATTCTTTATCCACGATTCCTTTGACGCTGGAGATACTAAAACCCGAGTCAGGGACATAAAGTGGGTTATCAGCTTGCCAGAGGCCACATTTCATGGAAGGTTTTGAAGATATTTGTTGGTTCTTTTAGGTGTTAAATCTGACGTTCCACTTGAAACACAAAGTTACTTTCTGTCCCTTATTGTTGTAAACTGAAATGAGAAAGTTGTTTTCTATTTCTGTCACGGGCCAGGACGAACCCAACAGGACAAGACATAAGGAGGCAGAAGAAAAGTGGGGAAAAACTGCTGAGTGGGGGAGGCATTGCAATTGCTGCCTGGGAAAAATATGGGATCTTCTGGGACACGAGAGTGACAAGGACTGAGCACCTGCTGCTTCTTAAAGGAGATTTTCCTACACGCTCAGGGCTTTATCAGCAGTGACCGTGGATGATGGCACAGCTCAGCTCCCAGAGTGAAAGTTTCCTCTTCAGGAAGGGCAGAAAAGGGGCTCCTTAGCAAGCTTATGGATAAGGAAAGCAGGAGAAAACGGGGGGGGGGATTTTCAGGCAAGTGATTGTTCTCAGGGAAACACCATAACAACCCTGTCAGGGTTTGCAGGCGAGGGGTCAGGGGCAGCACAAAAAACCACAGCACGAGAACTAAGGGGGGGAAAATATTTCCATAGAGACTTGGAAATAACACAGCCAAAAATAAAATAGACGATGGTTATGAGAGCTGGAAGGCAAAGGGCAGAACAGCAAAGGGCAGGCTGAGGTCACCTGGTGCTTGTGGGAAAGCAGATGAAGCCTCAGGATCTCTTCTGGATTCGTATTTCCAGCTAAAAACACACACATGGTTTAAAGTTTCTCAATTAAAACACAGTTGTGGGATTTAAAGGGTGTTTAATGATTAAGGAGTTGAATTCCAGTTAATTTAAAGAACTGTAACAACCCAGACTGGGCTCAGCATTTCTCAGGACCAGGATGTATTCAACACATGGGCAATAATTTCTGGCCAATATAGAGGGGGAAAAAGCTGACCATTTAATTCTACTTTGGTTGTATTTTTTACATACAGTAAAAGACTTGACAACTTCACCCTTCAATGGGCAAAATAACATTTTCAGTGATTCAAAACTCTTTCAAGTTTCTGCACAGAGCTCCAGGCACACGGTCCCAAAGGGGCTGCTCACCTGCCCTTACCACTGTTCACCTCTGGAATACCCTGAAATGTTGAATATCTGGGATATTCAGCTGATTGTTCTGTTTGGTTTCTGTCAAAACTACATGTCTGGGTGAATCCACACCCCTGTATGTGCCTTTCTCTTCCCAGTCAGATCCTCTGCCCTTGCATGTTGGCAGAGCTCAAACAAAATGACCACCCTGATAAGTTCTAGCCCACATCCTGTGTTCTATAACATTTTGGGATGGGGAATAGCACACAGACTAAATGAGTGGGGAAGAAAACCTCAGTTAGTAGGAGAACAAAGTTTTTAAACAGGTTGCTCCTTTGAGCTGTGTCTGTAATGATCTTGTTTCCAACCATTTCACCACAAGACCATTGATTAAGGATGTTGTCATTGCATCAGTCCTGTGAGACACAGGAGGGCTGTGCACTGAGAGTGAGGGGGAATCAAACTCTAGATTAATGTTTGAATCTGTCAACAAGCAGATTTTGGAGCAGATTTTGTGCAAGGGAAGCAGAGTCAGCAATGGTTCTCATCTGAAGGCACAGGAGCACCAAGCTCAGGGGAGCAGAGCAGGTCCAGGGACAATAAACACACTGACCCAAGAGTTCAGAAGAGCAGACAAGTCAGTGGTGATGGTGCATGTCCAGGGCTGAGCTGCAAGCCAAGGTAAGCAAGGGAAGCTCATCCTACAGAGTATCTCAAGCAAGGACAAAAGTCAGTAATCTGAGTTTGAACATGGTCCTCAGTCAAACAGCAGCGACAAGTGACAGCACTAGGGGACACAGCCTTCAGCTGCACCAGGGGAGGGTCAGGCTGGACATCAGGAGGAATTTCCTCCTGGAAAGGGTGGTCAGGCCTTGGCAGGGGCTGCCCAGGGAGGTTTGGAGTCCTCACTCCTGGAGGTGTCCCAGGAAGGACTGGCTGTGGCACTCAGTGCTCTGGGCTGGGAGAGAAGAGGGAGATTGGGCACAGGGGGGATCCATGGGCTGGGAGGGCTTTTCCAACCTCAGTCATTCTGGAATTCTGTGACTCTGTGATTCTGGGATTCTGTGAAGCACAGAAGCCTGGGATGAGGCTCCTCCCAGCAAATTCTCCAGCAGCAATCCTCACTAAAGCCTGATGCAAGGTTATTTAGCTCAGGCAGACTCCTGAGACACCTACGAATGTAGAAATTAGTTAGGTGATAATAAATATTAGTCCTAAACCCTAAGGTGTGTACTGAAATAGTGCACATGGCAACAGTGGCACGGTGCTGAGTTCCCACTTGCTGTCACTGTGAGGGCTCAGTCATTTGCAAGGTCTAAGACATTTGCAGAAGTGAGCAATGAGATGGCAAAGGCAGACGTGCCTGTGGGGAGCACAACACTTTGAAGGGGCAGCACATTCTGCCAAGTACTCCAGGCCACTGACTGATGAAAAAACACAAATCCAAAATAACCTGGATCAGCAGATGAGATTCCCTGCTGAGGAGGGTTCAGTATAAAACACTAAGGATGACTGAGGAATGATGCAGAAAGAGAAAGAGCAGCCTGTGTGATCCTCAGCCTGTCTCATCAGAAGCTCACAAGCCTGAGCATCTTGACCTCTGTGACCAAGGCCATCAGTGCAAACTATAGGACAGCAGCTGTACAGTGTTGAATCCTCACTGTAACAGTTTCTGACATGTAGTGATGAGGTGTAAGAAGAAACTGTCAACATAAAGTGTGCAGTTAATGAACTACTGCAGCAAAGTTTAATTCTACAGTTTTAAAGTGGCTTAAAATATCCAGCTCTCCTAAATGCTCCCATGACACAACCCCTGTGCACCCCTTCAGCTGCACCAGTCACACCCTGCTTGAGTCTGAGCTGACCTTGAACACCTTCCTAAGGAAGCCCTTAGGAGAGAATTCCAGACTGGTTTGGATTGGGAGGGACCTCAAAGCCACTCCTGCCATGGGCAGGGACACCTTCCACTAGCCCAGGTTGCTCCAAGCCCTGTCCAACCTGGCCTTGGACACTTCCAGGGATCCAGGGGCAGCCACAGCTGTGATCTGATTTGAGAAACAGAACTCCTTTTCTTAAAATAGTACAAACAAAAAAATAAGGGAAAACAATAATTTTGGTGTAAAAGTTCATAAGAATCAATTACAGATTTAAAAAACATGGTTTTAGTGTGGTATCAATTGCTAATATATCAAAAGAGAGAAATCAGTCTGCCAGTCTCAGTAGTTTAAAAACAAATCTGATTTTCGACATAAAAGATAAATCCATATTTCACATTCTGGAACACACATACCTGTACATTGTACATCACATGTACATTGTGGCACAGATATGCTGTCTGTGCTCTTAGTCCCCTTTGCTTTGGCTGAGATTTCTGAAATCAGTGGCAATGTTTTATTAAAAGGAATTTACAGGATTTAGCTCTATGGGAACACTTCTGCACTTCCCATTTCTTTTCTGTTTTGTGAAATGCATTTAGCTGATGTTTGGACCACAAAGACAAACAGGATTGCCCTTTCAAAGAGCCTTGACTGTGACAAGTGAAAGAGCTTCTTATAAAGCCCCAGATCTGGAATAGAAAAGGTGAGGATTAAAGAAAGAAAAATAAAAAAGCCTTCAGGAATGATCCTAATCTATAAGAAATATGAGTTGATGTGGCTCCTCGTGGCATGGAAAATTAGCAAAATGAAAAAAATTTTTGGAGGCAAAGCAGGGGAAAAAATTCCCGGAGAAATATTTGTCCCGACGGTTGCAGAATTATCCACCTGATCCACAGGCACAGGGAAGATGGACATGGTAAAAAGGACAGGAGCTGGGAATTAATCCTGAGCTTTTCCCCTGCTCTGACCTCCTCCCACCCAGCTCGAGCTGACACTCACCCCTGGGAGGCAATTAACATCTCTCTGATATCAGAAATATTTTCCTGCTAATTAATTTCACAGAGAAATGTCAAGATTTCTGCAATACCCAACACAATGTTTTTTTTGGTCCTGAATTACATCCAGCAGTTTGTTAAAATGGCACTTCGGGGTTTTGGAGAGAGATTTGCAAAGGCTCAAATGAGACATGACTGTTACTCTAAATGTCTCTCTTTTTTTTTCCTTTTCTTTTTTTTTAAATGCTTTTGAAAAATAACATTGTCTCTGCATAGAATCAATTAGTTTTCACTCTGCTACGAGTTCTGTTAAATTCATCTGAACACCCAGAAAAGCATTATTAGACATGTTGCTCAAAATATGAATTTCTTATTAAGCAAGGAACAGACTTAGGAAAGATTAAAAAAAAAAAAATGGGGTGCTTTTAATTGCAAGAAAATTAATCCTTCACTAAGGTTCTACTGATTTTTAATTCCTGGTGAATTGCAATGTTATGCCTGTCAAGGAAAGGTAAGCTGACTTTAATACTTCCAGAATGGCAATGTTCTAAAGACAGGCTGAGTTCACCTTCCCAACCTCTGCATTTTCCCAGTCACTAGTTGCACAAAAGAAGTAAAACTGTGCTCAGTTGTTGGGTTTTCCCCTCTTACTTTTATCTTCTGCTGAGATTTCCTTCAGTCCAGTGTTGAGGGGTTGGTCCTTTGCTTTGGGTCCTGTCAGGGCTTTCCTTTGGTCCAGCCATGCTGAAGCAAAATCAGCTCAGGCAAACAAATGCTCAGAGGTCGGGGAGTCCTGCAGAGGCATCGCTGGAACTGTGGGATTTTTGTGATGTCGTGATTTAAAAGTGCCAGTAATTCCTTGTTCCCTTTTGGACCCACATGCTCCTCAGGCCACAGACATCCCTTCAGGAATCAGTGGGAATCCCTGGGCAGGGACAGAAGTTGACATATGGCTTCATGGGAAGCAGTTCCAGAGGCAAGCAGGGCATGGAGTAAGGGCACAGTAACTATTCCTCACCGGAAAACTCAGTCCAGCAACTTGAGGTGGCCTAAATTTGTGAGGTTCTTCTCTCTTGGTATCTTCAAGTTAGTGTGGGATGATTGAGTCCTTGCTGTGTGAACCTGAAAGAGCTGGGAAAGAAGGAGTAACCACATCTCCCAAGCTTCTGGCACAGCAGGGTGTCAAATCAGCATTTTGTCCTGACCTGCATCTCCTGAGAAGCTCAGAGCTTTTTGAGGTGTCGGTAATGAGATTTAAAAGTGAGAGTTACCCACTGACTACCTTCCCATCAAAACCTTCATGCTTAGATGAGTTAAACACCTTTGGGTTGGCCTGCAGAAGGTTGTATTTCTGCCCCAGTCCTGCTGGAACACCTCTGAGGTGTTTTCTAGGAGAAGGGACTGAAATCACTCGGGGTTTTCAGAGTACTAAAGCTTTGGTTAATGGAATCTTCTTATCCCCATCTGCACAATGCAGACCCAAACCAGTATAAATAACAGCCAATATTTACTTGAAACTCCTCTGGAACTGCAATTTATCAGCCTTCAGCACTTTTATCTTCTAGCTCATATAAAGAAACAGTTTCTAGGTAATAGGAAAGGGAGGCATTGGGTTGGGGAAGGTGCAACATGAGACACCAGTTCAAAACAGCTCAGCCTGTGTACTTGGAAATGATTGATAATTGTTTGGTTTAGCTGTAATGTGATACTGAAAAACAGATTTGGAGAAGTCTCCTCACAATCTAATGATGCTGCTGTGATGAATGTTCCCTCAGTACATCTCTTTGGAGAAAGAATAATCCCCTGTTGTCCTGCTGGAACTGCCCTGTTTTACTCTAATAGAGGAAGACAAACAATCCCATGAGCTGTGATGTCAACAAGCCTCTTTGTAATAAGAAAAGTTTCAGAGTGCTTACAATCCAAAAAGTAGGACACTGTTAATTTAATTGCTGGGAGATAAGTTTGATCAAAGCTGAAGAATGTGGACTGCATCCTCCAGTATAAGAAGCTTCATTTAGAAAATGGACTTAAAAACAAGCACATTTATTCATTCTTGGAGACTTGTGATTATTAATATTTGATCCAAAGAATGCCTTATATTTAGGGCTCTTTCACTATTTACATTTATTATCCAGTTTTCTCCTGCCTTTTCTTTCTGGCTTCACTATTGCTAAGAAATAATGTAACCAAGATAATCACATTATCTGCCATCAGTGCTGCAATCTGCTTAACTGGAAAAGCCAAACACAATATTGCAGAGCTGCTGCTGACAGAGGATTTAACAAGAGCTGATTCTCCTCAGAGCAACTCGCCCTCCTGACTTCCAAAGGAAACATGCTAAAAACTGGGAAGTTCAGTCCACTCCAGAGGGCTGGAATTTGACTTCTGCTCCCAGCCCCAAAGAGCCACATAGGCTGAGGAAACTAAAACCCATTTCTGTCTGTGTCCTGTGCTGAGAGAAACATGGAATTGTTATGTTTGGAGAAGACCTCTGAGACCATCGAGTCCAACCATCAGCCCAGCACCACCCTTTATCTTCTGCTGAGACCCAGTTCCATCACTCCCTGAGCACATCCTGGGCCATTCTGACTTCATTATTATCCCCAAACCCCTTGAACCCCTCGGCGTGTCCCATGCAGGGCCAGGAGTTGGACTCAATGATTCCTGTGGGTTCCTCCCAGCTCTGGATATTCCGGGATTCCATGACGTCCAACATGACTTCGGATATAATCTGTTACCTCTGAACCAGAGAAATCATTTATTGGCACTGGAATTAGTTTCCTCTGAGGGTTCCAACTTTATTGAACACTCCTTGCTGCCAATAAGGACATGAATAATGAGTCAGGGCAGAGCTGCTGCTCCCACCCAGCTCTGCCACCTCATCAAACCCTGATTGTGCTGGGAAGATTACAGGAAAATAGAGCCCAGTGCCTGCTTTTAGGAGTTCTAAAAAAGAATCATATCTATATTACATATAGATGTATATGATGTATATATATATATATAAAAGAACCATATTTACACATATATATGATTATTTATATATATATATGATGTGTATATATATATACATAAAAGAATCATATATATGTGTATATATGATTATTTTATATATGTTGTAGATATATGATATACATAAAAGAATATATTATATATTTATGATATATATATTATATATATAATAGAATCATATATATGTGTATATATGTTTCTTTTATATATATGATATATATGTATATATGATTCTTTTATATGTTGTAGATATATGATATATATAAAAGAATATATTATATATTTATGATATATATTAAAGATATATAAAAGAATCATATATGCTTGTATATATGTTTCTTTTATATATATGATATATATAGATGTATATATGATTATTTTATATATGCTGTAGATATATGATATATATAAAAGAATATATTACATATTTATGATGTATATTAAATATATATAAAAGAATCATATATACGTGTATATATGTTTCTTTTATATATATGTGTATATGAATATTTTAAATATGTTGTAGATATATGATATATATATAAAAGAATGTATATTTATGATATATATATTATATATATATATATAAAAGAATAATATGTACATATATATAAAGACACTTTAAAGCAAAACAGTACCTTGACATTGTCCATCCAACCTTATTCAATTCCTCACAACGTCTTGGAAAAAGATTTTATCTGGTTTGTTACAATCTATACCTCGAAACAGATTAAAAAATAGTTCCATTCACAGGAATGCAGACTTTACCTTTGTTTTAAATTTGTTTTTCTATAGAGACCATATATCTTTAAAACCCCAACAAAGCTGAAGCCCACTGTGGGGAAATTCTCTGTCAGGAGGTAAAACACCCTCAGCAAAGGCAGAGTTTCAGTGTGAGCACTGTAACAGTTTGGTCCACAAGTGGACTAGAACAGACAAACATAAATTCTGCAGCTGCCTGCACCAGCCTTGAAAAGCTGTAATTAAGGTAAAGAAAGTCCAGGGGAATGATCTCTAAGGAAATAAAAATAATGAATGAAAGAAGAAACCATTTCTCCGAGTACATTATTCCACAATAACTAACATTTTTTATCGCTGCATATATATCTCTGATTAGCTGTCTGCAGGCTGGGGGCTGAGTTAATTGATTCTGTTAGACTTGTGTAAATCCCAGCTAATTCCATGTGCTTTGGAAAAGCTGCTCTGGTGGAGCTGATGGCAGGGTCTGGTCAGACATATGGGCTGCTCTGGTCACCCTAAGCTGCTCATTTGTGAATGCACAGGAACTAAGACAAAGTGATACAAGTCTTTAGCTGCAAGAGAAGGAAAATCAAATGTTCCCTATCTAACTGCATAGAAAAAAAGTCATTCTAATATGCAGAACCATAGTAACAAAGTGAAGGGATAAATTTGGGTTTGGACGTTTGTCCTTAAGCCAGCACACTTCTCTATCAGAGCTGACCTTTGTTAATTTTATTTTTATTTTATTCTATTTATTTTTCTTTATTTTTCTTTATTTTATTTTATTTTATTTTATTTTATTTTATTTTATTTTATTTTATTTTATTTTATTTTACTTTATTTTATTTTATTTTATTTTATTTTATTTTATTTTATTTTATTTTACTTTATTTATTTCATTTTATTTTATTTTATTTTATTTTATTTTACTTTATTTTATTTTATTTTACTTTATTTTATTTTATCTTTTAATTTTTATTTTACTTTACATAAGCTTTTTGTCTTTCCACTGTTTATTCTACATAGCAAAGACTGAGAAGAATATAGAAGATGGTACAACATAAGAAAAAAAAAAATATATATATATGCATACATATATACTACAAAAACTTATCAGAAAATATCAGGAATATGCTTTCTCAAGTTCAATCAGCAAAGTATTTGTGCTTTCCTCCTCGGTCCATGGACTCCTGACAATGTGTAGCTTTAAAAGAAGCCAGGTTTTTCCATGATAAAATCCCTTTTGAAGAACATGTTGAAGGCTTTTCCCCTCCGAGTATTCTTCTTCTCTCTAATTAGCTGGCAAAAGAAAACAAACGTGAAAACAGAGAAAAAAAATATGGTCAAAAAAAAATCCATCAACCCCTCTGAGTTCAGGGCTCACAGGTTCCTCTGCTGCCTTTGTTTTTTGCCAGAGATATCTCAGATTTCCAAAACAAAGGATGGTGCTTAAAGCTGGCTGGACTCAGTGGGGATTAAACCCTTCTCTAACAATTCTGGAGGTGGTTTAAGGCAAAATTAAACATTGCACTGACAACCAAGTGGGCTGGAAGGGTGAGGGGAGATATCCAGCTTCCAGTTATCATGGATTTGGGGCTCAGAGGGATGACAAGGAGCAGGAAAGGAGCAGACACCAGGGTTTGTTTTCCGCCCAATTCTTTTTCTTACATTACTTTTGCTGTTCTTTCCTGGGAAGAACCCTCCTTTTTGAACCCCCTAACCAGCAGCAGAATTGATTTAGAACTAATTTACAGCACTGGGGCTTGCCCTAAATGGAATTTTGAAGCCAGATTTAGTAATAATCATTTGGGTTTATAAAGCTGTTCTTCAACACCTTGTTATACAAGTGCCTTTTCATGACATATATCCTTGCTAAGGATGATCCAGTTATGAGAATCCCTTTCTAATTTAGTAGTTTTTTTTCCATTTTAAAGGGAAAAACGCAGTTGCTCATGTTTATTTCAGGTAAATGTATTACAGACAGGAAAAAAAAAATGAAAGTAAAAATCTGACTGAGGGTTTGCTTTTGAATAACTCGCGTGTGATATCAAAATAGACCCCCAAAAAATCTGCTGAAGGTTGTTTAGAAAATAAAGAGAACAAAAGGTGGAAGCCACTTCCCAGGGAAGAGTTCTAGAGTGGTAGGAAGCCACACATTTATGGACCCAGCAGAGACTACACTTTTCCAGGACTATTTGCAGCTGGGAGTGGTTTGTCTGCTAAAAACCACACAGGTCTCTTCTCATGAAGCTCAAAGGAGAGGTTCAGCAATAAGGAAGGATGTCAACATATTTTTTTTTCTCCCCCCTTTTTTTTTTGACAGTTCAGAAACTGTTTAATTTGGCATTTTTGACTTTGTGGCATCCAAAGCTTTCAAAGCTCCAAAACTCAGGATTGCAAGCTCAGGGATGTGGATGCCTTGGACCAGGAGTCCAACGTGGCTTAGATAAGATGACAAATGCATTCATGTAATGTCATAACACAATATTTTTCTTTTCTGCACAAGAAGAAGCAAAACCCAAATGTTATCTGGCTTGCTAAAGCAGCCTCTGAAGGAGGTAACAGATTTCTGCTGTTCTCCTCCACGAGGAAATGGTCCTTTGACTGACAGAGTGCATTAAAAATTAACAGTCCTGTTAATTTGAGACCTGGTGCTTCAGATAAAGCTGGGATCCAAAACAGGGGCCTCAGTACATGTTTGCTGAGTATCACTCTGGTATCTTTGTTCCCCTTGTCAGAGTCTGTTGTACTTGGTCTTTCAATGAGAAAACTTCATGAATTATCTATAATTTTGACTTAGCCTGTAGAAAAAATAAAAAAGCACACCAACACCTCCCCCCCCCAAACCCAGCCTCTCTTTATTCCACAGGAATTCAAGTGTTGATCTGTCAAAGGACAGGATGTATTTGCTGAGTGTTTATTACATTCACAAAATGCATATATGCACAATTTCCAGACCAAATACTGTATTTTTAATTTATTTTTTTTTAAATATGTACTAAGTCAGCATTTTCCCAGCAACGATCAAAACTGAACTGAGCATCCTCCCTAAGCCAGGGGATGTTTGTGATCTTTAGGAAAGATGATACCATCCCTTGGGAAGAAGAAATGTTTTGCAGATACAAGATCCTTCTTAATCCAAGCTGATCTATGGGATGTCAGTCCTTGGAGGTGTTCACAGCTCTCCAGGACAAGGATCCAACAGATCTGGGCCAGTTCTGGAGTTGGCTCTGCCCAGAACAGGAGGTTGGATTGGACAGATCCTTCTGAGGTCACTGCCAGCCCCATTTATTTTAGAATGATGTGGTTATTTTTTAGAAATTAGAAATGATCAGTTTTAGAAATTAGAACGCTACTTGTGAGCAATTTTAGGGTTTTTTCCAAAATCCTCTTTTCAGGGGGCTGTTGGAATTGATGGGCTGAATATTCTCTTGATAAAATCTGCCAACTTTATTATGTTTTTGGTAAAAAGCAGGAGCTGATTTATACCAGCTGATGATTTGACCTTTGTTTTTTAATGCAAAGGTGCCCTTTCCCATTTGGAATGTGATCCTTACATTAAAAGTGGGCTGTTTTATTTTTTCACTGTGCTGGTCAGATGGCAGAATGTACCATGCCCACCTCCCTATGTAGATTAACTGCCAAATAAGTGCCTACAGATCTGTTCCCTGGAGTTATTTTCCAATACAGAAAGAATGTCCCAATTTTTACACAGTTATTAAAAATTTACTGCTTTTGGGAGAAATATCAGGTCATCATTATCCACTTCTGTCCTTCAGATATTCACAAGGAGTTGTGTTATGTCATGTTCAGCCACAAACCCTAAATTACCTCTCTTCTCCAGCTCCCTCTGTCCCCAGGTGTTTGACTGGGGCACTGCTGTAGAAGGGAGAACAAGAGACAATTTCACACCAGGTTATTTAATCTATTCTTTTACCCTTTTCAGGGAATTATGCAAAATGAAGAACAAACCTTACAGGCAGTGTGAAGTACAGAAATTACACCCAACCCACCCAACTGCAATAACAGCTTGATCTTTTTCATCATTACAATGTTAGGGGTTGTTAGAAACTGAGATGTGAGGAACAGCCCCTGTCACATTTTAGAGCTCACCTGAGTTGTGGATATGAAGAGGCTCATTTTAGACATGTTTTGGATGGACTAGGCTTCTCTCAGGTTATAAATGTGTCCAAAAATCCTCCCTGGAAAGCTTCTCTGAGCTCCTCCCAAAGTCTGACTCTTTTTTTCAATGCTGGATTTATTCATCCCTCTGATCTGCTTGGTGAGTGTCCAACCTCACGATCACCCACAGCTGTGCCCTCGTTTCCACACCCCCCAAACCCTCCATCTCCACTTTTTTGGGAATGCAACATTCTGTTTCCATTACACAGGACCATTAACACTGGAATTATTTGCCAGTGCTTCCAGGAAGGAGATGATGGTAACACAGCCTTCTAAACACACACCTTGCAAAATTCATGGTCATAAAACCAACATCAGGATGCCCTTTTTGTCTTGGGCTTTTCAAAGACATTTCTTGTTGCTTAAAGCACCCAAGGCTGTTCCAAAATGAATATCTGGAACTGTTCTCAGTCACCTGTAGTGGTAGCTCATGAACCTTGAAAACATCAGAAAGAATTCAATTTTATTTAATTATTTTCCCATAACTCTTTTCCCCCATTGTGTATTTTGAGGTAAGGAAATGAAAATAATATAAAAGAGGAAAGCAAGACTTTTTGATCTTTGTTTTTCTGGTTTCATGGAGAAGAACTTATGAGCCAGTGAAAACAGAAAGCCTTTCTCACCTTCAATTACTTAAAGTATTTATCTTTACTTTTTACCTAAAAAGAGAGGTGAAGAGTGGAAGGGGCCTTAATGGACCTAGACAACAAGAGCAAATTTCCTATTGCTCTGTGAAAACTAGATATTAAAAACCAACATGCAAATTGGTTAATGACACTCTACCCTCAAAGCTGCCGTGTCCTTCTGCAAAAATCAATAGTCAGAAATAATTCATTGAAACTGTTTTGTCAAAATATTTCAACTACTCCACCTCCCTCTTGAATCCAGCAAGTTGTCATTTTACAGATGGAACTGTTTAGTGGTCAGTTGGTCTGAGTAGAAGCTTAAAGGAAGAGTTTCCAGGCTAGACCCCAGCAGGACATGGAGCTGCTGGAGAGAGTCCAGAGGAGGCACCAAGATGAGCAGAGGATGGAGCAGCTCTGCTGGGAGGAAAGGAGAGGGAATTGGGATTGTTCAGCCTGGAGAGGAGAAGCTTTGGGGTGACCTGACTGTGGCCTTGTAGGACCTGAAGGGGCTCCAAGAAAGATGGAGAGAGACTATGGACAAGGGATGGAGGGACAGGACAAGGGGGAATGGCTTCCCACTGGCAGAGGGCAGGGTTAGGTGGGATATTGGGAAAGAATTTTTCCCTGTGAGGGTGGGGAGGCCCTGGCCCAGGTTGCCCAGAGAAGCTGTGGCTGCCCCTGGATCCCTGGAAGTGTCCAAGGCCAGGTTGGACGGGGCTTGGAGCAACCTGGGCTGGTGGAAGGTGTCCCTGCCCATGGCAGGGGGTGGCACTGGATGGGCTTTGAGGTCCCTTCCCACTCAAACAATTCCATGATTCCTGCCCTCTTCATTTACCTCATCAAGGTGACTCACACAGTTTTCTCTAAGGCAATTTATTTCCCTTTCATTACTTGCGCCAGAGTTTCTTGAAGTGGTTTCTTGCAGGAGCTGCTGTCGCTGCCCCCCCGAGTGGGACCTCGTTCTAGACAGAGGGGTAGAAAAGCAAATAACAAACAAATTGAATATTCTTTAGTAGAAACTGATAAAAACACACCCTTTTGTCACTTGCACATGAATATGAAGTTGCATTTGTACAAAACAGAGAAAGTGATGTGCCTTTTCTTGGCTACAGGAACCACTGGCTTTGTTTTCCTCTTTGTTCTTCCCACAGAAAACCCCTCTTTGGGTTTGCATTTGGTGGCTGTTTCTGGGAACAGCCCAGACCTGTGTGGTTTGTACGTCCCTCACTCCTAAGCAATTTTTAAGGAAGACCACAGCTGGCAATATTAATATTAATTTTAACCTCACCCAATTTATAATTTCTCTCCAACTTCTGAACTACCTCCACAAGATTAAGTCAGATTGAAACACGATGCACAAGGCATTAATAATGAGGAAGTGTCCTATGTTTCTTTTACTCTATAATATAACCTTCTTAAACTCAATTTATGTGATAATCTTTCTAATACATCTCAAAGAAAATAAGAAATAAAACCTCGAAAACTAATTTGGAATTTTTACTGTTTTTAAAACCATATTCTATTTTAAGCCTGTAGTTCTCTTAAAATTGATGGCTCAATATTTTTTTTTTTCATCTTGAACAGTCCTTAATTGCAGTCAGAAAAAATGGAAATTGAATGTATTCTACATAAGCAATGCAAATAGAGGACAAATTTGGGAGTATATTTGGACTAGAATTAAATTTATGGTATTCTAAATAAATCACTCCAATTTATCTTTAATTGTTTTGAAGCGAAATATGAGGGCACGTAGAAGTTTTGTGCTCTTGGTTTGGAGAGTTTTCTTTTTATCATATCAGCCATCAATCCATCCTGAAGCTGCTGAGGGGAAACAGGAGGTGTGCCTAAACCAAAAGGCAAAATTTAATTAAGGCAATGCTTCATCACAAACTAATGATAATAATAATAATAATGATGATGATCATGATGATGAAAAATTTATAGTTACTGCTTGAGTTAACTTTTTTTGACATGGTTTGGAAAAGCAAAACATTTATACCGTGCTGGAATTGCAGTAACTCCTGAAAAAATTGGGTTTGTGGAAGGAAAAAAGACTTTGGGTGAATCCATATACAGTTTATGACCTTATCTGTGAGGACATGGCAGAGATTCCACCACTTTTCCATGTCCTGGGTCTGATTCTCCTGTTGCTGCAGTATTTTAAGGCAAAACCAAAAAGAATCTCGTCGTAGCTGAACACATTCAGAGCTAAGAAACTAATCCTCTTACTCCAGGGAAATGAATATTGTTGCTAAAACTCAGGTGATATTCAGTGACCACCCACTAAACCCCAACGACTTTGTGAGGGGGAAGGTTTTTGTTCTGCCCATGGAGATGTGACGGGATCTTTTTCAGGCAGATGAAGTTTTCAGACCAAGTTTTTAGCCGTGCCAAGGAAATTCAGAAAGCAGAAACTCCACCTTGTGCCATCTGCATATGCTGCATGTGCTGCAGCACGGCTGCTTAGGCTGCTTTTTGGGGATGAGAAGGTCTGGAAAGCAAAATTCCAGCTCACTGTTTTCTAAGATAAAAGGTGAAATTTTCTATCTCGCTGATAAATTAACCCTTTCCCCAGTTTGGAGGCTCCATATGGCCTTACAGATTTGCAAATCTTGTCAATAATGGCAAAACTGAATATTCTCTGTCCTGTCCCTCAGACCACCCTCACATATGGGCTGCTTCAGAGGAGGAAACAATGAATTATTTATTGGCATATTTTTTTAAGCTGCCATGTGTGTTTAAAGCTGTTGGAAAGTCAGAAATGGCATAAGTAGCTCTGCAGGAGATGGATTGGTAGGCAGGATGTAAGCAAAGCTGCCCAAATTATGTGATGAATATACTTTATTGCTAGCTACTGATTTATTGTATCATTTTCACCAGAACTGGCAGAAAATCCAGAGGGAAACTGGTTAGTGTGAGTCATGATCTAGTCAAGAAAAGAAGAAGTCAAAGCCTCTCCTTCAACCCCAGTGTCCTGATAAATGTGTGGAGTGCAGAAGGACTGAAATCCTACTGGAGTATCTGGGTTTGCTTACCACAAAAAAACCCTGAAACGGGCAAAAATGAAACAAAAAAAATAAATAAACCCAAAATGAAGGAAAGGAATGGATTTAGCAAAATATTCTGTCTTGTTCTCCAGAGCAGTAACCCAGGAAGGAGCAGCATCTGCTGAAACCTGAGCTTTGGGAAGTGTTTGCTGGCTCCCAGGTTTGAGGACCAGGGCATCCTGCAGGGCCACATTTCAGTAGCTCCCAGCAATGCTAGAAATTAAGATTTCATTGCTCATAAAGACAGTGAAGGACGTTGTGGTACAATATTTTAAGTACAAATGGTTATGGAATCACAGAACCACAGAATATCCTGAGCTGGGAGGGACCCACAGAGACCATCCCATCCAACCCCTGGTCCTGCCCAGACACCCCAACAATCCCACCCTGTCCCTGGGAGTGTTGTCCAAACAAAAGGGTGGAATCACAGAATTAGAGGATTATAATACAGAAAGTCTTGTTACAAAGGCTAAACCCCTGCATTATAAAGGCAGCTTTCAGGGGAAAGTTTGCTGAACACACAGAGAGGAGAAAGTTTCTCTGCAGGTTCTTACTGAAGACAATCCTTAATATTCATTTTTTCCTCGACAGTGTCCAAGGTTTACTGCAGGATTTATTTTGTCTTATCCAGCTGGGGGAATGTCAATAGTCACATTCCAACACTTTTTCCTGGAACTGCTACGTGGACTTCCTTAATTTTACAGTTCAGAAGAGCAAATTGGTTTCATCCGTTTGCAAGACACACAAAGTATTTTACACTCAGTTCTTAAAGGAGCTTTTTATCTTTGAGGTTCCAAGCTTTCATATGACCTTTCCTCAAACATGGGCAACTCCTGCTCTTTCTGAATTATTAAACTTGTAAAATAGGACATGTTCCATGAACAGGAAAATGCCAATTTGGGTTTGAGACCCGATTTAAAAAAAAAAAATAAAAAAAAGTCCCCTTTCATTGAGAATTTAGAACTTGGAAAACCAATTTTTATCATTTTTGGTATTTATTGCTGGTGGCAGATGCTTCCAGACTTACCCACACTTTCTCCTTATCATAGTGTTATTAACTCAGAGTGAGCATTAAGAGTGTTTTAAAATTCATTACCAAATATGTTAACTTTCCATTTTAATTTTCTTTATTTGTCCCAAAATATTTAAATGAAGAAAGTACTGTAGATCCACGATTGTAAACAATAACAGGAAGCTATACCAGATTATTTCTTAGCCAATAACCACAGTATATCTGTGTTTACTCCTCTTACATCCATATGAACAGTGTACAGGGAAAATGTTCAAAAATAAAATACACCTGAAATCTCTACAAGTAAATTATGCTACTTTGATGAAAAGGGGTTGTGATTTATTTATGAATCTTTCATCTCTACTCTGGAAAAAAGAGTCTTCATGACAAGAGATTCTGACTTGTTCCCCTGGACTCCCATTATTATTTTTAGAAGTGAGAGAAGTGGGTACACAAATTAATCACACCTAAGGAGTTGAATACTTTGATTTTATGGTCTAATATAGAAATCTATAAATATAAATAATATATAAAAATCTAAAATATATAAATAATATATAAATACATATACATAGATAGATATAATAGATATAGATATATATACATATATAGATACAGATATAGATGATATAGATATAGATATAGATATAGATATAGATGATATAGATATAGATATAGATATAGATATACATATACATAGATAGATATATAAATAGATATACAAATAGATATATAAATAGATATATAAATAAATATATAAATAAATATATAAATAGATATATAAATCTATATAGAATGAAAAAGGTAGGTAATGTAGGTGATTAAGGTTTTCCTAATAAGTCAGCCAGGTAGGGGGGTGGTTTGTGATCTGTGCTGCTCTAAACTCTGTAAGAGTCTCAGTTTCCTATAATCAAATCCACTTTTCTCCAATGAACCACATCCAGGAAGAGCTATTTGGATACAGTGTTAGGAATAAGAAAGGAAGGGATCAAATGACACTTCTGCTTAAAAAACACAGCCACAGTTCAGTACTTTTCTGCTGATATCTAATTATTTTCTGCCAGTGAAGCATTAGCTGATCAAGTTTCATCTTCTCTGTGTGCTGAAAATGCCGTGAACTGTCTGCAAAGCTCTAAAAAATTAATTTTCTCATTTATACGAAAGGCCAAAGTTCTCCTAACTACTTGTAGTGGTGTAACATCTCTGTAAACAATCTTTCCACGAGTACGTAAAAATGAGGGTTCCCAGAGTGCCCTGGTGAAGCAGTAGACAGGAATTTATTCCTACAGGCATTCAGAAATTGTAAATTTATTCCTACAGGCATTCAGAAATTGTAAATTTATTCCTACAGGCATTCAGAAATTGTAAATTGTCTGGACAACGGGTTAGGAAAAAAGAAAGGATAGAAAGGGCTCACAGGGCCTCCCAGGTCTGCTTTGGGGCTCCCAGGCACTGCTGACAAATGCTCATTATTCTTGGCAAGATCCCTGAATTATCTCCTTTTACAGCAGAAGAAGTTGTAAGCAAATCCCGGTTCTGCTCACATATTATTTGCCTATGATTATCTGGCTTTATTAATAGAAAGGAATTATCCTCCAAACTTCTCTCACTGACTAAAAGAATCATTTAAATCTTGTGTTCTCCCCAACTGCTCCCCTCATGGTAGAACCTGGCTGCCTCTACTTCATGTCTCTTTTGAAAGGCATCAACAGAGAATGGAATCTGAATCATTTTAGGGGATGTTTACAGCAAAACAGCCCCTAAAAATCTGACAAAAAAAAAATGCTAACTCAAATAAAACCTCAGATAAAAACAGAGATAAGCAAAAGAAGGAGCAGAGAAAAATAACATGTGTAAGGATCAAGTGCTGCTAAGGAAACAAGATGCTTTTTTTTTTTCTGAGTTATTTGTGCCTCCTTGCCTTTTGACCCATAAGTTCTATAGAATTAAGGAAACAGGCATTTTCACCACTTCTATGGGGACAGAGGGATGTGGCATTTTACCAGAAGATGAAAATAATTGAGAGGATCTGTTGAAAAAGAAAATAGGGCTTTCAATATCGAGGTCAGAGAACTAACTTTGCTGGCAAGAGCATAAATTCCAGCCTTTGATCTACTCTCTGTGAGTGCAGTGACAAAGCAAACAGACACTGATGCAGCTCTTCAAGCATCAGAGTTTCTATGTCACTTCTGTGGGTTAAAATTCATTGGCTGGCTAACAACCAAAACCTTTAAATAAACTAATAAATAAAATATGTTGTAAAAATAGAAATAACTGAATATAAAAGAGGGAAGGAGACACATGCTGTGTGTGAGGAAAAAAAAACCCCACAATGTTTTCAAGATGGTTCAGGTTCCCCTGAATGAGAGATGAACAGACATAAAAAAGAAATAAGCAGTAGGCAACAGCAAATGTGTTCTAGGAAATGCTATCATGAAACCCATGACTGTAGCAGTCACATATTGTGGGAGGCTGGGAAATTGTATTTGCAATTCCAAATGAACAAAATGCATATGAAGCAATATAGAAGCCTCTTCTTTTCATCGTGTTAGGCACTGTGAAATGAAATGAGGGCAAAATAACCATCATTTGAAAAAGATTGAAATAAAATAAAACCTGAAGAAATAGGTGGTGGTGGTGGGGGGGAAAGTGTTCCAGGAAGAAAGATGGCATTCAATCATAAAAAGCATTTAACAGTAAGAAAGGAAGATAAAATGCTCCTGAAATGCACAGAGAGAACTAAAAAGGAGAAGGAAATCTAAAGTATGTTTGTTATTTGATGGGTAAAATGTCCACATCTGCAAATATGAGGAATTTGTGCCTCAGAGAAGCAGGTGACAGGAAATACAATTTTTAATGAGATGAGGTTGTTTAAGTGCCCCTCAGCCAGGGCCACCTCCACCACTTATGTCTTCCTTGCTCCACACATTTCCTCCTCTCTCAGGAGCCTGGGGTACATAAAGTTATGTTTTAAAATCGATGGACCAAAGAAGTCATTGCTCTAGAACAACTTCTTACTTTATCACAGCTCGTGCCAGCACAGCTCTACAGGATGCCCATCAATAACTGGCAATTTGGACAACTGAAGGGGCTGTGCTTGCCCAGCCTGAAGAAGGGAAAGCTCAGGGCACTCTCAGACTTTCAAAGACCCACTAGATTGCACCAGATTTGCCATTTTTCACTATTATTTCCGTGGAAATATTCAAAACCCTGTGATAGCCTGGGTATATCGAAAGTTATGCGAACAGTTACAACTCAGAAGCCATATTTTCTAAAATAAATCAAGATAAGCCAATCTAGGTATAAATGATGTTTAATCCTTACATTATGAGCGTGTTTAAGGTCATGTTGCAACAACTCGAGCCTCGAAACTTTGGATTTCATGCTCTCATTTCACAGCCTCTAAGGTGAGCCTTGTCCTGTAAACATAACAGATTTTAGGAAATTAAAGGGAACTTCTGCTATTAATTTTTATCAGACAACTGATAAACTGAGAACAAGAAGAGAATTTTTTTTTCTCTTTTCTTTTTCAGTTCCTGCAAGCCAACACTCCAATATTGTTTTGCCTGGGTGGTGGAGAACAAAGGAGAGCAGAGGACGTGCCAGGCACGGGTTGGATTTAGGGCTGGAGCTGAGATAAGCCTGTCCCCTCCAAATGAAATGTAAGATTACAGCCCAATGCTTCACTGCAGCTGCAGATAAGATGGGCCATTCAGCTTCTTCCTATCCCATGTTAATGCCCATTTTTCACTTTCACTAAAGGCCAGCCTGGCCATAATGCAACAATTTGGAAACACACACTGGCCGGGGGAGTTTGAGTTACTGCTGTGCAAGGGGGTGTAAATCCAGAGACGGGGATTATTGATGGCTGGGCTTGAGGAGAGGCTTCTGCAGCTCCTGGAGAGAACAGTTCAACAACTCAGGGATCAACGCTTCCTCCATTCCAGTTTACTTTTATTCAGTTTCGATTTTAATTTCTTTTAAGTTTCATTCGACATTTTTTACCCTCTACACCCATTAAAATGCCACTTCATCCCTTAGCACAATAACTTGGAAACAGCTACCTGTATAAACTATATATAAACTACATATAGACTACTTTATATCTTTTTGTTTTCCTTTTTGCAGGGAGGGGGGAAAGAGAGAAGGAAATGAGGCAGAATTCTTGTCGTCATAATATTTATTTTCAAAGCCTTGCAAATAAACTTTATGTTTTGAAACACAACGAAAAGTTCTGAATTCACATATATTTATTGTTCAGGAGCTGCATGTTCTTTTACTTAGATGATTCTATTCAACCTGTTAAAAATATTGAAGTATCCAAAGACTAATTTAATAACATTAATGCTTGTTTAAATTTCAGTCCTAATATCAAAATAGTGACACAAACTACTTTAAACATTTTCAGGTAAGTTAAGCATCAAAAAGAATTAAACATCCCATCTTCACAGAGAAAGTTTTTTATCAAAATTACTTTGGGCTTGAAAAAGTGACCAAAGACCTATAGAATTTAAAATACAGAATTAAAAAGGAGACATTTCAATAATAATAGTAATAATAATAATAGTCATAAACTCAGCACCCAAGAGACAAAAACAGAAGAATATAATACAACAGCAGACAATATTTCTGTGATATAAGAAATCCAGCTGGGTTTATGGAAGCTTATTAGATTTTCTAGTAAAACACAAAATATAACAACTCCTAGAAGTATGAAAAAAAAAATCTTTTCAAAGGTCTTTTTATAAATTGGTGTTGAGACATGACTTTGAATTCTAGCCTTGGACTGAAAAGAGGTTAATGGAAGAACTGCTTTTGCACTCATAGAGTCTTCTGGCTCCAGTGAGTCCCCACATTTCTCACCTGATCCCAAACCCTCTGGACCACAACAGAAAAGAAATGACCATTACTGCAGAAAATAAGGAGAGGCCAAAGGACAACGAGGAAGATTTTGTTACTTTCTCTTTGTTTCACAACCCAGTTAGGAAAGCTGAGAAGACACCAGAATAACAACATGTGCTGTGGAACGTAATAACTGAAATATCTGCACCTTTCCTCAGTTAATTGGGCTAATTCCTAAAAGTTCATTTGATTAAACTCTTGTTTCAACAGTCATTGCTGTATTGCAGCCACTATTTGTTCCTGAACTGTTCTTTTCCTGACTCGACCTTTACAAATATGCAACATTTTGGCCATGCTTTCATTTTTAGTGGTGGTTACACCCTGGTGTGATATTTCAATTGAATATGACAGTTTTACTGTGTCTCCTTCTGCCCAGAAGTAGAGTTTATGGACACAGTGCTAATAAAAATTGTATAATAAAGCAAAACCAAAACTGGGCAACTTTGTCAGTGAGATGTAGTAAATTGCTTAAGACAGCTCCTCTAAAAGACAAAACTGAACGGAGTAAGAAATTCTGTATTATGTATTTCTGGTGCTGTAATATTAATATTCTTTTTATTATCCCATACATATTCATGGCTGGAGCATCTTCAAGCACTTGCTGTTGCCACAAGTTGCAGCCTGTTACAGGCATAAAGGGGAATTCAACAAAAGTCAGAATACTGGTTTCACCAACCAGGAGCCAAAGGACACATCTCTCACATGGAGCTGCACTGGAGCCAGTTTCTTCTCTCTTATTCCAATAACAGAATCATGGAATCATAGAATGGCCTGGGTTGGAAGGGACCTTAAAGATCACCTTGTTCCAAGTCCTTTTGCATGGGCAGGGACACCTTCCACCAGCCCAGGTTGCTCCAAGCCCCGTCCAACCTGGCCTTGGACACTTCCAGGGATCCAGGGGCAGCCACAGCTTCTCTGGGCAACCTGGGCCAGGGCCTCCCCACCCTCACAGCCAGGAATTCTTTCCCAATATCCCATCTATTCCTGTCCTCTGGCAGTTTGAAGCCACTCCCTTGTCCTGTCCCTCCATCCCTTGTCCATAGTCTCTCTCCATCTTTCTTGGAGCCCCTTTAGGTCCTGCAAGGCCACAGTCAAGTCACCCCAAAGCTTCTCCTCTCCAGGCTGAACAATCCCAACTGTCTCCCCTTTCCTCCCAGCAGAGCTGCTCCATCCTCTGCTCATCTTGGTGCCTCCCCTGGACTCTCTCCAGCAGCTCCATGTCCTTGCTGTGCTGGAGATCCCAGGGTTGGATGCAGCTCTGCAGGGTGTCCCACGGGGTCTCCAGTGCCTGTTTCATGGAGCAGCTGAGGAGGTGTTGCAGGTCAAAAAGAGAATTCTTTACTCCTGGGCCAGACCTGCAGCAAACAGGCCTGACATGACTCGAGTACTCCATGGAGTTCCCATCCTGTGGGACAGAAAGGATTCATGAGGCTCCACGATGGGAATCAGAGAGCTGAAATATCTCTGCTCACCAACCACCCAGAGCTCCCCAAAATTCTCTGCTCTGCTTTTGTCTGAATTCTGTCTGAATAAAGGGAATTTGTTGTAGCAAACACAGATTCCCTAGAGTTTTATGATGTCCCATTCTTATACTCCAGGCACATTGTTTTCTTCCAAGTCTCCCTAATTCTGAGCTAATTTACACAGACAGATGGGATTTGCTCCATCTTCTCAGCCACCAAGTAAATCCCTTCACATCTCTGAGTCATTGCTGGGAGGTTCTCCTCGGTTATAAGAACAATCACAGAAAATGTATCAGTTGTCTGTGCTGATTAAAATCGAGATGACATTTACAAGGAGAAACTTTAGGTCTCAGAAAATTTAATAAATATGGTGATTATTAAGATTCTGATGCAATTTCCCAAAATGAATGACTGAATGAAAGTAAAAATTGTACTTAAAAGTTTATAATGCTAATTTTAAAAATAAGTAAAAGTGGTGAAACCCACAGAAGTCACTTTAGATCCCTGTATTTATTAATGGAGAACAAGAACTATTTTTGTAATATTAATTTTATCTTAAGGTATGTGATCATTTACTGCAAAATGATTTCAGAATTAAATAGCACTAATCTCTGGCTGTTAGTTGTTTTTGAATGTCTCTTTATTAGAGAATCAGTGATACTTTCTTAACTAATGGATAAGAACACAGGAAAAAAGTTCTATAATCTTCTAGATATTGAGTTAGGTGTTTTTATTGTATGTTTTATGTGTTTCTTTACAAACAGCTCACTGGTAATGGCCAAGTACAAGATTAAATGGAATTCCTAAGCTGATGAGAGATGTCATAATATTGGAAATGGAAAGTGTTCAGATCATTCACTGCTACATATTACGGGAAATATTTAGTGTTTCCCCCAAACTGAACATTTTCATTTTTCATTTAAATCAAATTTATATTTGTTCTATGGGCTGCACATTATCTTTCCCCAAATATGAGACAGAAGTAAACTATTTGAAAATAACTGGGTTTTCACTGAATTTCAATTAAATCAAGAATAGCAGAGTCACTTTAGCTCTTGTTGCTAAGGAGACCCTCAATTTTTTGTTGATAGATGGTTATTAGGCCAATATCTTTTCGTATTTTAATGCTCTAAACTACCCTAAACTTTGCTCAGGAATATTCTTCGGGACAAGTAGGCTTTTGGGGTGGAGAGAGGAAATTAGGGAATACCTGATATCTGTGCACCAACCAGGTGCTCCTGGGGATCCCAGGGAACGTCACCCTGTGCCAAAGTGGTTTGCAATGGCAGCAAAAGGGATATCAAAAAGGGAGATGCAGAATGCAAAGAATTTTAAAAATATATTTCTTCATACAATTCTTTCCCCGAGCAGGAATTTTTTCCCTTTTAATAGTGAATATTTTAAGAAAACTAACACAAGACTACGTGGACGGGTTAAAATCAGAGAGTGAGAGAAATCAGGTGCTGATGAAGCCAAAACTCAGCTGAAACCCCAAACAGAAACACCTTGAAACTGATGTAATTATGAGATGACACATGAACAGGGCAAGGCCTGAATGTAGTGGGAAAAGTAGGATCAATAGAAATTGGCAGAATATTTAATATTTGCAATTACTGTTGTAATGGAAAGAGATCCAGCTACAACTCCAGCTATGACTGAAGAGAGACAGTCTGCTGCCCTAAACGTGGAAAGGATCTTTCCTTCTTCCCTTCTGGATTTTTATTGGAGGGAAAAGAGATTTGATCCAATGTAAATACTGTTTTACCATAGGAGAGATAGTTAGGGTTGTGTATATAATGTATTGTAATATTTATTTGTGTAATAATTGTAATATAATTCCCTTCTCCCCATATTGTGTCTGGAAAACCCCTCTCACACTGGGGTGAGTTGTGGGAGGGGGGCTTGGACTTGGGAATTGGATTTTTGGGGGTCTCAAACTACCACAACTCTATTTATATTTCAGATGCAGTTGTCAATCATTAAAGCTTTTTTTACCTGCATCGAACTTGTTCGGCTGTGGTTGCAGCAAACTGGAGGAGCTGCAGTTTTGTGGTGGGGATAACAAACACCTTGCTGCTCTGGGACATCTCACCACTGACATCTCACCACTGAGGAAAAGGTCTTGGAAGGGTTCCTTCTCCTCAAGAAACGCTCGTGTGAAGTGAAACGTGGCCTTGCTTGCAAAGCCTCCGTGACAAATTCTGCCCAGTGGCTACATGTAAACTGCATTATTCACTCCCTCCCCTCAGCAACCCATCCAGGCTGTCATTACTCAGCTCTCTTGCCTTTGGGACTTATGTTAAAATTATTTTATGTCAAACCATTTCAATTAAGGGAATGAAGAACAGGTAAATCTCTCCCTGAACAATGGGTTTTGCACAACATCACGATGCATCACGGCTTCACTCTTAACCTGCAACTCAGGCTGGAAACTAAATTGAACACCTATTGGCAGCCACAGACTTGATCTAGGAATTCATCAGTAAATGAGAATTACAAGTCTGATAGATCCAGAAAGGACCCCCTGGCTTTCCAAACTCCTCCTCAGAGAACAGCCTGGGTGCAGCTGGATCCAGTCCCAGTCCCAGGCCTGGTCAGTGGTTTCTCTCTGAAGGATTGTGCAGGTGTAATTGAGACTTTACACAACTTTGCCCCACAGGATTAAGGATGGCAAATTGAACACATTGATATAAATAAAAGAAATGATTTATTTAAATTCATGGTGATGATGATAGTGATTAGAACTAAAAGGTCTTAATCAGAATTATTTACTACACATCACAGGTAGCTCTAACTAGGAGCACAGCGCACTGGTTATTGCAGCAAGGATATTAAAGAAAGCAGAATAATTATTGAGTAGAGCCTGATGTTACTCACCCAAACCAACAACTGTGGGCAAATCTCTCTCTCTCAGCCTCCAGGAGTGACCCTGAGGGGTGTCCCCACTGCAGGAGGAATCTCCCCACGCTCCCAAAGGGGGTGTCAGAAGATCCCCCTTCCCAAAGCAGGGCTGTGCTGTTCCAGCCCCCAGAGCCTGAGGTCAGTCAGGCAGCTTTGGAGCAGGGACAGCACTGTCACCTTGGGTTCCTCTGGCAGGAGCTCAGGGAACGTTGTTCATCCAGGGGGGATAGATTTTGGGCTGGGGGAGTCAGGGGGGCTCAGCTTCCTTCAACCCCAAAAGCAGCAGGACCCCCCTTCCCATCTCACAACCAGGGAATGCTGGAGCTGTTTTCCCCCTCTCAGGCAGAACATCCTGGTACAGCAGCTCTTAAACCAGCGTTGGACAGTTCTAATTGTTCTTTTAATTTTCATCAGGGAGCATTACCAAGGTGTTACCAGAGGAGAGGATGAAATGAGGACACAACTCCAGGTCTGAGGCAAAAAAGAGAGAAAGATTTTGTACAAGACACACCATCAGTGGTGGATCTTGGAATAGCCTTCCTGTTCTTCCCCCAGCTCCATTTCTTTGTTGAATTTCTGTGGAAGCATTGTCTTTTCAGGGTATAATGATGGAGTAGCAACCCTTTGCTGGGAGGAAGGGATTTTGGTTGCCAAGTGTTGGCAGCCAAGGCGTAATTTAAAAGCTTTAACAGCAACAGCACAGAACAAACACAGCATCTCCTGTACTGATAGTTTTTATACTTTTTAGGAATATTTTTGAACACTTCCAAGATGGTGTTCACACCCAGGGCAGTGGTGGAGTCCCCACCCCTGGAAGAGTTTAAGAACCCTGTGTCTGTGGGTCTTGGGTCCAACCTTAACCTTCCTCTGATTTTGTAATTCCAAGGTGACAGAAACTAGCCTTTTGCATCCATTTTTATTTTAGTTACACTGATAAAAAATATTAATGTTAATCATGAATTCAGCAAAATAACTTCAGATGTAATGTACAATTAGGAAGACCACTGCTGGTTTTTTTTAAGATATTCTCATATTCAAGTCTATGCTTGTGCTTATTTATAGACATTGATATAGAACAACTACACAGCACAGTTCCTACTTTTTTTCATAAATCTGTGCCACCTCAAGAGAATAGCACTGTAGGAGTCTAATTCTTTTACAGGAGCCACCACCTGAGCTGAATCAAAACCCAATTAAAATCCAGAAGAGAATGAATTCACGAGGAACATCACCTCATCAGATCTTCAGATCCCTCTTCTGGAATCCCTGAGCACCCAGAACCTCCTTGAAACACCTCTTTCCCAGAAGGAATGTAATTCCTGCCACAGGGAATGTGCCTGTCAGGCAGGGAGTGTTTCCCAGCTCCACTCAGGGGACGTGGTTCTAAAACACTTGGGATTTACTACCTTAAGTGCTTTCCAAAAATCTCATTTTTTTTCCTCCTTTTCAAGATAAGCAAAGGAAATTCCCTAAAGTAATCCCCAGAGAAGGTCTAGATTGCATATTAGGGGAAAAAAAGTTCACTGAAAGGCTTGGAAAGCATTGGAAGGGGCTGCCCAGGGCAGTGCTGGAGTCCCCACCCCTGGAAGTGCTCAAAAAACATGTGGATGTGACACTTGAGGACACGGTTTGGGGGTGAACGTGGTGGTGCTGGGCTGATTGATTGGAACTGATGATCTTAAAGGCCTTTTCCAACCTTACCAATTCTGTGGTTCTACAGTCTGTTACCTCAGAAGTTTTTCACCTCCACATCTTTCAACTTGATCAATCGAATCCTGGTGCAAAATGAAAGTGCTTTGAACTTCAGAGTGAAAATCACCGGTCAAGGAACGCTGACAATGGCAACAGGTACACAAGGGGAAAAAAATAAAACCCCTTTTCCCCTCTCTGGTCCTGGGCCTTCCAAGTTTTTTCCCAGGTTAGTGTCTGGAATGTGTACCTTGTGCTCTGCTGCAGATATGCAATCAGAATTCCTTTCCAAAGGCAAAGGGAGAATCCCCCCTTTGCTAAAATGATGAATATTTTAGCAAGTCTAATAAGAAAAGGAACAAGTTATTCACAGAAGTCTGAACAAAGAGGAGCTGCAAAGCCCGGATTGGTGCAAGTCATTTAAACAGAGAAATAATTCATTACTTGAGGGGACAAATGTAAAAGCAACAGGGTGTGAAATGCTCACTGCCATGTTCATCCTGTGTTCTGCTCTTCCAGGCCTGTCAGGGAACAACCAGGACTAATGATTTAACTCAAGACTAAAATACTTTCCCTTGCAAAGTGCCACGAGGAGGCTGCCCTGGGTGACCTGGCAAGAATGAGATTTTTCACAGCCCCCCATGAAGTGTGTCATTAGACCAAATTTAATACATTAATTTCAATTACATGGGAATTTTGTATAAGATACGGTGCAGTTACTTTGTGGAAGGATTGTTTTTTTGTTTGGTTCTTTTTTATTTTTAAATTAACTTAAATTCCCAGAACTGGAATTATATTTCTTTGACATATGCCTTTCATTTGGATTTGGTATCTCAATTTTTGAAATAACTGTTAGAATCGAGGTTACACGACCAAGATTTCAATTCTATTTTATTTATTCCCAGTAATAGAATTGCTTTCTGGTCAAAGAGTATAATTGCAGAGTAACTACTCTGAAATTTCTATTTGCAGGTTACAGAGCTGAAGGGAATGTTTTCACTGCTTACACAATTTTGGGTGGTGACAATAAGAGGCAAAAGAAGAAAAGTAATTTAAAACTGAGTAAATAAGAGATTATTTTCACCCCCATGTGCTCTACTGGTTCTTAAAGAATGAATGAACAGAATGTTCATTTGATCAAAAGTCTGTTGGAATTAAGAACCTACAGATTTATAGGCAAAAAGGAAGAGAAGGAAGGCACTAAATGGCAGGAAAATATTCCTCAGAGCAATTAAACTGTTGTGCATCCATTGGTTCTTGACACACAAAAATAGTTTGATGCTAAAAACATCAAATCCCAGAATTGTTAACTCCCTGTGGCTTCCTGTGATATTAAGAGTTCATCTGACCTGGGGTTGGCCATTGGTTTTATCAGAAGTGACACAGGACAGAATTTTGTCCCCAGAATCACAGCTGGTCTGTTTTGTTAAAGAGCCCAAGTGGGGCTCAGGTCACTGTTTAAACCTGGGCCAAACAAGAGCAGCTGAAGTGGAAATCTGGAGTAAAGTCTGAGCTGCTTTGTCTGGATCCACACCAAGATATCCCTGGAACTGCAGTGTTCTGTCCTAAAACGAATTTTATTCCGTGGCTGAGCCAAAAGGCACCAAGATTGGCTATTTTGCAATTTGCAATGAGCATAGAAGAGGTATCATTTCATTTTTCTATTAAAAAAAGAAAAGACTTTATTAGTGCCAAAATGCCTCTTTTCATTGTACAAATCCCATCCAAGTGGAAGCTGTGCCTGGAGCCTTCATCCCTATTTGCTCCTTGAGTGACAGAACACGTTTTAGGAATGTTATTAGGGAGTCTTCCTCCAAAAGTGTCACATCTGTCACATCTGTCTGACCTGTCTTTCCCTCTCTAGCTGGCTGTCATCTGCTTTCTGAAGTGTCAGCTCATGAGGCAGCTGCTTCCACGGGCTGATTTTCACACTGGAATGAGCAATGTGTAGCTAGATTTTATTTTATTTTTTTTTTCAATAAAATAGATTTTAATATCTTTTCTTTCTCCCCTTCATTTAAATAGTTATTGAGGTCACCACAGGTTTTCTGAAAACCAGGAGCAACTACATATATATATATATATATATATATATATATATATATATGTATAGAAATTACCACATAAAGAGGCACAATTTCCCAATGTGGATCAGCAGAATTTCAGAATTTACTGGGAGAAGAAAAACTGTAGTTGGAAGGAAGAGGAGGAACAAGGAGTATAGTAAGGGTTGCCTGCAGTTATTTTTACATTATTTTCCAGTATGTTTTCTTGCAGACAATGTAATATAATAAGGTATTTAAACAATATTGTTGTCTTCTTTAAGAGCCCCCTTGGTTTCAGTTATTCATTATTACTCCTGTCTTTCCCTGTCATGTCATAAATCATGTTTTCTGCCTGCAAGCCAAGCATTCCATACAGAGCTGGCTGAGAGCTGCTTGGAGCCCAGGGCACACTTTGCAGTTGGATTTCACTGCTTCTGGCTTTGTTACCAACACTGAACCCAAAATCTCCCACTCCCAGAACACCCTGAGCTGGGAGGGACCCACGAGGGTCACCCAGTGAAGGGCCCATGTGGGGATCTAAACCCCAGCTTTGGTGTTATCAACACATACACTGTGCTTGGGGGGGCTGAAATATCGGTGTGAAGGCACCATCTGTAAAACCTGATAATAAAATTCCCCTTTAAATTCGAGTGGGAAGTCTCTTAACGCCGTGAGACTTCACCTGTTGGTGCCTTAGTTAGTCACAGATCATAAATCACTGCAGGATCACTGACAGGCTCCATCACTAACATGCTGTACCTTGTCCTGGGGCTTAATTACATCAGCATCCAATGGCAACACCTCTGAAAAGGATTTGTCAGCATTTTTCCTTTTTTTCCAAGGTGGATGAAAACTTAGTAATTCCAAACTTGTATCTGCTCCGCCAGACACAAGAGTTGTCAGCCAGGATTTGATTTTACTTACCCAGAATATGTTCTAGCTTTACTTATTTATTTTTTTTTTTTCCAGCAGGGCTTGAGAATCACACAGCAGCTTGTGGGAGTTTGGAAAAGTTCTTAGAAAAAACCTGCTCAGTATTTTTTCCCTTGTTTCTAATTATAGGCGAGATAAATGGCTGCTGAAGGAGGAAGTGTTAAATATATTCAGTGTACATAGAGAACTGCTCTAGGGTGGGGAAGAAAAAGTTATCAAAAATAATTACCTGCTAGCTCTGCCTCCTGGGAGCAGTGCAAGGGAAATGCCATTGTGATTTTTTAGAGAAATTTGAGACAGTGGTGAGAAACCCAGGAGTCTTTCCAGCCACATGCATTGATACAGCCCAAACTTCTTCAACGTTTGCACCTCAAGCTGTTATTCATTTTGGATTTCTCCCCTGGTAATTTTTTTTTTCTGACATGTTGAGGAATTCATATTAATAGAATACATACTGTAGGTGGTTCTTGTTCTAGAAATTAGTATTTAAATTTTCACTGTGATTAAAAACTTCAACTATTTCCAGGCTGGTTCAATTTTTTTTTCCAAGTGTGACGATAGCTGCGGAAGAGAGGATGGATTCAATCAGGTAGCAGAGATTACTTTATTGCTAAAAATCAAATTAATCAAGGAGACTCATGATTTGACAGGTGGAAACAGCGCTGCTGGTGGTGAATAGTAATTGCTGTGTGGTGATAGTCCAGGGAAAGTGTCACTTATGGCATCAGGAGTAATAAAAGGAATCATATGTTGGACATTTTGCTGCCATTTCATTCTGCAGCAGCAAAGTCAATGAAAAGCATTGATGTAGTTAGCTCTTGGCTCGGGATAACATCCATCTGGAGCACTCTGGCTAACTCTGTTTTGTACCTGGGATGTGCTCCAAATTCAATTGAGCCAGAAAGACTTCTCAGCACATTTGGAAGAACTGCTTCTCCCACCTTCCTCCAGGAATTTGCCCTGTGTGCATCTCTGCACAGCTTTTCTTTCTGTGTATTTTGGGCTGTCAATATATTTTCTTTCCTCACCATTGTCACACCACAGTAATGAAAACATTTCTGATCTTTTTTTTCATGTTGTGTCTATTTCTTGTGAGAGCTCTGCTGCTCTTTGTCTCACTGAATTCTTCCCAGGCTTTAATGTTGAATCACCTTTCTCGGTCCTCTTCTCACCATATATTTAGTATAAATTGGCAGAAATTAAAAGCTTAAGTGTTTATTGTGCAAACAGGCATTGCAGTACCTCAGTGCCCGTCCCTTGATGCTCAGGGTGCCAGAATTTCCCAAATTCCCTCCAAATGCTGCCTAAGGCAGCCTCCAGGTTGAGCAGTGTCCAGAGCCAGGCAGGGACAAACAATGTGTTGGGGGAAAGCCTCAGGTTCCTCCTTTCCTGGACCATTTTTCTTTGGATGAGCCCTGTTGAGGAGGCTGGAAGCAGATTTTAGCAGATTTTCCAGAGCCACTAGAAGCAAACAATAGGTGTAAGAGCCATAATAACTCCTCAGGATGCAGAGACAGTGAACAAATGCAGGTTGTCTCTGGCTGCTGTGCCAATACCCACCCCAACCCAGAACTCAGACACCCCCTGGATTCCCCAGTCTCTCTTGAAGACAAAGCAGAGGTGCATTTGATGGCAAACTCATGCAAACACTATTTATCACTTCTGAACTGTTCTCTGGAATTAACTCCTTTCCCACATCCACAAAGGACACAGTTAACAACACATTTTTACTCACCTCTTCACCATTGAGGTGCTACTTGTGGGATGAGTGCTCAGGCTCTTTATAACGTGCAGTTATTCCTCCTGGTGATGTTTCCAATCCAGTCAAAGGGACACCCAAGGTCAATTTTACTCCAAATCTAATAAAATCCATCCCCAAGGCCTGCAGGTACCAATTTTCACCTCTCTCCAGCAGACAGCAGAGGTGATTAGCATCCACCCTAATGAGCTGGTCAAGGACCAGAAATAAACCCAAACCCCATCCCATTTTAAAATTCATTTTCTGATAAAGGACACAGGAGTTTGCCTTCACAGTTCTGTGAACAACTCTTGTTTCTTGCTGGTGTGTGGAACCACTTCTTTCTTCCAACAGTAATTCCATTAGGGCAAAATATCACAGAATCCTACAATGGTTTGGTTTGGAAGGGACCTTAAAGATCAAGAGTCTTTGGAGTGGAAACCATGAGTCAGGATCTGCCTTTACTTTCCCTTTGTACTCTGAAGAATTTCTGTCCTTCTCTTCCTGTGGTTTTTTTTTTTTTTTTTTTACTGGCCCAGCTTTCTTTCAGGGATGTTTGGTAAGAAAAAGAAAAAAACTTTCCCCCATGTAATATATTTTTCCCATAAAGATGTGGCCTCAAGGATCCCAATTCTGCTCCAAGTCATACACTGTAAACTGGTAGCACCCTGGTGAACTGATGTGTTGATTCCAACTTCCTGCTGCAGTTTCCAAAGGCAGAATTCAGGGAAAGGATTCACTTTTTAAAATATTAAATATTTCCTTTAATATTTCCTCTCAAATGAGTGGCCATGTAGCTTTGCAATCCAGTTTAGTGGGTCAGTCAAATGTTGGACTTGATGATCTCAGAGGTCTTTCCCGACCTTAATCATTCTGAGATTCAATGATTTTAACCTCTCTGGGTTTCACAAGTCTTAATTTTGTTCTCTTTTGCACTTATATTCACACAGGAGGCCATACATTGGCAATACTGTCGCCTTAGGGAAATTTATTCTGTTTGAAAGGCCTCACCCAATCAGCCAGAATATTTCATATGTTAATATAAGGAAAGGTAGAGCAGCTTTCCAAAAAAAATGAAACTGTGACAAAGATTTCAGCTGCCCAGCTCTAACCAGGCTTCCTGCAGTTTTCCTCCCTGGCAGTAATCAGCCTCCTGAGGAGGTCTGGGAAACTTTGACAACACATTGAGAGCCCAATTGAATCCAAACCTTGATAAATCACGAGGGATCTCATTGCAAGGCTTGTTACAACTGAAAAATCAAATCAAGTCCTTGTGGGGGAAAAAAAAAGCATCAGTGAAAATCCTAAAGAGGAGCTGCACAGAGCAGCACCAGGTTCTGCTGTCAAAATACCTTCTGGGCTTCACAAAAAATTGTTTGTTTCCCAGAAAACTGGCACCTCACAAAAAGGGGCAAATTATATGATGGGAAAAAAAAGCAGTTAATGACTGGAATTGTGACACAAAATCAGGTACAGGAAGCCAAGGAAAAGTCTCCCTAAATGAAGTTTGTCTCACGGGAGGGAATAGAACTGTAGATATTCTCACTTTAGTTCCTGATGCTGCTGTTCTGTTTCAAAGTTCTGCTTCAGTTTTTCCAGTTTCCCAAAGCAAGGGCCAAAAACCCCAACTCCCATTTTGCTCCTCAGCAGCTCCTTCTGTGTCTTCTTCTCCAGATCCTTCACCATCCCCATGTCCCTCCTTTGGACATTCCAGCAGCTCTAGATCTTTCTGACCTTGTGGGGCCCCAAACTGCCCCCAGGGTGGGAGGTGAGGCCACCCCAGCTCAGACAGAGGGGACAATCCCCTCCCTCCCCTGGCTGGTGATGCTGGGCTTGATGCCCCCCAGGACTTCTGTGAAGATCTGCAAAAAGAGCCATCAATTTATTTATACACTCTACACTTCCTCCTACTTTTAAAAACACCAGTGCAGTGATGCTTTGCTGGTATAAACAGCCAAACCTTGGCCATGTGATGTTTATATAAAATCAGTAACTCAGAGGAGCCCAGATTTCCAAGGGATGAGCCCTTCCCAGGTGAAGCCAGGTTTTCCAAAGGAGTCAGATTCCCATTTAGGCACCGAGGGAGGGCTGAAGCCTTCTCACAGTGCTCAGCTCTCAGCAGCAACCCCTGCATTTCATTAGGCAGGTCTGCAAAGAGCTCTACAACCCCAACATGAGCTGATCTGATCATGTAGGAGATCACAGCCCAGTGATCAGTGGAATCCGTGGGGATTTGGCCACTCACTGCAAAGGAACCAGTTCCATAAAAGGATTGCATCCCTTTGACTGATTGGAGATGCTGGGCTTGTGGAATATTTCTGGCTTTGGTGCTTTTATCTGAAGATCCCCCCAAAGATTTATGAATTACTTCCATTATGATTCTTCATCCTAGGAAATAAAAATCTGTAATAATCCTGTAAGTATTAGAGCTATGAAATCAACCCAATTCTGCAGAACTGTGGCACAGCTGTATAAAATGGATTATGAATCTGTCTCAGAGCACAGGTTTCTTAATCCTGTAGGAATCACCTCGAGGTGATTCTTCCCCTCTCCTCTGCTCTTGTGAGACTCTACCTGGAATTAGGTGCCCAGGTCTGGGGCCCCAAACACAGGAAAGATGTTGACCTGCTGGAACAAGTCCAGAGGAGGCCCTGGAGATGCTCCAGGGGCTGGAGCCCCTCTGCTCTGGAGCCAGGCTGGGAGAGCTGGGGGGGTTCACCTGGAGAAGAGAAGCCTCCAGGGAGACCTGAGAGCCCCTTGCAGGGCCTAAAGGGGCTCCAGGAGAGCTGGAGAGGGACTGGGGACAAGGGATGGAGGGACAGGACAAGGGGGAATGGCTTCCCAGTGCCAGAGGGTAGGGTTAGATGGGATATTGGGAAGGAATTCTTGGATGTGAGGATGGGGAGACCCTGGCCCAGGTTGCCCAGAGAAGCTGTGGCTGCCCCTGGATCCCTGGAAGTGTCCAAGGCCAGGTTGGACGGGGCTTGGAGCAACTTGTGCTAGTGGAAAGAGTGACAGGATGAGCTTTAAGGTCCCTTCCCACCCAAACCATTCTGGGATTCTATAATTCCATGATATATCTGATTTTCCTTCCTTGCAATAAGCCTTAGAGGAGCCTCCCTGAGCCCTGAACCTGATTACCAGTCAGCCTCCCCACCCTCTGCCAACATATTCAGTGCAGAAATAATCATTTCATGTGCCAGACAAGGAAGATGGTTCTGCAAAGCTGTTCTGTGGGCAGGAGCAGGGCTGGATCTGAGCCAGCAGCCTCAGCTCCTTATAACTGAGACTTATTTTAGCCACTCCAGCACAAACTCTACTTCAGCCCTGCTTCTAGAACTCTATTTAAATCTTCCACTTGGGTATTTTACATAAGGACTAAACTTGGGGCAAACTCAGCCCTGGTGCCCAATTACAGAAGGAATCAATCACATGGCACCTCTGGAAAGGCACAGGAGGCCAGGACAGCACATTCCACAGCCCACCGAGCTGCTTCCAGCAGGACACAGCTCCAGCTTCCCCAGGAGTTCCTCGGGAATTCCCCTCCTCCTGCCAAACCTAATCTGTGAATGCCAAGCATTCCCGCAGTTGTTGAAGTGCGCCAGAGCTTTATTTCATTATTTCATTAAGCAACCTGTCGTTAATTACCAGGGGCACGTTTCTCCCATGCACGTTTCACTCGAGGAAGGCAATAAATTGGGAATGTAACATTAAAGGATGCAAATGATGGCCTGTGTTATGGTTTGTCAGCGTTACAAGGTACACGGGGCCACTACACTGCCTGTTGACAATTCACATTCATTTGCATCTCCCTACAAACCCTCTGTTACAACCAAGGGCAGCAGAATTCCCTGGGGAATAAGTGCAGGAGGAGAACACTTCTCCCCAAGTTGATGGCAAATCAGAGATGTCTCACACTGCATCACCACTGAATGTAAAGTGAGTTTAAAACACAGTCAGTGCAGATAAGGCACCGTTTTTGAGCTCTGTAAACCACAAATGTTGTGTAGCACTGTGAAATCAGTATTTGCATTAAAAAACTCCCATGAATATGTAAGGAAAAGGTGTCAGGAATCACTCAGCATTAAGAAATTACTTTCACCTGTGAGAAACCTTATCAGATGGGTGTGACAATCTTGTCAGATGGAAATCATTATTCAAATACAGATGTACAGCTTCTGGTTGCTGCCTCTGTTTCTGCCCAGCCTATTAGAATTTGCCAAGTGCAGCAGTAAGAGGCAGCTTTTATGTGTCCTTAATCCTATTTTTAGTTAAATGGTGGCACAAACTACAGGATCACTTTGCAGTCAGTGTGCTCCTGGTCTTACATTTTCCACAAAACCTTTCAGTTTATTCCCAGACAACAACAAGGTTGAGAAACCCAGGTTATTCCCAGCAATTGTGGGACACACAGTTATTGAGAACTATTGAGGTCACCACCACAAACTATATATCAAAGGGAACAGCAAGGTCTTCCAATTTACCTCAGGGCACAAACATTTTGAGGTAAAATAGTTTTTTTTTCTTTTCTTTCTCTTTTTATTTTTTTTCTGGGTTATTTGGAAGTTCATCATTTTGAAAAGCAGGGTGAGTTATGTGCACCAAAGACTTGATCAGTGCAACAGCAAGCAGAAAAAAAGGGAGATGAAGATGTTACTGGTTTATGTGTCACTACATCAACATATTGACAGAATTTTCAACCATGTGGATTTGCCTTGGTTTTCCAGAAGGAAATTAAGAAGCAGGCAGAGCTGAAATCAGATGGCTGGGTCCTGATATGCCTCATGTTATGCAGAGGGACAGAGCCATGAAAGGTTTTCTGAAGTTCCATAAACAAGTTTTGTCTTCTAGAGAACAAATGATTTGTCTTTGATGTGATGATTCTACAGTTTCATCATGAGAGGCAGAGGAGGGGCAGGGACTGAGCTCTGCTCTGGGGGGACCAGGGACAGCAGCCAGGGAATGGCTGGAGCTGTGTCAGGGCAGGCTCAGGTTGGATCTCAGGACAAAGTTCTTCCCCCAGAGGGTGGTTGGCACTGCCCAGGCTCCCCAGGGCAGTGGGCACAGCCCCAAGGCTGCCAGAGCTCCAGGAGGGTTTGGCTGATCCTCTGGGGCACAGGGGGTGACTCTTGGGGATGGGGCTGTGCAGGGCTGAGGGTTGGACTGGATGATCCTGGTGGGTCCCTTCCAGCTCAAGGCATTCTGTGATTCATTATTCCACCAATTAATGGAATAATTTCAGATCTTAGCAGTAGAACTGTACATTAGCATTTTGTAGCAACTACCTATAAATTGACTTTTAAGCTCCACTGAACTTGCTGAAAGCAGTGGCAATGACTTAAGGAATTTGTTAAGTATGTTATGAATTTTTCCTACTTTGGATGTGCACCTGTGCTCGGCTCCAAAACAGGAGAGGGGGGAGATCTCTCAGTGAGAAGTGCATGATCTGAGAACTGCAAAGCAATCTCCTGGTTTTAAGCTCCCTCCAGACTGAAAAGTGATTGACTGCTTTACTTTATCACGGCTTATTAATATAATTTATTAATCCAGTAATTCACTTCAAGCTGGCACTGGATGTTGCCGAAAGGAAGCAAAGAAAAAGAACATCATGATAAAATACAACCATCAAGCCATGGCTGCAAATGGGAGTGACAGGAGGGAAGTTCTCACTGCTGAGCTGTTCCCTGTCTCACACTGACAGGGTTACTGTGTCTTTAGGCCACTGAGGAGGAAAGAAGCAAAGGCTTTAAAAATATTAAACTCTGCTGCAGGACTGGGGCTGCCTTGTCTGGGATAAAAATGCAAGAGTGAAATGACCAAGGCAGAGACAGAAACATCTGAATTTCATGGAATCGTTGAATCCCAGAATGGTTTGGGTGGAAAGGAACTGAAGAGCCTTTAGTCTAACCCAGGGACAGGCACACCTTCCACCAGACCAGGTTGCTCAATCCCTTTGCATTCCTTCCTTTCTCCTCAGCCAGATGGTCCTTTTGAAATCAAGAAACAAAACTTGGAGTCATATGAAATACGATATTTCTCTGTTGATTTTTGTATGGACCAGATATCAAAGAGGTACCTTTTTCCTTCTATGCAAAAAAAAAAGCCCAGAGGCTTCAGTTGCCAAATCTGGAAACCTCAGAGAGCTGCAAAAATACAGCACAGTTTCCCAGAAGTTCTGCAGAGTCTGGATACGTCACCAAACATGATCCAGAGCAGCTGAAATGGGCACTCAGGTCGTTTTTGCTGTTGGGTTGGAACAGATAATCATAAAACAAACCCAGAGTCCAGGTACTGCAACCACAGCCTTGCTGATGGTTTTGGACTCCAGGAAGAGCAGATCCCAAAACTTTGGAACTGCCTGATGTTGGAACATCCCAGAACAACGAATATTGTACCAAAATTGGTCTTTTTGGTGGATACTTGTAGTCCCTGCTCCAGAGCTTGAAATTCCCCAGGACTAACACAAACTCAAATTTCCCAGCTGTTTAGACACAGGGATCACATTTTATTTCTGAAATACCATTTTGTAGCACTTCCTTCAGGGAGTCCTCGTTGGAACTTTTGAGGTGTGAGAGGATTTTGTATTTTAAAAAAAAAATAAATAAAATTAATGCAAACCAAAATGATGATCAAAAAAACCCATGAAGTTGCTTCCAAAACGTGATTCCCCTCCATTCAAGTCATTCAGTCCTTTATTTATTGTATTTAGCAATGTCCATGGAAACAAAATGAGCTTGTGAAGCAACATTCATAAAGATTTACAAGAAATTATTGCCATTAACAGGGTAGAATTACTCTATCCCATGGTAGTCTATGACTGGTTCATACTAATTTACCATCTCTATGATTATTTAGGCTTAAAAGAAGAAAACTATGGATTGAATTTTTTAAAAATAAAATCTATATTTCTTTCCTCTACCATAACAAAGTTCTGCTAGTTAATCAATGGGATATTTAACAGTGATAGAGAGACTTATTGAATTCTGATATGACTATAACAATGATAAATCCCTTATTGACAATAAATGGCAATTCTCCTGGGAAAAAAAATGATAAAGAAAACATAGAGTACACCCCCAGAACTTTCCATCTCTCACACTGGAGAGATGGAAAGTTCTGGGTGTGCTCAGTGTTTCCACAGTGCTGCTTTCTCCCCTTTTCTGGAACAGGTTTCACAGTCAATGTATAAAACAAATCTCGTGTGTCTCACAGAATCCACATCTAAGTATGGATTTCAATTAATGAATTTAATAAATAATTTGAAAGCTCTTAAATAAATAGATCAGTAAATCAGGCACTCTGCTGATAGCCCTTTCCACCAATGCTGTTGCCAATCTCCCTCTTCTCAAGTGTATTTTTCTGCTGTCAAAACAAATCATCTGGAGAAAATCACCCCGTTGGTTTCGGCAGAAATGCAAGTCTGTAATAGCATAAATGACATATCTCTGGATTGCCTCTTGCCTCAGAAAATAGATCTGCAATAAAGCAAGTCTAATCCTGGAGAATTTATTTGTAGAAAATCCATCAGATGTAATACCAGAAACCCTCCATCCACGTCACACATAAAGCAAGGCCTGGCTCAAGCACATGGAATCAAAGGCAAGTCTTCTTTTAATAAAAAATTCCTCTGCCTGAGGAGCCAGAAGGCAAAACCTCCAGCAGATTTCCACTTTGGAGTGGTGAAAAAATGTTTTCCTTTAATTGAAACAGATGAAGATTTTTGTTAAGCTTTTACAACCTTCAAAAAGCCTCCGTGGCTGTCACCAGTGTTATCTTTTGATCCAGAGCTTTGCAGGCATCATCTACGAGAATTTTGTCAACCAACACACTTCTTAAATGACTCTGACTGTCTTTGATATTGAAAACACACACTTGCACAGGAAAAGCAAGAAACAGGGCTTGTCATTTCCTTCTCTTTGCTTTGTTTGCCACGTGTGTTACCTCATGACTGCACCTGGAATAACTGAAAAGGATTCGTGGAGAGAAAATGTTGTGTTTGTGTGACTATTTTTCTCTGGCGTTAGTCCCAGTGATGGAATTGGGAAAAAAAATTTTCAGTCCACAAATGGGAGAATTTCTGTTTTCCATTGGCTGTGTCTATTTATGGGATGTTCATAAGTCCCAAAAGTTTCTGTTCATTTTTATGTAGATGACTAGCACTAATATTTCACTAATTCAATTAAACAAGTATGTTCACAGAGGGAGAAGCTCTGTGAACATTTAGTCCTTTCAAAAACTATTTAGTCCTTTCAAGCAGTTTTAGTCCTGAATGAGAAGGTGGTGTTCTGTTGGGATAAACTCACAGGAGATGGAATGTTTTATCAAATCATCTATTTACTTTATTTGATAAAATAATGCCCACCAAAGGGTAACATAACTTTCAAAGGAATGCAAGACAGCACATATATTTATATACATATATAAAGAGAGAGAGAGATACATATGTAAAACTCTATTACATTATGAAGAATAAGAAAATAATTGAAGTCTCAGTGTTCCCATGAATAAGTTTGGGGGGGTTTTGGTGGGTGGGTTGTTGGTTTTCTTCTGTTTTGGTGAGCTGTTTAGTGTCTAAGCAGTGTTATACCACTGATATTTGCTTCCAATCAGCAGCACCAGTTTAAAAACCAGTCCTGTTCTTTTTGGGCAAGTCTTTTATTCAGTAGCAGAGTGGAGATTGTTTTAGCTTGGTTCTTCATATGCTAAAATTATTCAAGTAACCCTTGAGATTCCTTAAGAGCAGTGCATTTGATTAAAGCAGCCAACAACAATTAATTACTTCTAAGATCCTAAAATGCCTGAGATACCAGAACAAAGGAAGTTCTTGTGGTCAGTTCTTGTTGTTTTATGCTGAAAAGACCTTTTGTTTTTCTTTCCTGCATCATTATGAATTTCATTAAACAAAATATACTGAATATACTGACCTCTGTTTCAGTGAAGAAATTTCTCCTAATGCCCAACCTGAACCTCCCTGGCACAACTTGAGGCCTAATGAAACACAGTTTTTGAAATCAAGCTGTTTTTTTTTTTTTTTTCCCTTTTCCTGAGATCATGCTAAATGAAATACAGCTTTTGAATTTTAAACTAAAAAAAGGTTTTAAATTGAATTTGGACTTGCAAACTAGACATAGTGGAGAAACCTGAAAACCAAGACAAGAACATCCTACTATTTGCAGAAACTTGAGCAGGAGAGTTCTTATCTCTGCTAAACAGGCTCAGCAGTGTCTTATTTCCTACAGTCCAACCTAAATTATGGAGAGTTGCTCTCACTGAAGGCTGTTCACTTCAAGTCGTGCCAAAAGCTTCTCTAAGCCCCAAGTTCCATGAGGTTCCACTGATGCTGTAGCTCCAAAGGATGAGCAAAACTTGTCCTATTTTACATATCTGGTCTTATCCCAGGAGCACAATGCCACTGGAAGCTCAAGAACATTTATTGATTAACAGGGAAATCAAAGAGGTGACAGGCAAAGTGCTTTGAAAATGACCATTTATTGCTAAACATGTTCAGAACTTCAGCTGAGATGGAAGTTGGAAGCAAATCCTCGTTGCCAGATATCTTGACAGGGTTGGGAACATTCCATATGGAATTCTAGAAACACATAGTGATGAATACATAATTTTCCTCCCCCCTGCACTGGCACCTAAGTTCTGTTTCATGCTGGAGGCTTTATCCTCATGTTGTTTCCATAACAACATGAAATGAAGCCCAACTGATCTGGTTGTGTGAGGGTGTGGAAGGAGAGTGTTGCTCCTTTAAGGGTATCTGGTCAAGGGCCTTTTTCAAGGGAAATAAGAAAATCAGGAAGCCACAGACAGGAGCACACGAGGATACAAACCTGACTGACAAAAAAGGGAGTTGTTGATGAGAAACACTTGGTGAGGGTGTCTGAGGGTGTTTGTTCCAGTGAGGTTGTCTCGTCAGGGACCTGAGAAACTGAGAGGTTAAGGGAAGAAGTAGAAACCAGAAACAAAATATAGAGAGCAAACAGTGAGAAGAAACAAGGGTACACACACACACACTGGAGGGAAATTATGGGCACTGCTTCCAGGAAGAGCAGCCTGGATCCTGGGGAGAAATCCTGCCCTGGGAGGGTGGGGAGGCCCTGGCACAGGTTGCCCAGAGAAGCTGTGGCTGCCCCTGGATCCCTGGAAGTGTCCAAAGCCAGCTTGGAGCAACCTGGGCTAGTGGAAGGTGTCCCTGCCCATGTGTATCTATAGGTGTGAAGGAAAAAAAAAAACCCACCAAACAGTCTCCTCATTTAAAATTTGTATTAATGTCTGGGCAGTACATACAGCACAAATCCTGTGTTTGGGATTCTGAACACTGAGGACATGCAGAGGGAAGGGCAGCAGAAAAAGAAATGCACTTTTATTCTACTCTTCTCAAGCCTGGGCACTGATTAACTACGACCTCGTGAAATGTTGTCTTTGAAAAACATTCAAAAGGTATTAAATGTAGGGGGAAGTCTACAAAAGGAACAGGGATATTAATCCTGTTAACAGGATGTTAATCCCTCCATGTGCTGAGGAAACACAATTGCTACATTACAATAGAAATAATCACTGAAGATTCCGACGTAACTGAGGCAGCATTTGATGATTATTTTTTTCCTGCAAAAAGCTGGAAGGCCCCAGTTGAATCCCAAGTGTTATCCATATTAAGGCAAGAACATTACATGCAGGTACCCACTGAGGCAATAAGATTTTGAAATGTCCTTCAGACATCCTTAATGGGAAGAGCTGATTTCTCTGTGAGACAGTTAAACCTCAGAACATTCAGTTCAGCACTTAAAGAACAGGAAGACACAATTACTCACTCCATCCAAAACATCTAAGTTCCTTAGCATCTTATATAATGCAATCATGGAGAGAATACAGTTCTCATGGCATTTACTGCTGTGTTTGAAAATCTCCCCTCTCTTCCTTCATTTCCATGATAATTTATTTAGCTTTTCAATAGTATGCAAGATTAAGTCAATATACAATAGTGTTCCCTAGAACTTTACAATCTCTCAGCCCACAACCCCATCCTGTGTGCACTTGAAAACTAGAATGTTGATACAAAAAACTTACTCTAAAAGCAGAAAAAGCTCTTTTCTCCTTCGCTCACTTTTTCCTCTCCAATGTTGTGCAGATAATAGAGCAAATAATTGTGTACTCAGTTCAGGTCTCAGACCCTGCACCTTGAATGATTTAGTGCAAGCTTAGACTCAGGTAAAATCCCCTTCAGAAGAAAGAATTTCTGATGTTTGAAGTCCTCTGCTCCTGATTTTTCAGAGGGCCAATTTTTGGATAACTTCATGTTGATGCTCTGTTGGAAACAAAAGGACGTGGTGAACACAAAGGATGAAAATCACCCCCAATCCATAACCAAAGTGGAAAAGGCCTTAAAAAGAAAAGGTCTTGAGCATTATTTCATTATGCATAAAATATCCTGTTTATTGGTCATAATCTATTTAATTCAGGACTCTTTGTTTTCAGAGGCTTGGGACAGAAGTTTGGAACAGGGATTCCATCTTGATTCCTTGCTTCTAATCATTGTTGCTCCCCAGCTTGTGACAGAAGTGGACAACTCACAGCAGTGCCTTCCACTCAGTAGCTGTAAAATCATATTAAATTAGTGCATTGGAATGTTTAATAAACAGGCACTTTTGCTGCCCAAGTGAGGAGAAGACAATAGTACCTTTCCTTTCAAAGAAAATCAAAGGAAACAAAAGTAATGACCGGGACACAAATTCTCCCCTCAGACACATCAGCAGAATAAGAACCAAATTAAAATCAGGTTGACACAACAAGATATGGACAAGACAACGTGGGCAAGAATGAATTTCAGATAGAAATTAGGGGCAGGACTGCAGGAACCCAGAAAGAACATCTGAAGGGTCTGCACTCTGAAGTCTGTGTGTAATAATTGATAGAACAACAGCATTAACATCAAATCTCTCTTTCCAAGCAAAGGTGCAGCTAATTCTGCTTTACATTTTGTTGAGTATTTAAGAAACAGTAACAACTGGGAGGGTTTGAGGCTGGTGAGTGTTACAGCTCTAAGTAGTTTATGTTCTTATTAATCCACCTGACTGTTGACGAACACAATAAATCTGGGTCTTTTTTTTGCAGGAGATAAAGCAGTTCTCTCTCTTCTGCCCATTCTGTAAATTCACCAATGAACACTGAAGAGCTGCAAATTGTTATTCCTTATCTGAAATGAAGCCAATTTCACCCCCTGTTACTTCCCTGTTGCTGCAGCAACAAGAGAAAATAATGAGTGCTCAATACACTGTCCTTGTCTGGAGCTTGATTCTAGAGGCCAATACAGAACTTATCTGTCTTTCCTCTCCTGTAACTGGTAATTAAACAATATATTTGATTTAAGATACTGTGTTTCTTTGGGAGATCAGTCTTAAGAGGTTGAACTTTGACTTAATATGCTGATCTTTTCCATAGGTGTATTTCCCAAACCTTCATTTTATTTACAGTTTGTGTAAATAAATTGTCTGTCTTTGCACTCCTGATTTTTCTTCCTGTGAGTAATGTTTCCTGTACTCGTCACAGTAATGTCTTTGAAAAAATTACCTTTTGAATTGAGAGTTACAAGAAAAATAAAGGAACATATTTGACAGCCCAGCTGGGCCAACACTACAAAATATACTCAGGAACACTTATTTGAAGGAAAGCAATTTTAATGATAGTATATCTGTCAGTCTTCCATGAGTTTTTAAAACCACCTGAGAACGAAAATATTTGTTTGGAAGAAGATTTATGGAAAATTCATGAAAATGTTCATGTTAATATTTATTGGAAGAGCCCACAGTGGGGGATTGGAGCGAGATGGTCTTCGAGGTCCCTTCCAACCCAAACCAATCTATGATTGTATGAATTCATCTCAGGGAGATCATTTAAATGCATTTTTTGCAGTGTCACTCATCAACGAGACTGAGTATCATAAGCAGAAACAGTTGAGCACCAAGGGAATCCACGATGCAGTTTTTGTTATCCCCGAAAGGATCGGTTCAACAGCCTGGTCTGAAAATCTCTGCCCAGAAGGAGAGAAGGAAGTGCTGAGGCAGGGTCTGGGAACTGAAAAGTGCTCCTCAGGTCTGGTGAATCCTCTCCTCCTGTGGTCACACAGCCTTCCTCTTGCAGGGCAAAGCAACCCTTTTTGCTGGGGAACTGAACACGACCACAGAAAGGCTGAGGGATCTTTTCCACCGCACAAATATTCTCTGTGAAAACAAACTGCTCTGATTCTCGTCGAGGAAACGAAGCCCCTTGTGGCCACCGGGGTTCGTACAACCCACAGCTTGTGCCCGCTAAAGAAGGGCTATGAAAATTCAGAGTGTGCCACTTCCAGAGGGCAGGGCAGAGCTGCGCTCTGGTGATGAAAAGCCTCCAGCACCTTGGTTGTTCTGCTTTGGGCAGTTGAGAGGCTGATGAAAGGAGACACATTCCCAGCTTTATGACTCTGACTGTGTTGATACAGTGGCTGCAAAGACAGGACTAAGATCCCTTGTTTGGCAAAGGTTCCACTGCCTGAGCTGTGGAAACCCTCTGATGTTTGCTGTAGGGCAGGACCTGACACCGAGCTCAGCCATTCCCATCCCCTCAGCTGTGCCACAGCATTGGAAAACTTTCCCTATATTGCTTATCAACCACCTGGAACAGGTTTTAACCAGCAGACAGTGCAGCTCCCAGCTTTTTACCAAGGTAACATTTTCTGTGGTAGCTTCATAAAGCAGATCCAAATGGATGTGCCCAAATGCCTGAAAGACTTTCAGGAATAACACAGAGTCGAAAAAAAAAAATTGCTCTTCTTTTGTGTTTTTTTTTTTTTTTAATGAACCTCAAGCATCTGAATTGAGTGATAAAAGCATTATGGAATTAGAATTACAAGATTTTCACTCATTTGCATCTGTATTGTTTTCAGCTGCATGTTTGCAAGTCACATTTGGGGAGAGCTGCCAACGCTGCAATAGCCTGAGGAACATTTTTGGCTCGAACTCAGTGTGTAAAAATCCGTGGAGCGTTTTTGGTTTTGTGTTCTAAATTGCCTCTTGCAAAATCCTCTAATCCAGCAACTGAAGAAATGAAGGAATATTTGAAAAGCCATCAGCAAGTCTTAGATGGCTATGTTATGACACATCATCCCATAACCTCTTCCATTGAAAATGAGGCGTTGGAATACAAAAGCAGAAATGTTTGAGGCCCATTGTTCACTGTTAATTCTCATCATGTATCACAATTACATGAACACCTGTGCTAGAAACCTTTGTGCTGGTAATGCCTGAGAGCTTGCAGGGTGTTCAATTCCACTCAAAACATCTAATTCCCTGCTATTCAAAATACTCTCAGGGTTTTTTTTTTTCCCTGTTCTTTTCAAGACTGATAACATTTTTTTCTGCTTATATCTTAGGGCAAATACACAGATTTTCTGATGAAAGTTACACATATCAGACATTTGAATAGTTTAATTGGCACATCTATAAATAATTCAGCTGCTAAACTGGTTGAAGGGGAAAAAACCCCTCAATTATCTTAATCCATTTCTACTTTTCACCCGTATTTCACCACTATTACTCTCAGGAACAGCTTTATTGGACGTAGCTGCTTGAACTTTAAGGTCCCTTCCAACCCAAACCAGTCTGGAATTCTGTGATTCTGATTCTGACCATAAATTCTATGATTCTGATTCTACTATTACTATATTTCCTATGGCTTGTGCATGATTTAGTTAATAGACCACAAGTTCTTATTTTCAAACTCTTTTCAAGCTGGAATGAAACCAGGTAGTGCTGTCCACCCTTGATTTCACTTTGTCCTTAGGAGAGGGTTTAGTACCTGTAACTGTTTTAAATACCTGTAATTGTTTTAAATACCTGTAACTGTTTTAAATACCTGTAATTGTTTTAAATACCTGTAATTGTTTTAAATTAGTCTTAGAATCTTTAGCAGTTGCTGAAATCCTTCAACAAGTGTTTCCTGTGTAGCACCCTATTGATTATAGGGGATTGAACACTGAAAAGCACAGTAGGGAAAAGAAATAATTCAATTAATTTGCATTCAGGTAATGTCAACATTTACAGCAAAATTTCTGTCAGGAGTTGGACTTTGATGGTTCTTGTGGGTCCCTTTCAGGATATTTTATGATTCTGTGATTCTATGTCTTTCAGCAAAAGAGACCTAAAAAGGAGGGAGTTCACACCCTTTTTACAGTGTAAATGAAGACAATGGATGAAAAATATCTTTTGTTTTCTGTTTTTTTTTTTCCTTGTAGGGCTCATTTCACTTGATCAAGGACTTCAGGGAAGATTTTCAAAAGGCCTAGATGACCAAAAGCAAGTTATTTTGGCTGATTACTGAAATATTGATGCTTCTGAATACATAACTTCCTTTTTTTTTCATTTTAACTGACACTTTAATCAAGAAAAAACACCCTATAAACATAATGATATTTACTCTTACCCAGAGTCCCAGAGAAAGCAGTTAGGTGGTATTAAAACACCTCTTCACAGGGCATTTCATACTGTTACCATGAGCAGCAGCACTACAGGGAAATCAGCAAAAATAACTTGTAGGACTGATGAAAAAAAAAAAAGGAAGATAAAAGTGTGTTCACTAATGAGATGAATGAATTAATTCAGGGTGTATAATCAATGAGGGGACACTTCCTCACTCCTCTCCCTGTCTCTTGCTGTTCTGTGATCTGGAAAACTTGGGGCACTTGGGGCAGTTTCCTCATTATGCAATAGATTTAGTTGATTTTGTGACACTCCTTGGATTTAATGGCCTGATTCTCATCATATCCTGGATATGTTGGATTTATAGTCTTTTGTTTCTGTCAGGTTGGTGTAGAGTTGTGTTCCTGCAGAGATACATTTTTTAAAGTTCTGTAGTATCTCTCAACAAATTAAAAGTGGGCAGGTGAAAAATACTGGCTGAAGAGTTAGAGATCCCTCACAACAATGTGTAAAATGATGAGCCACAAATATAAAATACAAGAGTCTGAGGTGAAACAATCAAACCTGTTCTCACAGAAAGAGAACTGGAGTTTGATAAAAGGAAAAAGAAAATGATCTAATCTCTTCATGCTCATACAGCTGCAGGTTTTCCTCAGGCTTTACCTGGTTTTTAAATATTTATGTATTAACTGCTAGGATTATGTCTCCCAATAAATGATTAAAACCCACCAACTTGCATTTGAATTCACCTCTTGACTTCAACCATCAGCTTGGCTGGCAAACACAGCCTAATTTAAGGATCTGAACAATTGTATAAAGGGGTTTGTGATATGTTCACTGGAATTGTCTGGACAAGAAAACCAAATAGTGATAAGAAGCAGAGCCTACAGTATATCAATTTTTTTGCTTCAAATAAGCTTTCTTTTTTTTCCATAGAAATTCATTTCTGCTCTGTGAATATTAGTCATCTTGTTAGGCTTTAGATAATAAGATATTTTAGAAATCCTGACCGCTGCATGAATAAAATCCAAAAATATCTTTTCATACAAAATACGTCCCACAACACCTTAAAAATGGCTTTAGACATTAGAATGAGCAAGAGAGGAACAGTTACAGCACATGTTTCCTCTCCCATCTTCATTTAGCTGTCCACTGTTTGCTTTCCTTGGCAGAGTTCTGCTTAAAGACCTAAACACAGGCTTTTATAAGTTCCTATTTACTGACCAAAGAAAACAGATGATAAGCTGTACTAAAAGGAAATACTAAATGCCTGTGGCAAAAGTCACAGTTCCTTTTTGTCAGTGATATCCCTCATGCACTGGCATCAAGAGTCCCTTTCAGATTTGTCTCATAAACCCTGGGTGAAACCTGCTGATAATACCTGATTTAACACTGAAACTGTAAGAGAGGCTTAGTAAGAACTGTAAAAAAACAGATTAGTTTTCACCTACATGACAGAAACTTCTGTATAGAAAAGCCAACAAAAACAAACAAACAAACAAACAAACAACAAACCCCCAAAACAACAAGAAAAAAATCTAAACAAACCAGAATAAATATATGAAAATTAAGGTCACAAAAGTTATTCCAAAGGGATTTTTTAAAATCCCCCACCCCCCAAAATATAAATCTCTATTAATCCTTAATGATGTGTTGCCTCTTCCACTAAGGTTTCAGTTAATTGGCAACATTAGTTAGAAAGAAGAAACTTTCCAGAGGATGAATGAATGTTTGACTTTAGCATATTTTGAAAATTTGGAGTTCTGTGAGGGAAAAAAATGCTCAAAAGTACCACCCCTTGGAGACCTGTGCTGGCTTATTCATCCAGAGACAGAAAGGTAATATCATAAAATACCAGGCAAGACCAAAGATTGGGGGTTGGCACTTTGATTTATTATAAGAGTAACAGAATTATAGGTTTTTTTCTTGTTTGTTCCCAGCACAGCAACTCTCAGGGGATGGATGAATAAGGAAGGGACAATTGAGGAGCTGGTTGAGCAAAGACACCCCTGCTTTTGGTCCAACACAATGAACACACAATTAGGGATGCTGAAAGCTCAGGAAAATGATGTGTGACCCCCCCATGTGTCATGGTAGAGTGTCCTCAGAGGGGCCACCCCGTCCTTACCACCAGGAAACACCAGTACAGAAAAAAAAAAATAAAAAAAAATATATATATATATATATGGGTGTAAAAATAGGGCCTGGCTATTAAAGAACAAATCCACTGCTTTGCCATGATTTTATACTAGATGTGAAATGTCTGTGTGGAAAATCATCCCAGTTTTAAAGGCTGGAAGTACTGACTGAGCTCTCCCAGACTTATCACACAAATCCCAGCAGTGTTTCTAGCCTGTGATCAGAAATCAAGAGGCAGAGCAGGTTTAGATTTCCTTTGATGTCAAGTGTTTTCAGGAAGCTGGGGCACACCTGAAATCTGTTTCTGCCTTGGGTTTGGCTTTGGGAACAGCATGATTTGCTGAATTCTGCTGGTGAGAAAAAATTGAAAAAACCCCATCTTTCACTACCTGGGTGTGTCTCAGGAACTGTGGAATTCTGGAGGTTGCACAGAATACAGGTTTTTTGGTTGGTTGGTCGGTCTTTATTTTCCAGGGAAATATGATGTTCACGGGTGTTATGTCTGTAAATGTATCAAACAATAAGGAATAAGAAGATAAAATTTGAATATGACTCTCCTGACACTGCTTCTTCAAGGTTAAATAGAGCAGGAGGTGTTTGGTGCTTCCTGGAATCCACAGGTTTGCCCGGGTTTTGTGCAGAGTTATTACATGGAAGTGAAGAGGGACAGAGAAAAGGAAAGTAATTTCCTTTCACTGATAAACTTTAAGAACTTTGGATGACAAAATGATCTCCTAAAGATCTCTATACTCTAAATTAGATATAGAAACATAATTCCACGTGGACACAGAGATATGTCTGAGGAGAAGTGTTTGAAAGATTCAGATCTAAGTGCCACCAGTTTTGGGGGGTTCTGGATGACCTTCAATCTCATTATTAGGCTCTGCATCATTTATTTAGCTACAGTGACATTCTACAATGTCCTTCTGTATTTTGTTAGACTTTTCTGAGTGTTTCTCTACTTATTGTAGAATTTTACTGAAGACAATTAATTGGAATCACCTTTTTCAACTGTGACAATAAATTAAGTGGACACTGCTGCATATAATTTCTCTTTCCCTAATTCTGCTAATCAGTGGAACTTTTACAAAGCTGTAATATTCCAGAATTCAGTTTTTTTCATAGTGTCAACTTAAGACAACAAAATAGTAGGTTTTTATGTGAGATGCTCACATAAATATTTTCAATAGAGCTGAAGAGGCTGCCAAGATTTGAATGGAGTGTGTTGTTGTCAGAGCATAAATTAGATATATTCAAAATCAGAGAATCACAGAATGAGTTGGAAGGGACCTTAAAGATCATCCCATGGGCAGGGACACCTTCCACCAGCCCAGGTTGCTCCAAGCCCCATCCAACCTGGCCTTGGACACTTCCAGGGATCCAGGGGCAGCCACAACTTCTCTGGGCAACCTGGGCCAGGGCCTCCCCACCCTCATTCCTTCCCAATATCCCATCTAACCCTGCCCTCTGGGAGGAATAATATCCCCAACTTATTGTCCCTGTCAGTTTTGACTTTTCATATGACCACAAACACCATTTTTAACAAGGAATGTTTTCCCACGTCAGAGTCAGGAAAGAGGGATTTGGGTGGGAGGGTAACCTGATCTTCTCCTCTGAGCATTTGCTCTGCATGTCCTGTAAGAATTCTTGTGTGGCATGAATTTTAATATTTCTGCAGCAGTACTGAAGAAAAGAAGAGGATTAGGAAGTTTTGGATTTGTAGTTCTGCTGTGTGCTGTGGAAGGGTGATGCAGGGGACGTGTCCAGCACTGACATTCAATTATTCCCCAGCACCCTTGAAGGTCCATGTGAGGTTCTCATAAAACATCAGTGCAGATCACAATTTGATCTTTTATGGTGCTGCAATCCAAGTCCAATTTTTACTATTCTCCATCTCCTGTGGTAACGACATCACACGTGCAGAGACAGAATTACAGGTACCTGTCTCTGGTTTATTCATATTTTAAAAACATAGTTAATAATCAAATATACTCAGCAATTTTATAGCACTATCAGCTCTATTGTTTCCCATTAAAAATAACAGGCTGCAGCAGTGTCAGAGGTGACCTGTTCCCTGGGACAGGCACTGGTGAGTGGAGCCATCTGGAAGTGCTCTGCCAAAGCAAATCCCACATTTTTAAGATTCCTGCTACCAATTTGATGTCTAGTTTTCCAAGGACAGCAAAACCTGACAGCTAAGCCCAATCCAGGGGTGGGAGGGATCCCTGATGATGTGTCTGTCCAGTGTCAGAGCTCAGGCTTCAGCATCTTCACTCCTCAGAGGAAACCCAGCTCCCAGTTCTGGTATCACCAGGAATTGGAGATCTTGGGGTTACCATGAGACCAACCTGAGGGTAAAATCTGTGGAATTCAATGCCAGGATTAAATGTGCACATCTTAGATGTGAGATAGATGGATACAGAGGAGAGAGGGATCCAGACAGAAAGGAGGAGCAAAGGGAGCTTAGTGTTTATTCTTAATCCTGTCCAGCAGGAGGGACAACCTTAGAAATTCAATTTGTGGCCTAAAATTGATACAGAAGAAGGAATTCAGAGCCACAGAATGGTTGAGGTTGGAGGGGAGCTGCAGAGTTCAGCTGACCCTGCCCCTCTGTTCAAGGAAGGTCACTTAGAGACAGTGGCTGAGGAAATTTTTATGAATGAATAAAAAAAAATTCAAAAATGCAAGAAAAGGGTTTTCTGCCCATTGCATTTTCATTGGTTTTCAGAAAATCAAGTAAAATTTGCTCGAATGCTAATATGGTAAAAAGGATCAACTGATTGGGGTGAGATCTTTCATGCTTGACTTCCCATTCAAGCCTGTGATCCCGGGGTACAAATTAAGCTCTTGTGGTTTCAAAATGTATTTTTACCTTGAAAATCTAAAGAGGAGACCAGACCTGAACACCTGTTGGCTTCAACTGAATCCTGAGGAAAAACCTGGGAAGTGACCTTTGATATTCCTACTGATTCCCAGCTTCAATACCTTCCAATTAAAACACCTTGACTCCCCTCTCCCTCAAAATATTTTTAAATAGTTAACAGTTTTAATTAGTTTGCCATGACACAAAATACACCTTTTGGTGTATTTTCTATAGAAATGGAACTAGGGAATCTCTTCATGTGTTATTGTTCGTGGCAGATTTCCAACAAAATAAACACTGATATTGGAAAATTAAAAAAAAAAAACCACAAAAATACCCAAAGAACAAAAACCACAAACCCCCAAACTAAACCAAACCAAAAACAAAGAGAGAGAGAGCTGATGGTTTAAAAAGATGCTCCAAGGCATAAGTGAGGTAGGAGGAAAATCTGATAAGGAAAGAAGCCTTGTAGCTTTCAAATAACTTAAAAATCTGACTAAATGTGACAAGTATGGCTGTTTTAAGAAAATGCCAGTTGGAATTGGCTTGGGATAAACATGCTTTTCCAGCTGGTAATTTTTAAGGATCACGATAGATTAGTGCCCTTAATTTTCACAGAATCCCAGGATGTTTGCGTTGGAATTATAATTTTAATAAAGAAGAGCTTTATTGTTTCTGGCTGAGTAATTTATGCTGTGTTCTGCTATTGAGAAGGTTGTACTTACTATTATCAGTCCTTAATTTGTGAAGCACAAAGGAGTTGTTAATCCCTCCCTATTCCCTCACTTTTGCCCGTGGAATTCTTGTGGAACTTTGCATTGAATTGACTTGGTGAACTTTTCCAAGGCACTAACAATTCAGCCAACAGAGGTTATAAATTATTGTCACTCTGAATTTGATTTCCTGATGGTAAATGTTAAATTTCATTTGAAGAGAAGCAGAATTCGTGAGGAAAGGACTAAATTTTCCATCATGGAAGCTCCTGTTGTTTTCATCTACTTCATTTATTATTTAAAGTGTTTGACCTCAAAGAAAGGACTGAGAATGCATCAGGTCCATCTTATTATCCAGATTTCAGAAATATAATGGCAAAATCTCTTCCTGGGAAGTGAGAAATGAAGGAGGGAAAAAGATTGGAGAACAGAGCCTGGAATAGTGATTTCAGCTGAGACTCAGCTGTGAATAACTAATCCCAGGATCAAGCCAGAAATAAAAATTGGGATATTCAGCAGAGTGAGAATAGACCACACAGTGACAGGAGTAATGATTCTCTGCTGCACATTTCCATTGTAATCAGGGATTCTCACATGGCTGAAAAAACAGCGAAGAAAATTCACAATTAACTGAAGATAGGCCAGAAAGGAATGCAAAAACCCCAACTACTGAGGGCAGGAAATATTAAGAGCATGAATGGAAAGAGGATAACAGGAAAAAAATGAGCTCAAAAAGGGAAAATTCAGTATAAGACAGATTATAATTAAAAGAATTGCACTGAGAAATAGAAAAGAATGATGGGATTTGCACTCTGTTGATGATTTGCTGGTTCTGTGGTACCCAGAAATGGGTTTTATGATAAGATCAATAACTTCATATAAGCAACAACTGACAAGACAACAAAAAAAAAAGGAAAACAGGAGTTCACATCCCAAGTACTTCTGTAAGGAGCTGCAATAAGTTTCTCCATTTATAGATGGAGAATTCAGTGAGGCCATTCCCAGCTAAAAACATCCACTGGCTTTTTTTACTTTATTGTTTCCCCAGCTGAGCAGCCTAAAACCATCAAAGTTTTTGCAAAAAAAAAAAAAAAGGAAAATGAAAAAATGAAGGGGATGGATGAATTCTCACCACTCTGCCCTGTTTGCTTAGGGAAAATCTAGTGGAGAATTATTCTCTGAATTTGTTGTTCCCACCCAGTGGTTTCTTCCTGTTTATGGGGGGGGTGTATAGATACGTGCAATCAGCTGCAAGAATTATCACCAAGGACTTGCAAAGTGGGGTTTTGAAGACATTCAGTGCTTAGCATTTCAGGAATTTTTTGAAATCTCTTCTTTCAGCTGCTGCCAGTCCCTGACTTTAACCCCGAGCTGCAGCTACTTCCTCATCATAAGTTATTAGTTAAACAAAGAAAGAAAAAGAAAAGAAAATAACTCTGAAGCAACACAAGGGAAAAACCAAACCAAGCCAAGAGAAAAGAAACAATTCAGATTAAAAGTAGCCCTTGGGTTAAACAGGGTTTTAACCTGAATCAACCTGGTAACGTGGGAGAGTGTGGTTTCTCAAAATGGCAATAACACTTTGGGGCAGCAAACAGGGGCATGAGAGGGTCAGACTTAGTTTTGTTTTACTGCTGGAGATTTCATCAAATTGCTTTTTCAGAAGAGAGGCTTTTATTGGCATCCTGCAGAACAGCTGTCAGTAAATGATTCCTCTGTAAATCAACTCATTGTGCTGGCTGACAGAACAGGAAAATAATTTGATCCCCTCCAGTAATGATAATTTTTTACTAAAACGTGAAGCAAAGATCACTCAAATATAAACACTAAAAAGGTACCAATTTTAAATCACTAAACATTAAGCAATCTGACAATTTGTTTCCTGAATCTGAGGCTGATCTAAGGCTTGGAAGGCTCTAAATCCTAGAAACCAGTAGGATTCTTAAAAATCCCCAAAGGAGCCTTAATGTCAGTGCTGTGAACGTGTCACTGTGGCTGTTACACTTTGGAATGGGCTGAAAGTTCTTTATTCTCCTCAGAACCATTGATCTGTGTTTGGCTTTCTCAGCACGAACAGCTCACATTTTATGGCCATAACGTGAGACAGGCCAGGATTATGTTCCATATTTTAAAATGAAAGGGAGTAAATATAATATCACTCTATTTATTGACAAGCCTGTTCCTTTTTTGTGTCTTATCATCCCTTGTAAAATGCACCTCAACGACAAATGAGATTTAATTCCAAAGGCGAATTTAATTCCAGAGGTCTATAAAATGCTTATCAAAATAATAATTCTTATTATTTTTTAAGTCTTCACTCTATACAACATATGTAACACGGTAGCTGTCATGATATTCTCAAGTATTCTTTAAAATCCACTCAGCAATATGATTATTGGTGCCTGGAGACAGAGGGTTTCACTGCTTAATTATGCACCATAAAAATGATGTACTATAAAATAGTATTATGTACTATAGAAATAATGGTATCACGTGCCAGAAAACATTTCTAAACTTATCACTAATTAATTTTGCCACGTTTTAAATTTCTTATCACATTTCTTAGAGTGCAAAACGGGTGAGGACATTTTTGGTGGGCATGGCGTAAGTTTGAACAGAGACGAGGAGAAGTAATTCTGTCCTTTCTTATTTTTCGTCTTACACTAATTGCAAACACTGGTTTTACTTTATCTAAATTTTATTTTATTGCCTTTCTCAATGAGTTGAACTTCTCACTTCCTTTGTCTTGGGTTGTTGTGACCCGTGGCCACGGAATTCCCACAATATTGACATCCGATTTTTCACGGGGGCTCACAAAGACTGAATCTTCCTTCACGACAAATATAAATGCAATAAATCTATCACACAGACTGGTAATGGGATAGAACACGTTTAAGGGAGCATGAAGCTGTTTACAGCACAGCTTTTCCCCGGGAAAAAGGATGAAGCAAAGCCCTTGTGAGGTCTGTTCCATAGTCTGAGCGTGCCAAGAGTGACACTGGAAGGCCCCTTCCAACAAACACCTGCCCCTCGAGCCAAATGGAATCAGCCTGGAATAAATATTTTTCCACAGGCAGTTCAGACTGGCTTGGAAGTGGAAAAATCATTCCCAATAAAAGAAAGGAAGTAATATAAAGGGTTTGAATAGGCAGAGTGGCTTAAGGGAAACAGAGCTGGAGAGTAACAAAGCAGAACAGGGTGGTTTTATCCTTTTCTCTCTCTGCTTTTAAGTGTTCAGGGAATGACAGTGGCTGTGGCTAAAGAAAGGATGGCTTTTGAAGTGTTCAGCTCAGAGGAACCAGCCAAGGAGCCATCCTTGCCTTAGCCCCTGTTCCCAGTCACTCTCATTCCCTATGGAAGTGTCTCATCACAGAATCACAGAATCACTGAGCTGGAAGGGACCCACCAGGACCATCCAGTCCAACCCTCAGCCCTGCACAGACCCATCCCCAAGAGTCACCCCCTGTGCCCCAGAGGATCAGCCAAACCCTCCTGGAGCTCTGGCAGCCTTGGGGCTGTGCCCACTGCCCTGGGGAGCCTGGGCAGTGCCAACCACCCTCTGGGGGAAGAACCTTTCCCTGAGATCCAGCCTGATCCTTCCTGACACAATTCCAGCCATTCCCTGCTCACACAGAGCACAGCTCAGTGCCTGCCCCTCCTCTGCCCCTCCCAGGTTGTTCCTGCATTTCAGGTGGCCCATCCAGCACCTTCTGCCTCTGCATCCAACAGCTCCAGTGGAGCTGGATGGGTCCGGGAATAGAGGTGGGTTACACTTCCAGAGACCCTCAGAAGGACAGGAGAGGCTTCTTTACTGGGGAGTTGTGTAGGGTGGGAGTGAGAAAAGGGAAGACTGACTTCACCCCAGCAGAGAAATCCGTGCTGGAAGAGCTGATCTCTCTGCCAGGAGAGGTTTGAGTCCCCCTGCACTCCAAGTTCCACAGCCACTCGTGGCAGTGCTCAGCCAGTGTGGCAGTGCTGTAACCCAGAGCAGTGTCAACACCTGGGAGTCCCAGAACACCCATCCCTACAACCCTCAGGCAAAAACTCAGCAAAAAGAGCACCATGTACATGAAAATGTGAAATTTTTGACTATGGAGAATTGAAATATTAAAAAAAAAAATCCATCCATTGAGCCACCCCCCCCTCCTGCTCTCTCCCATGGTTTTCCATAAATGTGGAATGGTTTATAACTGGGCAAGGTACCCTATGTAAAAAAACTGAGGAATATTTGTTGTACATAACAAATATTACATATTTGTTAGGATTTGTCAGCACTTGCTCTCCCCAGGTACAACATTCCCTCTCATCCAGCAGCAAAATGTGCCTGCAGAAGTTCATTTCCCATTTTCTTCAATTCCATGCAATATAATTTCACACTTCTTCCTTTCACTGTGATATATGTGATTTTGCACTATCATGAATAAGCTTTTTCACCACCTTTTTCAGGAACTGTGAAGCCTTGAGCTGGCTCTGACAGTAATTCCAAGGAGTCTCTGGCATCCAATCATCCCTAATTGCCATGTCACAAGTCACACATCACACAGAATAAATAATAATCCTAACTAGAAACCCTGAAACCAACCAGGTCTAAAAAAAGTTTAATTAATAATATGAAAAAAAAGAGAGAAATCTACTCTAGTATTCTATGATAACTTTAAAAACTATTTTATTTATAAGGCAACTTTTCAGAATTACTGCTTTGGAAATCCTGACCTTTCAGAAAGAGCAGGGTTGTTTCTTCAACGTGCTGAGCTCAGAAATGTCCCAGAAAAGGCACCTCCATCCCATTTTTACCTTTTTTCCCCTGGGAGCTGGAAACCCACAGGGTGGCAAAGGGGGAAACCGAGATTCCCAATTTGAATTTGAAAGGCAAGTAGTCGTTTACATTGGAATACTTTTCCCTCCTATTAGGCCAGATCTTAAACCAACCAACATCACAGGAAAAGCTCCCCCCAACCTCCTGCTTTAAAAGGATTTTTTTTAAAAGCCGGATTTTTGTAAGTCAATGGGTATCTTTGATTTATTTGAAAGAAAAACCAGGGTATTAATGTTTTAATCTTTAGCCTCATTATAACTAGCATGTACTTGAAAAGACACACTAATTCCCAAAAGCAGAAAGATGACATCTATTTTATTATTCATTCAGCAATAGCTGCTTTTTAGTAGCTACACCAGTGAAGCATCATTATGGAAAATAGGTAAATAACAGATAAAATGTACCCCTTCCCCTCTCCTTTCCCACCTTCCTCTTCCTCTTTCCCCCTCCCTTTCTCCCTCTCTCTTACTATTTCCAGTAGAAGTGCAGCACTGAGCACATACAACCCCATGAACTAATCAATTTGGGGATGTTATCAAAGAGTGACCCAATCATCCCTAATTGCCACGTCACAAGTCATAACTAGAAACCTTGAAACCAACCAGGCTTAAAGAGACTTGATATTAAAAAATGAAAAAGAAAACTGCTCTATTATTCTATAACTTTAAAAACATTTGGTTATATATTTATTATTTACTATTTTAATGTTATATTTAATGAATTAATTATCTATTTATTTTTAATTATCGTTATTTATTACATTTTATTATAATAATTTATTATGTGTACTGTCTTATTATAATAATTTTATTTTTATTTAATTTTATTATAAGCCAAAAAATTGGCCTTGGCCAGTTGTTTAACCAGCTCAAGTGAGCCCAGTTAAATTAAAGATTATCACAATAAGGTTTTTCATCTCCTCAATTGATTGTATGATCTGTGGCTCACCAATGGAAAAAAGGGATTTTAATGAATTAATAAGAAAAAAGCTGTTTGCACTGCCCTGCATCTCTGTTCTTTTCCAACCAGCTCAACTAATAACTCCTAAAATTCCAGCAAGCCAAAGGAGTTCAGCCAAAGGAGTGTTAATTCACCAGAGAGAAGGACACTCTGCAGCAGCCATGGAGCTTTTTGCTTGTTCCTATCAGAGAACCTGCAGGATTTCTTTCCCCAGCCCCTCCTAAAGGTCTGCAGGTTTGGGGTTTGATGAGATAACACAGATTTACACAGACAGCCTTTCATCCTCGCAGCTGAATTCCTGGGCGGAAATAGAAAAATAAACATTTGTAGTATGAGGCACATTAGGCTTGAAATCAAATGTTTTCCCTCTCAACTGCCCTGAAAAGCTGAACTGGATTCTAAGGAATTAGAAGGGACTCGGGCTCTGTCACTGGGATCATTCATATAAACCCAAAAGTTGTCAGAATCTGACATGGCTAAAGACTTTATATCGCTTTTGATGGGACAGTGAAGATCAAAATAAAGGTCACAGAAATTGTAGCCAAGAGGTCTTGTCCTTGGATGGGGCAGGGGAAGGGTCAGGCACTTCCTTAGGAAAATCCCCTCGAGAAGGAAATAAAAATAACATCCCCACATCCTTTGTAAACACCTCATTGTGCTCATCAGTGCTGGATTTATTCCTCCTGGTCTGTCACAAATGCAACGAGAACATCCAGGGATTCAGATGAAAACAGGAGAAAAACCCAGATCTTCATTTTCAGCTCCCACTTAAAGTAATATAATTGATCATCCTCTCATTCCAACTGGATTTACCCTTCCTATTTCTTTTTCCCAAATGCAATCTTGAGGAAAGAGACACAAACTTTGTGATTTAACACCTTTCCTACTTTCTTTCTGTGTATTTTTGTAAGATTGCCAGTAGCAAGTTGCCTATTTCTTCTTTGAACTCATTTTAAAGTCTCCATAATAAAGTCTTCCTCTACATCTTTATAGAAAATAAAGAGTTTTAATGCACAACTAGCACAAAAAAAGACCCAAATTTTGTCCCTTTATTCCCTTTAATCTTTCAAGGAAGCAGCTTAATTCTCTTCCCTTAAAAATTTGGCTTTGGACTTCAGCAGCTTAACAATTCCAATACATAAAACTGAAATATTTGAAGTTCCTTTCATGCTTTTTACTATAGAAAGCTGACACTTTAGATTTTTTTTTTTCTCCAGAAGTAGTTTTAAAGGATTAGAAAGGTAATATTGGTCTGTATTTGAGCAACCACCACTGGTTACTTATTGAGAATATTTGTTTGATTTCCATAATTCCGACTGAAATTTAGACTCCCATTATCTAAAAGACAAATTAAGCCCATTAAGAAGATTTTTGGGAGTTAAATTACATGTGATCTCACAATAAAAGTACTGTTTTAACATGGCCCTATAATATTCTGTATTTTTTAGCTCTTCAACAATGAAGTGTGGTTTTCATAATTATAAAATTAATATTTTATTAGTTTAAAAAACTAAAAACCCACCAGCTTCCTTCTTGCTGCTTAAACATGCTGCAGGATTTTTACCTTTTGCACAAATTTTTATTCTATTTTTATTAAATAAAAAAAATCTCATTAGACATTATTTTATGCAGTGGGCTGAAGAAATACAGCTTTAAACTTATATTCTGAAACTTCCAAAATCCTGATTTCCTACAGCATGTTAAAGAACTGTGAAATATCCTTCTCTTTGCTTTGACAGCTCTAGAGAAGGGTGGTTTATACTTTTTGATTTGTGTCTCTTGAAATTCACTCCAAAGCCACAAATTACCCTAAACTACACTATAAATAACCTGTCTCTTAGTCTAGGTCTTCTAGATTTAAGTCAGGCTTTTGTTACCCAGTTACAAACTATTCACTGCAGGACTTCACAAATGAATCAGGAGAGACAGAATTATACCCCAAAACCATTAAAAATCTTCAGTAGTAAAAAATTCAAACGTGAGGGAGAGTCAAAAAAATCCCTGGATACTTCTGGAAATGTCTCTTTAGAAGCTTCTAATAACGTTCAGTGCATGATCTCAGGGCCTGTAGGTGCACTTCTGTACAAGACAGAGGCCAAAAAAGGACTTTGGTTTGGTTTGGGGTTTATAAAATAAATCCCTCTAGTAAAAGCTTCATACTTAATGTCTCTCTTCCTGTGATGCTGTTTAACTAACAAGGAAAGCCAGGGAAGAGGAAGGGAATTTTCTGTCTTTCAGAAAGGAAATCTGCATAAGCTCCATCACCGGTTGGACTTGTTGTGACAGTTCCTGGTAATTAATGTCTCTGCAGAACAGGGATCAACAGGCTGTAAACTTCAGAGATAATCACATCTGTGTAAATTCCAATTTCTAGGAGAACAGTTGATAATTAATGCTCCTAATAAGCATGAGCAGCTTAGTGGAAGAACAGAGTGTAATTTATAAACATCTTTTTTCTTGAAAGGACTTTTAGCCCTGCTCATGATCCGTATCAGTACCTAAGAACCCTCAGTAGCCAATCTGATGGAGAGAAACTGTTTTGCAGTTCAAACTCTGTTCTACAAAGCATGTTTATTTTGTTTATTTCTCTAACTGTTTTTTTTTCCAACTGCATTTAATTAGCACAGGAAAATAATTGCTTCGGAGCTTAAATACTTAAAAGCCAATATGGTTCAGTGGAAACCATTTGTTCTTCACAGTGCATAATTGAGCACAACCTTAAAAAATAAATTGATGTGTTCATTTAATATGTTCTGCACTGATTTGAGGAGTGAAATGACAGGCACAGCCCCAAGTTTCAGGCAGTGGAACCTGCAAACCTGTGAAGCTCAGAGGACTTCAGGGACACTTGTGGTGATGGAAATGCTCTCCAGTCTCCACCTGAGTGATGCCAAACCATAGTTTATCTTCCTTTTTTAAAGCTGAGAGTCTCACCCCAGTCCTTCAAGTCATGTGTTTTATGATTCATTGACTGATTGACTGATTTATGGATTTCTCCCCATCCCTGGAAGTGTCCAAGGCCAGGTTGGACGGGGCTTGGAGCAACCTGGGCTAGTGGAAGGTGTCCTTGCCTGTGGCAGAGAGTGGAATGGGATGAGTTTTAAGGTCCCTTCCAGCCCAAACCAGTCTGGGATTCCACAGGTTTTGTGATTTTGGTATTCTTTCTGAGTTTCTCAGCCATTATAACCAGGTGACAGGCATCAGTCACATTTTAGGAAATTCTGGTTTTACCACTTAAAAAGGAAGAAAGTTCCATTGTGTCTTCCATGAAATGCAACAGAATTTTTCCTATTTTTTTCAGGCATGTGTCTTCCACCTGCTGTTCCAAGAGCTGGTATTCTGGATCTTTCTATTTCCTGCTTGTGTCACTCTGCTTTCTTCCATCTGAAGAGCTCAATTCCTGTGCTTCCTTAATCCTGTGACCATTGTTTTGTCCACCACCTTGCATGGCTAGATTGAAGGGTTTAGATTCTTTCTGAAGGAAATGGAAATTTCCTTCAGGAACAGTTGAATAAAAACTGGTTCTTTTGTATCTAATTCAGGAAATATTTGGCACCTCTCATTTACTTCAGAAAGATTATTTCCATGGAGGCTGAAAACGTGCTGGCTCTTGAGGAGGAACACACAAAACAGCATTTGTAAATCAAAATCTTCTGCAAACACAAACAGAAATCATCTCTTATGTTTATAGAGCAAAACCAATTAAAAGAGTTTCAACTAATCTCCCCAGGAGCTCTGTCCTTTTGAAAAATGCTTGTCTTTTATGTGTTTAAAATGGTCAGTAACAGCTGGATACACCTTTTGGAAACTCGATGCTCCCAACAGCAGGGTAAGCTGAGTGTGTGGTTCTGTGATTTTCTTTGTTCAATTGCTCATTACTCTGTGAAAGAGTATTAAATAAAAAGAAGATTTTTAATGCATCAGAGCCTGCTAATCAGAGCAGCTTTATTCCATTCGGGTGCAGTAAGTGTGCTAATGAGAGCATAATGTGTTTGCACTGCCATGTGATTCCTCTGCAGTTTGTTTGAGAGCTTAATTGTGCACAGCTGCCTGGGTGTGCATGATGGACAGCTGATCCTCACTTCTCCCAGCTAATGGAGGGGCCGGGAGGGACCTGGGCTGGATTGTTTACTCCAAATTAGCTCCAGCAACAGGGACTGTGCCATCAGCAGCCACTGTTACACCTAATGAATGGCTGCTGGGACTGTGCTTTGTGTGCCAATTAAAAGCTGGATGAGTGTGAGCCGCTGGCAGGTTTGTGAAGCATTTATTATGCACAGTAAATAAAGTGCATTAGTGAGAGTGTTGTGTGTTTGTGGAGCTTCCAGTGGGTGGGCGTCTCAAACAAGCTGTCAAAGTTCGGGGTGTTCACAGTCATCAGGATGCTGAGGGGGAACTGAGAGACACTGGAAAGGACAATTTCATTTTGTGCAACAAAAATCTGAAACTAAAGGCAGGTCTCCTGAGATCAGACTCCTGCTTCAAACACCAAACTTCTGTCCGGAGTGCAGGACCTGAAGGAGAGACAAGAAAGATGGGGAGGGACTGTTTGCAGGTGCCTGGAGGGACAGGACAAGGAGGAATGGCTTCAGAGTGCCAGAGGGCAGGGTTAGATGGGATATTGGGAAGGAATTCTTCCCTGGGAGGGTGGGGAGGCCTCTGGTTGCCCAGAGAAGCTGTGGCTGCCCCTGGACCCCTGGAAGTGTCCAAGGCCAGGTTGGACGGGGCTTGGAGCAACCTGGGCTGGTGGAAGGTGTCCCTGCCCATGGCAGGGGTGGCACTGGAGGTCCCTTCCAACAGAGGCCTTTTTATGATTCTATGATTCTATGAAATAAAACTGTAAACACTGTTTCTTTACTATTGTGTGATTTATAAAGAACAGGGAATTCTTGCCTAGTCCAATGCCCAGGTCCAGTCAGATTCCTGCACTATACACCAGGTCAGCCATGGAGACTGATGACAAAGCCTTTAGCTGGAGTTTGGTAATTAAAATATTTTAGTTTAAACTCCTACCACCGAGGATAGAGCACAACATTTCACTTTGGGAGGGGCTGGGTATGACTGCACAAGAACAGCAACTTGGACAATAATCATAACTCAGCTGCAACGTGGACCTGACAGTGTCTTCAGGGGGATATTTTTCAAACCTTAAGTACTGATGGAAATAGTTGTCACAATTGTCTTTGGTTGACATACTAGTTGAAGTGGACTTCAGCTGGATCTTCATTTAGAACACACAGTCATGCAGAGGGGTTCACCTTCTCGTGGGGTTTGAGCATTGTTTCAATATCTTCCCTCAAAGAACCAGACCCATCTGCCTGCTGAAACACCACTTGCCCTGAAGATGTAACTCATCACCATATTTAAGGTGAGTTCTGGTTGAAAGGAGAGCAAACAAGTGTAAAAAGCAATGTAAGAAGTGCAGAACAAGTCAGCCAAGCACAGATCCATCAGCCTGTCATGAAACTAAGAACACTTCTACTACAGAAGGAATTGGGGTTGGAACTAAATGGTCTTTAATGTTCCCTTTCAACCCAAACCATTCTGGGATTGTGTGATTGCTTCTAACTACTCAAAAATATTGGATTGACACAGAACTACTTCAAAATGAAGCCGGGAAAAGTTAAAGAAAATGGTAATCACTGTATGTTCAGTAGCTCATTTGATCTGGTGTAACTTCAAGGTTTCAGTTTTCAGATGGAACCTAAAACTGAAAAGTTCCAGTGCTGATGAAGGACTGTCAAGATCTCATTCAGATAAGACCTTAATAACACCTGCCCATCTCTAGCTGGCTGAGTTATTGTAGTTTGGAGCTCATCTCAGCAGGGGACAAACCTTGCACTTTTTTCTAAGAGGTTCAGGAAGGACACTACAGGTTAGGAGAAACTGCTGAAGCAACTAATAATTGGATTTAAATATGGAAAAGTTAAAGAGGTTGGATCAGCTGTGGGATGAGCAAAGCCATGTTGACAAGCTGATGTAGAAAGTAAGAATTCTTGAATAAAATGGCTCCTGGGAGGGGTGGAAGTAACACATCTGTGGGCCTGTGAAACTGTTTGGATGTTTGTACTGGAGGTGTGAGCCCTGTGTGAAATGATGGAGCCACCAGCCAGGGCTTGGCACATCTACAAGTGTCCCAAAGCCTTCTGGGGCTGTGGTGCTTGTCTAAACTGAACCAGTTGAGCAGGGCATTCTTGGTGTGTCATACACGTGTGTGTGTGTCAGAGAACATAAATGGCATCTTGCTCTTGCCCAAGTACTTTCTGATGGCAAAAGTGAGGGACACTGTGAGAACAGAAATGATTCCTGTTGCTTTGGAGGTGTTACAGCCGTGCTAACACATCCCTTGGATAACAGGGAGGGAGAGATTTGCGTTTCAGTCTGAGTCTTTAATATCAGTTTGATTCATAGGGGAGTGGACACACATTGAAAATGATGTGTAAATAGGCAGCACCAGAGGAAACGGCCTCAAGCTGCATCAAAGAAGGTTCAGGTTGGACAGGAGGAGGAATTTCCTGCTGGAAAGGGTGGTCAGGCCTTGGCAGGGGCTGCCCAGGGAGGTTTGGAGTGCCCAGCCCTGGAGGTGTCCCAGGAAGGCCTGGCCGTGGCACTCAGTGCTCTGGGCTGGGGACAAGGGGGGCATCGGGCACAGGGGGGATCCATGGGCTTGGAATTCCTTTCTGACCCTAATGGCTCCGTGAATCTAGGAAATAATGCATTGACTCTTTTTGTAGCACTCACTCCAGTTCTAAAAATAGCATTAAGTCTCTTCTCAAGCCTGCAGAGAACTGGAAGGTTTCCCTCAGATTTGGGTTCAAATGCAAATTTGTTGCTCTGTGGGGCCACTTTTGAAGCTCATTTCAAACCCATTAACTCCAATCACATTTGTTTCTGCCCCACACCTTGGCTCCAGAAAAACTCCTGTTTAACATCCTGCATTCAAACACAACAATCATTCCAAAATTGTTATTCTCCCCACGTAACTATTGAGATGGAAATGAGAACTGTCTGTATCTACCTGTGTATCTGAGTTTCCTTTTTGCATATTCTAATTGATTAGGTTAAAAATAAATGACAGTACTCTATTTGCTTCAGCAGACTGGGCGTATTAATTCACTTATTCTATAACACCTACTGGTAAATAATTATAATTTACTTTGCATGTGCATAGTAAAATAATCAAGCAGCTTTTGGCTACTAATGAGCACTCTTGAAAGGAGTGGAAACCGGTCAGTAAAAAGCATTTTTTTCCTCGCTGACAGTTCAAGTGTCATGAGCAAGCACCAGTATTTATTGAAATTCAGCTTCACAGCTCAAGAAAGAACCAGTGTCTTAAAAGGTACAGAAACGGAGCAGGTCCTGCTCCGTTTCTGTACCTTTTAAGACACTGGTTCTTTGTTCCTTTTGTCCTGGCTACGTGTGACATTTTCTTTTTAAAGCTGGAACATGGGAAGGCAAATGTCCCCTGCAGCCCCTGGAGTAGTCAAAGAGCTGCTTCTTTTTGTTGTGTCTTCCGGAAACGCTGCTTTGAAAGGAATCACTGTTGTAGAACCAATTAGGTTCTTTAAGTGGATCATTTCTCAGTCGCTGGAATAATGAATTCCCATTTGCTCAAAGGGTTGCATTCACCCTTCAGTGGCAAAACAAACAGGAATTCATTGCCACAGCTAAGCAACCAGAATTACTTATGCATTCTTTTCAGAATCTCCCCTTTTTTCATCTTTATTCAATTCACCATGAAGATTATTGTTTAATGAGGGGGAAGTTCAACTGGAGCCAAACGAAAAGGCACAAGCCTTCTAAGCCAGAGTGGGTTTTTCCGAAGTGCTTTATTTGTCAGGCTCCTGCAAATTTGCATTTGGGGTGGATTTTCTTTATTTTTTTTTTTTTTTTTTTTTTTTGGTTAGTTAAACCACAAATGAAAATTTTCTTTTCTGGCTTTCTACGTGTTTTAAGTTTACTGGACAGAGAAAAATGAGACAATGTTCCTTAAAATTAATAACGTAAATTATATAGATTAGATACATATCAAATTATATATATGATATAAATTATATATATATATATTAGATATGTATCATAGTATATATTATATATAAATGTTACAATATAAAATATAACATCAAGGCGTTCACAGGATGAACCACCACTCTGGTCCTCCAACCTTTCTGCTTTTTCCCGTTGTAGCATTGATAATAACATAATATATCTCTATCTACATGATAACAACAAAATTATCCACTATATCTGCTTTGATTTATGGGGGGAAAGGGACCTTACGGCTGTGTCAGGGTTAATTGAATCATAATCAGTCTTCTTGTGGAAATCAGATTTGTGCCTAAAGTGGAGTCATCTGCCCATCTGTAATAGCTGGCTAAATGCTCCAATGAAAACCTAATTGTGGTGTTTGTTTCTTTTCAGCTGGTTGTTTCTCCATATCATTTGGGAGTCAAAGTTCAGGGGAGATGCAGTTACCAGAAAGATCACTTTATAACATTTGTGCCTTTTCCATCCACCTCCCAGCTGAACTTCGCAGTAAATCCACTTAGGGAGAGGAGCCCCAGAAAGCACAGTAAATTCTATTTGTTTTCTAATAAAGGGCAGCTTAATTTGGGAAATGATGAAAAATAACTCTGTTTATGCTTTTGTATAGTTTTATATTGTGTTTCACTCATTCTAATTTAAAAGTGTATTTAGATCATTGCACTCAATCCAGTTCATAGAGAGTTTTGTCCCATTTTCTAGCTAGCTGGCTGGGATATGGCTGGCCCTACTAGACTCAGCTTAGAAAAGTTAGATGAGCTCCAAAATTTGACTGGGAGCATGGTTTATGATTTATTGAACTCATACAGGAAAACTTTTAAACTCTGAATATGATCGTCTGGTGTCAAGTTTTGAATTCGTTCACCTCCAAATTATCTGCCAATACTTTGCTAAAATTAAACCAAGAAATTCAGGAGCTGTGGAAAGGTGAATAAGGTTTGAAGTCCACTACTGCTCTTCTTTCAGAAATGATTGCCTGTTTAACAAACACTTTTTGAGCCCAGACACCGTGGAAAGAATATTAGAATCACAGAGCCCTTAAGGTCGGAAAAGACCTCCAAGATCATCGAGTCCAAACTTTTGAACAAACACCAACATGTTGTCCATGATTTTAAACCTTTTTTCCTTTTTTAATCTGATATTTTCAAAGTTGCAAAGCAAATGTGGAAGGAAAGAGTGAATGTATTTTTTGGTGGCTGAGTAGAAGACGGTGACCTCACCTGAGCTGAAAACAAGAGTTCCCTCTTGCACTTCACCCCACGGAATTTCCCCTCCCCAGCGAGGCCGTGGCAGCTGCATCCTCCTCACCCAGCAGCCTGGAAGTGTGACAGTGACTTGACAAAGTGTGTGTGAGTCGCTGTCATCCTCCATCACTGTCATCCTCGGCTTCCACCCCAGGGAATTATTTTCCCAAAGTCATTTACGGCGTTAAACAATCTCCCGGAGTGGAGCCATTTGCCAATTAGAGTTTTAGTTGCCCTGCATTTGTTGCCCATCATTCCTTTCAGTGCAATGACCCCTTGCCTGGGAGAGGAGTAATTGTTTCCCCAGCAGAGCCCTGATCAATGAAGGGCTCCTGCCCTGCACTCTTGATTAGGCATCAGTTTTCCATTTGAAAAAAAAAAGGGTTTTGATTTCCTTTACCGTTTTCACAGGTTATTAGTGTGATTGAACTAAGTTAATAAGAGTGAGTTATGAACCTGGACAGCCCTGCTCCAGCACTCCAACATGCAGATGATGCTTCTGATAAGTTTTTATGATGTGCACAACAGCATCCAGACAAAAGCAGCAGTCTGAGTACGAGTATTAGACTGAAAAGTTCAAAAACACTTCACCCCCCCCCAGTGTTTGATTACCCAACTCTGCATCTCCCTCGGCAGAGTTTGTCAACTTCGTTTGTCTTTCAGCCTCCTTTAGTCCCTTTTTTTTTTTTTACTGACAGAACAAAAATAAGATCAGGGATGGGCTTGTAAATACCAGTAATGGCAAAATAAATGTGAGCAGTCAAGTCAAGAAACAGGCATTGCCCGGTGGCTTCCACAGGTAGAAACTAAGCAGGCTGTGTTCATCAAAAAATAGGAGATATATGTCTCTCAGGAGGATTATTTACTGGTTTTATACAATTAATTTTGTCTCCAGCCTATGACTGGAGAAGTCCCTGTAATTCAAACAGTTCCTTCCATGTGGGTGAGAAAATAAAGCAGAAAAATGCCCATTTAGATCCCCACTGGGTATCTTTCTTGGGTTATCACTATACAGTCCCCCAAAAAACCCTCAATTTGTAAGTTTTCTCTCATTTTCTAACTGTACTTTTTTTGTTTGGTGAGAAAAGGGTGAAGCAGTGCCAGAAAACCTGCTCCTGGGAATCCTGGAAAACACACCTCCCTGCCAGGGATTTTACTGGGACTTGAAAGGCCTAAACTGTCTCTTCCAAATGAGTCCAATATCAGTCACTGCAGGAAAAATAATCAATTCTCAAGGAAGAATCGAATTTCCTACTTTTCAGCACTTCTGTTTCCTCTCCTTTCTTAGGCAAATGGGAAATCCAGGGAAGAAAAGCCATAATCGGTGTCTTCCACCCAGGGCGAGGTATTTAAAATTAAATAGTTTAATTTGAGAGCAAAGTCACTGGTAAATTCCAACAAAAAGCTGTGGTAGAGTGCTTTTTAAAAGTGCTGTGATGAATCTCATGACTTTTTAAAGGGGGGGGGGATTGGTATGAAAATCTGATGGACACCAAGATTTAATATCCCCTGATAATTAGCAGCACATGCAACAAGAGTGGGAGAGCAATTCCAACTTTCTATAGAATTTAATATCCTCCCACTCCTTTTGTAGGAGCTCAAATTTCCTTTCTGCTCTATATAATAAACACATTTTATTGCTTCATCAGTTATTTTAATGTGCACATGATACATGTAAAAAAATCAATATCAGGACAAGAATAACCATAAAAATAAAGAGTCAACAAGAATCAAACAGTGTCCACTTCATATCCATTTGTGTCTATGGGGTTTTTGGTTTTGTTTTGGGTTTTTTTTGGTTTTTTTTTTTTTTTTTTGTAACATTATAAAATTCTGAAAAAAAAAGTTTTGAAATATGAGTTCCACAGACTGCTCATGAATAGTTTTGACTTCAGAGATCCCCCTAGACTGTAATGGATCAGTGCTACTGCTTTTTGATTAAACTTCTCTTTCAGTGGTTGCTTTGAGAAGAGGGCAAATAAAATTTACAGCCCAACTGAAAGTTCTTTTGGCATAATCTGATATTTTTAAATTATTTTCTGTATGTGTTTATTATCTCCTTGGCTTTCTAAATTTTAAAAAGGGAATTAAAAAAAAAAAAGAGGAGGGGGTGAGGAAACACTATTTTTCCTGTGATTATTTTTTATCATTCTATTTAGAAGAGCTTTTCCTAGCACATGTATATAAATATGAGAAACATCACATACTGATAGCAAAGCTCCAAGTGCAGAAGTCTGGTGGCAGCCCCTTCTATAAACCAAAATGTGCAGAAAAACAGAGAAAAAAATGAAGCAAACCCTCTGTCCCATAAAAATTAATAAACTACCATGATCTTTGTAAATTTAACAGTGTTGGAATATCATCTTTGAAGCTGCAAACCAAACAGCTTTCAATAGATTTCTATTAAAATTAAGGAATACACAAGATACTATTACCATAAGTTGCCTGGAGGAGTGGGAGTGGGTGAGTTGTTTGGTTTATATTTTTTTTTTTCTTTTTGACAATTGGGAATAAGATTTATTTTTTTTTTTATGTCTGCATAAAATATAAATGAATGTAACATTCTTATAAATAACAAAATCCTCAAAGGCCTCTCAACAAATTGCCTACAAAATACAATTCTTGGAAACCAGTAGATTAGTAATATATGCTGAGCTCCTATGGGCTTCTCTGGCTGGTGGTTAATTTAAAACTTTTTTCCCCACCACAAGAAAAATAAATTAAAAGCAAAAATTAATAAAAAGTGCCTCTGTTTAGTGGGAGTTTTGCTTTCCACACTGCTGTACCTGAGTATGTGAAGAGCCAGGCACCAAAGAAAACAATCCTAATTAATGTCACTATAATTTCCAAAGACCCTCAACATCAGTGGTGTTCTGTTCTGTGCTGGTTTGAAATTATTTCAGCAGGTGTGCATTTACACTGAAAGCTGAGGGATTTTTTTAAACTCTAAGTTGTTTTTTTTTTTTGCCTAGAATGATGATGTGAATATAATATATTGTTAATTTACACCAGTAAATAAATAAAAAAGTATACAATATATATATATAAATATTGTTAATTTACACCAGTAAATAAAATAAAAAAAACCACACACACCTATCAGGGTTTTTCTGTCACAGTTAAACAGGCAGGAAGAAATTGTGCACCAGAAATCCTTTAAGGAATTGTGCAGAACAAACTCAGTTCCCCCAGGAAGTATTAGACTCAGGGTCAGACCAGGGCACCAAAACCTTACATCGAGAGCTTCAAACATGTAAAAAGCTACAGACTTTTCACATGCATCAAAAGTGACTCCACTGCCTCAGGATCAACTTTCTTCCTCTGCTCATCCCAAGTTTCTCCGTCTTCCTCAGCTGCAGACCCTTTATGCTCAAACAAATTCCTATGGAAGACTCGATTAAAATGGAAATTCAGCTTGTACTCCATAATTTACAGGCTGCCAAGGGAACAGGAACACCTTTAGATTATGCTCATCCTCGGGGAATCTGAGGGCTGGAATGACCTTTTCTGGGCTCCTGTGGGATATGGGGCAACTGCTATTCCAAGCATCTCAAAATCATTTTGGGGCAATTCCTATTTCCTTCTGTGATGCCACTCAGGATTCATCTCTGCTGGGAAAGTCACTGTGGAAGACTCCAAAGTGTCCCTTTTGAGGACTGGATCCTGCTTTTCCTGGGGACCTTTGTGGGTTTTCTGTGTTTAGGTAGATCCTGAACAATACTGTAAAATGAAGGTGTCCCTTTGATTCATAACTCAGTAAGTTCAGAAACGTGACAAAATCCACCTGAATTTGCATTTCCAATGAAATAAAAAGGAAAGGATCACAAGGCATCACCTGTACTAAATAATAAGTTTTATAGTTTATAGTATTTTTTTCAGCAGCACTTGAGTAAACAAAGGTAAGATTTGTTATTGAACTTGTTCCTGGATTAAAAATTGTCTCGGAAGAGCAAAAGAGTATTTTACAAAAGGTGCAATGAAATAAAGAAAAATGGATTAGCTCATATATTTCTTCTTCAGTTGAAATACAAGAAAGCAGATCAGCAAAACAGATGATGTTGCATTGTAATAATACCATAGAATTGTCTGGGGGAGACAGCAATAGAGATATTCATTAATATCTTCATCACAGAGTTAGTTAAATATAATCTGATATATCAGATGCAGCAATCACAATGTCACAGCAAATGCTACAAAATCTGAAAGTGTTGATAGTTTCTACAGGTTAATAAAAGGCTGAGTTATGAACAATTTAACCAAGATGGGAATAAACCTTAAATCAGTATCATATCTGAACCCGTTCAGCCTCAAAGGAAAACATGATGTGCAGTGTTTGGGGTTGCTGTGCAGACTGGAAGGGTTAAAATACAGAAATTTCCTTGTTCACAGCTTGAACACAACTGGCCAGATGTTTGAAACCCATGGATAACTCAGGGCTGTTACAGAGATGTTGAGTGAGGCCAGCCTGAAAGAAAAACACACATTAAATCAGGGGAGGGATCCTAATTCTGGGGTTGGAAGCACATGAAGTCTGGACCTGACTTTAGTAGTACTTCATTTGGGCCCAGCTGCCTTATTAAGTCCTTACTGACAACACAAATTTGGCCTAAAGAGTAATAAACCAAATGCAAGGAGCCCAATGCTGCTGGCAAAAAATCCTATTAAATTCATTGGGAATTACTTAAAGAAATCAGGTGGAATTCTTAACCTAAAGTTAATTTTTAACATTCAAGGCTCACACAGATGTTATGTGACATTGTGACTGCAGCACTGGACTCCAGAAAATGCTAGAATTTAAAAAAAAAAGGATGAGGCTTAAGCTGTCAAAAAAAAGTGCAGAATGTACCTACAAAATCTGAACAATTGGAAACGGGAAATCTGGGAGGGGTTTGGTTTGGTTTGGTTTGGTTTGTCCAAGAATAGCTGTAAAGGCAGAACTTCTGATTTTATTTGACATGTGTCAGCAACATAAAAAATGCCCAAATCCAGCAGACAACCATCACTCATGAAATGTCAGTGTGCTCTAGGCAAACTCCAGCAGAAAATATTTCCAAATTACTTGAAAACAAAAGAAGAAAAAAAAAACCACATTTAAACTCTTTCGAAAATCTACCTTGAAAAACATCTTGTCTCAAAAAGAGAGGAGTTAAAGAGTAGGAAATTACACAGTATAAAGTTAAACACTGAATAAATGACCTCTAGTGTATGAAAAAGGCTGGAGGAAATCACAGAGCTGACAATCTCATTAAAAATATTACCCTAGTTATGAAGAGTAAAACACAATGTCTGCAAGTGTCTAAAACCCAAACAAATCCTCCCAATTTCAATATATACTCAGTGAGCCATTGGCTGGTTGAACTTCACCCACTGTACTAAATCAACTATGAAATCCACAAGAAAAATCTACACTGAACCAGCACAGAAAAAAAAAAAATCTACAAAATCTGAATTTCTTTCAGCAAAAAATTACTAGAAAAATATACAAAATCAGAATTTCTTTTAGGAAAAAATGACCCTTTTTATCACTATGTTGGTGTGTGGATTCCTTACACCTCATGCTCTCACAGACTTGCAACTACCTTCAAAATTGGAATTAATTAACTACTTATTCAGGGTTTTGATGATCACTGCTCCTTTCTCAAGGACACGTGGGACTAAGAGATAGACAATTTTTTGTTCTGCCAAAAATTTAGATAAGACCAAAAATATAAAATGGTAGATGAATAATTTTGCTCTTGAATCCAGCCTGTACATTGCATGTATGCCAAGTCTACAGGTTCATTAGTGTGAGAGACTTAAATTAGGTTTTAATTTGTTGAATTAGTCCTGCAAATCTCAATATTATAAACTGAGGAACATTTATTTTTTTGCCTGTGTTGAGTTGGTCCCTTTGGTCGTCACAATGAAAACATGGTTTTTTCTGATACTGAAAATTAACATATAAAACTGACAGTTGCACAGATGGTAAAATTTCTGACAGTCACTTACTGTATAAAAAACCTAAACATATAAACAGAAGTGCCCTGGGCTGGGTGACAAGGTGGGGATTGGTCACAGGTTGGACTCCATGACCTTGGAGGTCTTTTCCAACCTCAATAATCCTGTGATTCTGTAATATTTCTACAAATTATGGCAAGGCAAAAGTCCATTCTGACATCTCAAATGACATCAAGAAACCTGAGACCTAAAGTGATCAAAAAAAAAAAAAATCCAAGGCGACTTTTTTAAATTGAAATTTAATTTTTCTTACTCTAATTTGTGACAAGGTGGCTGAAATCATTCACATGGTGGATTGTGTTGGCTCAAGTCTGCAGGGGGATGTGAGGAATGGCAAAGTATAAAATACAACTATTTCTATGTTCTTTATGTATTAATTGGGGGAAAAAAAGGCAAAAGCCTTTGAGGCCATAAACTATATTTTTTCACAATATCTATTGTCTCAGGCGATTCTCTGAAGGAGAATATTTAAAAGGGAATATTTAAATTTATTTTTGTTGATAACACTGTGGTGAGGTGGGTTCCAAACCGTGTTCTAGAGCACTCAATACATCTTTGTATTGAAAAGCTCTCCATGAAAACTGGTGAATTATTTGCTATATTCTTTCATATTTTCTAAAAAAAATAGTCCCTTTATTAATGTTATAAATATATATAAACTAATAAATGTACATAATAAAATATATGAAGAATACATAAACAGTAATATTTTATAAATTTATATAATTGTATAAATTTGTGCAATTTATAAATTTATATAAGAAATACTTAATATAAATATATGAAAAATAAATAACAGCTATATTGCTACTTCTAATTCCATTTTTTCTGACAATTCTTTGCCTCTCCCCCTTTCTCAACAGGATGGGGGAGAAAACAAGATGACAAAGCTCCTGGGTTGAGCTGAAGGCAGAGGGAGTGGGAGAAGGACTGGGATCCTGGGAAAAAGACCTGCAAAAGAACAGAAATTGCTGCCAGAATGTCTCAGTCTGCAGTTTTTGGTACCTACAGCAACAATTCAAGACCATTTTTCTAAGGTTTAATTGATTATTCTGACTGATATTTGATAAATTCTGACATGGCCAGAAAAAACCTGCCCCTTCTGCACATGAAATGAACAGGGTGAAATAAAATCCTGCATGTTTTCCTCACCATTTTATTATGAATTTTTTTTCCAAAGTGCAACACTTTGGGCCACAGCCAGTTGTGATTAATTTTAATTAACTTTACCATATTTTGGTCCATTTGCCCTGTTTCACGGGACAGAGCACCAGTAATGGTCCTTCCATCCACTCTACACACTTGGAAAAAAATCTGATTTAGAACTGAAAAATGTTCTACTCAAAACCTGTCTTTGCCAAAAAGGAAACCAATCCCAGATAGAAATCTAAAATCTTATTATAAGGTGTGAGAAGGCACCACCACCCTGAGATATTCTCATCTCATTTTCTCCCCTGTCCTGTTGAGGAAGGGGGATCAACAAAGAATTGTCAGAAAAAAAATGTCATTAGAAATAACAATAAACTGTTATTTGGAGCACAAAGGGATTATTTTTAAGAAAAAAAAAAAACAAGTGGAGGAATATAGCAAATAATTCAGCAGTTTTCATGGAGAACTTTTCAATAAACAGAGGTGCTGAGTGCTCTAGAACATGACTTGCAACACATCTGACCAGAATGGTACCAGCAAAACTAAATTTAAATATTCCTGTGGAAATGGTGTCCTGTCAGTCAGACTGCAGCTGTCAGGAATGATTGGGAATGCTGGGATCAGGATACAGCTGCATCCTACACAGGAGCCCAAAGGGTTGTCCAATTCCAAAGGTGAGATTATTCATTGTAAATTGTAATTATTATTGCTTTAATCATTATATAATTCTTATAATTAATGGATTTGTATCATAGTGATAATTATTAGTGCAATTATTGTAATTATTGTAGGTTGTTTGTTGACTTAAAAAGCAAAGGACACCAGAATCCTCATGGAATACAATGGGTAGAGCAACATTCCAAAGTAAGTAGCCCCAAAGTATGAGAAATGGTAAAGAAATTCCTGGTGGTATTTCTATATTATATTATACCATATTATGCTATGTCATATTATATTATGGTAGTAATAGGAATAATAAGATAGGACAGGTATGGCCTCCCACCCACTGACTGTCAACTCTTATGGAATCTTCTGAAGGAAACCTGGAGCAGTCCAGCATCACTACAGCAAAAACTTGCAACATAATGGGCATTTTTTAAAGAATTAAGCTTATTTATTACTCCCCATTCTTGAACTTGCTTTTCTTTCCATGGCACTCCCATTCCTGTTTCAGAAAGGGTGAGGGCAGCAATGAGAAAGTCCCACATCCTCTGATTTTCAGGTCTCCAAGGATCTGGGTTCCATTAGGAAAGACTTTGGAAAATAAACAAGTTGTCGCTGTCTCCTACAGTGGCTTCTGCTGGAGGAAAGAAAAAGGGAAAATTAAAACACATTAAATCTTTCAGGGAATGTGTTTTCTTTTTTTCTGCAAATTTCTGAACAAAGGACTTGTTGACCCACAATTGTGTTTTTGTGTTAAATAATCCTCGGGGAACTTTTCTTCTACGAATTTCTCCAATCATTACATTGTCCTTGGTGCACTGTTGGTACCTGAGGCACCTATGCAAATCAAATCCAGAATATATTAGCATTATTTCCTTTTTATTGGTTCTAGACCTTGGATGTCATAGTTTCATTGGAAGTTTTCTGTTTCTTACATTCTAAGAAACACTGAAAAACAGGTCCCTTTCCCCTGCTGTTTGAGATTTTTTCTAATGGCTTCATCACAGTCTCCTTTATAACCTTCCCAAGCAGAAAAATCTCAGTTTATTTAATGTATCCATTTGCAGAATGAAGGAGATTAAACTTTATTCTTGAAGTCATATTTGTTCCTGTTATCTTTTCATTATTTTTGCTTCTTTTATGCCCCTGTGCTTTTTACACAGTGGTACAATGATACCCTCTCTCTTGTTCTCTCATTCCTTTCCTCATTTTTAACATAATACTTGCTTTCTGAAGTCCCACTAAAGCTGCTATTTTCATATAATTATTGATAATATGATTTCAAGAGCACTTCAGTGAGTGCTAATACTGGTTTAGAACCTGCCAGCACCTACCAGGCAGAGCTGTTTTCAACAGCCACCTCATCAGCTGGCCCTCCTTTGCCACATTTTTGGTCACACTCTGGAGGTTTTCCCTGATGGATTCATTCTTCTCAGCAGGAAAATTTGTATCACTCAACCTTTGCCACCTCTGTGGTCCTGAGTAGCTTCTGTTCTGTCGGAGACTAATTAGACACCGGATTTAGATCCGTGAATTACAATTTCAGCCCTTCTGGGACTCCTCTTTGGACACTTCTTTGTGTCCAAGAACCTCCTCAGAGGTTCTTCAGCAGAAATGACAGTTCAGCTCTGACCAAACCTTCTGTCCAGTGCCCTGTCAAGGGGGTCCAATGCAAGAGACAAGACTTCCATATTTTGAAGCATTTTTTTTACTTCTAATACACTGTTATTTCACTAGACCAAGTTTATACATATGTATCCACTTATATCTTCCTTAATTATCTAGAAATTAAGCATTGCTGCATTTTTTCTTGGTATCACAAAAGTACTGAAAGGAAATTTAACCTCAAATCTGTAAGTAGACTTGGGAGTTTGTCCTGTATTGTCACCTCCTTTTCTTCTGCATCCCAAGATCTGCTGCAGGAGGCCACTGCACTGGTGCATTAGATACCAGCAGAGAAGATAATTTTTCCTTTATTTCATAGAATCCCAGGATGGTTTGGGTTGGAAGGAACTTTAAAGCTCATCCAGTTCCACGTCTGCCATGGGCAGGGACACCTTCCACCAGCCCAGGTTGCCCCAAGCCTTGTCCAACCTCACAGTAATTATTTAAAACCAGATGAATTTCTAATGAGCTTTTTCCTCTTTTTCTTCTCTCCCTGTTTTCATCTTGCAGAAATTTACTTTCCACACCTGCTGTTTATTCAGCATTTATGTCTCTCATTTTCTCCTTTACACAGACTACAGCAGCACGTGGGTTTTTTTCTTACTTAATATCAGATTTGAAGGATATGGTTTTATTCCCTTTCCAGCAGCACCATCAGCTCTCACCTGTGTTGTGTTTTCTCTTGGGTTTAGCTGGTCACTTCTCTGGTACTTTGAATTTCCAATCCTGGCAGCTTTAATGCTGGCTCACAGTGTTGCTCCCTATCTGCTGAGGTGAAAGTCATTAATAATGATGGTAATTATGTGATCCTCACTTGCTGTGAGCGTGGCTGGAGTGGGTGGCAGTGACAAATTCCCAGGCTGTGTGACCCCTGCTCAGGAGTCCTTCAGGGAATTTGTAGCTGTGAGAAGAGACCTGCCAGGGCTGGAATTTTTCCATGGGAGCTGTAGATACCTGTGCCCAGCTTCCAGTGGTTATTTAACTGCCCTCAGGGATAACAGTGACCTGGGACAATGCAGTGAGGGCTCCAGGCAGGGGCTGAGGCAGGTGCTGATCAGGCTGGTGCTTGCAGCAATTCTCATTTCTGCCTCTCAGTCTTCTGGGAACTTCTCCTGGCACCACGGAATCACCAGGGCTGGGAAAGACCTCCAAGATCATCAAGCCCAACCTTGGACTGACTCCCACCATGCCCAGAAGAGCAGAGCACCAGGTACCACATCCACAGGTTGTTTGAACACCTCCAGGGGTGCTGCCTCCACCACTGCCTGGGCAGCCTCTGCCAAAATTGAATCACTTTTTCAGTGAAGAATTTTTTTTTTTAAATATCCAACCCGAACCTCCCCTGGCACAACCTGAGGCTGTTCCCTCTTGTCCTATTACTTGTTACCTGGCACAAGAGCCTGAGCCCACCTGGCCACACCCTCCTGGCAGGGAGTTGTAGAGAGTGAGAAGGTTCCCCTGATCCTTCTCTTCACCAGGCTGAATAACCCAGCACCCTCCCATGCTCAGAGATCCTCAGAGTCAGGCTACTGCTGGGAAAGCAGGACTCCTGGTTAAGGGGTAACAGGAGTCCTTTAAGAGAGAGGGGGAGAGGGAAGGAAGGAAGACCCCCCTCCTGAGCACAGCTCCCAGGAGCTGCTGGCTGAGGGCAGGTTGTACAGAAGGACACACAAAAGGCAGCTGCAAACTGCTGGAGGCACTGTGGGATCACATCAGTGACATGACATCCCACATCAGTGACAGGACATTCCACATCAGTGATGGGATATTCCACATCAGTGACAGGACATTCCACATCAGTGACAGGACATTCCATGTCAGTGTGATGCTGAATGGGGAATGGTCCCAGCACTGATGGGAGCAACTACCCCAGAAATCAGAGTCTTGTTCAGTCTAATTTCCTGGTGGAGGATGCTCTTGGATCACTGGGAATGAGGGGGTTGTGGGAGACCACAGCCTGCAGCTCAGTGACAGTGAGCAGGGTCAGGAACAAAGAGCACAAGGAGATGAGAAGAAGGAGGAATGAACAAACAAATAGGGCAAAGACACCTCTACCTCAGGTGTGCTCAGGGAATTGGGGTGCTGGGATGGACCAGCTCCTCAGGGAAGACAGGCAGGGATGCCAAGGAATGAGCAGTGGGAGCCTCGTGGGTCAAGCTGAACATGAGCCAGGTGAGCAGCAGGAACAGGGCAGGGACTGGAGACCAGGGGACATCAGGGGAGTGTCACCCCCTGTGCTCAGCACTGCCAGGACACCTCCAGACACTGCCCCAGTGCCAGCCCCTCCCAGCACAGGAAAGGCACTGCCACACTGGGACAAGGTGGGTGATGCCCTCGGGGGGTTCAGGGCTGGGAGGAGTCACAGGAGGGGCCCTGGTGCAGAGGGGGCATCAGGGGCACCCACAGCAACTCCCTGGCTGCAGGCAGGGCATGGAGGAGATGGACCAGGCTCTCCAGGAGGTACAGAGAGAGGTTCAGGTGGGATGTCAGGATGAGCTTTTCCTCGGGCAGGGCAGTGGGGCAGTGGAGAGGCTGCCCAGGGACACAGTTCCATCTCCATCCTCAGGGGTTTGCAAGCCCCAGCTCATCCAACCCCACAGAGCAGGAGGTGGGACAGAGACCCCCCGAGGCCCTTTCCAGCCTGAATTATCCATGAGATATCCATGACATCTTAGACAAATATTAGACCACATCCCTGTGCACAGGGAAGAGAAAGAAAGGGAGAATGCTGGAAGTATGAACATAAAGCAGAGATGGCTTTTTCCAGCTGGTAAGAGATGGGGGTGGATCAAGACCTACACAATACACAAAATGTATTCCTTCTGAATGGAAACTAGAAATTAGAGATGCAGAAAATCAATCATCAGGAAGCTCAGGACAGCAAGTTTTGGTATTATAAAATAAAATTGTAACTTCACTTGTCGAATTAAACATCACACCTAGTTTGATTTTTTTTGGCTTTGATAAATTTCAGATGTGATATTTTGTATTGTCTGAATGTTCCTGTCCCTGTTACAAATAAAAAATGCAAGAAAAGGAGTCCAGAAAATGAAAGATTATTCCCATCTCACCCATATCATCTTTGGATAAATTAATTTCCTAGAGCCAACAAAGCTTTGCCCCTTCCCATCAGTTGTATTGGAAGTTGTCTCAGATTATGGGCTGTGTGTCCATCTCTGATCTTCTTTCAAATACGAAATCCCTCTAGAAAATTTATTCACATCAAGTGTCTGATGATGGCACCAATGGTGACACCATTCATCCAAATTATTTTTCATTGTGGTAAAATCAAGATTAAAGCATTGGTGACTTTAACAGCTTACAGGTGGAAGGAACCAAGGGCTTAAAAGTCATACTGAACATGTGCATACAAAATAATACAAAACAGCCATTAAATTCCTTCAAACTCTCACTGTATTGATCAGTAATCAAACTGTCAGGGATCTGACCTATTTGCTCTTCCCACAGAATCCTTCTGACATTTACTGTGAGATGGAAAAATGTGGTTCCTCATCCAGCACTACCTTGGGAGGAAATGAGGAAAGTCAGTGGAGGAGCAGAGAAAACAAGAAACTGGGAGGGATCACAGTGGTCCTGGTTTGCTCTTTAGCTCATTTAAATTAATGATGAATTATTAAACACACACACAGGCTATTCTGTTATGCATTCTTTGGACCATGGAAATAAGAAATGAGAGTCTCAGTTCCACCCTTGGCTCTCTCTGGGTGGCTGCACAGCAGGAAATGCTCCACAAATGCATTCAAACCTTCACCTGAAATCACAACACAAGAGCATCTACATGGGTGAAGCATCTACTGCCAGCTGGGGTCTGGTTTCTGTAAAACAGGGAGTTGCTGGCTCCTGTTCCTGCCTTCCCAGAAGGGAAGGCTGTCACAGCATCCATATTTATCAGGAATGACACTTTGGGAAACATGAGGACCTCCAAAGCAATTGTTCTGCAGACAAAGCGTTTCCCCCCCGTGCAGGTCTCAGTGGGTGACAGCCCTGGTTCTGTGGGAGCACAAAGCCCAGCAGTTTAACTGCACGTTTCCTCCTCTGCCAGGTCAGATATTTTTGCCCTGGCAAGGATGAGGCACGAAGGGAAAGCAGTGGGATTTCAGTTAACAGAGCACCCTCTCAATTCACTGCTCACTTTAAAGCAGCCCAGCAATTGATACAGAGGATCTGGCTCTGAGCAGTGAGTCATGGACCCCTGGGGATGGCAAGAGATTGTTCTACCTGTCAGAGCCTGGAGTGTTCTCTCTGTGCTGCACATGTAAAAGTACCTTAAATTGGGACTATTGTACTGTGACATTTCTATTCCAGACAATTGCAACTTAAATCAGTGCACGTTTTATCATGTCTTTGAGTGTCTGGTTTCCTGCACGGTGCCTTGTCAAACACCCTGATGTGAATATTTACCCAGGAGAGCTCTGTAATTCTGCAAAGCCAACTTAGACTGTGGGAAAAAAACCTCATCTCTGGGTCAGAAACAATGTCATCCCCATCCTACTCCTGCTCCAGCGTGGGAGGAATCTGGGAACACGCTTGGAGTCCTATCAGCAAGTGTGGAAGTGGAGTAAAGCTCTTCCACCCCTTCACCATCACTGAACCACACAAGGCCTGGCAAGGGGGGTGCAGGGACAACACTGATTCTGACAGAACTGATTCTGACACCACAACTGGAGTCAAAACCCCTGCAGGATGAACCAGACTTGGTGACCTCACTGTTCGTTCAGCTGGGTGAAAAAGCAGCAGCAGGGCAGCCATGAATCCCTGAGCCTCAGCTCTCCTTAGGCTTGAATCACAAGGAAAAAATGGAGCAAAGAAAATTCAGCCACGTTTCTCAAGTAAAACCAAACCTCTGAAGTTACAGACAAGCCCACAACACCTGCAAAACCTGCAATTCGTGGTGGGTCTCACTTTGAGAAGTTTTCTGTCATTTAAGTTCAGTGTTTAAACACCATCTAAACCCACATCTAAAGCCTGACCTACCATGGCCAAATGCCAGTGACAGGGCTGGAATCAAGTGTTAAATATGAAAAATGATTGACTCTCACAGTAACCATGTAGCCAACCTAGGATTAAATAGAACTGGCTCTTGTGTTCCACTTCAACATTTCTTTGCCTGTTTGATCTCCTAGGAGCAAATACAGCTTTCAAAAGTCAAATTGGACTAATTTATTAATGTGTTCTTAGCACTTTCAGTGATTAATGATAATTTTCTAGTTTTGTGCTGCCAGTGGTTAGCAGACAGTTATTAGGAAATCAGTGCATAATAACACTGAGGTGTTTGCTGTTCTAACAGCAACAGGCCCTGGAGACAGAGAGATTCTTCACTCCTCAGAATTTGGACACATGCAACTATTAGCTATGGAGGTTTCTAGTAAAATAGCCAGAATATTTTTCTTCTTGCATAAATGGCAACAATATTTTTGAGAGGAGAATTGTTCCTTTTTGAAACCACAGAAACTTTCACATCGTCCATGAGTGGTGGGAAATTCATATTAATATGAATAGAACATTTACTCTCAGAGAGTACAGCAAAGTTCTTGGAAGCTTCCTGGATATGAACAGCTTTTGATAAAAAACAGAAGGTTGGACTTGGATCCTTAAGATACTTAAAAATAATTGATGTCATGAGTGCACACTGGGAGCAGCTGACTGGAGCCAGTTCTTTAGGAAGGGATTTTTGGGTAATGGGAATATTTGTATGACTCCATTACAATGTGCCCTTGCCTCAAAATTGAATAAAATAAAAAGTGAGGACATGGGACAGATTTATTTGGGTTTCTTTGGCCTTCCTTTCCTAAAGTCTTCCTAGTGGCTCTGTGGGTTTGTTGTCAGTGAAAGCTGAAATGAATCACTCACAATCAGAGCAGGAGGCAATAATGTCATGGCAGTGGAAAGGCAAACATCACACAGGAAATATAAAGATGAATTCCAAGTGCATTTCTCCACTCAGGCAGCATTAATCCACAGCTGAACAACTGCAGAATATCCTGAGAAAATACAGCTGAGGACAAGAATGGTCAGAGGACTGGAAATTCCAGAGAAATGACTGGAGAAAATGGGAAATCTAAGGAAATGGTTGAAAAGATTTTTAAGAGTCCTCAGCTGTGTTTACTGGAGGAAGGAGAATTCTCTTTCCTATATGCACAGAGCCAGAACAAAAAGTGATCTAGAATGAGAGAGATACAGATGAGACATCAGGGAGATAAGTTCCCTACTCACTGTGGACTCTGTTTTCACTGGTCTGATGACTTAGACTTAATTAGACTTGATCACTGGAAATGTGGTGAGAATTATTCAGGTCAAACGGACAGAAATGAATGTTGTGATCCCATAAGCACGAATTCTTCATCTTTAATCAGGAGCTGAAAGAAACTGCAGGGAACAGGCAGAACCTGCAATGGTCAGGAAGCAAAGAGGAGACTCCACCTCAAGTTTGGTGTATGTGATGTATTTAAGAGTATAAACCATTCTCTGTTGTGCATTTGTGCACAGTGAACTCTCAATGGAAGGAAACATTTACTAAATAAATGCAAATGCTACTGGGTAGAAAACTAATGTGCTGCTGGTGAATGTGTTCATTTTACAGGCTGAGTGAGAATAATGTGTTTTGCCTTAATATATTTTGGTCAAAAGGGTAAAATTTGCTTTAATGGTTGTTTTCCCTTGGTTGAATGACAGAAAAGACCCCATAACACGCTGTCAAAGTATTTCAAGTCTCATTTACCACTCAGTCTGTACTTATTGTCATGGAAAAATGCCACTTCTGAACAGTGGATTTTCTAAATCAAGAATGAAATGACAACATTATATCAAATGAAATAAATTTTTATGTGCTTGACTTTTGAATATTGGCAGTAACTTGGAATTTTAATTCTCTTATTCCTTGTAAATGGTAAAAATATACAAATATATATGTTTGAGTAGCAGGATGGCAGGATTCTGGTGGCTTTACCTTTGTTTCCTATCCATATAAATATAAAATCTGGTTTTCCACTCCCCTGTCCAAGCATTTCAACCATTTGAAATCAGAGGAGCAAACCCACTGTTTGCACTGAAGAAACTATAGTAATTCAGTGGAGAGTATCAATAGTTATAAAAAAAAATAGACTAAATGTCAGCATCCACATCTTCCATCCCTGTAAGACTTGAAAAAGCTCAGGGAAGTTGCCAGAAATCCTTTCCTTAGACCTCAAAGGCATATGAACAAAATATATATATATATATATATATATATATAATGATTATCTGGTATGACTGTGAATGTAGGCACATTTATATCTTGCAGCAACAAAGCACAAAACCTAAAAAAAAAAGCCTCCTGCCTACTCTAAAAGACATTTTTAATGAAGTTGATCATCAGCACTGGAAGTCTCCTGTCCAGCAACAATTAAGAAAAAATGACAGTGGAAGGAGTGACTTACAGTGTTGCAACAAAAGAACGTGATGTGATCTCTCTCTCCCACTGTCTTCACAACAGAAAAAATATAATGAGCTACCCAGAATATTTGTACATTTTCTATTCTTTGTGCAAAATGTGTAGTATTCAGTGACAGTCTGAAATTTTCCTTTTATGCCACACATGATCTTTATAATTTGTGAGCCATGGCTCAAGCTCCTTTTTTAAGGCTTTTCTGTTATTCCTAGTTCAAATCCAACCCAACTGAACCACTGGCAGGTTTTTGTGGTTCTGAGCCTTGCTAACAGCTTTTTTTTATTGCAAGGAAGGAAAATTCTGAGATTCACTTCTAAAAATCCCTGCACATGGAAACCTTTGCTGGAGAACAACAAGGAACAGTGGAACAACTCAGGGAGGTTGGAACTGGATAATCTTTAATGTCCCTTCCAACCCAAATTATGGTGTGATTCTATGAGATGGCTCACTGATAAAACACACCTGCTTTCTTCCACATCCTCATCTCCTGGGACAATATTCCTGCCTTTCTGAAAACCCCCACAGGAGTCAGTGGGAGTTTGGATGCCTTCAGACTGGTGGGCTGACCCTTCACTGACTTTTTGGTTTTAAAGCCTCTCCAAACGTTTTATTTCCCCGTGCCAGGCTTTCCCCACTGTTTGAAGTGTTAATTCCCTTAATAAATGGATGATCCACACGTGCATTACATGACATAAGTAGGAGATTAGTGATTGTTAGAAAGAATTTGAAGACAGGGTAGCTGAAAACAAATGGCTTAGTTTTAATTCTAATTGATGGAATCCATTACCAGCCAGGGTGCGACTCCTACCCATGACTGCTTCTAATTAGCAGTCTGCCTAATTAAAAAAAGAGAGAAGACAAAAAATAGTTTGTTGGTGCTCATATAAACAGCCCAGCTCCCCTCCAGTCGATGTTTATCCCACTGTCATACCTCACTGAGAGCAATGGAACTTCCAGAACCCCTGGAAAGTGGATTTTTGCTCACAGTTTTCCTGTTTTAATCAGGAAATCATGACCAGCACATTCTTGGTCTGGAGACAGGTTAAAACTAATCCTCCAAAGCCATGGGCAAGCTCTGCCCTCTCAGACAGGGCTGGGAAGTGTCACCATGGCCTGGGTTTGACCTTCCTGTTGAAATACTTGGAGGTGTCCCAGTGCAATGATGATTTTCCTGGGAATGTTCCTTGCAGGGTCTGCCCTCCATCTGTGCTGAGTGGCACAAATGAAATGTGGGAGTGGAAAACTTCAAATATTCAAAACACAGCTCTTTTTAATTCCTGTTAATGGAAAATAATGGGGGGGGGGGTGTGGATTTTCCACCCTATCTGAAGGGAAAGTAAAAGAGGATGTAAAGACCATTTTCTTTCTGTGGTTGCTGGGTTGTCACAGGATCATTAAGGATGAAGAGGAGATCACTGAGTCCAACCATTAACCAGGCAGTAAAACATGGAAGGTCCTGAGTTTAAAATCATCTTCTAGAAATGAAATGGGTGTTGTTTGAATTACTGACCTTGTACTTGAGGCAGAAACAAACCCACAGTGACTCATACAGGCCTTTAAATACATCCTAACTTGGGGCATTATTTAGACAACCTGACTTCAAGCTAAGATAAGCCAAGCCAGGGCTTTGTAGAAGTTTTCTCACGGTGAGCATTAAATTCGTTTCGCCGTTATATTCTGATCCATCAGCAAGGGCAAGGATTTAACATTCCTGCGATTCCTCAGCCATTAATCTCAGCTCAGGTGACAAGGATGAATTATCTCCCTGCTCCCCTGAAACGACCAAGCAATAAAGTGGCTCCAGTGATTCCTGGCCTGGCCATGGACACAATCCCAGCCAGGTGAGCACTATGATGAACAGCTGGGCCACTAGAACAGGATCAGGTGCTTTGCATCTACACCAGATCCAACATGCACATAAAATTGGGTTTAAAAATACCTTGGAGAGCTTATAAACATCTGGACACTCTTGCTTTCTGCTTTTTTTTTTTTTTTTTCATTTTTAATTAATCGTGATTAATGAATAAGCAAGAAAAGTGTCTGCATTCAGCACCTGAATAAAACCAGTAACAAATATATCCCTCATCTAGTTTCTTGTTTTCTTCTTTTTCCAGTCTTATCCTGCTATTTATTATAGTTGAAAAAGCCTTGAATCAAAATTCAGGCGGCATTTTTGAGTCTATGGATCAATCAGTGGATTCTGGTAGTAATAACTTTATTTTTCTTCATTCTTTTGGAATAAAAAAAGAACAGTTTCAAAGGGAACAAATGACTGTGTCTGAGGTGGATATTCAGTGCCAGGCACATTTATTGGCTACACAAAGGTTTCCAAACACAACACTGGTGTGATGACTCATTTTAAAAGGTATGGACATATTTTATACTTATTCTGATAACAAAATAAATATAAATATAAATATGAATATAAATTGAATTCAAAGTGTGATATCAGAGTATATTGTTTAAATGTCATTAAATATTTCTTCAGGCACTTCACTTATTCAAATTAATGCCAATCCTCAATGATTAAATGATATTTAGAAACAAATTCAGATTAAGTTTCCTATTTTCTTCTACATAAAACCTTCACAGTAATTCACTATTTAGAGCAGAATGGGATGTGCACACACAAATCCAACCAAAGAAATTCCAGTGCTATTATGTTATAATCAAAATGTTGTCATTAAATACAAAGTAGGAGTTGGGAAGCAACCCTTTGGTCTAAAGAGACTGAAAACCCAACATGGGTCCTAAAAGAGACCTCAAAATACTGGGAGGGATCTGCAGGGATGACATTTAAGGAGTCAAAGGAAAGCAGGAACAGGGTTTCCAGCCTGTCACACACAGACTGAAATCAAGGTCAAAAAACCCTCCACCCCCAGAGAAAATAAAGAAATAAATAGACAGGTGAGTGGATAAATAAATAACCCGGTGGCAGCCATGTGAAAACACACTGTTATTTGTTGACAGCAAAGAATCCCCATCTGAGAGCAGGAATTCATGACCATCAGTTCAACTTCCCAAATGTTCCTGTGGTTTCAAGGAGTGTGTGTGTTGTCCATGGCCTTTTCTGAAGTCTTTCTGTGGTATTTTGTGGTTTGTGTTTTGTTATGTCACTGCTTCGCTCTGTGCATTTTTACACGGTTATATAAAATATTTTTCTATGAAAAGGGTGGATTTCTCATAACGGCTTTTAAACACCTGAATTTTTCAGAAATACTTGGTTGATAAAAATCAAAGATTTTTTTTGTAGGGGTTTTTTTTTTTGGTGTTTCTTTGAAAAGCTAATGGAGGGAGGTGGAAGGCCACATGGAAAGACTAATTTGAGAAAGATTAATTTGAGGCCTGGCAACCTCAGAAGAAAAGGAGCCAAAGCAAACACAGATCACAAAATCTGAGTTAGTGTTGACTTGGAGTCTATCCTGCTCCTAATCCAAGTTTTCCAAGGCCTGGTCCCAGAGAGGTCTTTGCAGCAGGAAGGAGCCCATCAATCAGCTTTTCCTCAGCAACTGCCTTTGCTCTCCTTTCTGTGCTCACCTCACTGCTCTGCCCCTCTCCCTCTGCCTTTCCAGAGGATTCCAGCTTTCCCTGGGATCACCATTCCAGCCTTTATGGCCCCTCTGTGTGGTTGCTGGTTGTACTTGACCTGGGATGGACAATAATTGCCACTGGGATGAATTCAGGGCTCAACAAAAGGGTTTCCTGAGCTCTTCTTTTATTTTTTTTTTTCCCCTGTAGGGAGTCATCAAAAGAAGGAAACTCTAATAAAAATTGATTTTTATTCTTAAAAGGCTTAAGGTTCTGTGACACAGAAATATTATAAATGCCCTCTGTGAATGTTTATGTTTTTCTTCAGAATTAAACACGTGTTTTTATTAAATAGAATGATTGATTGATTAATTAAAGGCCAAGTTGTATCACAGCAGAATCTAATACCTAGGAGACTTTTCCTACTAAATCTGCATTAGCTTTTTCCTGCCATCAGAACTTTGAAAAGTGCTCTGTTTAATGCTCAGCTATCATCTCCCCCAGAGTGGCAAATGTGCAATAATGGCTTTAAGGCTTAGAGCTGTTGTCAATATTGAATATTACGGCGCTAAAAGCAAATTAAACTAGAAATGACATTTTTTTTCCCCCATCCCCAAAGGGGCAAAACCAGAACTATGTTTAAAATAAAAACATAAGGGGAATGAAATGCGGTTGAATTACCTCAATTAAACACTAGGCCCCATTTTTCTTATCAGAATGTTTTCCTAATTGAGCTACAGAAGCATTAGCATATCAGTCATTCTTTTGTACCCATCTAAGATGATTTCAGAGCAGGTATATCATGATTCACTGATAACTTCATTTGCTAAAGTGCAACATTTCAAACGACATTACAGTAATTATGTGACAATAAACTGAAATGTTTGCAAAAATTGCCGTTAGCTGTGTTCCTTCCACAGTCTCTATTAATAAGATGCTGAAATATGAAATTGTTATTGTTTGACTCTTAAACACACGACTGACATTCTTGCTCCTGCTGATCTTGCTGGTTCATTCTACTTGTTTTGGCTTTCAGTACTTGGTATAATTCTGCATGAATGTTGGTCTGTGTTCCTGGCAGGTTTCCCTCTGCCCAGCAGTGACCTCTCTCCTGGGCTTGTGTGGACATCTATTTTAAAGGCTCAGATTTCACTGGAATTACCTGATCAGTCACTGGTAAAACAACATCCTTGAGAATTTAAATGGACTACAGCAACCTGGAAAGGGCTTCTTTGGTCAACATGCAGAAAAAATCCAGTAAAATTGGAGTTTGTTGGGGCCAGTCAGTTCAAGCTGAAATTGTGAAAACACAAAAATATGGAACACCAAAGAGGAAGGAAATCAAACACCGTGAGCAGTGGGATTTCCAACCTGGGTATGAAGGAGAAAAGTGCAGTGTAGCCTCCAGCAGAAAGTTCCAACTCACACCAGAACACTGGTGTGTCCTGCCCTGACTCCTCCAGGACTCCCAGATCTATTCCAGACTCCTGGGGAGCTGCAAGAAATGAAACCATGAATAATTTTGTTCTGTCACAGGGAATAAAACCCAAGGAAGCCTGGATCTCACCAGACTTTCCCCGAGACCTCCAAACCCAATAATGGTGAGCAAATGTCTCAGCTCTGATTTCCTTCATGAAACTTTTACTGTCTGCTTCTGTCTTTAACCCCAAAGCACCAGTGTTCCTGCCTCTTAAGCTTAAGCTTATTCCTTGACTTTAACTTCAGTGAAGGAAACTTAAAGCTCTGCTTACATAATTTGCCAGGCAGTTTAAGTTATTTAGAAGGTACTGAAAGGATAATGAACTTAAAGAAGTGTGTTTAAAAGTAGGTGGATATTTATTTAAAAATAGATTCCTGCAGGTACAACAATCACTACCTGCTTTTATCTTATGTTTTTGTTGATAAAATATGCTAAATCCGAATAAATAAAAAAATGATACTTAAGTTAAGGCTTTGCTCCATTTAAGCCTAATGTAGAAGCTTGTACCTTGAACATTGTGCTTATAATTCAGGACTGAACTAAGAGTACCAGCCTTTCATTCTTTGCAGGATAGTTCATGTTTCTGTAAATAAATTTCAGTAAAAATGACAGAAGTGACCTCAAGACAGAAAAGAAAAAACAAAACAACTTTTTATTCTCTGGCAGGGAAAGGAAAATCAAGACTTTTCCCCTGTAATTTTTAATTTCTATTTTTTTAGTCTTCTTTTAAAGCAATAATTGGATTTAATACATTCCTCTTGCATAAACACAGGGGAAAATAACCACAATAAAAAGCTGTGTAAAGGAATTGTGGTTTGTTTTTTTTTTCAATGAAGAAGGAACAGCCTGACTCGCCCTCAGATTTAATTTTCATTTTAGAGAGAGAATTATTCTGGACTTGGATTTTGGAATGTCCTGGACTGCCTGGCTGCCTCCAAACCTGCTTAAGACCCAGCAAGAAAATCAGATATATATGATGGGGAGCACAGCCTGGTCTCCTTTGGCCACAACTCCTTTGGAAGTTCTCCTCTCTTCCATGGTAACATGGGGCTGGGAACCTGGGAATGGGATTCCAGGGCCTCTAGTAGTGGATATATGGAGCTATTTGGGTTTAGATTAGAAGCAGAACTATAAGGAAATCTGCACCTTTTCCTCTTGGTTCCCCACTGAGGTCAACATTTAGAGGAAGTGTTGGAATTTTACCACCACCTGTTATTCCAGTTTAAAAGAATTCTTTGTGGTTATTGTCGTGGTAGCTCAGAGATTCACCCAAAGACTGACACATACTCCCTGAATTTCTTTCCAGTCTTTATCAGCTGGGAATAAAAGAGCACTAAATGCACTTTAAGCACCACTGCAGTTTGCCAGATATTGGCATCCTTCCAGGCACTTGCTGGAGGTGTTTGTAATAAAGATGGATTATCACCTCCTCATATTCCTTCTGTCTTTCTGAGGACTGTTAATACAAACAGATGCATCTGGACACTGCAATGAATTAAGTGGTATTTTTTATTACAACTCCCTTAAATTAGATCCTGCAGAGCAGGTCCTTGAAAGAAATGAAAACACAGTAAAAAAAAAAAGAAATTAAAACTATATGATGCAGACATAATTTGAGATGGATTTAAGATGTTTGTTTTATCCAAGGAAAGCATTAAGTCTGGTCTAAACCCACTGTCTGGGAGTCAGCTGGAATCTTATGGGTTTCTTACTTTAATTCACCATTATTATTACAACCAAACTATTTTTAAAAGGGTGAGCTCATTCACCATATAGCTCACATTTCTCTGATTTTCTTCAAATTTTGGATGAAATCTGTGAAAAATACAACAGTCCTAGGATATCATGTAGTTCATGACATATTGTGGAAGCTCATGATAAAAAGCGTATTTTCCATCACCCCAAGGACCAAAAGGCCATGAATGTGCCCCAAAGTCCAGATGAACTCTAAAAGTGGCAGCAGAGCACCACAACAGTAAACACCAAAGCTCTGCCTCCCACCTTGCTCTGATAATATTGCACATTTTCCATCAAAACCTTTAATTTAAGGGCTGCTGTGACTTCCTAAATCCATAAAAGCCCCGTGGATATTCGCTCTGCAGAAACAAAAGGCACCAGACAACATTCAGTAACAGAGGCATAAAATTCAGAAATGACGAAACTTTGGGGTTTATACCTTCTGAATACTTAATTTTGATTTTATCTTAGCAAACAACAGTATTGCTCTGGGTGAAATTAGAAAAACTGTCGCTGCCCAAAACCGTGGGTATTTTTGGGAAGGGTTTTTTTGGTTGAGTTGGCAATTTGAGATAACAGTCTTGGTAATGAAAATGTGGAAATTACTTTAACAGCCCAAATGGCACCACTGCAAAACTGCAGCATAAAAATTCAGACTCCATTAGAGCTTATAAGCTTGGCTTAACTAGAGCAAAGCCTTACTTAAGTATCATCTTTTTATTTGTTCAGATTCAGCATATTTTACAAATAGAAATGTAATATAAAAAAATGTACTGATTGTTGGGCTCTGACTCCTTCCCTTTCTTTACATTAAAAATAGACTGTTAAATGGAGCATTTACCCAAAAACATCTCGAAGCAACAGTGGAATAACACGGCCACCCATAAAGTAACACGTTATCAGAATTTTAATGACCTTGATTTTCTTCCTCCCAAAGTCTCCCCCATGATGAGATCACTCTGTAGAGTGACTGCAGTCACTGAAAACCAAAATCTTGGGATCTGCTTTAATTATTTCTAGATGCTTCTGATCTATTTCCTTAAAAAAAAATACAAAACCCCCAAGAAATAAAAAAACAAAAACCAAAAAACAACAAAATTCAATAACTAGTAATCAAAATGAGACATAAATGATTCCTTTTTCTCAAAGGCACATCTGTACTTTCCATCCTGGCTGTGACCAACAAAGCCACGAGCTCAGGAAAATGGGCTCATTCCCATTGCAAAGGGGACTTCAGGGGCTTCTGAATCCCAAATGAGTCTGGAACTGAGTTCCTGAAACACAGGAGCTGGCAAATCCTTGCTCTGAGCTGTGACATTTCACACCCTTCTGCAGCATAATCTCACTACCCTCATGGTTGGTGTTGTGATGCTTCGTGTTATCATAAAACCTTTCTGGTAATCAAAAAATTGTTGTGCAGTAAATCCCATGTCTTAATGTAAGATAGAAATCAATCACCATTATCACCTCACACTGGAGGTGCTGGAGTCGAAAAACAACTTCACATCACTGTTTTAATATCATTTTGGTGAATTACAGAGAGACAGAAAGTGAGAGGCAGAGCAACAGGTGGACAGAAAATGAGAGAGCGAAAAAAAGGCAATGATTTTTATGCTAAAGAGCCACTTGTGGAGTAACATCCCAGCTCTATTGTACAGAAAAATCTGGGAAAAAAAGGGGGTTGTGAAACAGGGAAAGGAAAGGGAGGCTGAGGAACCATTTTAAAAACTTTCTGATGTTTTCCCTGATGTGATTAAACTGCTGGTGCGAGTGTGTAAGTGTGCTGCAATATCCTGTTTGAGCTTAGCCAATACTCCTGGAGCTCAGGGATAATGATTCCCTCTCCTTTTCAGCCTCTGTTGGGGGCAGTTTGTTTCCTTCTGCCTTTTGGAGTCTCCTGGAGCAAGAACAGATGGGCAAAAAAAAGTGATGAAGGAGAAGCCAACACAGAAAGTAAGGGAGCAGGTGAACAAAAGCAACCCAGAAAAAAGCTTCTAATGGAAAAGACAGGAACCTGAAAGTTTCTGAGTGGTTCAAAGAGTGCTTAAGGCTATGAGAAAATATATTCTCTCCTGCTTTGTAATCCATCTTTGATAAAACAATAGATTAGAACCCTCAGGGATAGACTTTACATTGTATATCCTGGTAGCCATTAGCAGTCCATGTATCTTATTTGATTGTCAGCATTCTGGAAGACACATTCTGAAGGCTTTGCAGGCATTAATGTAATACCAGGATATTTCTGCACAGAACCTGATAAATAGACACAAGAAATTTCTTTCCAGTGTAAACAGAGCAGCAGAATTTGCAGTAAAATATCCAGTGTTTCCAATCTCATCATGTCTCCACTCTGTTCTGGTACATTGGGTACCACCAGGCTGAGAAAATGCATCACAGAATCCCAGGGTGGTTTGGGTTGGAAGGGAGTTTAAGGATCATCTGATTCCATCCCCTGCCATGGGCAGGGACACCTTCCACTAGCCCAGGTTGCTCCAAGACCTGTCCAACCTGGTCTTGGACAATTCCAGGGATCCAGGGGCAGCCACAGCTTCTCTGGGCAACCTGGGCCAGGGCCTCCCCACCCTCACAGCCAAGAATTCCTTGTGTTCTTATAGAATCCTGGTGAAAGGCAGGAATTGGCAGGTTATTTATTGGTTTCCATTCCCTTTATTTGTTAAAAATCAGCTGTGAATTTCCGTGTTTGACCAACTTATCTTTATAATCACACTCAGCTGGAATTTTTGCAGCTGAGCTGTAGGAAAGAATATCTACTCAGAGCTCTGTCAAGTTGGGTTTTATGCACCTCATTTTTTTGTTGTTTTCCACAGTTATAATGAAAAAAAAATCATAATATTGTGAAGCAGTTATCTGCAGGGAAAAAAGGAATAACTGGATCAAGTCAATCAAACATTGAGTTTATACAGGTACAGAAACTTCTAACTTTTTTCCCTTTAATTTGTTGTAAGAAACAGTGAATATCATAGAATCCCTGACTGGTTTGGATTGGAAGAAACCTTAGGGACCATCCTGTACAGGGTCAGGGATTGGACTCAATGATCCTTATGGGTCCCTTCTAGCTCAGAATATTCTATTATTCTGTGATTTTGCAGAAATCACAAAGAGGGAGGTTTTGAATCAGCAGCTCACAAAGGAAAAGGATAAGAATGAAACCTGAGAGCAAAAATAACCTTTGGAATATGGGAGAACTGGCCATCAACAGCTTCCAAAACATCAACACATTCTCATCAAATAAATGGAAAGGAAAAAAAATGGCAATAAATGGGATTATTGAATAATATTATTGAATAATTACCCCGTTAGTCACCCAGGGAGGGTCACAAGAGACACCAGTTTCTGAGCCACATTTGTCAGGCTGTAGCTGTGGATATCTAATTGTATCTCTCTTTCCTAAGAGAAAGAGAGATAAACTGATGTCATCTGGACAGATTGTGTCCTAAAAGAAAGCAAAGGATGCGTTTCCAAACTGCTTCCAAGGGAAACTCTTTAACACACAGGGCAAAATAGCCAAGGAGGCAAATCAAGCTACAGCTCATCCCTGCAAGGTCTGGGCAGCTCGAAATCTCTGCCCAGTCCTGGCAGGTTTATGTGTATTGCTATTATTTTAGAGGCATTGAGGGAGTACAGGTGCAAAGGAGAAATGTCAGATTACACACATAAACTGAGGGTCATTTTTTTGCCAATGGCTCTTAAATAACAGAGCATAAACCCATTAATCCTGTTCTCATTTTACCTTAAGTGCTGAGTGCTTAACTGAGATTGATCCCTCCCAGGTGGAGATAATGTCCATGGGACTTCAAGTAACAAAACCCTCATATTACAGTAAATTAAATTTGTATAGCTGGACATTAGTGGATTATTTTATTACCCTAAGCACAGCAGATATTTAGTCCACTTTCTGAAATATATTATTATACAGTCACTGGTTATATCCATTGCAGAAATATTCCCACGGGAGCCACATTCCTGGTGCAAGTTAGACCAGGATCTCTCTTCCTCCTTGTGCAATAGCTGAATGAAGCTGAAGCTGGAGCTGCCACATGGACAGTCCTCCAGGTGAAGGGATCTCTTAATTGCTACCCAAATTGGAGTGGATTCCTTTGTTAATTTGTTTCATGCGGGCAAAGGAGACAAATCTGGAGAAGGTGGGGGATTTTTAAGGCAATGATGGATTTTTAATTTAATTTTTAAGGCCCCTTTTTGTCCTCCATTGGCACAAAGATGGTCCTGTTTTGAGGGAAATGTATTAGGTCAGCAGGTAGGTGCTTTAGGACAGAGGCTTTTGATTCAGGTGCTGTTTGTGTCTTGCTGCTCTCTGTGTAACCTGCTCTTACACTGGATCAGAAGGATCAGCTCCTTGAGGAATTCCTTTCAAAAATGTGTTTGGGTGAGGAAAGAGCTAAATGGTTTCTCTCTGGGTTCCTATCCACTCATTCTATAAGAAAAGCATCAAGCATAGCTGTGGGATCTGATCCCAAATGAGTTTTATGGTAATCCAGGGCAAGCTGTAGAGATGTTCTTAACTACATGGACAAGTCATTTTTCATCCAGTCCTTCAGCTCCTGCACAGTCACTCTTAGGTCTCCCCAACACGAGCTGCATCCACAGAACCAGTGGAAAACCTGGATTCTGCAAAATGGAACTGAGGGGGTTTTACCTCTTCTTTGAAAGCTTTTTTCCTTGTTTTATGAATTTCTTCCAGTCCAGCTCTCCCACCTCCCCGTGGCCTTGGGCAGGTTGTGATAACACAAAGGAAAAAGGCAAGGAGAGGAACATCAATGACCTGACAGTGCCAAGGGAGCATCTGGACCCTCCTGCTCCCATTCTTTTTTTTCTTTTCCACAGTTACAATGTAAAAAAATCATAATATTGTGAACCAGTTATCTACAGGGAAAAAAAGGAATAACTGGATAAAGGCAATCAAACATTAGCCTCCAGTTTTGTAAACTGTCACCAAAAAATCACTTCAAATATTGCATTATGACATACTTTTATGTTTCCCCCTTTCCCTGTTTCTCAGCCAGGCTGGCTGACCAATATTTCAGCAAGGATTTAAGGATTTGAGGTTACTTTACATAAAGCTGTAATTATAAATCCACCAGAAACGTGGGCTTTTCAGACAAAAGGAACACATAAGCTGGAAAGCAAAAATGAAGATAAGTCTGTGCAGAGCTGACAAAAAGAAAGAGAGGATGGAGCTTGTTGCAGCTCCTTCTGTCACAGGGGTAAAAATAATAAGGAATGAGTGAGGCTCAGCTGTCAGGAGCATTCCTGAAACACTGACAAGCTCCTTTAATAGGGTGGATTCCATCCCCTCTGTTTGCAGCACAGAGGATTCCTGGGACATTGGACAACTGTGCCTGGATCAGTGGAAGCAGGGCTGAGGGAAAGGAATGGGATGCAGAACCCTCCTGCCCATTTTCACACCTCAGCACCGGTTTAAAAGACTTCTGACAGCAGCTCATGAGGGAAAAAAGGGCATAAATCAGAATTACGAAGCCCAGCACCACCAGTGGCCACATCAAAGGGAGGGTGACCCCAAAAGCAGCTGGTGTGCAATTTGTGGTGGAAACAGAGGAACAGGGATCTCCTGTGCAAGGCAGAGCTGAGTCATCTTTAACAGGAATTCTAAGCTTGTTACTAATTTTCAAGGATCAGGCTGAACATGAACGCAAATTACTAATACAGATGGGTTCATTGATAAGCTTTTCCTATTAAAAAATATGTATTTGGGAACAAAGATTACCCCATAAACACATCTAAGGAAAAATATAATTGATGAAGAATATATATAAGCACAGTGCTGGCACAATTAAAGGGTCATATTAATTAGCTTTAAATATATTGAGCCTGGAGCTTAATAAAGGATTTTTACCACCTTGAGGAGGCTTTTAAAGAACCTTCCAGTGTATCATATGTTTTGGAAGTACATGTAGTGTTTGATTGATTTGAGAGAGGTCTGGGGACCTCTCTCTCATGGGGACCTATTCAGTGACTGAGAAGGCACCTTTTCCTCCTGCACTTTTAAGAAATCAGGAGAGAAAATTGATTGTCTTCAATGGTATCCTTGTTTATGCAGCTTTCTTTATGTAAAAGTCATTAACCAGGTGCACCAAAGTCTGAAGCCTATATTTTAATAGCTTTTTCAAAAATGCTGTATAGTATATATTGGATTATTTCTGACTGTTTATCTAATCTTTAGTTTTATTTGGGCCGTGCTTTCTCGATTTCTTTGTTCTCTGATTTTTGTCACACCTCAGAAGACTGAAAATCCTGTGGTGAGTGTTCCTGACGTGAAGAACACAAAGGAGCTTCCACAAAATCTTGAGATAGGTCATTTTGATAAGACTGTGTAGCTTTAGGGATAATCTTCATAATGAGCAACAGTATTTTGGAAATGTGTGAGCAGAGTTACCACTGTTTGTATCAAAACCACTATAACCAGTGCTCTTTCACATTAATTTTAAGTGACAGTTTCTGAAGTATTCATTTTTAATGTTTTTATGCAGAGGCTATTAAAAACTTTTCCAGTATTAAATGTTTCATTACCATAAGCTTTTGTTTTCCTCACTTCCTCCTGCATTCCTGGATTACTCATTCATTACATGGACTTTTTGCTTGCATAAGTTACATGACTTCATTAAAAATAAAGAAACAACTGAATGGCCACACTCCTCTCTAATGATATTCATCTAGAAATGCAAGATAATTGTAAGTGTACAAAGCCTTTTCACCCTCTACTGATCTTTTTTGTCCTCTTTCTATTTTCTCACATTAATTTCTTAGACATTAAATTTAGTCCTTTCCTTCCCTGCCTTTTGCTGTTCCACTAAACACTCCATAACAGGTTTTCTGCATCTCCAGCCTCCCTTAAAGCAGCCCATCATTTGTTTTTTCACCTGATCCCTTCCAACCCAAACCAGCCTGGGATTCTGTGCTTCCATGAAAGCAAAATCCTGGATACACTTTGTAATTCAGTTTTTCAGGAGGGTCTTTATTCCTAACAGAATGGTTGATGGTTGGATTCCATGGTCAGACTCCATCATCATAAAGGTCCTTCCCAACCTGAACAATTTCATGATCCTCTGATTATTCATCTTAAGAAAGAGAGGAAGAATTGGGCAATGCAATAAAAATGTTACATTCCTCTTGATACCTCATTTATACTCAGCATTTATACTGAGGTATAAATATATAAAAAATATTCTTATTATAAATACATAAAAACACATTTTTCAGTTTTCAAACCATAACCTGAGCAGCTCCATTGCAGAATAATCTGAGGGCACCACCAACCTTTGGGAGAGACTCTCTGGTTCTTACCTTGCAGCTCACAGAGCACCAAGCACTTGAAATAATTCCAATGAATCCTCCCTGTAAAACCTTTATTTTTTTCCTCCCCTTAAGGAAGAGGGAAACATTTAATTTCAACATAAATTTCTTTTAGATAACAATCATAAATGAGGAGCTGGCAGAGGAGCACAGGTTGTGTGTTACACATTCAAAATGCCATCAGTGCTTGTTGTTTTGCTGGGTGAATATTTTGTACAGAAATAATGCAGAAACTCTGAGAACTGAGTCCTTCAAACTGAAATGCTGGTGTTCCAGGAAAAAAAAAAACCAACAATGTGGATTCAAGTTCAAGGGTGTTTATCACCAGTGTACTATTCCAAACCTGGGGTTATTGTTCTCTCTCTATTTCATAATTATGCATTGGAGCAGAAATGTTTTTTTGTAGCTGAAAATCCAGCCCAGAAGAATAAAACTGATGACAAGAGATAATTAATTCAGGGGAGCACATAGAGAAACTCATTAAAAGGCAACAGATTGATGACATCTGTTAAAGCATTAAATATATATCCCCAAAGCAATAATGTTTGTCTTTGATCCTTTCCTTTCCAGCCAAATGCAACAGATTTTTTATAGACCTTTAAAACCACCTTTTTTTTCCCGTTCAGATGAGTAGGAAGCCGACTAAAAGGTCTTGGTGTTTGCTCAGAAATAGGATATATTTGTCTTCTTCATCAACATGAGGATGAGAAAGTTGTAACTCAACATGTGGGGCTTTAAAATAGCCATTCAAAGTCACAAATTGGGCTGCAGGGAAAGCAGGTCTCTGAAAGGCTTGGGCTGAAATTAATGAATTTCTTATTAATGATGACCTTTTGTCATCATTAATATGAAATTTTAAGTATGACCTGTAAGTAAAATCCCCACCAATCTCTCTCTGAATCATTTAATAAAATCTCAGTATTTTTCCCCAGCCTTTAAGAATTTATTACTTCTAACTCATTTTGATGTCTTCACACAGTGTTTGTTCAATGCAATATTTGTGCTTTGAAGTTACTTTGAGAATAAAAAAAATCAAGGGAAATTGATATTTTTAAGATTTATATTCACTAAGATTTGGGAGACTGAGAGAGAAAAAAATCAGTTGGAGAGTGAAGAACTGGGGTGTGGGAATGGCCATAAAAAACCTGTGGAAAATAGTGGGGAAAAGTCCCTCTCCCAGAATGTGACAAGTTCAATCCATAACTACAGATATCCAAGTTCAGTCCTATGAAACCCTTTCTGTAGGGAATACTTCTGTGGGGAGATTTTTACAGATCTCTCCATTTGTGTTACCAAAACCCAGATGGAGAAATTTCCATGTAGAAAAGAAAAAAGGGCTGGTGCTTAAAGCCAACAAGGTACGTCTACAAGTTAAATAATTATAAAATTACAAATATTTCACGTGGAATGGACACTTAAAAGCTGGTGTATAGATATATAAAGAAGAAATCTGTAATGATAACAGATATACAATCCTTCTCATTGCATCTAGTTAGTAGTAAAATTAGGGTGGGTTTTTCCCCAATGGAAAAGTTGTCCCATTCCTAACAATATTCCTCAGTGTTATACATGGGTGGATGGGATTTAAGGTCCTTCCAACACAAATTAGCCTGTGATTCTACGTTAAATAAAATAAAGAATGTTTCTGCTGGAGATCTTACGCGTGCAGTGTGGTGTTACTTCCTCGGAGCTTTAATTCCCAGGTTTTTTCTCTTCCCATCACCTGAAGGGAAGCAAGTTCCCTCCACTTACTGAGGAAGCAAATTACTCTCCCATTATAATGTCATGATGAAGGAGAGTGGTATTTTCTCACAATGGAAAAATCACATGTAGCTGCCTTTCTGAGCAAGGAAACACTTCACAGCTATTAAAAAAATGCAATTAAGCAGAATAAAATTAGCTCCCAGTGGGTATTGTGATAAATAACAAATTAATGCCACGAAGAAATTTGCTGCTAAAACTCCTGTTTCTGTCAAATCAGGTTTATTATAAATAGTTTAGTTATAGTTTGGGAAACAGTGGAGATGAGTGGAAATGCATTTGTTCAGGGTGGGAGTCTGATGTCTATAATTCATTCATGAGACTCACCAACTGTCCCTTGCAAACTTTTGATTAAACTGGCAATTTCAGAACTATTTGAACATGCACCTTGAGCTAAAAGCTGCTCGAGATGATGTTTAGTGACAGACAGAATTCTAAGTCAAAGTGGCAGGAAATAAATTTCCCACCAGCAAACCTACTTGTTGTAGTTAAGATTAAAAACACCATCACTTGGTCATAAATATGTACAGGAAGTGTTTCCTTGTCCTTCAAAAATTGTCCAAGCTGTTGAAAGTTCCTATTCCTCAGACACTTTGCCAAGTGGTTTGTAAAGAGTTGAGGACATTTTCTGTGTTTTTGGTGCCTGACACTTCCAGCTGCACATTCAGATTCAAGAAAGTCTCTCTTTTTTTTTTCTCTTGTGCCTGTAATTAATGATTTACACAGCTTGGAACCAAGACCAGAGGCAACTCAGCTGAGAGCAATAACATGGCACTGGGGCAAAACAAGGGTTCAAAACTAATGTCCCACCACAGGGAAATGTCCTTTCTTGCCACTGACTGTGGCATCCCAGCCCCTCCTTTTTTTTTTTTGTGTGAAGCTGAACCTGCAACTTTGGACCCCTGGAATTTTGAAAATCCGTTTCCTTACAGGACACAGTGTAAATGTGGTTTAAAATTTTCCAGTTGAGACATATGTCTTCGTAATTTATTTCTAAAAATACCTATTGCTTAGTCTGGCTGTCCCTCCTTGGCAGCCTCCACCTTGGTGTGTCCTGCACGACTGAGGGGGAGGCAAAAAATCTAATTAAATCTGATTTTAGTGGTGTGCTCTGTTTTTAACACCATTTTATCCCTTGGCAAAAACCTTGAGCTAAAGGGGTGTCAGTCAGAACCCCTCGTGCTGCAAATGGAAAAGGCCTCTGCCCTCCTGACACTTTGAGACCAGTAAGAACCAGTTCAGAAATGGTGAGCTGGGATGTCTCATACTGGGCTGTGCCTTTCCAGCCACAGCTAAAAACTGCACCAGTATCTTCTGTACTGGTAAAGACTGGGCTGATCAGATGGCACAGCAAGGAATTAATTGTGTTTAATGGCCCATTTTGATGGTTGCTGGGAAAAACACATGGGAGCTTGGAAGGGAAAAATCAACCAAGCCAAAAACCACCCCCCCAGGCAACAGCCCTAAATCCAAAATAACTCTCTCATCATTAGCACATTTTGTTCAGCAATGAGATGACTTTCTGGTACGCGTGAGAGCATCCCTGAAAGGTTAATTTTCAAAGGTGTTTTCCCATCTGTTTGATTCGTGGGCATTTATAGAGAGTTCACAGGACCTGACTGCACAGGAACCGTGGAGATATTTCTACCTCAGATGTCACAAAAAATATCTATTTGTTCTAGTTTATCATCTTTTTACAATTATCAACCCATTTTTCTCTTGCAGTGAATCGGTGGCAGCAATAAACCAAACTGCTCCAGGCAGCAGATGCAATAAAATGCACTTTCCTCCTCCTTAGAGAAAGTGGGAAATCTTCTGTACAACTTATAAGCACAGGAAGTGCATTTGGTGGCACAAGAAATGTAAATATTAATGGAATCGTGGAACTGGGAATGGAAAGCCCTTGCTAATGTGAGCTTGAGGGGATTTTATTCTGCTGTGGCACCATTTAGCAGCCATGTGACTGTGATTAATGCCAAACAATGCCATGGATCAGCCTGAACTGACAACACTCACTGAAAACAAAAGAATGAAATGAAAGATATTCCCTTGTGCAGAACACTGAGTCTGTAGTTTAGAAACACATGTGGAAAATCACAGCTTGTCTCCACAGAAAAGCATGATTTAGTGAATCTGTAAAATTCAGTTTAACTGCAATAAACTCACTGTTACATAACCATTTGTGACATTTAGGTTAAGTACAGCCAAGTGCATAAATACCAAATTAAAAACATTAGGCTGGGATGAAGTTTTACAGAACACAAAGGCACAAGGAATCCCCAAAGATCACAAAACCTGTATAAGATATATATGTTTACCATCTTTTATTTCTAATAGGCTTTTGACTTAGAAAAAATGAATTTCCTAAAATCATAATAGTTCTCACCTACCTGTCCTTCCTTTCCTTCTGTGTTCACTTCACATGGAAACACTACTGAATGTATATGATTATACAGAAAAAAAGAACAGGTTTTTTTTGGGGGGGGGGGGGAAGAATAAGAAAAGCACTCAAAAAGCCTCATATTTGTTGCTTAATGAAATAAAGCTTTCTAGTCCATCTGCAGTCCAACATGAACACAGTCATGGGCTGCATAAAGATCCTGCATGGTGTTTATAGCACTTTAACCCACTTTTCTGCAACTTTTGATCCACAGGAGCTGAAAAAATAATGAAAAAGTTGCAAATGGAATAATTTAAAATGAGTTGTTGACTCTGTTCAATGTTCCTTCCTTCTCCTCCCATCCCTGAGGAAATGGAATGACATGAAATCATTGGGCCCAAATTCTCACCTTGTAAAAAAATCTTAGAGTTCAGGAATCAACAATGTCTAAAGGACAGGAAAAAAGGTAGGGAATACACCCTGACATTGATATGAACCCAGCTGTGCTCACGAGGTTATGAAAGTGGGGAGGACTTTGGAGCCACTGCATTTTTTCCCCTTATTAAATAGATTTTCTACTTTCCTCCTGGTCAGTAGGTAAGAATATTTCAGCCCCAAGCTCTCCTGTGTGGGATTATGTATTTCTTCATTACATCTTTAAAGCCCTTCCATGCCATTATTCTCCTCCTGTTGAAAGCACAATGAACATTCAACTCTGGGTCTTTTTGCCAAGTGGCCTCTCTCTCCTCTTTCCAATAACTCATTAAACTCACATTTTCCAGGAATCCCTCCTACTTTGTTTTTTTTTTTGCTAATCATTAATCTCTTCCTGCTTTTCATTGCTTTAAATCCTGTTCAAATTCCCATCCCCTCCCCATCATTAGGTGAAGCTGATTCTTCTTGGAGCTTTGGTTAAGGATAAGGTGGAAATCCCTCATCATGTGGAGACTTTGTTTAAACAACCAGGAGGGAAAAAAAAAAAACAAACCAAACAACAAAAAACCCAGGTTATTTTTCTCATAACTTAAAAAATGAAAATATTTGGTCAGGGGAATTTACAGAGAGAAGGACCCTTGCTGATGGCTTCCCCACATGGCTTTATGGGGGAATTATTAATTTCTAGAATGATATTTATCACCTATCAAACTAGGAATGATTTGGCATTGCAAACTCTTCAAGGATCCCTTATAAGTGCACTGATTGGAGCAATAAATTGCTTTACTTCCTAGTTATATTCCCAGGATTTTCCATGCACGTGCCAGTCATTACTGTCAAAGTTTTGCTATAACTCAAAATTTTCAGACAAGCAAAAATGTTACAAATTATTTATAGAGCTAAAAACTTAACTTTAGTCCCATTGGTGTTTAGACTGCTTGAAAAAAATTAATCAGCTTTTATTTGTGGTTAGGACAGGGATGTCACCAGGCTCTCCTCTGGGAGGAACTGTGATGGTGGTTGTGGTGTTTTCTTCCTCCACAGCCATGGGCCCGTTGGATTTAGGCATTTTATTTAAATTCTGCTTCCTTTTCATTGTCTTGCAGCTAAAGTTTGAAATCTGCAGTCCCAATTAATGCAGAGGGATACGATTTGTAACCCAGATAAGATTACAGATATGATTTGGAACCCAGTGCCAGCCTAATTCTGACTGAATTTTGTTGTGTGTGGTATTGGCGGAGCTGAAATAACCCTGGCAATAACCACATGGTCATATGAAAATATTAGCACAGCTAAAAAATCCTAAAACTGACCAAAATGGAAGCAAGTTCAACACCTGCACTGTCAGGTCAACACAAGTTGTCTGACCTCAGAGAAAAATCACAATAACCAGGTTCTATCCTATGTGTTATAACCTCTATCACTGTCCTACAGAGATGGCAAGAAAAGGAATTAATGCACATGGTCAGAACTTCTCTTGACAACATCAATGGGACACTAAAATTTGGATCTGTGTATTTTGCACAGATCCTCTGATATCTTGGACACATAATCCCAACCACACATGACACAAGTACAACGGTGAACTGGAGGAAAATTACATTTCAATAAAACCTGGGCATGTCTGAGCCTCATTTAGGGAAAAGAGGCAGGAAAAATGGGAGGGATTAAACTCATGTATCTCAAATACCATGAGTGTAAATGACAAATACCATTGATTTTTAATCCAGACTGGAAACTCGTGTCACCCTCTTCACACTGAAAACCAGAATTACTTCTTCCACAGCGTTGTTTCTTCCTTCATTCTGCTTTCATGTGAATAATCTTGTTCACCTGCAGCCCTCTCCACTTTCTGTCCTAGTCTCCCCAGAGCAGGATATTTACATTCTCTTCACCCCTATTTAATCACCCTGAACTATCTTTTATGACAAGTTCAACAATGAGATAAGGGTTTGCATATTTGATGGGGTTTATGCTACATTGATGCTAATTATTGGTCAAAATAGAGGTTTAGCACACTTTTGTCTGTTATACACTGAAATCTCCCATCCTAATGGCAATTCCCTGTAAACTGTTCCCATGCCTCACACACATCCAACAATAATTATTAAACTGCTGCCAGTGTCAAGATACAAAGATAAAGCATATTATTGACAACAGGTACAAAGTTTCCAAGTTTTCATTCTAGAAACTCCTTAAGCTTCTCTTAACATTTTGTCCTGTACAGGAAACATTTGCTATAACTCCCTTCTCGGATTTTTCCATCTAAAATGTCCTACTTTACATTGTCCCACCAGCAGTCACAAAACCTGTGTATTTAGAGATGTTTCCAGGCTGTTCCAGCCTGAGCTGAGCATCTCTGAAATTCCAGCTGTGTTTCTTCCAGTGCCTCCCGTTCCCTCCTCTCCTTTGTCTGATTCTGTGCCACTTAAATTTCGTGGCTATTCAGTTCTTTTTACCACCCCATTAAGAAAGAGAAAATCTCTCTGTTTCTGACCCTGGTGTTCCATTAGTGACCTCCCTCTTTATCAAATGCTGAACCTTGCAAAGCTTCTCTACAAACATAATAAGGTTTAGAAGCTTCTTTCACCACTGGAGCTCCATTTGGTGTGAAACATTAAACCTCCACGTGGGAAATATCTGAAGAAGCCTTCAGGGGGTGTTGGGCTCTGATCCCCAGAGAAGCTGTGGCTGCCCCTGGATCCCTGGAAGTGTCCAAGGCCAGGTTGGATGGGGCTTGGAGCAACCTGGGCTGGTGGAGGGTGTGATATCTGCCATGGTGTGGGGATGTGCTGGAATGAAGCAGATGCACAGAACTATTAAATCCTTGCCACAGTTTTGAGGTAGGACACCAGACAGTGATAGTGAGTGATCCAGGGAGAGAACTGCTGAAATAGTGCCAACAGCAAATCCTCTTGGGGAATATCCACACACAGTTTTCTGAGACCTTTTTAGTGTCTTGGCTGCAGTGGGAACATCTTGTTCAGGGGCCAGGGCAACAACAGGGGTCGGGCACATGGCATCACAGGATGGTTGAGGGTGGAAAAGCCCTCTAAGATCACCAAGTCCAACTGTCAGCCCAGCACCACCACCGTGTTCAGCACTAACCACATTCCCAAGTGCCACATCCACACGTTTTTTGAGTACTTCCAGGGATAGGGACTCCACCACTGCCCTGGGCAGCCCCTTCCAATGCCTGACAACCCTTCCCATGAAGAAATTTTTCCTAACGTCCAACCTGAACCTCCCCTGACACAGCTCGAGGCCATTTCTTCTCATCCTGTTGTTGAACATAAAGCAGTTAGGATATGAATTCCTTGGTCCCCTGGGGCCACAATACTGGTCCTAACTGGGCTGGGGGGCAGAGCCTGAGTTGGTGTTTGAACTGTGTGAATGCTGGAGAACTGAAACCTTTGACTAGAAATTGTTCTGCCCCTGCAGCAACCCAGTCTGCCTCACACGTAAACTTTAAACGAGCTGCTCTTGCAGCTGTTTCCACCACGACAAAAACAAATACCCTTCTTTAAACAGTGATGGGACTGACAATTAAGGAGAAGGGAAAATAAAAGGGTGAGAGTTGAAAGGATTAAACAGGTATGTACAGAAGCTGAAAGTTTTAATCAGTGTGAAAATCTCTTCTAGAAGGCTCACAGAGGCACTGCTGGGAAGAGGAATCTGTGGCTTCGGAGTCAATATGTTTATTATAAACTTTATCTTGACCATCTGCCACCACTAATCAGATACAATTGGCACTTTGAGTTGGAAGGGAAACATATTCAGGACCTGAGCTCCCTCCTGGATGGCAAGAATCTAAAAGTTTATCTGCACACAACACCTGGTTTGAATTTGTTTACCTGGGAGGAGAACAAGATTAAGGATGAGGCATCTGCTCCTGCAAACCATGGGGTTGGTTTGATTATTCACATGGGAACCAAACTCCACTGGTAAAAACACCCAGGGAAACAAATTCAGATTGTGTTGAATAAACAGGTTCTTTCCTAATCAGAATATTGTGATCACTGCTGGAGAGAGTCCAGGGGAGGCACCAGGATGAGCAGAGGATGGAGCAGCTCTGCTGGGAGGAAAGGGGAGAGAGCTGGGATTGTTCAGCCTGGAGAGGAGAAGCTTTGGGGTGACCTGATTGTGGCCTTGCAGGACCTGAAGGGGCTCCAGGAAAGATGGAGAGAGACTATGGACAAGGGATGGAGGGACAGGACACAGGGAATGGCTTTAAACTGCCAGAGGACAGGGATAGGTGGGATATTGGGAAGGAATTGTTGGCTGGGAGGGTGGGGAGGCCCTGGCCCAGGTTGCCCAGAGAAGCTGTGGCTGCCCCTGGATCCCTGGAAGTGTCCAAGGCCAGGTTGGAAACCTGGGCTAGTGGAAGGTGTCCCTGCCCATGGCAGGGGGTGGCACTGGGTGGGCATTTGGTCCCTTCCCACCCAAACCACTCTCAGTTCTGTGATTCTCTGACTCCTCAGAGGGCAGGTAAACCAGATTTCACGTCTCACTCCTAACACTGGGGCAGGGTCTGACCTCCAAGACTGTCAGAAATTTTATGCTGAAACTCAATATCAAACATCCTGGTGATGCTTCACCACTTCCCTGCTTCTATTTTGGGGGATTGGGCTCTGAAATGCAAAGGTGGGGTGTGAAGAGCTCGTCTGAGTCCATAATTAGCACACTCTGTCTGGTTTATATAACATTTCCTACTCACATTTTCAAAGACTGCATTAAACTTTTAGTACAAGGAGTATTTATGAGCTTGTATTTCACTGAATGTTTTACCATTAATGCAGTTGTATCTCCTCACAAAAATGTGATATTTCAATCACACAGGTGACAGATCTGACATTTAGATTACGTAGTTCCTTTTATTGCCTTCTCTCTCTCAGCTGTAGGGCTCAATTTGACACAATATAATTAATAATTTTTGGGGGGTTGTCTGGTTTTTGGAGCTTGGGGCTTCCTTTGTGGGGTCTGGTTTGGGTTTTTTGTTTGGGTTTTTTGTTTGGTTTTGTTTAGTGGGATTTTTGTTTGGTTTTGTTCGGTTTTGTTTGTGTTTTTTTTTTTTCCTCTGTGTTTGTTCTTTCATTTGATTTGGTTTGGGTTTCATTCTTGTTGTTGTTGTTTTGGTTTTTGGGGGTTTTGTTTTTTTTTTTCTATAAGAAAGGAAATGTTTTGAAGACCAGAAAGTACTCACAAACTTTTAGGGAAAACATGGTCTACCTGGAACTGCAGCTCAGCAGCTTCCTTGAGGAAAATGCTGTCCTATGTATCCCTCCTGATGAGATTTCTGTGATATAACACTGTGGGAAAAAAAAAAGAAATTGCAAATTTTTTTTTTTTTTTTTTTTTTTGTGAATAGGTGAAGAAAAGAGGATCCTAAACCAGATTCATTCCTTCTACATAAAGAATATGAATTTTGAAACTTCATCTAGAATTTGATCAAGGAGCCATCCAATGATTGTCAGGTTGCAATCGTATTTTTGTTGACATTTTTTTTGCAACCTCTTGTTTGCAGAGTTGCAACTTCTTTATTTCTATATTTGGTTGTTTGGTATTCTTTGAGAGAAAAGGCGTTTTGGGGCTGAATGAAAATGAAAATTTCAGGAAAGACAACTGGAATGAAACGATTGTGTATTTTTTACTAAAGGTTTGCATTAATTTGGGGGTTTTTTTCCCCAAAACAACACTGACATTTATAATCAGCCAAATCATTAAAAAAAAATTTAAAAATGCAGCAAAATCCCCCAAAAATTGAAGTTTCCCTAGTGAAGGATTGATGCTTTTAAAATTCAACCATGCATATTGATGACCTAAGAGTTATTTGGAAAAGCAATGAAAAAGGAAGCAGTAAACAATGGGGATTGACAGGTTTTGATTGTATTTAATTTTGTTTTGACATGTCTGGAATGCAAAGAAGATTTTGAATGTCTAGAGCATACAGGAACAAGTTCCAATTAATAGAACACCAGGAAGGGAGAAAATAGCATGCAAGCCTTCAATCTAAATGAAGACTTTATTTTGTGAGTTTATTTTATTTATTTATTTATTTAATTAATTTGTCTTTTTAAATTAATTTATTATTTTATTTATTTCATATTATTTTTAGCACAGCCCATGAGAGAATATATTTTAATCTACACTGCTTTTCAGATAAGTAATTTCTGTGTTTGAACTCAATCCTTTGCCAGGTAAACAGATCTTTTTGAATGGTGTGGGAATATGGACAAACAGTTCCTAAGGAATTATTGCCAAGTCCTCTCTGCTGCCAAATGTTAATCTCAGCCAAAGAGATGTGATTAAGGAAAGGCAATTAAAAAATCCAGTACCGTGGGTCAACATTAATAGGGAAAGTAGTAATGCAGCTGTTAGAAACTGGGGAAGCTTTTCAAGCACTGTATTGAGGGAGAAAGGAAAATCCCAGGAAAATGTGCCATCTTTTCCTTTGCCGACTGCCCTGAGTGAAGATTTTCAAGATCAAGAATAAACTATAATTAATAAAATATTTATAATTAATATAATAATTATAATTATGCAATTATGTATCTAGATCCAGATTTCCAGCCCAGTGCAATGGCTGTTAGGGAGGGAGGGATGACAATCAATGTCCAGGGAATCATGGAATTGTTAAGGCTGGAAAAGCCCTCTAAGATCATTGAGTCCAGCTGTCAACCCAGCACCGTGGTCACCACTAACCCACGTCCTCGAGTGCCACAGCCACCCATTTTGGGGACACCTCCAGGGCTGGGCACTCCAGACCTCCCTGGGTAGCCCCTGCCAAGGCCTGACCACCCTTTCCAGGAGGAAATTCCTCCTCCTGTCCAACCTGGGCCTCCCCTGGCACAACTGGAGGCCGTTCCCTCTCCTCCTGTCCCTTGTTCCCTGGCAGCAGAGCCCGACCCCCCCCGGCTCCCCCCTCCTGTCAGGGGGTTGCAGAGCCAGAAGGTCCCCCCTGAGCCTCCTTTGCTCCAGGCTGAGCCTCCCCAGCTCCCTCAGCTCCTCCTGCTGCTCCAGCCCCTTCCCAGCTCCCTTCCCTTCCCTGCACACGCTCCAGCCCCTCCGTGTGTCCCTGGTCTGAGTGGTGAGTCCTCTCTCAGGGGCAGAACTTCCTCACAAAATATGTGCCCAAGGTCTCTCCCCTGGCAGTGCCCTCTGCAGGACCAGGGGCAGGGAAGGAGATTTACAGGCTCAGGAATTTCCATTTTTAAACTGTCTTCTCGCTTCCTCCCTCTCAGCAGCACAGGGTTCAGGTTCTTGGCCCTGTTGGGGTTCTGCAAAGACCCCGTTATGTCCTTGTTCCCCTCCCCACACACACAATCACCATTTCTCACAGAAGTCCCTGAAGAAGGAGCCTGGAAAATCTGCACCAACTCCTATTGCTCTGTGTGCTGCTCCCAGACTTAATAATCAGACTTAATGATCTCCCTAAAATATAGCAAGTGAGATGCCAGTGACATTAATCAATGTTTAACAAAGGCAAAGAAGTGCTGCTCACTGAATATAAATACTTGCACAGAAAGATTTAGCATTTGTTTAGGAGCTTAATTAAAAAGCTCAGACTTGATGTGAGTGGTGCCCTTTGGATGTGAGTGGTGCCCTTTGGAGGATCTAAACTCCTTGATGAAGAAATAAACTGTTTTCCCTCACTTAGAGCTTTCTTTTCTTCCTTCCTGATGAGTGGTTTCAAAGATCAGAAGATAAATTCTCGTCTGCCATCTTAATTTAAAAGCTCTTTTCGCATCCTTATAAGCTTGGGAGTTTTTTTTTTTTTTTGGAGGCTTCATTTTGTTCGCCTCAGTTGTCAATGAACAAACTGAAGGTGATTAACCCAGGCTGGATATCTCAGGAGCATCCAGAGCCTTTGCATTTAGCACAGGAATGGGAAAATTTACCTGGGAAAACCCACATCCACTAATGATTAAACTGCTTTATCTCCTCTTTAGTGCAACTGGGTGATTCCAGTGAAGGTCAAGGTGGAGCTATTGTGCTGCATTTAGAGCTAATCTTGGAGAATTATAAAAAAAAAGCATGATCAATAATCCAAAGATGTGGAATTAAACTCTGCAGATAGAGGAGAATTTGATAACATTTTTCCACAGCTGCAGTTAAAGAAGATCCTGAGCTTCTCTGAACAAAACCCAGTGGATTACACTGAACCAAAAGTTTCTGAGTCTTTCTGACCTTGCAGTTTCTAGCATTTTACTATGTATATAATATATATATAAATACAAACCCTGCACGTTTCTATACCAAGCTTGTATAAAATAAAAATAAAATAAAAATAACAATTAAAAAAATAATAAAAACAACAACAACAACAACAACAAAACCACAAACCAAAACCAAAACAAAACAAAAAAAGAAAATAAAGAAAAATTAGTTTCGTGTCACATGAACAAATTGTCCCATAGTGTCAGTTGTCCGTGTCTTTTATTTCAGGAATAAAATCATAGGTTTTTAACGTTCAGGATTAAAGAGAACAATGCACTTGGTATTTAAAAAAAAATTCATAAAAATTATTGGTATAAAAAAATAAAAGTGCAAAAGTTATGTGGTAATTAAGAAACTAAAACTCAGTGAGATTTCTGTTGGCAAAAGGTTTTTACTGTGACTTTACACAAAGAGCCGTGGCTGCAATTTCTGCTTCTCATTAGAAAGAGTCCAAAAATCCTCTCTGGGGACACTGATGCTCCCTTAAGGTGAAAGAAAGTAAAAGACCTGAAAGTGTGAAGTGTGCAGGCTGAACAATCACAAAATAAATTATGCCTTTGAAATGTTGACATAGATATTACTATAATATCATAGTAAAATAATAAATATCACTGCAGTAAAATAAATCAGTTCAAATCTATACAAATACCTTATATTTCAAAATTATTGAAAGAACATTGGATTTATCAAAGCTTATCTTTTCCCTACTCTTGGGTAATTGTCTATTTAGTTTTAGATTACGGAATCTTCTTGTGAAGAAAAAAACCCCACCTTTGAATTCTCAGATTTTCCTGGAATAGAAAATTATTTTAGTCTGAGCTTAATTGGTTTTCTATTTTTTAGCTGATGCTGCCAGCAGCATTTGGGGCTTACTTCTTTTCATTAGGAGCAGGGATTTATGACAGCCAGGTATTTGGCACGAGGCCATTCAATTAAAAATAATGCCGAAAAATTCTATTTATCTTAACAGAAGTATAAAATAATACTGGATAGCTCTTCTGTGGAAGTGCAAAGACCTTGTCAAAGTCCTTGTTATTCCATCATTTACCTGCATGGGAGGTGATTTCCAACCCAAAAGGATTTTATGACCCAGTGGGCAAATTCAAGTTTGCTTTATGTCAACTCACATCCTCCTGAAAGTCAGACCCCCAGACTAAAACCTGGAGCCAAAGCCCACTGGAGACTCAGAAATTCCCACCTCTGTGGTAGACCTGGAAAATGTTTCCTATAATATCGTGTTACTGGGGGAGATTTTTAAAATCCAGTATTTTTAACCAGTTTTTGTCAGAGTTGAGCTGAGCCTGAGGAGCTGTGACAAGTCTGGGGCACGAAGACACATCGGGACAGCTACAGGATCAGAGACTCCATTTCCCAAAGAATTTCCACAGGATATACATACTGAACTAAAATGGGGAGTGAGGAATCATTACTGTAATTTCTGAAGCTCTAAACATTGAAGCTCAGTTCAATTCCTTCAGGACTTTCATCCAAGCTTAGACTGGAATTTGAATGCACAACTATAATTTTTCTCCCATGTTTTTTGTCACATCAGCAGACCCCTCCTTCCCTGACAGTTATTGCTCTGGAGACCTTCAAATTACTGGAAATTGGGAATGACTCCCAGTTTTACTGATTACAGCAGGTGGACAGGGGTGTTTTCCCAGTGAACTTCAGTCCCTGTGTGTGAGCATCTCTTTGGATGACACGGCCATCCCTGCTCCTGGGAAAAGCCAAACCCACCTCATTGGGCTGGGACAGGATGTTTTACTGCTCTGCATTTGTTCTGTACATCCACAAAGTATTACCTTCCTCTTTCTGATCACAGAATCTCAGAATGGTTTGGGTGGGAAGGGACCTTAAGGCTCATCCAGTGCCACCCCTTGCCATGGGCAGGGACACCTTCCACTAGCCCAGGTTGCTCCAACCTGGCCTTGGACACTTCCAGGGATCCAGGGGCAGCCACAGCTTCTCTGGGCAACTTGTGCCAGGGCCTCCCCACCCTCCCAGCCAACAATTCCTTCCCAATATCCCATCTCTCTCTGCCCTCTGGCAGTTTGAAGCCATTCCCTGTGTCCTGTCCCTCCATCCCTTGTCCATAGTCTCTCTCCATCTTTCCTGGAGCCCCTTCATGTTCTGCAAGGCCACAATCAGGTCACCCCAAAGCTTCTCCTCTCCAGGCTGAACAATCCCAACTGTCTCCCCTTTCCTCCCAGCAGAGCTGCTCCATCCTCTGCTCATCTTGGTGCCTCTTCTGGACTCTCTCCAGCAGTGATCACAATATTCTGATCAGGAAAGAATATTGCTTATTCAACACAATCTGAATTTGTTTCCCTGGGTGTTTTCACTAGCCCAGGTTGCTCCAAGCCCCATCCAACCTGGCCTTGGACACTTCCAGGGATCCAGGGGCAGCCACAGCTTCTCTGGGCAACCTGGGCCAGGGCCTCCCCACCCTCACAGGGAAGAATTCCCTCTTAATGAATGATCCTTCTGAGCAGCAGAAATTTCCACAGGGCTTTTTGGAGGACTTCACTGATAACCTTGTTACACCACAAAAACAGGTGAAATCTCCCTGTGTTTTCCCCAAAACCTCCGGAAAACCCGTTCAAGCAAGTTTTTTTCAAGTTCAGTGCTTTAATCCTCACCACTCAAAGCCTGATTGAAATGGGTGGTTTAAGATTACCCGTGGTCAACAAACATCAAGGGCTGACATTGTGAGATAATTAAAGTACAGATCTGCCAGATTCATGGGCAAAGATTTGATTTAAGGAAATAACAGATGGATTTTTCCACAGAAGACATCAATGCCTGTGCACTTCAGAGCCCTTTTTCTCTTTTTAGCCCTTTGGCAGAGGCCATGCTCTCTCTTAAGTAAAACCTATTATCTCTAAAGCAAAGGCAATAGACTTTAATTGGGTTACTGAATATCACAAAGAGGTTAAGGGAAAGATATTGAAGCTCTTCGCCGAAAATATATTTTAAAGAATACATAAGGAGGTCGAATCTCCTGAGATTGTCTACTATTTTAAAGAAATTTGGAGAGCACTTAATGTGAATTCTATTTTAAAATGCTTTCAGAGGCTGGAAAGTTTGACTGTTAGTGGACATTACACTAATGAACAGATAGTGACAATGTTACAAATGATCTTTCATTTAGTAATGGATCATGATGGGATTAACATCATGTTAATGGGAACAGCTGGGGCTGTGCCAGGGAGGTTTAGTTGGATCTCAGGGAAAAGGTTCTTCCCCCAGAGGGTGGTTGGCACTGCCCAGGCTCCCCAGGGCAGTGGGCACAGCCCCAAGGCTGCCAGAGCTCCAGGAGGGTTTGGACAACGCTCTGAGGGACAGGGGGGGATTGTTGGGGTGTCTCAGGGCCAGCTCAGGACATTCTGAGATTCTTTCAAACACACAAGATGTGACATTTCCCCAGTGCTGTTTTTTTCCTGTTCTGTGTACACAGAACCCACCGAGATTTCCCCAAAAAAGAACCAAAACCTCGAGTAACGAAAACTATTCCTAAAGAAGCATCAAACCCCTAAATTAGCTCTGGCAACGCAGATCTGTCAAGGCAGATTTGAAAAAAAAAAAAAAGCCCCAAATTCTACTGATTTAAATTTTGTTGCTATGTAACCACTAGAAAATTAAGGTTTTTTCCCAGCTATTCTTGCACCGTTGATAAAGATATAACTGCTAATCTGAGTGGTCCTTTTTCTGCTTCCTAAAGAAAGCAGTAACCAAATATAAGGGAAAACTGTAAGGAATTCAAGGAAATGAGACTTTTGGACTTTCAAGAAAGAAGAATAAACTTGAGGAAGTTCTACACAGACACTGGAAGTTAAACCTGTCTGCAAACAGGTGCAGCTTTGCATGTGTGGTACTATGTGCAAACATCCAATGTGGGTCTCTCTGTACAACCTTTCACTGGAAAGGAAGTGCAAGGGGAAATTTCCTCTTGTCACCTGTGTTCTAAAAATACAAATGTAATAATAAAAATATAAATGTAATAATATAAATATAGTAATATAAATATAAAAATATAGTGCTCAGACAAGGAATAAATATTAGTTCGAAGTAAATATGTAGACATTATTTAACGGTTAAAAATAGTCTTCTCCAAAGGTTACAGCAAAAATCAAGGCCAGTTTTCAACTAGAATTTCTTAGTCTACTTCTCTTTCCTTGTAGGGGCTTAAAAAAGGTAGCTTAAAATGTTTTCATTAAAAAATCACAAGCCACTTCCAAGAGGAGTTAGTGGAGGGCTTTTAAGCTTTGGATAAATAAAAATTAAAGATTTTTATGAATCCTGTTCCCTACAGCACTCAGCACTGCTCCAGACTTTGCAGACACCTCTTTGCCTCTCCAGCATCACAGAAAAATAGTGTGGTGATAGTCTTTAAAGCCTTTCTCTGCTCATCCCAATGAATTACTAAGTTTTGCTATTTATTTCCAGCAGAAGGAAAAGTGGTGCTGTGGATTTTGTTTTGGATGTGCTCTTTATGGCCCTCCAGCTGCACCACTAAAACACTGAGCTCCTCCTCTCCCCACAACGCCAGACCCCAAGAGAATCAGCTATTAACTCCAAATGAGTATTTCAGGGCTGCCTTCAAAAGATTTCTGCTCTTAAATGCGGAGATGGAACGAAAATGGAGTGTTCCTGGGTGCCAAGAATTCCCACCCAGCTGTGCTGCACCCGAGCAAGGAGTGAGGAAGGTTTATATGGGAATGCTGGGATGTGCATTTTGGCTTCAGTTCCCACGCTGTGTGATTCCTGAGTCAGTAACATTACCTGCAATAACCTAATTTGCTTTTCATTTGAAGACTGAGAGGGTGAAAAAAAACCCCCGTTCTGTTGTAATTTTCGCTCCAAATCACATCTTTGTCCCCAGTAAAGCTGGAGGGAAATGAGCAAAAGCCCATAAAGTTTGAAACTCATTTCATGTCCTCTGAAAAATTGATATGTGTTCCTGTAGCTTTTGAAATCAGTGTAGAGCACACTTGGTGTTTATTGCATGGCTTGAAATTAGATTCCTTTTTTGAGAGTTTTATGACAAAAAAAAATTATGCATTGCTATTTACAACACAATTGCTAAAAATTCCTGGGAATAACAGATTGTCATTTCACATATTTTCATTGCAAAAAGGCCAGACATTTTACTCGGATTATAATATAATTTATCTCTAAGTAGTGATATAGTGGGCAGAGAGCTTTGTCTCAGATAATGGCATTGCAAAAAGTAGTTCTAGCTAATAAAAAACATAATAAAACCTAGACATCTGCATTGAAGGACTTTGTAGGGATCAGTAAAACATTCCATTGAAGGCAGCCATTCTGACCAGTCTTTAATAGATTATAAAAGCAAGATATAGAGTTATTATATCCATGCACAATCTAATGGAAATAACACAACAGTATATATTGATTTAAGACTGCAATCACAACCCTCCAAGCAAGGGCAGCCACCTCGTGCCAGTTTCACATTTCAGGTGGAACAAAAACCAGAAAAATAAAAATTTGAAAAATAGAAAAAGTAGCCCCAAAGTCCTAACTTACCAACTGAAACCATTTAATTATGTCTTATTGAACAAAAAATGAGAGGCCCTTTCTGAGGGGCTTGTTAAATGTCTCTGCCATTGAAAGTGGAATCACTGAAGGATCTTAGACCTCCCAACTATTAGAAACTCAGAGAATGTCTTATTAGCTGAGAACAGCATCAATTGTAATTCAAATCTTCCTTAACTCCCACCTTTCTATCACAAGCCCCCGATTTCTAAAACCATCTCCTACAATCAGAGCCTCAAAAAAAAGTTGAGGTCCCAATAATTTTGAGTCCAAAATTCCTGCCAGGATAAGTGTGTATGTGATTAGTCACTTTTATTTAAAGGTTCCAGTGCAATTGATTTGCACAAGATTTTGTTTGTATATCCACATTGGTATTTTGGATGCCTTGGTAGTTTGTCTGTTGGGCACACAAAGAGAAAACACTCTAAGTTAGTTATTTTACTTTGGAAGAACAAGAAGAGCCAATATGTGAAGAAGGCTTGAATCTATTGGTCTTAGTGGATCCATTCTGATTTGCTTGAAGTCTCTGTGGAAAACAAAGGATGAGACTTTCTGGGAAGTGGATGTTTCTTGAGACCCTTTGTCCATGTGCACAGTCACATTGTACAGGTGAATATTCCCAGGCACTGAAACAGCAGAACTGCAGCTTAACTTCCCACATGCCACTATTATTCCTCTTATTATAATATAAAAATTAATACACAACAAAAGCAGGAGAGACCAAGAGGTTGAAGTGTGAATTTGCATGTTGGCAGCATGTCTCAAAAACATCCCAACACTCCCCTCATTTTTTAGTGACTGTTCACTGTCAAGATAGAGCTTGTTAATGGAGACTCCCAGGATCTGAGGGTCAGATGATGGATTTGGTCAGGAAAAAATACATTTCAGCCTTTCCTGCTTAATTGTATCTGTCTGGGGAATTACAAAAATACATCTCCCATGTATATATTCTCTCACATTAAAGAAAAGGCATTTGGTGAATGTTTCTTTAGAGGAGAAAGAATAAGGAGGAGAGAATTTGTTTTCCTGGCTGGGCAAGACATGATGAGCAAAAACAGAGAGAGAAGTAAGAGGAAAGAAAAAGAAATTGAAAGAAAGAAATCACAGAGAATAAAACTCAAATATTTATTAGGTCTGGGAGAGTTCATAGAAGAAAAATTCTAACTCAACAACATGTCTGAGAGAAATTAAGATGAGATCAAACACTTTACCCTTCACATTTGGTGCAGGGGAGCTGCGAGCTCCAAGGGACACCACCAAGGGTGAGCACCTCTGTCTGCCCTAGGAATGCAAACCACAAGGACTAACTGAAACAAAGTAGTTAAATACGTCTTAGGCAAAAGAGCTTTTCACTGCAGCTTGTTCAGAGTTCTGTCCCTGAAGGGGAGCAGAAGCTTTGCTGTGCCTGGAGCAGCACACACTGCAGGTAAAACAGATGAACGAGCCTGTGACGGGCGCACAACACTCACTGCGTGGTGCTGACAAGCACCGACGTTTGAGTGCCAGCTTGTCCTCATCCAGGGTGGTTCTGCTCAACACTTCCCATTTCGGGAGGCAGAAGTGATCTGGTCCCTGCCAGGCAGAATCCCTTTGGGCTGCAGGGGCCGTGCAAATGGAGCTGCAGGGAGAAAATCCCCGTCTGGCTCCGCGGCCTCCTGCGCGCTCGGCTCTCGAGGAACGCGTTGCCTGCGAGAGGCAACAACTGTTGCTGGGAGCCAGAGGAAACGAAAAAGTAAAACTGAAGGGGACAAAAAGAGGAAAATTGATGTTGCCCACAGGGTTTTTTTTTCCTTGTGTGACATTGCCCACAGGTCTGTGAGGGCTGGGGATGGATCTCTAAACTAGCGGACACGCAGATGCTCGGTGTCATCCTCACCAGAGAAAAGACCTTTCTGATGGCAGTTCAGTTGGAATAATTTATTAGCATAGCAATCAGCATTTTCACCCCAGGCAGCTGTAAGCAGCTGCTTTGTATGTAATGAGTAGTTAACTGTACAAATATATCTTTCCATCTGCACTGGTAAATAAATCTGTGCCGAAGGACGCCCGGTGCTGATGGAATAAATTGAATAAATCAGGGAAACCCTCTTATCTCAAAGGTAACAACAGAGCTTCTCATTGCCATAAGTTAAGTTCTTGTATTTATAGACTTCAATGAGTAAGTCAACTTGGTAGCACTCAGAAACAAACAGTGTGTTAAACATTGAGCAAGTAATGGAGAGTGAACCTGTAACATCACACCAGCAACTCTTTATCAGAATTCTTGTCTATTATGTGTGGCTTTGCTTTTTACAATCTCAGAAAAGAAGGTAAAATAGCTAGAAGAGATCTGGAGGTGGGCTGGGAAGGTGATGGAGATCAAAATAATTCTTTCCAATACCGAGGGAAGGGTTCTCAGCTAGAAAAGAAGTGCCAGGGGGTGAAACAGTCAGTGCTAGGAGGAAAGAAAAGGGTCAAAATGCAAAACCTGAGAGCAAGAATACAGCAATACCTTTGCAGCACACTGGAACACAGGAAAGGAAAAGTAATTTTGCTTTCAGGAGGATCTTATGATTTCCTCTCTGAAGTATTTTGGTGTTTGTTTTTATTTTAAAACTATACATCATGTTTTGTTGTTGTGTTTGTTTTTTTTTCCCAATCCTCTAATGTTACTGTGCATTTGGTCTTTGTTTCACCTCTCCCCCTCTAAAAACTAGCTAATAAATGCAAATAAAACCTTGTGGAATTGTATGGATTTGGTAACATATGAACCAATGAACAAAAAGAGAAGCAACACTTGGTACAGCACAGAAAATCCTGGTATAAATAGACCAAGTGCAAAGATCAAAGGGATGGATACAGTGGGATAATTCAGAGCTTTTTGATGGCCTGTAATTTAAAGCCATTACTCTGGGCATAAGCAGGACACTTCTGCCAATAAAAAGGATGTCTTTTGGATTGGAAGATGAGAGAGCAAACAGTCACAAACAGCTTTTAGCTGGTCAGTGAGAGAGAGGCAATATAATATTTAGGAGTGGTAAAAAACCACATATATCAAATCCCCCAGAGTGCCACCAGAAACTGGGCAATTTCCTTTTAAATCCCATTGAAATCTGGGTCCTGGGTTAACAAAAAAGTACATGGTGTGGACTGGAGATACAAGAACAAGTAGTAATACTTGAAAAAAAGCAATTATGGTGAAAGAAGAACATAAAGGTTGTGTGATATATAAATATAACAGAGACAAGAAAGAGAAAAACACAAACAGTGAAGAGAGGAATTGAAGGAATAATGACTAGGGAATGTTGTTACTTTGTTTTGGCTAAACATGTCATCCCTGCAGGGACTAAGGGTAGAAGGCTAAAGAAAAAAATGCTTGCAGAACTACAGCCAATTAAATAATTAGCTTTTTCCTAATATACAGAGCCAACTATGGCATCTATGGAAGAGGGACCATCCCTAATCATGGGATAGGATTCCTTACCAAAAATATCAGCAATTTGTGATGTACCTTTTAACTCTCATGGCATCTTTCACAGCCCTTTGAGATGGGCACTGGAAGTTCTACATCCTCAGCTGAAAAGAAAGAAAGGCATGAGCTCCTCAGATATTTTATTTTTCATTTAAAAAAAAACCAAACCAAACCAACAACAACAACAACAACAACAACAAAAGATAAGAAAAAAGGAGCCCATAGAAATTCCAAATGTGTACACAAACAAGGCTCTTTCATGTTCATACAGGCAGAACAACAATAAAAAGAGAATCCCTGCAGTAACTAATTCCCTCTCCTCTCATGTGAAAACTTAAGAAAGAAGAGGCAATCTCAAGAAGTCAATTCACAGAGAAATCTCCAGCTGTCCAGCTCTGCTCTTTTTTTCCTGGAGCTGATCAAACCCCTCAGCTGGACTGGGCAGTGGGAGTTCAGGGGAAGCAGAGCCCTGATTCTCTCCTTTAAAGCACATTCCAGCTGCTCTGTGTCCAACAGCACCTGAGGCTCCTCCGACACCCAGCCAGGCTCCTCAAACCCAGCCAGGGAGAGGTTAATACACTGAGATATCAATTTATCAATTTATCCATTTAAATCACCTGGAGTTTTGCTGCACAGCACAGAAGGAGCAAGTTCTGGCTCCTTTAGTTCCCAGTTCCACTGGGCTTCAACGTACCGGGGATAAATTCACACCCAGAGTTGTCCTGGCTCTGAGCAGCCTTTAGAGAAAGCTTCCCTGTAAATGAAACTCCTGCACTTCCAGAGGCTGCTCATCCCTTAAACGTTGCTCTGTGTGGTGGGACACTCACAGTTCTGTTCTGTGGGGCTTAAAATTCATATTTGTGCATTTTTTGCTTGAATGGAGTATATTTTTTTGCTTGCATGGAGTATATTTTTTTGCTTGCATGGAATATGTGCTGCTGTTGTTCTGATTTCCCCTCCCTCCCCTAAACCAGAATGAGCAAGTCTTCCTTTAATAGCTCACCACCACTTATGTGCATATGTGTGGAACATATATACTTATATTTTACATATATTTATATTTTATATATACATACTGATGTATATACATAAATACAGGGGTCCTGTATAATACTTTCTTGATGAATATTGCCTTCTTAGAAAGAAAAATAAAAGCTAAATATAAGAATGTCCTCAAATTATTCTGACAGTTAAAATGGTCTCAGAATCATTCACATCTGCCATAGAAACTATAAAAGCTGATGAACAGTTTCTGTCCATCAATTTGTCAGAATTCCTGGATGAATTTTAGGAAAGAAGGATAAATTAAAAAAGAAATTCAATGAGACAATATTGTTCATGAAGAGAGTGCTAAAGATGAAAACAAAAGAATATTTATACCACGTGTGGTTTTCTTAGGTGCCATTTAGTCTGGGCTTAGGCTTAATTCTAGATCAGGTTCATCATTATTTCTCTGATATTTCAGAATTCCAGACTGAAAGCTTTAAACAAGAGCTGACATTACCAGGTGACAGGGCCCAGTGAGACATCAGGAACAGACTTTGGGCTGCTTGACACTAAAGCACAAAGGTGGAGCAAAATCCCAACCCCACAGGAACATCTGCATGGAACAAAAAACCAAGAGCCCCAGAGATCTTCCTGATAAGACTGCTGGCATAAATAAAATAAAACAAAGTCAAATAAAACAAAGGAGAGAGGAGAAGAGAAGAGAAGAGAAGAGAAGAGAAGAGGAAGAGAAGAGTAAGAGAAGAGAAGGAATAAGAAGAGAGGAAGAGAAGAAGAGAAGAGAAGAGAAGAGAAGAAGAAGAGGAGAAGAGAGAAGGATAAAAGAGAAGAGAAAGAAGAGAAGATGAAAGATAAGAAGAAGAAAGAGGAAGAGAGAAGAGAAGAGAGAAGAGAAGAGAAGAGAAGAGAAGAGAAGAGAAGAGAAGAGAAGAGAAGAGAAGAGAAGAGAAGAGAAGAGAAGAGAAGAGAAGAGAAGAGAAGAGAAGAGAAGAGAGAGAAGAGAAGAGAAGAGAAGAGAAGATCATAAAATAATATTCTGGTTTTTTTCATTTTATCAGTTTTACAGCCTGTCTGTAGTCCAGCATAAGCTGACACAGTTTGAAGGAAAATGTGTGTCTGATCTCCTTGACTTTCCACTCCAAGCAGGTGCTTTAGGTGTGTGCATGAATCAGGTGTACAGAGAAAAAAGAATGCTGCAGTTTGGAATAATTTGTTTTGTACTGTTATGGGTCTGTTTGAAAAATCTGAACAACTTTCATAATCCTCCACCTAAGATGTATGAAATTTCTTTAATAGTACCTGCTGATTTCTTCTCAATATGAAACTGGAGTTCGTAAAATCTGCCATTATCTGCTGAAGGTGCCAGAGGGTTCCTTGTTCTTTTATTCTTCCTTCTAAACTGGGAGAGGGGCACTCTATCTCCTTTGTATCATCTTCTGTTGCTGCCAGAATGTTTACAATTTATTCTTAATTAACCACAAAAGGATTCTGTAATCAGTGGCAAAGATCAAAACTGTACTACTCTCTAAATATTGTAAAAATGGTAAATATTTCTGTGAGTATATTTTTCAATTCATTCATTGTGGTTTGTTCTCAAGCCTTCTCTGGTTTGCAGAAGTATAAAAAGCCCATACATTTTATTGTTCTCTTGAAGGAATTATCCATCAAATTATAGAATCACAGAATGGTTTGGGTTTCCTTGGAAGTGTCCAAGGCCAGGTTGGATGGGAATTGGAGCAACCTGGTCTAGTGGAAGGTGGCTGTGAGGGCCCTTCCAACCCAAACAATTCTGGGATCCAATGATTTTTCAAAGCATGAAGGATATGCTCCTAAATCAATTAGAAATGCCCCAAGTGTTTTAAAAAAGGAACATCATGGTTGGTGTTGGCAGCTCTGACCAAAATGCAGCTGAGAACTGGAAAGCACTGAGAAAGAAATGCACTATAGTGGAGAAAGGACTCTTTGTTTGACATATAACAAGAGTTAAAAACCAGAACAGCTCTTTTCATTCTCTCTCTGAAAGGTCTGTGTGCAGGTGATTGACCAAGCTGGGACACATTCCCTTGAACTGGGTGCAAATAATCCAGGTTGTATTTTAAAAAGAAGTAAGCAGACTTACTTTTTTTAATTAAAAAAAATAAATAAAATCAGATGTCTGTGTTGGTGCAAATTTATATGAAAAAATATTTAATGTTTACTTCCTGACACATTAATAGATTTTGGCTGAACTAAACCCTCACTGGTGCATTTTTTCTTGTTTTCTGTATTTTCAGAATACTCCAAAGCAGTGATAATTCATAAGAGTCTGGACAAATGCAGGTGATGCCATTTGAGTGGGACAGTTAATATTCTGGAGGGAAGGGAGAACATTCAGAGGGACCCTGGCAGGACCCTGGGAAGTGGGTCTATGCCCTGGGTGATCCCACAGAACCTTTGTGCCCTGGGTGATCCCACAGAACCTCTGTGCCCTGGGTGATCCCACAGAACCCTCCATGCCCTGGGTGATCCGACAGAACTCCTGTGCCCTGGGTGATCCCAGAGAATCCCCATGCCCTGGGGTCATCCCACAGAACCCCCGTGCCCTGGGTGATCCCACAGAACCCCACATGCTCTGGGTGATCCCACAGAATCCCCCATGCTCTGGGTGATCCCACAGAACATCCCATACCCTGGGTGATCCCGCAGAACTCCCATGCCCTGGGTGATCCCACAGAACATCCCACACCCTGGGTGATCCCACAGAACATCCCACACCCTGGGTGATCCCACAGAACATCCCACACCCTGGGTGATCCCACAGAACATCCCACACCCTGGGTGATCTCACAGAACCCCCAGTGCCCTGGGTGATCCCACAGAACATCCCACGACAGCAGGGCTGCATTAGAGGAGCTTTAAGGTCCCTCCCAACCCAAACCATTCTGTGGTTCTGTGATTCTAAAATCCTCCACTGTTCAGGATGCATTTGTGCCATCACTTCTCCACAAAACTGCTGCAATGTAGCTCTTCCTGAGCACTGTTTTCTCTTCCAGAGTCCCAAAGTTGCTCCTTGCCTGCACTGACACCCCCCCACAACTTCATCCAGCAGCACAAGCACCAGCAGGGAACCAGGTGCAAGAACTTTCAGATCTAAGCATCTCGTTTCTCTTCTTTTTTCTATCTGTTTAATAAGTGTTCTTAGCAAGTTCTCCCCAGCATCCAGCTGGTATTGCCACTGGCTTAGAAAAGTGAAACTGTCTTTGTATTCAGATGAGAGTCAACAGGGGTAAATATTAAAGGAGTCCAAATATATACTTGAGACAGATGCCATTTTAAGCAAGCTGAATAAAAATAAAAGCATGTTTTGGAAAAAAAAAACAAACCAAAAACCAAAAAAAAAACAAACCAAAAAGACTAGCACATTAATAAAAAGAATAGCCCCTGGCAAGGGCAAGGTGTCTGATCCAACTCGATAACCATATTCATAGGGTGTTAAATGAGCCCTGTGTTATTGTGATGTAAGGAAAAAAAGTACAGAAGTGTTAAATGGAGCTTGAGGCTGTTTTGCAGATTTCTCAGAGCTTCAATTATTGGGAGCCAGGAAGGCTGAGGGGAGGTACAGCTCCAGAGAAAAGTTTGAACATTAATTGTAACATTTAAAACAAAGTCAGCTGCAAAATATCCATCATCTTGCAGTGCCAAGGGTTGGAGATTGAGCAGCTCCTTTTCCGTGCTTACGTTGCTAAAACCTCTCATGGAATGACGGGAATTTCACCCTTGGAAACAAAGGGATATTGGAGATTACACTTCCTGGGTGACGCGCAGTCACTGCCAGGCTCCAACACTCTGGGTTGGGAGGGACCCACCAGGATCATCCAGTCCAACCTCAGCCCTGCACAGACCCATCCCCAAGAGTCACCCCCTGTGCCCGAGAGGATCAACCAAACCCTCCTGGAGCTCTGGCAGCCTTGGGGCTGTGCCCACTGCCCTGGGGAGCCTGGGCAGTGCCCAACCACCCTCTGGGGGAAGAACCTTTGCCTGAGATCCAACCTGACCCTGCCCTGACACAGCTCCAGCCCTTCCCTTCCACAGGTTGTTCAGCCCTTAGAGCTGACTTTGATCTTGTCCAACATTAAATCCCTGTAACCTGGGTTCCTTTTCATCCAGTCTCCAGCTCCAGATTTGAGTGTTTCCTGACTCTGGTTTTCCTCCTCCACTAGTGCAGCCAGATGGTGCAGATGGAAGTTTGTTAGTGAATCACACAGAGATGAACAGAGTGTGAACTCTCAAGAAAAAATTAAAATTTAAGGTTAGTCTTTCATGTGCCAAGAAGGGTCAGGTTGGATCTCAGGGAAAGGTTCTTCCCCCAGAGGCTGGTTGGCACTGCCCAGGCTCCCCAGGGCAGTGGGCACAGCCCCAAGGCTGCCAGAGCTCCAGGAGGGTTTGGCTGATCCTCTGGGGCACAGGGTGGGATTGTTGGGGTGTCTGTGCAGGGCTGGGAGCTGGACTTGATGATCCCTGTGGGTCCCTTCCAGCTCAGGGTATTCCATGGTTCTATGTCATCAACCAGAGACTGCAAACCACACATCCTGACATTCCAGGTCTCCTTATACATGGACATCTCTGTGCTGACAACTTCCAATTCCTTCCACACTCTCATCCTTGCCCTGCAGGCTCACCAGGAATATTCCTGCTCCTCAGGAATATTTCACTGGGTCATTTGTATGAGTAGTAAACACTGGAAAGAAGAAAGCCCAGAGGAAACCTCTTCTAACCTTCAGCTGCACAAGTCCAAGCTTTGCCTGGATGCTGTTCATTTATATCCCTGACTTTTCTGCAGAGGGTTAATATTTGCAGTTATTCCTAAGGTTTCCTGCCCAGATTCCAAACATATGTATTGTGTGTGCTAGTGAGGGGATTTTTTTCAGGGAGAAAAGAAAAAGATCTTTCAGTCCTTAAATTCACTATCATTTGTATTCTCTACGCATAAAAAGCCACATTGTTGGATAATAAAAATTGATGCAGGGCCATTGAATTGAACAGGGAAATGTGGAATGAAACACGAGATCTTTGTTTCAAGGTTTTCCACCTGTTAGATTGAAATCATGTGAGAAGGTCTGTTACAATCCACTATTTCCATGCTATTCCTCTAAGTTATGTTTGGGGGGGAATATCCAAAACTGTCTCCTGTGTCTAATCTCCAGGCAATATGTGCCTTAATCCCATTATTTTGCATGTTTTTCCCATTCATCCCATAATTTTGCATAGAGCATGTTTGTCAGTTTGCATGTCCATATGGGATGTAAGATGCAGTGTATGAAGAGGCTTCATTTTGAGATTTGCACATTACCCAATTTAGCATGAAAGTATTTTCTCCTCCTTGCAAATGTTAGATTGGAAAGATACATTATGCAATAAAATCCAGGGAAAAATGCCAAATCTGCAGGAACTCAGCATCATGAACATATTTAAAAGTGACTGAAAAAATAACTGAAACATTTATACTCTCAACTTGGAAGTATGGAAATAAACTTGAACTTAGAACCAAACAGCTTCTGCCTTCAAGGAGTCTGACATTTGCATCCCTAATAGGCCTGAGATTTCTAACAGAAAATCAAAATATCTCACTGAAAATTGAAGATATAAATATAAATATATATATATACACACATCTGTTTATATATGCATTACTTAGAAACAGTTTCAGCTGCTCAGAGCCTGTGGCAAGGCAAAATTTTTCCATGGGTATTTAAAGGGAGCTGCAAATTTCGTCCCCCCAGATATAATGCTGATCTGGTTCATGCCTACTAATGATATTTAAAGAACTGGATCTTTCCTAAACAGCATTTTCCTAAGAGCCTTGTAATATGTCCAGAGATTATTACCCAGCAGAACATTTGAAGTGTGTAAGACAAGTAAAAACCTCGAATATTCACCATTTGCAAGAGCAACGTGTTGGCAGCATAATTATCCAATTGATTGCAAGAAGTATTTTTTTAAAGTCTTGTGCAATGATTTTTTTCAAAGATTTTTCTCCTGCTTTGCTGCTAAGAAAACCCAGGTCATAAAATGAAGGAATGAAGCTCTGTGTTTATTCCTAATAAATTTTTTTATTAAATGATCTCTAGTAAAATGAAAATTACCGTTTTTTTTTTGGGGGGGGGGGGTTCATCCTCAATGCAGCCCTCCATTGTAAAAGGGAATTAAAACCTCCGTGCATTAAATCCCAAAAGTGTGTCCAGAGCTTACACTCCTCACCCTGGAAGTTTTATCTTCCAAAATATCTACCTCTTTTTTTTTATAAAGTAGAACAAGAACATTCCGATTTACATTAGATGACAAGGAGAAAATTAGTTTCAGAAATTAGATCCTTCTAAGAGTTCTGGACCAAGACAATTTGTAATCAACTAAATATTTTCAATTTGACATGTAATTAAATGCCGTGTTTCATTTCAGACTTAATGAACTTTTTTTTTAATCAATTAAAAATGAAAACACTCCTTTAAAATGAAATGGTGTATTTCATTTAGAAAATGCTGAAACATTTCACATAAAAATCCTCTTTTTCCATATGAAATTAATGACTGCATTTTATATGTGTTTACTGATAGCTTTGTTCATGCAAAATATACTTTTCAACGATCTTAATAATCTTCAAAAAATTGTACTCACCTCTATAAAGTTGAGCACAGTCTTTGCCAAATGGGCTTTAGAGAATTTTGGAGTAAAAATTAAAGTTGTAATGCTTGAAATTTATCATGTTCTTAGTTTATTTGTCTTTTTTTTCTTTTTTTCTGAAGGAAGACATACCCATAATTTTTCACCCACTGAACACTCTATAGAGTGTTCATCTCAAGAAGCTTTTACTGTCTGTGCCCATATTGCCTGAAGTTGTGCCACCATTAGCTGGGGCTACAGACACAAAAAAGTGCTTTAAATATTAAGCAATACTTTTTATTTCTTTGTTACATCATCACGTAAACTCACCTGGATGTGAAAATAATCAGAAATGCTCCTATTAAATAATAATTTATATTAAAATGATACATTATATTGAATAATTACAATAATCAGGAATCCTGCTAAATAATTGGAATCCTGCTATTATGTAAAATGAGAAAACACCTATGAATTTGGAAAGTCTTCAATGTCAGATGCCAACCCAGTTCCTGTCTAAAGGGAAACTGTAAAAAAATTTGAAAATTAAGGATAATGAACTTGTGTTTATCAGGCACTGTAGGGAATCAGTCATTTCTACTACCAGACCCTCTGGCACAGAGTACAAGAGAGGCTGCTAATTAACAGTAGTTTGTTATTAATCACACTTGTTCCCTCTCCATTCACTCCATGAAGTACTTGCACTACAAGTGCTCTCCTTGCTTGGAGAAGAGCAGCTGGATCTATTCCTGTGTATTCAAACAGACAGATGTTGGAGGGACTGGAATTGCCATACATTTGTCTGAAAAAATGCTCTTATGGTCTCAATCTTAAGAATAATATTTCTTAAGGTGACTCCTCTGCTCCAGCACTGGATATAGAGCATTTGAGCATTCCCAAGTATAGAACTTCATAAACTCATTATAGGGAAATTTAGAGGATTGTCCCTGGAAAAACAAAGATTAAATTGGAATTGGCTCACGCTGATGGGAGTCACAATCCCTGAAAGTGTTCAAAAAACAAGCAGATGTGGCATTTTTTGCTGTATTTCAGTGGGGATGGTGATGATCTCTCAGGTCTTTCCCAACCTTTATGATTCCAGGAGTGTTTGCTTCTGGGATATGTGAATGGTGAATTCACAGCCTCTCTAGGCAACCTGTGCCAGCTGGTTCTTTTCATGGTAACAGATAACAACAATCATTTCTTTTGTTTAAATGGAGTTTCTTTTATTTCACTTTGGCCCACAGCCACTGGACACCACGGTCAGAACAAATCTCTATCTCCCTTACAGCTTTTCTTTGGGTCTTTATACACAAAAAAGGGAGGGGTAAGATCCCCTCACACTTCTCTTTCTCAAGGTTGAACAGTCCCAGCTCACTCAGCATCTCTTCATGCCCAGTCCTAGACACCACAGTCCCGAGGTGATGTCACCAGGGCCAAACACAGAATCCCAGAATCCCAGGGTGGGTCAGGCTGGAAGGGCCCAGTGCTCTCACCTTGCAAGGCCATTCCCACCTTCAGGTGACTTCTAAAACACTTGGCAGCATTAGGGAACACACTTGAGCCTAATTTTACCCATTTTGGAAATGCATCCAACGATTGTTATCCACAGACACACAGCTCAACAGGTCAGGACAAGAACTGAGGAACAGCTAATTCCTACTCTGCTAATGAGCTGAAAAAAAAAAATAGCACCTCCCAAAGTGTGAGGTTATTACCTATTTTTTGTTATGTTATTGACCTCATTAAACTCAAAGCCAGAAAATGATAACTGTCCCTGGAAATTGTAATTTTCCAATGTGTTTCCTCCTTTCTTCTTCAGATTAATTTAATGCAATATAATTGCACAGAACGGTTTCTTTCAGCTTTCGTTTGATAGACATTACTGCTGTGTGCCCATAGAACTCTTAATTCTAGAACTAGGCATTAGATCAGCTATTAAAACTGAGAGCAGATGTGAGCTAATTCCATATGAGCAAAAAACACAGCTGGAAGTTTGTGGGAATGTGCCACGTACCAGTGTGAACTCTGCCATGGTGTAACTGTGCTGAACCCAAGCAAAGCTCTTAAGGGCTTTAGAAAATTTTGGAGTAAAAAATTAAAGTTATAGTGTTTGAAATTTATCATGTTCTTAATTTGTTTGTCTTTTTTTTTTTTATTTTCTGAAGGAAGACATACCCGTAATTTTTCACCCTTTGTTTTTAAAAAGAACTCAGATTCATTTATCTTGGCAAGTCTTTCCAATACACTCAAAAGTTTATTAACATACCCCTGATATTCCTTCAGGAAATCTATTTAGTCTTTCAGCATGCATAAATTTTCTTCTGATTCACATCCATCTGCTCATCCAGTGAAATATGAGAACATTCCTTAGTTAAAAGTTTAGTACTTTCAAGGTTTTGGCTGGCACAGATCTATCCCTCAGCTGGGGGATGCCACTTAAACCACACTTTGAAGAACTCTCTGACCTTTTATGGAGAGAAACTTCAAATCCACCTCCATCTGCCACATAAAAACCTAAATCACGATGCACTTGGGGGAAAAAACAAATAGAAGTGGGTGATGAGGTCTCAAAATCGTTAAATAGAGGTTTTTTATTTTCAACTGAACTGAAATTTTCTTGATTGGAGTATGAGGTGATGGTCAAGAACACGGTGGTGTGTCCCTGATCCTGAAAGCAAGAGGGATGTGCCTGGAAGGTCACTGGACAGCTCTGGAGGTCAGCTCTGGTGGAAACTGCTCTGGTTTCTACAACCATGCAGCAACCTTTGAAGACTGCCAAGTGCACGTGAGAGACGGGATCCACCTGACAAAGTGGGACAGAGACACCTTTGCCAAAAGCTTGGCCCACCTGGAAAGGAGACCTTGAAACTCAGAACTGGGAGCTGAGTGACTCCCTGCTCCTCTGAGGGGCCTGCACTTGCAGCATGAGGAGCAAAGAGGAGGAGCTGGAGGTCTGGGTGCAGTTGTAGGACTACAAGCTCCTTGGGAAAATCCAAGTGTGGTGGGAGCACTGCACTGGCAGGAGGGCAGGGGAAAGCCTGGATCTGGGCCTTGGAACAGGGGATGAGCCAGCTCAGAGTCAGGAGGAGAGGACAGACCAACCTGGGCAATGTTAAATGTCCAAGGCCAGGTTGGACGGGGCTTGGAGCAACCTGGGCTAGTGGGAGGTGCCCCTGCCCATGGCAGGGGGTGGCACTGGATGGGCTTTAAAGATCCTTTCCAACCCAAACCACTCTGTTATTCTGTGATTCTCTGATTCCCTGATCGTGGTGACACTGCTACAGACCACTGGATTGGGAAGAAGTAGATGAGCTCCTCGTGTTTGCAGGAATTCCAGCAGGAACCTCATGGAATTCAACAGAGGGAAAGGCAAAGTTCTGCCACTGGGGAGGAATAAATGCATGCTCTGGTCCATGCTGGGACCACGTGGCTGGAAGTGCTTTGTGGAGAAGGGCCTGGGGGTCCTGGTGAACACCAAAACTAAACATGTGCCCAAAGGCAGCCAAGAGTCCTCTGGGCTACATTTGGAAAAGCACAGACAGAAGTCAAGGGAAGGGTTCTTTCCACTTTCCACAGCAGCAGAAGACACACTTGGAGTGATGTGTCCAGTGCTGGACTCTGGAGATGAGAGGGACACGGACTCACCAGGGGGAGTCCAGCAGAGGACTTTATTTGATGTGGCTTTAAGGAAGGGGTGTTGGACTAGACAACCTCCAGGTTTCTTTTCCAACTTTAACTATTCCATGATTCTGTGATGTTATTCTCCTTCCAGTCTAGTGGAAGGTGCCCCTGCCCATGGCAGGGGGTTGAAACTGGGTGCTCTTTAAGGTCACTTCCGACCCAAAGCACTCTGGGATTCTGTGATCAAAGTAGTTTTCAAAGCAGCATTTGATGTGGGAAAACCCCTGAATGTGCAACATTTTGTTAGGTGGAGCAGCAAGCCTTTTCTCCTAAAAAGCTATGAAATGCCTGATAATAACCCTTGCAAGCTAAAAGCATGGGGATGTTTTAAATAATTTGATGAAAGCATCTGTGAGTGTCCAATGCTTCCATTACAGCAATTCCCTCAAATCTGGTAAGTGGAGAGAATTACAATGAAATGAGCATCAAAGTGAGTGTAAAAATACGAGCAGTTTGACAACAGATGTTCTTTCAAGGGGGAGAGCTGCTGGTCCCCAAACCATTTAATCAATGAAACTTCCATGTGAAATTTAGGAATGACATCAGTTAAGGAGTGGGTACACCTGCAAAACAACTTGTGGTTCATCCCAGCACATCCATCACTTTGGGATTTCTCACCAACAAATCTCACCAACATGAAGTTCTCTGTGTTCTCCAACCTGCACTACTGTACAATCTCTCATTTCTCTTTGAGATAATTGAAGTTGCTTCTCCTTAGGATGTGCTGCTGAGGCATTATTCACACATTTTGCTGCTGTAAAAACAATGGGCAGGCAAGTCTGGCACTTCTTTCTGGAGGTAGCGAGACTGGGGCCAAATCTGAACTTATGGGGGTGAAAATTTATTTATTATTATTTAGTGCAAAATGCTTTAAAAGCCTTGACAGCTCTGGAGCTCTCAGAAATTCTATTTGTTACAGTGTTTTTTTGAAAAATAAACATTTAGTCGTCACAATTAATGTGGTGAATGTCTGGTCCAAGGCTGTAGGGAATTAATGTATATCAATAAATCATAAAGATGAGTAAAGTCTGCCCTTCTAGAGGGTTGGAATATCAATAAAGGAAACTGAAAGTGAAAAATGTATAAATAGACATTAATACATTTAGTTGCAATGTAGAATTAATTTTAATTTACAAGAATAGAAAGGTTTTTGAGTTATTTTAACCCCACTCTTTTCCAACTGGGAGGATGACATTATTTACCTGAACAAGCAGAGCAAGGTGAATGAAGTAACTGGAGTGCAGTTATTGTGCTGTAGAGATTATAGAAACCAGAATATTGCATGATTTATACACAGAAGTATTGCAAAACATGTTCACCTGTGAGAATCAATTGAGACTCAGCTCCAGAACATTTCAGACTATTTCTTGTGGGTGTTTGCTTGTTTAGATTGCTGGGATCTCTGCACTTAGAATTACTGCTACCTCAAATACAGAACAGAAACCATCTAATCATCTGTACCTGAGAGGAAAAAATTCCCACATCATGATTGCATCACCCTGGAAGCCCATTCCTTCCTCATCCTTCTGGTTATTCCCTCTCAGATGAGTTTGGGGTAGCAGGAAAAAAGGGTGATGCCCCTCCACTCACTCTGTGTGTAATGGTGGCAGGAGTTCTTCCAGTAATTAATCAATGCCCCCTTAGATAATTAGAGAATAATTCTACATTTATATCCCACTGAAATGGACTGGAATTCTTTTTATTCCAGCTGTGTGGAATCTGGTCTCTATTTCCTTTCCCCATACATGGAAGAGAGTTGTTCAGTGGGGTCAGCACAGGTCTGGGATGTGTTTTACCCTGTGCAGGAAGGGAACATAGAATTGTCAAAAGACACTCCTGTGCACAGAGAGAAGTTCTCAGGTGCTGTGAGAGGGAAGGAAAGATTTGTAGTGAAAGTCCTGGCTTAAATCAGAAGATCAAGGATTTTTTTTTTTTTTTTTAATAACAATGATGTTAAGGGTTAATTAGGTTTGGGGAGGTTTTGGTGACCAACGTTTAAATGCTAATATTGTAAAATTCTGCAGACATATCTACCAGGAATATTTATTTGTCCTGTTGTGGACTTCCCACCCCTGGAAGTGTCCAAGGCCAGGAGCAACCTGATCTAGTGGAAGGTGTCCCTGCCCATAGCAGGAGGGTGGAATGAGATGAGCTTTAAGGTCCCTTCCAATCCAAACCATTCCATGATTCTACTATTTATCAACTTTCTTTCCAAGTCAGTAGAGTCAAAAAACAGTGAGCAAAGCAAAAGAAAGAGAGTAAATTCATGAAACTGCTCACACCTATCAGGAAAAGGTGATAAAACCTATTCATGGCTGCAAAGCACTTCCAGTGGAAGCAAGACAAATCACTTCTTAATCCCTATAAACTATTCAGGAACAATCAGGGACTGTCAAAGGAGCTGCAATTATTTACAAATTTGAGGGTCTTTCTCCTTCCAGCAATAAAATTTATGTAACAACCCTAAGTGCTATTTCACTTGGATTGTCTTCATCACTTTTACACTTTATCTTCAAATAAAATGTGAAGTTAAGCAGAAAAATTCAGATGTGAAAATGATGCGATGTCACAGAAAGGTCTTTTGCACATATTTCTTCCTCCCTATTTTAAAGAACAAACCAGCATCAATACCTGCTCCCAATTTCCCTTCCTTTTAATATTGATTCCAGAAGTTCTGGTGGAGGGTTGACCTACAAGACATATTAAATTACAGTTTATTTTTGTTTGCTATTGTTTGTGCCTGCAATTTCTAGATTAAAAAAACTTATGAGGACATTAAACAAAACTGAGCTTTTCAGGTTCATGAAGATCAAAGATTACACTATAATTTTTATTGTATGCTTTATTATTACTAGATAAAAAATAATGCAACCCCAGAGTTTTACTGAAAGACTTGAAAAGGCCTCTTATTATAGAAAATATGCCCATGTCTATTGGTTTATTCTTTACCTTTCTACTGGAATAGGTAAATATTCTATTTCATTTGTATTAGTGCTAAGATCCCCATTAAAATCTAGGTTAAGCACAGAATAAAAAGAATCTCACCTGTTTTGGTGTATTAAGCAGGTTTTTACCTTTGTCCAATATGTGTCAGATCAGCAGAGCTTCACACAAGCAAGTTTTAATTACCCGAAATGCAAAATTAATAGTTTCTACATGATTTAAACAAACACTTATTTATTTAGATCAAAGAAAGCAATTAAAGGTATTTGGACAAATTTTAATTACACAAAACATATTTGTATTTCTAACCCAAAGCCAGTTCTATTGAATGTTGTTTAAAAATGCATTAGTCTCATTCAGGGAGTATATTAATCCTAAAAGTTCTCGAAAAGTTTGAAAAAAAAAAAAGAACTTTTCACTTTGTTTTCTAACTCACACCACAGGAAACCACGAGAGGTGACCTTGGGGCTGATGTTTGACTCCTTTCTGGTCATAACTAGTGCAAACAAAATACCTCTTACTGCACTGAAAATGGTCTAGACTCCAATCCACCACATTCCCCACGGGCTGCAAATGTATCCAAAATCTGGGGGGGTAGATACAAGGAGGAAGCAAGAAATCTATCAAGATATTATTTAATTTTTTAAAAAATCAAATAAAAGCATGAGCAGAAATATGCAAACATCCTACTGCTGCACAGTTCATATTTTCTCTGCATTTTGTGACACTCCAGCCAGCACTGTGGAAGAATTAACAATTTAATCCCAGCTCAGTGTTAATACAGCCAAGCTGAGGCTTCTCAGACAGATGTGAAAAGCAAGTTGCTGTCCAGTACCATAAGGGGGGACTTCAGAAGAGTTGCTGGAGTGGAGACCATCAGGACTATGTCCCTCTGAACCATACCTTGTTACCCTCCTGCCTCCCACAGTCCTTCCTCTAATTTTTTCCCTTCACTGGGGTGCAACCTCTTATCACCAAGAAATTTGCTTTCCAGTCATCATCCACAAAAGGCACCACCCAATTTTCCTTTCTTTTTCAAGTGCTTCTCACGTCACAGAACCACATTCACAGAATCCACCAGGTTGGAAAAGACCTCTGAGGTCACTGAGTCCAACCTTTGACCCCAGCCCACCTTGTCACCCAGCTCATGGCACTGATGCCACATCCAGGCTCTGCTCAAACACCTCCAGGGCTGGGCACTCCAAACCTCCCTGGGCAGCCCCTGCCAAGGCCTGACCATTGAGGATGAACCCCAAAATAAAGAACAATCTTCATTTTACTTGAGATGATGTAATGTGGAAAGTTATTGGAAATAAACATAGAGCTTCATTCCTTCATCTTACGAAATGGATTTTCATAGCAGTTGTGCCAGAGGGCGTTCAGCTTGGATATTTGGAAAAATTTCTTCCCTGGAAGGAGTAGTTAAGCAGTGGAAAGGGGGTGCCCAGGGAAGTGGTGGAGTCCCCATCCCTGGAGGGGCTCAAAACTCGAGCACTCTGCAAGCTGGTTTAGTGGCCACGGTGGGACTCGGTCAAAGGTTGGACTTGATGACCTTGGAGGCCTTTTCCAAATGATTCTGGGATTCTGCATTTCTGTACAAGGTTGCAGCAGTGAACTCCCAGCAGTGCAGGCTCACAATGTTTTCACAGGACCTGTTTCAGGTCGAGGGGAAACATTAATTTCTGTGTGCTTGGGGTTGTTCAAGCCTTGCCCAGTTCCATCACAGTGAGTAGCACTTTATTCAGGGTCACATTCTAATTTTCCTAGGAGTGTTACATGATGTCTTTCCCTGTGATTTTGTACTTGAGGGAGTAACATAAGGCATGAAATGCTACTTGATATGAGTAAAGGTTCAGGAATCAACCAGAGGGGTTGGAACCAGATGATCTTTGAGGTCCCTTGTAATCCAAACTGTTCTGTGATTCTATGACTGTATGTAAGTGCATAATATTAAAGCATAGTCAAGGAAAAGTGATCCTGAAAGAATGCTCTAGGATAAGTATAGAAAGTAATTCAATTTAAAAAAACAAACAAACAAAAAAAAACCCAAAGGCACAAACAACCAAACAACTGCAAACTGTTCCAGGTTCTACTAGCAGGAATTGTCTCTTCAGTTTTTTCTATTTTTGGTGCTTGTACACAACTTAGTTTGGATGTTTTTTTCCTTCACTTCTGTAGATTTTAATCTAAATTAGCGTGAAACTAATGGATGAACTAGAAAGCCTCTGTTATATAGAGAGAAATAGATGTAACACCTTTCTATTTACCCAGAGCAGCAGCTTGTTATTGAGGAGTGAATTGACTATTGTACTGTTCTGGCAAACACAAAGAGCCATTTAAAAGGTATAAAACCAGCTGCCCACAGAAATCCAGCACCATGCAGCACTTTTTCATCTGCTGTTGTACATCTGTTTTCAGGGGCTCCTTTAGCACATTCTCTTGCTGAAATAACGACACAAAGAGACAAAAATGGAGCATTAGTGGCAGGGAAAGTTCATCCTACTGCTGCTGGATAAGGCACTGACACTGAACAGTAATAGACCAAACCAGCTCAGTCTGAGCTGAAAATGCCATTAATGTCATCTGTTCCTGCACACTCTGAGAGATGAACTTGCTGTATTAGAATTAAAAATAAAACATGTCTTCTCCACGCAGAGTAATAAGCTGTTTTATGTTAGGAATGTTTTATGTTAAGCAGAAAATAAAGATAATTAAAATAAATCACAGTCTAAACAAATCCCCATCACTTTCCAGCTCCTCTGTTAGTTCTGTCCCAATGAAAGCAGAATCATTAGAAGAATAATTTAGAGGGGGGAAAAGGTGAAATGACCTTTTGTGTTAAATCTGTTGTATGAAAGCTTCCCAATAAGGAGGGTCAAGAGAAAGTTTAAGTAAAATTCATATATATATCTAAAATACTGGTGGAAAAATAGTGTTGATCATGACACATGACAACAGTTAGTATTGGTACACAAGATGCTTCACAGAATCACAGAATCCCGGGATATGCTGAGTTGGGAGGGACCCACCAGGACCATCCAGTCCAACCCTCAGCCCTGCACAGGCCCATCCCCAAGAGTCACCTCCTGTGCCCCAGAGGATCATCCAAACCCTCCTGGAGCTCTGGCAGCCTTGGGGCTGTGCCCACTGCCCTGGGGAGCCTGGGCAGTGCCCAACCAGCCTCTGGGGGAAGAACCTTTGCCTGAGATCCAACCTGAGCCTGCCCTGACACAGCTCCAGCCCTTCCCTGGGTGCTGTCCCCGGTAAAAAAACCCAAACCAAACAAATCCCAGAATCCCTGAGGTTGGAAAAGCCCTCCCAGCCCATGGATCCCCCCTGTGCCCGATGCCCCCCTTGTCCCCAGCCCAGAGCACTGAGTGCCACGGCCAGGCCTTCCTGGGACACCTCCAGGGCTGGGCACTCCAAACCTCCCTGGGCAGCCCCTGCCAAGGCCTGACCACCCTTTCCAGCAGGAAATTCCTCCTCCTGTCCAACCTGAGCCTCCCCTGGCACAGCTGGAGGCCGTTCCCTCTCCTCCTGTCCCTTGTTCCCTGGCAGCAGAGCCCGACCCCCCCCGGCTCCAACTTATTTTTACCCTTAGTAAAAGACAAGTTCAATCCAGAGAAGAGCCCACTTGGGCATCATCATTTAATTCCACATTTGTAATACACTGTATTTGTTAGAGAGTTGTCAAATAGCATAACCTCTTGTTGGTGTTCCCTCTTAACTCATCCCAATCTCCTCAAAGGCTTCACTTACAAGCCCTTTTTTCCTAATTCAGGCCAATGAAAACTCCTTCAAAAGAATAAACCTGTGAGAAGAGGACTGCTTTATTGAGAAAAAAGCAAAACAGACCCCCCCCCCCCAAATATAGCAGAAATACCATAAATTCTGAAATGTTAGTTCCTTTTCATCGCTGTATTTCTGCCACCAAAGGAAAAAAGGAAAAGGTTTGTTGATAAGCAAGGAGAATTTATTTCAACTTTTTAACAGGAATAGCAAAGATCCTTAAGTATATCATACCCTGGGCTAAATTGTGTTTCATTTTCAATTAATTGGATAAAGCTTTTTCCCTGTAAATCAGGTGTATCTATAATTTTGTCTGTATCATTCTGCAGGAGCAGAGACACACATCGACAGTGTGTGACAAAACAGTGTTATAAAATATGATGAGTTTGTGGAAAAGGAAATGCATCCCCATGGTTCTGCTCATTTTACCTTTTGCAGTAAAAACACAGACCAACTTTCACAGTGGGAACTCAGCAAATCCACGGGATGCTCGAGCACTTGCTCCTTTAGAGCATTAATTAATGTGCTTAAATGTTTTTTTCCGGAGCAAAACTGGATTAGAAAGCAAATTGAATTGAGTGAATTGGAAACACAACCCAAGTTAGTGGTGACATTACATTGGAGCAAGTTTTTAATATCATTTCTGCTGCTTTTTTGGAGGGAATTCTGTGAAGTTGTGTGACAGCTGGCACAGCTGGCACAGCTGGCAAGAGCTACTCCTTGGCTGGGCATCCTCTCTGCCAAATACTAAAGCAACAAGAAAAAAAAAGACCCTTTTCAGTGCATCTAAAAATCCTTTTCCCACACCATCTGAGCATGGCAGAGTTATTAATGTATTTCTTTCCCTCAGAATCAATTGCTGCCTGATTGAAAGTAAAGAATAGTAAGAATAACAAAAAAAAAATTATAAATTATGACACTCACTTTCAAGGGTGATACTGGGACTGGAACAAACCAAGCTCTACTGTTCCTGTAGCCAACATTACAACAGGATTTAGGTGGTTCTGTTGTTCAGGTGACTTCAAAGGCTTTAGGATTCTCCATAATCTGGAAGATGCTCAGCAAAAGGAGGAGAGGACCTGAGTCACTGTTTACAAGGCTGGAGGATTTGCTGGTGCAGCACAGCACAAATAATCTTGTGAGGCTCCCAGCACTCTTCTTTCTTCTGCTTTTATAGGTAAAGTAAGTTTTTTTTATTATGTACTTTCATCCTACCTGGAATTCCTATCGACATTTAACTCAGTTGGAGGACTAAGAGCCTTTTCTCCAGCTTTGAATAACAAAATTCACTAAATATTTTCCAACTACATAAATTTACCTTTTTTTACTACGGGGTAAAGACAACCTTCTTTAAACATTTAATGTCAAGAGCTATTAAATTAATACAGGTTTACCCTGTAGAAGGTGAGATGCCAACAAACTGACAGTGAAAATTAATCCACACATTTGTATTTAAAAAGAACTTGATTCAGTGGGCTTAGCTGAGAGGACAGATGAGTTTTTTGAACTCATAAAAAAGGTTTAAAAATGTGGGGTTTGCATATGTCTAGAAATTGAGATGGATAACAGGGATGTAAAACAGGCCTCTCTTTACTTTGCATCAGCTGAAGCTGCAGCAGAATTAATTGCCTCTATCACCTCTCATGTAAGTCTTCTGCATTAATGACAAAGTCATTTTTAATGCACTTTGAATCTTATACTTTTCACCTTATTTTTCCTGTGTATTTGGTACAAAGTACCTGAAAAACTTGCACAAATTGTATTCAGTGAATGCAGCCACTGACTGGAATGCAGCACGATGATTAAAGCTCATTAATTAGTTTTGGTTTTGCTCTCTAACCCCTTGCCAAGGAACTGGTAATCCTTCTAATCCTCCTCCAGTAGCCATGTCCTACCAATCCATCTTGTAGGAAGGATGGCAGTGTTGGATTTATTTCAGCATTCAAACCAAAATTAACTTTAAAATCATCCAGAAGAGATTTTTTTGGCCTGAAATCTCTGCCCAGTATCCCTGAGTTTTATTCCTTTGACCATGGATAACTCTCAAAGCAGGAGCTCGAGGGATTAATGACTTGTGTGTTGCTCAAGCCCTGAAGTAACAAAAGCTGATGGATAATATCTTTCAAATAATGACAAGGAAAATAACTGACAAATCTAGATAAGCCATTTTTTTTTCTGTTATCAGCTGGATTTACCTCATAACAACGTCTCCACATCACAATTCTCTCACTTAAGTGGGATGAGAATTGTGTGAAATCACCACAGTTCATGCAAAACATTTTTCTCCTTTATGTGCAGAGAATTGCAGTTTTAGGAGGGAACTTTTAAAGGTCTTGAGAACGCAGAGTTAAATCAGACAACACAGGGAGAAAAAATACTGGTACAGAAAACTGAAAATCCTGTAGAAACATTAACCTGTGCTCAAGGACAGCATATGTGAGGATATACAGAATATACAGAACAGAAGAGAGGGTGCAGAGCAATCAAGATCAATCATCAAAGAATTGGTCAGCAATGGTGAGAGGCAGCAGTAAAATTGGCTGCCTTTGGGATAATTCTCTGGTGAAGTAAAGCAGGTTAATGTTGTTGAGACAACATTTGCCCTGAGAACTCTCTTGTTAGAATCCAGCAAACATCAGAAATTAAGAAATTAAAACAGATTATTTGCTGCAGAACAGGAGGGACAATAAAGGCACCTCGAGGAAAATCTGGTTTCATTGCATTATATTAAACACAGATATATGTTTCAGTGAGACCCCTAAAACAGAGGACAAATATGTTGTTCCATGTCATCTTTTCCCTTAAACCCAGTATTTATTAAAATCCTGCATCAGAGGACTTTGAACACCTCAAACTGCAGTTTTCAAAATTCTATATGCGGCGTGGAATAAAGAAAACCAAAATTACATTGCACAGCTGATTCGATATAAAGATTCCATATAAGGATACAGTTAAATATAAAGATACATTTGAATATTTGTCATGGTTTTATTCCAAACAAGACATGAGTTGTGTATAGTTACAGGGAAAAATGGAACATTTCCATGTATCTTCTGTTGCTCTCCTGGGATAATCTCATTGCCAATGGTGTGGCTTCTGCATCCCCATATTTTTTCCCTCAACACAATATTGTAACTCAATATGGAATATTAAACTCTGATATAACACCAAGCTAAAATATTGTCTTACTGTTACAGCAAATTAGAATAATTCTTATTAAATTAAGAGCTGTTGTACTACCGAAGATGAGAAATAATTTTTTTTATTAAATTTCCTTGTGGAAAGGATGTATTTCCTGAAATGCTGAAGCATTCCCAGAAAATGTTTTGTTTTACAGTAACTGGTGCCAAAATTTGCAGGATTAACCACATAATTCCTGGGCACTGCATCTCTTCAACTCCTCACTGCCTTTTTTACAGGTCTCAAGACACTGAGCAGAAAGTTCAACGCTCCTGAAATCTCCAATAAAGACCCAAAACCCTGTGAAGTTCTGGTTTAGTGTGGGCACTAGCTGGAAAATTTAAACCTCCAAGCACTCAGGAGTGAAATGGGCTCTGAGGGGGGTTTTTTCAGTGCTGAAATCCAGCAGAAACAGGTTTTTGGGGTCCAGTAGGAGACCCTCACCCTGCACAATGAGAGGAGAGATGCACAAGGTACCAGGGTCAGCAGGGGAGACTCCATCTCAGTTAAGAAAATCAAAATAAGTATTTTTTAAACTCCCAGCCTGACCTTTCTAAGGTGATTTGTGAATCACCCAAAGCATGTCTCCCTCATGGCAGAGGATCAGAGTTTCAGAGACACACACTGATGTTTTTCCCAGGTCCAACCTGGTTATCCTCTGCATGGATAACATAAATTCAGGAATTACCCAGGAACTGTCAGTCCCAAGACTCTCCTCAGACTCACAGAAGAAAATTACCCATACTTCCTAAAGGAAGTAAAATAAAGGCAGAAGTTCCTTAGGAGTCAGAAACTCTGTTATTCTTCTCCTTAAAAAAAAAACTAAGTTGAAAGTTTTTCTTCAAGCAAATGGAAAGAAGACTCCTCTCAGGGCTCCAGCAGTTCAACAGCTTAATCTTTGACCTCTCATTTCATGACGAGCCTCAGTGCAGATTTTTTAGGAATAAATGAATGACAAATCTGTTGTGATTATTTTTCTTTTTTTTTTTTTTGGTCAGAAAACTACTCCTGGCCTTTAACAGAGGTGGCAATTTGCTTCTGGAGGAAAAAGCAAAGGGGATTGCAAAACAACCACGGATTTGAAATGATTTGTCTGGGGAATAACACATCATCTGTGCTCAGCAGCCTCATGAGAACTGTGTGAAGTGCTTTAATCAGTGCATTTCACACATACTTTTCAGCTCTGCTTTAGGTGGCTAAATATGTAGCTGGGATCTTTTTGTTAGTTTGTTGTTTGGGGTTTTTTCTTCCATATTTTTTTTCATAATCACTAGTGCTGGAACCCACTGGAAAAGGAGAATAAAAAATAACAAAACAAACCCAGCAAACTGATTTTTTTTTTCCCTGCTGGAAATATCAATTTATTTTTTTTTTTACATGATCACTGTGTCTTTTATTCTGAGTTCTATAAACCTCTAGGAGGTAAAAAAGCATGAAAAGCAGAAGGAAGGAATCATTTTTTTGGCATGCAAGGCTGCTGCTTCTGGCTAATTCCAGGACACACCTAGTTAAGTGAATTAGTAGATGTTGCCCTTTTCCACAGCAACTTTAAAGAAGATAATTGAGGAGCACAGCAAGTGGAAGCCACAGTGGTTGGGCAGATAAGGGCACCCCTCAGAGCTAAAAGACACAGTAGCTGCTGTCTGGGACTGTGCACATGAGGCACCGAGGCAGAGGAGGATTTCACTCAGGAACATAAAAGTACATAAAGCAGGATTAAAAATATGAGCTCACAATAATAATTACTAGAGCTATACCAGCTTGTTTGGAGCTCAAGCACACAAATACAGTAGAATGATGGAGACAAACGAGGCTTTTTTTATCCCTAATGGCCCTGTAAATATATTATTGCCATGGCCAGGAGGTGACCTCTGGTTTTATATCAGCTATCCCTGATGCCAACTGTGCAGGACTCCACTGTTGGGCTTGTTATTGGCTTGTTATCTCTTGTTACAACCTGCAGCTTCACTGGGGGACAGCAGCAAACAGCTCAAAAGTCCAGGCACAGAGTCAAAGCACGAGCCCAGAATTAGAAGCAGAGCCAACAGTGGGGTTGCACTGAAAAAACGAGACAGGACGAGAGGAAATGACCTGCAGTCACACCAGGGGAGGTTTAGGTTGGACATCAGGAAAAGATTCATCACAGGAAGGGTTGTAAAGCATTGGAGGGGCTGCCCAGGATAGTGGTGGAGTCCCCATCTCTGGAAGTGTTAAAAAAACTTGTGGATGTAGCACTTGAGGACGTGGTTCAGTGGCGAGTGCGGTGGTGGTGCTGAGCTGATGGCTGGACTTGTCTTAAGGTTCTTTTCCAACCTCAATGATTCTGTGATTCCACCCTCTGATTGAGGTCTGCAAGAAGAGGTGGGTTTTAGGTGTACCAGAAGGAGATGGGAAGAGCTGAGAGGAAACAGGGAGCTGAGGGACACGGCAGGGCAGCTGCCCCGGCCTGGGAACCTCCCCCAGCAGGGCTGGGCACTGCAGAGCCTGGCAACAGGAGCCAAGGCCTGAGGACCATCTAACACTGAATCATCTTATGAAGGGGCCAAGCTCAAACTGGGAAAGGAGGGAGGGGAAAGAAGCTGTTCAGTTTTCACAGAATCCCAGAATGTGCTGAGTTGGAAGGGACCCACAAAGGATCAGCCGGTTGTGATACACACAGGTGATAATTCGTGTCATCCTAGGAAAGGAGAAAACAAATAGATTGTAAAACTTAATCACATCCCCATAAAGACAGAAAACAGACCAACCTTCCCTGTCCTCCTAGCCAGGAATTATGTCCAAACTGGGTCGGGTCAAAAAACTTGCTGGTGCCTCTTATTGAAGAACATCTGAGTCTATAACTTGACGTAGAGATAACAAATTAGTCTTAGCTGTAAGAATAAACATATGTCTAATACCTGAAATAGCAATGTAAAATGTGTATTCATGTGATATAATGAATATATGTGGCAAGTTTGAAACAAATATCAGACTCATGCACTGTATAATGGTGGCAGGCCTAGGAGAGGTTCTATCTCCTCCTGTCACCACAGCGCTGTTTGCTTTTACCATACCATAAATTCTAATTTGAAAAGCTATTTATCTGAGACTCTGTTTCTCACACAGTCCAACCCCCGGCCCTGCACAGGCCCATCCCCAAGAGTCACTCAATGTGCCTGAGGGTGCAGTCCTGGCTTCTTCCCTCCAGGAGCTCCTGAGCCTGATGTCTTTGACCTCAGCAGCCAAATTTAATGACTAAATTGATTTAATGACTAAATTGTTTTAATGAGCTTTGGATCTGACCATTCACTCAATGAAAATGTTACACAGTGAAGTGCTTTTATGAATTTAGAGCTGCTTACCAGTTTTGATGAGCATCAAAACTCCCCTTATACAAATTCCTGAGATTAAGTCTCTCTCCTGTCTTTACTTTTCATATTAGAAAGAAGGAATCAAGTACATATCTTAAAATTCAAAGTGCTGTCAACTAAGCAAAATGGTTTGTCTGTAAGATAAACCTTTTTTTTTTTAAGATCTAGCTCTCTATTACACAAATAAGACAATCAGTGATAGATAAAACTCCCAGAATAAGGGGCTATTTAAGTTGCTAAAATATAGGAGAGAAAAAGAAAGTGAGTAGTTAAAATGCACAACTTCAGACTTTGGTTAATCATTTTTAATGATAAATTTACCTGAAAAAAGGCCTTGTGAAAAATATTTTCACAAGTGATAGTTTCCAGTGACTTGCCTTGACGTGTGGGGAATCATTGAAAGGAGTAAAAAAAAAAGGATGGAAATAGAAGTACAAAACAATTAATTAGTGCTGAGGTATTTTCTACAGATATTTTTTTCAGATGGAAGCATTAACTAAAACTGAATGTGCATGAAAATCTTTATTATAAAGCAAGGAAGATGAGGCTGACAATCTTATCCAGCACTTAAATAAATTAAAATAAGGCTCAAACCATGTAAAGATGGAAAGACTGAAAGTATAAAATACCAGTCCTGCTCTGCAGTGAGCTGGAAAAGTGATTTCACAAATTAAACATTATGATTTCCAGCATCAAGAAGTCGAAAAACTGGCTGTGATTGATGCAGTCCTTAATTAAGACAAATATTGTTCATGCTAGAAAAAGACTCAATTTCCTAAATAACAGTCCTGCATCCCCAGTGGGATAGAATATCCTAAGAACCTGTAAATAGCATTTCACTTTATCTAAATTAGAGAGTTTGTCAGAGGGCTGGAGGAGCTCTGATGGGAGGAAAGGCTGGAAGAATTGGAATTATTCAGCCTGGAGAGGAGAAGCTTTGGGGTGACTTGATTGTGGCCTTACAGGGCCTGAAGGGGATAAAAGAAAGATGGAGAGAGACTATGGACAAGGGATGGAGGGACAGGACACAGGGAATGGCTTCAAACTGCCAGAGGGTAGGGAGAGGTGGGATATTGGGAAGGAATTCCTGGCTGGGAGGGTGGGGAGGCCCTGGCACAGGTTGCCCAGAGAAGCTGTGGCTGCCCCTGGATCCCTGGAAGTGTCCAAGACCAGGTTGGAGCAACCTGGGCTAGTGGAAGGTGTCCCTGCAGGGGGTGGCACTGGATGGGCTTTCAGGTCCCTTCCCACCCAAATTATTCTAGGGTCCTATCTTTATTTCTTTTCTTTCCCTCCCATTCCCACTGATGCAGCACAACTTCTTGAACCTGCCAGGACACGCGTGGATTTAATTCAAGTTTAACTTCAAGTGATCACGTTTCACTGCCAGTTTGGCACACTGAGGACAATGACAGGTTACCATTTGTCCCAAGAGGAGCAAAATCCTGGCGTTTAAGCTCCACCTGCTGTCATCTGATTGAAGATCTCCTGTGTTTCTGCCCTCTGTCCTGCCTCTGGACACAATTTCACAGAAGGGATTTGGTTTGGGCTCAGAATTAGGGACCTATTTGTAAAAACTGGTCAAACTTCTCGCAAAGATGCCTGATGAGTTTATTATCAAAAAATATGAAACACAACTTGACTTAAATCTCAGTCCACGGAACCATATTTCAAGGGGGAGGGGGCAGTAAAACAATAATGAGGAACATTCTGGGTTTATTCAGCTGTTTCAGCTTCTTAATTAGATGTCATAGTTGATTGCAGGAGGTTCAGGATGTTCTGTGTTCTTCACACTGAAACTTCTAATGAAACAATCATTTTAATTATCTTTTTCTGCATTGCTGCCCTGATTTCTGTGCAAAGTTATTGGACACAAAGCCAATTTTTAAAATACGGATAACTCAATTTATGGATGTGTCTGTGTATAATTGATTTGATTTCCAACATAACTACGATTACAGGAAGATGCACTGACAGATATCTCAAAGCTCCAGGGTGTCCAGAATGTGGCCAACTCCTCTTCTCCCTGGAATTACACAGACTCTTCCTCCACATCTAAATCCTTTCACCTCGTGGGAAGAAACAAGGCTTTGTTTGCCCTGATTAACAGATTCCACGAACTTCTCGATTATCTCCCGCTACGACTAATTAATCTAATTGTAAATAAATGATGATTAAATATAATTTAAATCATAATTTAAAAAAAAAATATAATTGAATTCTTTGCCCTTCGCTGCCAGTCCTGAAAATCCTGAAGACATTGCTTTCTGCTCAGCCTCTTGCCATGACCTGCCATGTTTTCCCTGGGTATAATTGTCAGGAATGGTCTCCAGGCAGATGGAGCCCCTGCAAGGTTGGAAATTCCCCCTGCAGTTCTGTTAAGTGACACTTCCATCCCAGGGAAAAATAAAGCAGCTTCACACCATCTGATCCTGGTTAATGTGACAGCCCTGACTTTAAAGTGAATTAACATGAGTTCCTTCCAGCCCGGGAATCCAAATTAGGGCCTGGAGAAAGGGGAATGGTAATTGGATTTCAGACCTTACAGATGCAGAAAGGGAAGGAGATTGCATTTCCCTTTTCCACAAACCAGAAGCTCCCCTGACCTGAAACCAGGAGTGAAAGCAGAGCCAGGAGCTGCAGATCTGACCCAGAGAAAGGGTTTAGTCCACGCCCAAAATGGACTTTAAAACAGAATCCCAAATCTTAAAAAAAAATTCCAAATATTCACTTCGGGCTTTCTTTGATGATTGAGGTAATTGCAGGTTTATGAGAGAGGAAAAGAGCAATAGGGCTTCTTATTTTAATACTTTTTTAATACTTCATCTTGGAAATGAGAGCTGATGGTGGGAATTTAGGGAGAGGTGACAGGAAAATTGTGAGGATTATCTCCATCTTATGCTACTGAAACAAAGAAAAGAAAACCTCCAAATTTAATCAATCCTGGGAAATCTAATTTACAAAACTTGTATTTGGACAACATGGGGTGAAAACTGAGGAGACATTTGGGGCTAATTACAGCTAAAAAGCTATTTGGAAAATAGATTTCATTCCGTGTGAAATGATGCTATGGAAGATTTCTGAAAACCAAAATCTGATTTTTTTTTTTTCCCAGATTCAGTGGGTATTCTAATTGATTCAGTACCATGAAAAACAACATTCCACAAAATGACACAGAGAGGTTTTTAAAATATTTCAGCCTTTTCATGTAGACATATATAATGTCAAAATATTTTAGACTAAATGTTAATAATGCCCTATATCACCTGCACACATAGGCTGATAAAATCTACATTTTGATTTTGATGGGTGATCCAAAAGACAGCTGAGACAAACGGGCCATTTTTATTATCAAATTAGTGAAAGAAAACAAATTAAACTTCATTTTCAAATGTTTCCCTGTTTGTTGGAGCAAATCTAGTTCCCAAAACCTTTGGGGTTTAATGAAATTCCATTTTCAAACTAAAAGATCTCTTAAAAAATGGTTTTTTTTTTCAGCCATGTTTGATTATCAGGATACAGATTCCCACCATGAACAAGTTGCTCCCTGTTGATGCCTCAATATTCATTCAAGTCAGTAAATCCCATGTTTCACTGGGGGATTACTCCAGTCAACAAATTACCTGGGTGCACTTATTTTTCTCCATAATAAAAAAATAAATATATTAATAAATACATAAGTGAATAAATATATAAAAGAATATATATTTATCTATATAATTAAATAAAGAAATATATACATAAATCTTCTGATTCAGCCTTGAGTGATAAAGAACTTAAGTAAATAAATAGGTGTTGAGTCAGGACCGTTGTCAGTGTTTCAGATTCTTCCTGCAGTGCAGTTCATCACCAAAATGTTTTGTCTGGATGACTTTAAAACAGAAATAATTAAACTCACTAAACTATAGGGACCCCAAACTGAGCCTCAGAATCAGAATGTGAGTGACAGGAACTAGAGCTTCTTTTATATTTGATTTGTAAGACTTTTAGGTCTTACAGTTCATAATAAATTGGGCAAAACTCCTTAACAAGACATTGGGGAGATTCTCCAAGTCAGAAAAAGTCAAATTATTTACAGCACCAAGTGGATTTAAGTGCAGAATTTGTTCCTTGGGAAGACTCCTTTCTTACCTTTCAAACAACCTCTGTTCCCTTAAGGTGGATCTCTCATGTCCCTTGATTATTAAATGATTTCTCAGGCTAAGAAAAATTGAAAATTTGACATGAAAAAAATATAAAAAATATATTTTATATATTATAATAATTATATATTATAATATATTTGTAATATAATAACATAATGTAATTTTAGAGTATATTATAACAACACATTTTTGTATATATTATAACAATGTATTAAATAAACATTGAAAGTTTTCATAGGGAAAAAAAAGGAAGCAAAAATTGGAGACTGAGACTTCAACTCTTCTGATCCATAAGGAAAATGCCCCATTGATCTGCACATCTCTACACTTTGATATTAATGGCATCAGAATTCTCTTCTCATGCTGAGAAAAGGGGCTGCAGCCTTTTCTGTACAAATAATCTCCTTAAAGAAATCTGTTTTCTATTTATCCATTCAGTTACATCACAGTGACGAAGGTTTGCTGGTTTGTTTTTCCCAATTGAGCAATTCCAGGAGGCAACTCTGGTTTAAGTCCTGCCCTGGGGCAAAAATGTTCCTCCTTCTCCACTTGTAATTCATGTCCTGCCTTTGTAAGATGGTCCTTTATTTTATTACCCATTACATGTCTTCATTTGACATATATATATAAATATATAAATATTTATATATATTTACACTGTTGAATTCTTGTGTTGACCATTGTCTCTCTCTGCCAGACATCACGATTTCTTTTTAAAAAAATTGGTTTTTTTGTCTTCAGCTCCCTGAAAATCTCCTGGGACAAACTCACAGTCAGTTATTTCATGCTTGTCCTGATTTTCCTGGGATCACCCTCCCTACTTGCCAAGCATCCTGGAATGGGATACAGCACAAGCATCCTTCAAAAGCTCCCAACATGTAAATTAATAAATTCCTTAAGTTTATATAGTGGAGAGCAAAGACATTTTTCCCCCCGTGCAGCCCCCCAGGAATGCTCATGGTCCAAAGGGAATGATTTACACATTCTAAAGGAGTATTTTTCTGACCAATGTGTATTCTTTAGGTTTTTATTACTAAGCTAAACCAAACCAAAAGCAGGTTCTTAAATATTGTGTAGCTCTACATATGAAACATGTGATTTATAGGACATATGGAAGAGTTCTTGTGGAATTTCTGTCAGAAATAGTAATTTTAATGGATCCACGTGGATGTTTTCCAGCCTGGTTATAACAAATCCATGTGGCTCTAGTCAGTGTCACAGGATTTACTTGCATATGTATTTATCTGTAAAGCTAATAATCTGCTAATGATTTAGCATTTAAAGCACTTTAAAATGTTGCCTCTTAAAGCTTCTAAAATAATTTCCACATCTAGATTTGGATGCATTTGAATTTCTTTGGGTTGCCTGGGCATTTTCCTCTCTGTTAATAGAAATTTCAAAGTGCATGTAGGGACAGAGACTGCAGTGGAATTTGACAAGGCATAATAAAAGCTGCTAAGGATGGGGAAAAATAAAATATACACAGCGTAACCACCTTTCTGGGAACAAAAGCATTAACTTTTCCCTTAAAGCTCTAATGATTTATCATGTAAGTCTACTTGTGACTCTATTATCCCATTGATATATGAGGGAGGTGCACGTTAAAATCCCATTAATACCCTGTGCCATTGATAAAATAGACTCTCTGAGCTTACAAATCACTGCAAGGAAAAACAATTGTGCTTCCAAGCCTCGCTCTGCAAAACATTATTTGGTTGTGTTGCACCAAAAGTGCTGTGCAAACAAGAAATGAATCACAGGTTGTTGCACAGGAGCACCTCAAAGTGTAAGAATGGGTAGAAAATTGGGTTTGTCATCAGGTTTTTCCCCTTGTAATCTAATCCCACAACACCAAATTACACAAAAAAAAAAAAAAGATGATTTAACAATTCACTTCATTAACAATGACTTCATTCTAAGTTTTGATTCAGTTATGTCAAAGGTAAAAGAGTAGCAGGAGTGTTTCAGGGGATGTTGTGTGGACAGCTCTGGCTCAACAATTATTTGGATGTCTGTGAAGAAAAGTCCTGTGAAAGGACTTTTTGCAAATCGTTGAAGCAGAGAAAGTTTTCTGAATAAATGAGCCAACAAGAGACAAGGGGTGTATGGAGGGTTTAAGTAAAAAAAAAAAAAAATCAAGCCAACAGCACATAAAAGGGAAAAAAGGAGAGAGGAGGGTTCTATCACAGGGGTTGAGGTGTAGATGTCTGCTCTGGAGGGTTCCATATGGGGGTTGAAGTGTAGATGTCTGCTCTGGAGGGTTCCATCACGGGGTTGAAGTGTAGATATCTGCTCTGGAGGGTTCCACCATGGGGTTGAAGTGTAGATGTCTGCTCTGCCTTGGTGTTCTTTGTGGGCTGCAGGGAATCCCTGCTCCACTGTGGACTTCTCTGTCTGCTCTGGTGCCTGAGCACCTTCCCCTCTTCCTTCTTCCCTGACTTTGCTGTTATCTGTGCCGTTTATCACTTCTTTTTTTTCCCCCTCACTCCTCCTCCTATGGCATGTTTTTGTCCTTTCTTAAATATGCTTTCACAGAGGTGTCACCAGTGGCACTGCAGCCACACCTGCACCCAACATACCAGTTACCAAGGACAGAGATGCCACATTGTTTCTGGCAACCTGTTCTAATGCTTGATTCGATCAGAGTGACTTCTCTTCCTCTTTGTATCAAATTGGAACAACCCTTGTTTTGGTTTAAGGCTGCAATGTTTTGTTCTCCTGCTGTGCCCCTCAGAAAAGAGAAGCTTTGGGGTGACCTGATTGTGGCCTTGCAGGACCTCAAGGGGATAAAAGAAACATGAAGAGAGACTATTGAGAGGACAGGACAATAGGAGGAATGGCTTCAAACTGCCAGAGGACAGGGTTAGACGGGATATTGGGAAGGAATTGTTGGCTGGGAGGGTGGGGAGGCCCTCGCCCAGGTTGCCCAGAGAAGCTGTGGCTGCCCCTGGATCCCTGGAAGTGTCCAAGGCCAGGTTGGACGGGGCTTGGAGCAACCTGGGCTAGTGGAAGGTGTTTGTTTTTTTAAATGATTACCATCAATTTATGATTAATCATCAATCAATTAACAAAAGGCAGTTGCCTCTATTTTCTCCTTAGCATCCCACAGGTACAACTTCACTCCCTCTCTTGCCTGCAAAGCTTTCCCTGTCCCAGCTGGACAAGCCTCAGGTTCTTCTCCTAAGGCACAGAGCCCAGGCAGGACTATCCTGATGGCTGTGGTGGATCTTTCTTGGACACCAGTTGCCCATCAAACCTCTTCTCAGCTCAGCAGGACAGGGTGGGGGGAAATGAGATAAAAACCTCCTGGGTCAAGGAAAGGCAGTCTAATAAAGGAAAGCCTGTAAGAAATGACAAACTGTGGTGACAGTTCCAGTGGCAGCAACCAACTTTCTCTTGGTGCTTGAATTCAGCCCACCTTGATCTTCTGAAGAGATCCCTGCTTGTGTGCATCCTCTCCCACTGCTGGAAGCTCCTCTCCTCCTGATCCCTCGGTACAAAATTCGGGGAGACCTTGGTAGTGAGTTCCAGAGCTCAGAAGGATTTATTATCTCTGTCTTTTCTGTGTCTTGTGGCCCTAAATCACCCTCCCCCTTCACCAGCAAGTCCATATTTTCCTTCTTCATCCTCCTACTGATGCTGGAGCAGTAACAGCTCTCCTTCTTGCCCTTGAAACTCTTAAAAATCCCAACTCTAGCTGATCTCTGGCTTTTCTAACATTGTCCCTTTATATCCTTTATATTTCTCTCTCTCCTCTGCCATCTATCCTCACATCTACCTCTTGTATGTCCACCTCCCATCAAAGCTCCCCCTGAATTCCTTAAATATATTCCTTGGGATCCATGCACTTGACTGGGATGCAGCAAAGATGCAGGTTTTAAGTCCACTGGGGTTGTCTGTGTCTAAAATTGCAGAATATTTCTCAGAGGAGGAACACATCCTTCAACCTCTTTCTCGCTGCGTAAAGACAATTCGTTTTCAAAGTTCCTTAAAGACCCCCACAAGCTGAATTTCAGCCCACAGTGGAACTTTTCTGTGCTAATGAATATTTTTGAGTCCTATTCATTTTGCAGGAGATGTTCCCAAAGGTCACTGCAGTTAACAGCTGGAATGCTGGCGAGCTGTGAGGTGGAAAGAGCAACTTTAACAAGGAGAGGCAGAGAAGAGGTTGAAATCTTGCAGTGCCCTCCTTCCTTTCACATCATTAAAATGAACCAAAACAAGCAGGTGCCTTGTTTGGGTTTTCAGTTAGAGGGTGGATGTTTATAATTGTATTGCACTTTTCCCCAAATGTGGAACATTTGGAGCCCTTTGAAGCCTCTCCCTCGGTGATCCATCAAGCTGTACTACATTGAGCTGTCAGGCAAAGCATGGAATGACTAAACTTCTCAAAAAACCCAGATGTTAATGGCTCTTGACAAGGAAATATTTTCTTATCACAAAATTATGAGACGCCTTTAGGGCTGTGAGTGAGACATAAACAACATTCACCCAACTTAATTTCTTTTTCATCTGGTGCAGGAACTGTGCAGGTGACTCTCCTTTCTGCCCTTAGAAGAGCTGTGGTCAATTGAGAATTAACTTTATAGCAATAATATCAAATGGAAAATAACATCAACCCCAAAAAAATAATAATTAAAATTGAGAATAAACAGTATTTTGGTGAGGGAGAGGGTGTTTTGTTTTGCTTTTTTTGTGGTGTTTTTTACCACTGGAATAGCTCAGCTAATCGAATTTGGATGTAGCTGGAGCTTTTAAAATAAGACTGGATTTTTTCCTAAAAGATCCAGTCTTGCTTCACCAGTTTCTCCTTCTTAATATTGCTCTCTTGCACAGCTAGAAAAAGTACAAATTCCATCACTATAAAAATCACTGGGTAGGGTTCTTACAGCTACTTATTATGCAGGAATCAGATGAGAAAGTCATAGGTTGAGTAAGTTTAAAATTGAGGTAATAGAATTTTGTACATACACAAGAATTTCCCCCTAGAAACAGTGATTCTCTTCTTAAATTAAAAAAAAAAAAGCGCTTTTACAAACAAAGAACAAAAGCTTATTTATATTCTATCTATAGTATCAGGACTATTGCATTTCTGGGAGCAACTCAGTGAAATTTCATAGTTTGGATTTAGAGGAAACCAAATTACATCTTTATTTTTTTAAATAATTGCTCCCAGTTTCTGATTGATTGTGACTGAGCAAATTCAGTGCCTCGGTTTTGCCAGCCGAGCAGACTAAAGGGAATAATTCATCCAAGCACATTCCTACAGAAACACTGAAGCTTCCAGGGCCGGTTTTATAATTATTTTGTTTAATTATGTGTCAGGCAGGAGTCACAAATAAATTGATTTAAGATTTAACCCGCTGGCTGAAGTGTTGAGCAACCTGGTCTGGTGGAAGGTGTCCCTGCAAGGTCCCTTCCCACCCAAACCATTCCATGGTGACTCCATGAACCTGAGAGAGCAAGCTGTGGAATTGAAACATTGCAGTCTTCTTTTTCTGATGGAGCACAGTTTCAGTTCTGAATGCAATCAATGTATTACAACAAAAGCTTTAATTTCTCCAGTCAAGACACATTAAGGCAATTAATTGCCCTAATGAACGGAGGCAAACCAGTCTCACAGTCATCCCTGAGGAGAACTGGAGAAATCTTTATGTAAGGTAAATGAATGACAGATTTTTGAGGTTGTCATTGTAATCCTAATAATGACTTAATGTATTTTGTCTTCTTTCTAACACCTATAGGCATTTCTGAACAGCCATGTCGTATCAAAGGGAAATAAAACACTCTTTTGCAGATTCTAATCCCCTCACAAGAAGTGCCCTTTGTTCCAAGCCTGGGTTTGGAATTGCAGTTCTGCCTGTAAAGAATTTCAATAGATTCCACCTCTGCTCCTTTTTTACAGGCACAATTCCCTTTCAAGCAGTTTCTGAAGGAAAGTGTTTTAAAGATCTGAGCTGACAGAAAAAGTGGACCCTTCTTCACTGCCACTTCAGTGCCTTTGAAGTGTCTCTGATAATGTGAGGAAAACCTTTAATTACAGAAAGGTTTCCCCTCATGGTGGTGGGAAAAGGAGTTGGAACCTCATGTTCTCAATCCCAGAGCACCAGGATCCAGATGGAATTTAGTGCAAGATGCATTCCAACATTAATATCTACATTCTTTGCCCACCTTCTCTTCCAGGATGTTCTACAGCCTGTGTGGGTATTTCACCAAGTTTGTATCAGTTTTGTCCTCTGAACAGATGTTGGGTTTTGGTCTCAGCTCAGCATTTCTTAGTGTTACACATGGTAGACCTTTGCAGTGATTTAACTGAGGCAAACCTGGCAGCACAAACCCTGGGGCTCAGGTGCTTGATTTTATTTAGGCATCCATCCCTCATTGTTTGAAAATTAAAAAAAAAAAAAAACAAACAAAAAACAAAAATGACATTTAAGATAATAACCCACCACCACCGGCATTCTAATTTTCCTTGAAATCATTTTTATTATTGGCCATACAACAGTAGAAGCTGATAAAAGAGCACAAAAAACTCTCATAAAGAGACTCAGGTATGTAAGAACTTGATATGGCACCTTCTTCCATAATTTCCTAGTGAGTAATAAATTCAATGTGTTCACAGAAGACTTAAAAAATGGTCACACAGAACTGGGTACGTGGCAGTGTGTGAAAAATGACAGGCCCACATCAGCAGGAGTAAGCAACTATAATCTGGAACAGCATATGCAGAATTAATTGAAATTCAATTATCTGCATTTAAATGCCTCCTAGGAACAATGGAGAAAGATATAATATTTAAAAGGAAGAAAATTATCCATATGTGGCTTTTAGGAAACAAGAAGGTTTTATAAATAATGAGAAATGAGCATCTAGATCATTATACAACTGTGCTTGATGGAGACATCTTGCCTGGTAGGATTTTGCCTTTGCTAACCTACCTTTCTTTTAGAGGAAACGTTTTTGTCTCTTCTTATTTGATAGAAAAATAAAATAACAGAGCTCTGTTGAACATTTCACCTCCTGGTTTCTCCTACGTGTTCACATCCTGGAGTTTGTTACGTGCACAGATCATGTTCTGGGCTAAAGGGAGCACACCCTGTGTGTGAAGCTGGGAATTTGCTGCTGGTCTAATTAAGTTATTAACAACTTAATGAGTACACAAGCAGTTGCTCCAACTGCAGAAAATCCTAATTGCAATGCAGTTAAAATAGTTCCACAGAAAGCCTCCCTAGAACCTGTGTCTTTTAGGTGGTGTGTGCACGGGATCACAGACTCACAGGATGGTTTGGCTTGGAAGGGACCTGAAATCCATAGCATTGTTTTCCCTCCTGCTGGAAATAAATAGCAAAACATTGGGCTGAGTAGAGAATGGCTTTAAGGAGTATCACCACACTGGTTTTATGTGCTGCTGGAGAGGGGATGCTGCGTCTGGAAAGTCAGGATTTGGGAGCAGTGCTGAGTGCTACAGGGAACAGGATTCATAAAAATCATTTATCTAAAGCTTAAAAATCATCCACTAACTCCTCTTGGAAGTGGCTTGTGACTTTAAAAAAAAAACCTAAAAAAGGTTTAGATTGGAGGGAAGGAAGAAATTCTTCCCTGTGAGGGTGGGGAGGCCCTGGCCCAGGTTGCCCAGAGAAGCTGTGGCTGCCCCTGGATCCCTGGAAGTGTCCAAGGCCAGGTTGGATGGGGCTTGGAGCAACCTGGGCTGGTGGGAGGTGTCCCTGCCCATGGCTGGGGGTGGCACTGGATGCTACATGAATTTCTAACTCTTTTGGAGCACTTTCCATTTGATAAACAGTATGGAGGGATTTCTGAAACGCCAATGATCAGTGAGACCCAAAGGCCAAAGGCAAAGCACACAAAGAGCAGCCAACATTATATTTTGAGGTGGTTTTGGCAACACATCCATAAATGTTTGAGATATTTAGGAACATTAGGAGTTTCATACACTTAACTTGGGTTAAATACATGTTGTATACACATACTATAGAGTCTGGGGGACTTTCATTGTACAAAAGGATACGTAACTTAGCTATAAATAAATTGAATATAGATCAAGATGAATCAGTTTGGTACATAGAGAAAAGGATTGTTGACAGAAATGTGGATGTCTGGTATCTCTTGCAAGTGAAGTCATGATGCCAGTTTCCTACATGACATTCAGGTGACTCAACTACAACTTGGAGGGATTGTTCATACACAAGCTAAGAAAGGAAGAAGCAAAATGCTGTTCATTAAAATGATCCAAAATGCTTGGAAATTAATATATTAACTTGAACTCCTGCTCTGTTCAGGTAGATGATATATTTTATGCATATGTGTATATAAGTGTCTCTGTGTGCACACACACTTGTGTCTGTACATGGCAGAGATTTTCCATTATTCAAACCAGATGTACAAGTTAATTTTTGCATGTTTACAAGAATTCTACAAAATAAAATCCTACTGCACAGCAGGAGCTCTTTTAAATACACATTCTGAAAGGCATGCACGGGTAATTTTAGGCAGAAACATTAAACCTTCTTATGGAAACAGAATTAGTAATTAGTAGGAAACAGGGAAGACTGAGGTTCTTTATATCTTTCTATTCAAAGTCCATTAACAGCTTAAGCTTATTTTCTAAATTCAAAGTAATGCAAATATTTCAATAAGCAATGAAGTCTAAATGCATTAAAGTAGAATCACATCTGTTTTCTGCAAATCCTAATAAAGAGAGTTAACCCAAAGGGGAAAAAAAAAGAAATTAAGAAAAAAGGGAAGAAAACTTACTGCATTCTGTCTCTTCCAATTAACGTAAGTGCAGAAGATAATGATTTGTGTTTTTATACAGGAACTTAGGTGAGCAATTATTATGAACAACTCTCTGACTGCAAATGCTGTGCAACAAGCTGTACTGAACAAAACTGGCTTGAAGCAAGTCCTCAATTTTTGTGCCACTGATTCCTATAACACATGTACTGATTTTAAAAATAAATCACACCCTCTGCTCCATTAGTCCTGAAAAAGACTGACAAGAAAACAGGGATAGTTTGGGCAATAACAACGACCAGGTTGCCCATTGAATATTCCAGAAGTTCCCCAGGCCATGTTAAGCCTCTGGGTATAATCATGGAAAAATGTCCCTGCTGCTGACTCACCACGAGTGAACATCAGTTTTGGAACCAGAGAAAAAGAACAAACCATAGGTTACTTTTTCCTGCATATAACAAATTCAAAATAATAGTGAAAATGAAAACCCTAAAAATATCATTCTGAGTTGAGTCTGAATCTGACTTAAGGTCACTTTTACTTTTAGTGGGGTTTTTTTTGTTTGTTTTTCCTCTTTGCTTACGGTAAGGAAGAAATAAGGACCTCTGTCTTTTAAAGTATCTTTTTCTGAGTTTTCTGAGAAAGTACAAGATCTCCCAGAACCCCCAGTGCCACCCCAACCCCACTCTGACCCAACAAATCACACCAAACCCCCTGATTCTCCCCAAAGGCCCCCCCAACCCTCCAAAGCTCCCCAACGCCCCAAATCCCCTTTTGTTAGAGATTATAAAATCTTTGAAGGGAAATGTCTGTGCTTGTCATTATTCCTCCTTTTGCTGGCTCGACCTACATGAAACAGGGCATGGATTATGCCTCCATCTCCTCCCTTTTCTCTGGGGCTGGGGAGAGCAGAGGGTCAGAACTTCCAGGGTCAGAACTTCCAGGGTCAGAACTTCCCTGCTGAGCAGCCCTTGTTTGAAGGCTGGTGTTTCATGGGAATATTGGCAGAGGAAAACCAGTGTTAGTCATGAGCTGTTCCAAACTGGAGTATCTCTGACACCTCCTGCTACTCAAACTCCTTTGACCTCCTCTTGCATTCTCTGATATGGAATCCCGGAATCCCTGAGGTTGGAAAAGCCCTCCCAGCCCCTGGATCCCCCCTGTGCCCGATGCCCCCCTTGTCCCCAGCCCAGAGCACTGAGTGCCACATCCAGGCCTTCCTGGGACACCTCCAGGGCTGGGCACTCCAAACCTCCCTGGGCAGCCCCTGCCAAGGCCTGACCACCCTTTCCAGGAGGAAATTCCTCCTCCTGTCCAACCTGAGCCTCCCCTGGCACAGCTGGAGGCCGTTCCCTCTCCTCCTGTCCCTTGTTCCCTGGGAGCAGAGCCCGACCCCCCCCGGCTCCCCCCTCCTGTCAGGGGGTTGCAGAGCCAGAAGGTCCCCCCTGAGCCTCCTTTGCTCCAGGCTGAGCCCCCCCAGCTCCCTCAGCTGCTCCTGCTGCTCCAGCCCCTTCCCAGCTCCCTTCCCTTCCCTGCACACGCTCCAGCCCCTCCGTGTGCCCCTTGTTGAGGGCCCAGCCCTGGACACGGCCCTGGAGGTCCCTCAGCCGTGCCCGGCACAGGGGGACACCTTCCACAAGACCACGTTGCTCCGGTGTCCCTCCAGCAATTAATGTTTAATAAAACAAGTCAACAAACCAACCAAACAATAAGGGATGAGCCAGCAAGCTCTGCTTGCTGCCAGGAGGAAGATGTGAAGAATTTCCATTCCCTCTGTCTGTCACACTCGTTTAAATACAAATATAATTGGTTCCACATCCAGGTGGCCATTTGCTGTCCAAACCTGTGGAATTGCTTTCCCACACAGCCCTTGCCTATTCTTCATCAGTAGAACAGAAACATATTGATACCTTTGCTAATTTTTTGATCTGTTTTCCTTATTGATGAAAGACTAATTTTGAAAGGCACAGAAATGAAGGGAACCAGCCATTTCTGAGCCTCCATTGCTTTAAACTCTCCTTTGAAATGAAAAGATTGTTCCCCAGCAGTTTTTTTCTGTCCTGGTTCAAAGAGTGTTTGTAGAGCATGACTTACTTCTCTGGCCCTTGGCTCTCACTAATCCTTTTCATAAGGATGCCCAAGAAGGCTGACAGCAAATCAATTATTTACTTGGGCCTTAACTTGCTGTGCTCTGAGGACTTTGGCACGTCCATCAGTGAGAGATGATGCACTCACAGCTTCCACTTGTCTCCAACTCAACAGCCTCCAAACCCACAGTCCATGCAGTGCCCTGATCACACATCTGAGGGGTTTTTAAAGGGATAAAAAACGGTCTATGAGGCTGAATACATTCCAAGTGTGAAAAATGGACAGTTTTTAACTTGCAATATATATTTATTTTTCGTTTTACTTTATCTAGTGTCTTTCCTTCACAGTGGCAAAAACGGATTAAATCAATTAACACAGTCCTGTTATCTCTAAGCAGTAAATTTCTATCATAGATGTCCAGGCTAACCCCCTCTGCCTTTAAGGGCTTCTTTTCTTCTTGGAATTCAGACTGAAGTAATGCTTTAAATAATAGAGTTAAAAAATAGAGAGAGCTTTCCTTAAAACACACTTAGAATCTGTATTTACTCTAAACAAAAGCATCTGTGTTTACTACAAACTTAAAACAACTTCAGTTTTTAGTTATTCAAGGTATTAAACCCGCACCTAATTGAAGAATAAATCAGAGGCTTAAAATTGGGAATGTCATATACCCATTCTGGCAACACAGTCACTACTGTGGATATATACAGTTATAGAATGTATTTTTGGAAGTGTATGGAGATGTACTTTTGGAATGTATGTTTTGGAAAGTATTCTTAAGAAAGTTAATTAAATACATATATATTTTTTACAAAAGGTCCAGTAGTAAGATAATTACAAAATTCAATAAGATATAGTTCTCTCAGTGCAATTTAAGAACTTCTGGGAGGGTTTTGTACAAGTTTCTAAAGCTTTTTAGTTCCTTCTTGGTTAAAATGACTGTGTTGTTATTTCAGATGTGCTTCTACTCTGTTTTGTGTCTGAAGTTAACGAAGATGAAGGAGGATTGTGTGTTTGGAAAGCTCTGGGTACAGAGTCTGCACAGTTCTCTATGCAATAGAATTGTCTAAAATACAATATTATGTATATTTATTCGTTCAGTTGATTGTTCAAGTGGAATTGTTTGAGTGATATTGGGACAAATGTGGCTCTGCATGTCCTCTCATGGAGGAGAACTTCTCAAGACAGGTGACAGGCACAGGGATGTGGTGCTGGATCTGATGGTCACCCACACGATCAGGAACACCAAGAGCAGAGGCAGCCTGGACTGGATGATCCTGCACTGCTGGAGCTCACAGTCCTGAGGGACAAGGGGCAGGGGGGAGGAAAGCCAGGCCCCTGAACTTCAGGAAAGAAAACTTCCAGCTCTCCAAGGAGATATTCCACAGGGTCCCTTAAGAGACTGCCCTCAGGGACAAGGGAGTGGAACAGAGCTGGGAGATCTTTAAGGAAATCTTCCGTGGAGCGCAAGAGCAAGTGATCCCCAGGAGCAAGAAGTGGGGCAAGGAAGGCAGGAGACATGGCTGGTCACACTGAAGGGACAAAAGCAAAAGCACAGGCAGTGGGAGCAAGGACAGTGACCTGGGAAGAGTCCAGAGATGAGGTTGGGTTCTGTAGGGATGAGGTGAGGAAGGACAAAGCGAGGCTGGAAGTGACACTGGCAAGGGACACAAGGAATAATAGGAAGGGCTTCTCCAGGTCTGCTAACGAGGAAAGAAAGGTCAGAGAAGGTGTTGCACCCCAATAAACAACTCTAGGAAACTGGGAACAAGGGATGAGGAGAAGGCTGAGGTACTCAACAACTCTTTTGACTCAGTCTTCAATGAAAACCTCTCTTCCCACCCCTCTGGAGTGGATGGACAACAGGAGCAGGACGGGGATGAGGGAAGAAAGTCCCTCTCACTGCAAGTAAAGCTCAAGTTCCTGACCCCCTGAGGAACCTGAACATACACCAGTGTATGAGACCTAACAAGATGCATCCCAGAGTCCTGAGGGAATTTTCTTTGCTATCCCTTTTTCTCAGTCCATATCCAAACCACCTCCCAGCCAACTCAACAAGAGGACACGACTATGACCAGTTCATAGGCTTAATTTCCCTGAAAGACTTCTGTGCTTTGGAAGAATAAAACAACATTTTACACTCTAAACCACTCAGATTTGAGTAACAGCCTTGGATAACATTTATGTCTTTATGCCTGCCAAGTTATGAAAAGCCTTTTTTCTGCAATGCACTGAGGTACAATCACTCATGAATTAAATTTCCTCGCCTCACTGACTATCTGAGGTGTGTTTTGTTTGCACATATCACTGCAAAATAAACAACCAAACAAATAAATAAATGTCAACACAATCTGGGAGAAGGATGGGACTGAAAGGAAAAATTCAGTTAAACCTTCAAATAAATGTGATTTTTTTTCCTCTACTCAAAATTATTACTGGCATTTCTGCTTGGGATTTTCAGTGAATTGATTATTACTATTTTTAAGAAAAAAACAGATAGGACAGCTTGACACCAACCTCAGTCATATCACTGTCAATGCTGCTACACTAATGACATTAACTAATGTTGATAATTAAGAGGAAGATATAACAATCAGTAAAATTTTGAAACTTATAAAAGAATCACAATCATATCAACATCCATGGGAAGTGGTGATGGAAGAAGCAGCAAAATGTGACATAAACTGGCTGTACATTGTACTCACATAATTTCTGAGCAACCTGGTCTAATGGAAGGTGTCCCTGCCCATGGCAGGAGTTGGAACTGGATTATCTTTAAGGTTTATTCCAACCCAAACCACTGTGGGACTCTGTAATACTGTGATTTTTAGCATTTCAGAGTTACTGTGATTATCAGAACTGCTATAGAAAAGCCATTATAACCAAACCTTAATGCATGACCTGCTGCAAAATACAGACACACTTACTGTCCCTACTGCCAAATTACCACCTGAAGTATAAAAAGAGGGTGAAGAGGGGAAAGATGGAATTTAGCAAATATCATGCAATGGTATAGTTCCATGCATAGAGGAATTTGGGAGATAAATCTCCCCTCTTGATGCTGAGGTCAGTGACCCTGATGGCCCATCCAACCCTTTGCATTAATTGTTTCAGCATTTAATTATCTCAAGACTTTTTGGTCTGACTCTAGTTACCCCTGGAAGTGCTCCAAAAACATGTGGATGTGGCACTTGGGCAGGTGGCTTAGTGGTGAATATGGTGGTTGTGATGGGTTGAGGGCTGGATTTGATGACCTTAAAGGTTTTTTCCAACCATACTAGTTCTTTAATCCTATGATTCTCTGGCAGGTTAAACACAGAACATGAAAGCACAGCAGAGAACGGAACGAATTTCAAAAAACTTGCCCTCATCTGACATATTCCAGAGCACAGCAACTCTTCTTTTTATGGTGATCCCAGGAATGCTGGGGGAATCTGCTATTTTAGGCTACTTTCTACATCCATTAAACCTGGGTAGCACGGAACAGCTGGGAGTGGGATAAAGCAACACCCCAGGGCTCTTAAGGTGAAATCCTGGTCCTGCCTGAGGTACATGGAATCACTGCATGCTTCTGACAGATTTGAGGGCTCTGCAATGAGAATTACCTGATCAGACATCAAAAATGCCCGTTGCCTGGTGGTTCAGCAGCAGATTATGATCCAGGCAAGAGGAAACTACGAGGAGTGTCATGCCCACATCATGGCCAGCAACTTCTGCACGAGGACATTTTCTGCGTCTGGCCACGTGTGGATGTGTCTGTGTGTTCAGACATGTAGATACATCTCACATTGAATGACATCCAGAGTCATGCCAGACTTTGGTAATTGTGTAAACCTCAGCTCTTCTCAGTTTCCATGGCAACGGGACACTGAGCTGAGCGAGGAGTTGTCTTCCCTTGATATGATTTTGATCGGCTCTTTCTGTGGCAAATTAATATTAAATTGGAAGTCAATAATAAATGAAAATACCTTTCTAAGCAGCCAGGTAACAGGATGAGGGGCAGGAAGTATTAAGCCATTTAGCCATCAGCTGCTTCTGCTAGAAAAGAGCGTAATAGAGAGAGAAAGCTACTGATTTTTATATAAAAAAAGAAGCTACTGTTTTCTATGAAAACACCACGGAAAAGAGCTTCCAGGAGCATTTCATTGCAGAACCAGCCATTTAAACTGCATGCAGAATGATAAGCTAAACTCCTCTTCTGCATCTCAAGACCTTCATTCCTAGCTTTTAATTAGGCATTTCTTAGCTCATCCTTTGTCTAAAGGACCTGAGGACTGGGGGGGAAATATGGATATAAATCCCCTACACACACTGTCGCCTCCTGTGGGTAAAGCCAGACTCTGTGCAGGAAAAAAAGCCAACAACCTACAAGAGAAAGGGCAATTACAATGGAAACAGTGGAGGATTCCTAGAAAAAATATGCTGTTCTTAATCATAGGATCATAAAATCATAGAATGGTTTTGTTTGGAAGGGACCTTAAAGCCCATCCAGCTCCACCCCCTGCCATGGGCAGGGACACCTTCACTAGCCCAGGTTGCTCAGAGCCCCCAGGGTGATGCATCACCTGCCTGGTTCCTTATAATTGTTTAGGAAAACAACAATTTGAAAATGTTAAAACTGCCAAAACACATGGAGAAATCTGAATGTTCCATTTAATCTTGTCGAAAACTACTCTTATGCTTTTGGATCCAGAGTGCCCAAACACAGAAACAGAAATCAGGGGAACTTGTGCCACTCACTTGCAGAGTCATTTTTGTCATGCAAGATTACATCTGAACAGGCAAGAACCAAAGAATTTCCCATTATTACAGGGCTTCCCTAAACAACCATTCTTTTCCTTTTGGCAGTTCTGACTGCCTGACATACAAAGATTTTGCACACATGCTGCTGTTCTGATTCCAAAACTCCTGCCAGGTGCACCATGAACATACCCAGACATTAAATACAACACACACCTACCCACAGCTCCTTAGAATGAATTCCTGGTGGCTTAAACAGAAAAGCTCCAAAGGAAATAAAAGCAGTGATCTCAATTTAGCCCTAAATCTCAGGGGTATGGGTGGTTGTTTATGTTACTTATCTAAATATGAATGATTTCTTTGTAAAAACAGGAGTCATAGAATTGCAACTTAGGTTAAAAGTCTTTCCTTTTGAACACATTATCATTTGTGTTCTACCAAAGGCCCACCAAATCTAGAGGTTTTCTCTAAGCTACAATTTTTAAAGCTCAGGGTTTTCTCGTCTGTGAACAGATCTGTTAAAATATATTCTCCAAAAAGGCAGAGACTCAGCCCTCCACCCTGACAATGTAAAGACACAGCACATGCTGTAAAGATCTACATGCTGACCCTCCTCGAGTCCATTAAAATAATAAGAAACCTTAGAAAATTCCAAGTAAACAATTCTGAGTTAACTCTTACATCGGAGACATGAAAAACTCCACTGCCTGGCACTCCCTGTCTCCAGGCAGATGTTTTGAAGTTGTCTCACATCACATGAAGCTTGTGAACCAGTTTTATTGTCTTCTTACAGTGTGCTTTGCCAAGAAATATGAGACTCAAATAGCTCTGAAAATTCATTAATCTCATCAAGCAATTAGTGTAAAATCTAGCGACTGTTAAATGATTGCAAATGAATTAGTTGCAACATAACATTTAATTTTCAGTAGTGTGTTCATTTATTTATGTTACATGGCAAACTTTACAAGACAAATGCAAATATTTAGACCTTAATCCTGGAACTGCCAAAAAAAGAAAAGAGTTTTCCCTGGCTGGTATATCAAAACTGAAAGTCTGGTTCCAGATTGATCAGTCAAGAGCTGCACTGAAGAAGAATGGGTTACAAAGCTTTAGGGGCTGAATTTGATGATCAGAGGGCTGGAGCAGCTCTGTTGGGAGGAGAGGGGAGGGTATTGGGATTGTTCAGCCTGGAGAGGAGAAGCTTTGGGGTGACCTGATTGTCTTGTGGTGCCTGAAGGAGCTCCAAGAAAGATGGAGAGAGACTATGGACAAGGGATGAGGGGACAGGACGAGGGGGAATGGCTTCAAATTGAAAGAGAGAAGGACATCTTCCACTAGCCCAGGTTGCTCCAAGCCCCGTCCAACCTGGCCTTGGACACTTCCAGGGATCCAGGGGCAGCCACAGCTTCTCTGGGCAACCTGTGCCAGGGCCTCCCCACCCTCCCAGCCAACAATTCCTTCCCACTATCCCATCTCTCCCTGCCCTCTGGCAGTTTGAAGCCATTCCCTGTGTCCTGTCCCTCCATCCCTTGTCCACAGTCTCTCTCCATCTTTCCTGGAGCCCCTTCATGTCCTGCAAGGCCACAATCAGGTCACCCCAAAGCTTCTCCTCTCCAGGCTGAACAACCTCAACTCTCTCCCCTTTCCTCCCAGCAGAGCTGCTCCATCCTCTGCTCATCTTGGTGCCTCCCCTGGACTCTCTCCAGCAGCTCCATGTCCTTGCTGTGCTGTTCCCCAGGGCTGGAGCAGCTCTGCAGGGGGGTCTCAGCTGAGGGGCAGAGGGGCAGAATCCTCCCCTGCCCTGCTGCCCACGCTGGGGGATCAGCCCAGGGCACGGGGGGAGCTGGGCTGGACCATGTCCCCACCTTTGAGATTGCCATGACCAGACAGGAAAGTGTAAATTTTTTAGGGTAAAACTGAGTGATAAAACCAAAAGATGGCAAGTAAAGTACAGATATGGATACTTGGGGAATTATGAAACAGTATCTGAGGCAAAATCACAGACTAAAGGTCCTTTGGGGTGACACCAGTGATCTCTGGCAGTGCCCAGGCGTGTGTGGAGATGTCTGCAATGCCACACAATAAATGCCACTGAGAACTGGGCTGGGATGGAAATGTAAATTGCCACGGATTACCTGGGAAACAAACTATAATGCTAGAATTAAACACTATCCAAGGAATGTAGAGAACTTCATCAGGACAGATCTGAGGAGATTCCTTTGTTTTGTGGTTCCTGAGAAACCTTGTGGGAGAACATGGTGCAGTCACACAGGGAGGGGCAGTGCCAGGGTAGTGAAGAGGATTAAAGATATATTTATCATTTTGAGGGCTTTGCTCAACAACTGCTGGGCTGACTCTGGAACCTGTATCCATTTTTCCTGTACAGCCTAAGGAAAATGTTTATAAATGGGTGAGTACAGCAGAGACCCCCTGGAATGTCAGAGCCTGGAGGATTTGTCCTGGAAGGAGCAGGTGAGGGAGTGGATCTGGGCTTGTTCAGCCTGGAAAGGAGACAACTCATGGGCTGTGGTGGGGTCTGACATCAGGATTCCTGTACTTCCAAGGAGGTTGCTGAGAGAACAGAGACATCCCTGGGATGGGAAGAGGAGACAACGGACATAAGTAGCTGGAGTGGGTGTTCCAGTTGGGTATAAGGTGAAAAAACCCAACTTATCATGTTAATTGAACATTTGAACAGGTTGCAGAGAGTTTTTGAGTCTTTGGTGGCTTTCAAGATCCAAGTGACCTGTTCTGCAGTCCAGGAGATTTGTCAGGAAAACCTATTTTTTTGAGAAATGTCTCTGACTTCTGTAACTTCTCTCCATGGCTTTGGCTGCCTTATCATTAGAAACCCTATTTTCCTTCCTTCCTTCCTGCCTTCCTTCCTTTCCTTTCTTAGGCCTTGATTCAGAAAACCAGAAATTACTGATCTTATCAAGAACCTTGCCCTTGGATTCTAAGCAGGAGAAGATCCCCCAGAGTTAACCATGAACACCCATCAGTGGCTGGGTTGATATTGCCCCTCACATTTTCTCCTAATTTCCATTCAGAAGAATGACAATCCAGTTGTTTTGTTCTTAACACAGAATGCCTTTGGTATTTTTGAAAAATGTCCATGCAGTGCACTGGAGAAGATTCTCATCCAGTGGAACTCCATTTCTTATAAATGAAGTTGAAGGAGATAAGTTCATCCTCAATAATATGATTTTCCTCATTTTTTCTGGAAAAAAAAAAAAAGTAGACGAACTGTTCTGTGATGCCTCTTTTAATTTAGAAAGTGCATTTTATTAGTGTTTGAATGTGTTAGTTTTTCCTAATAATTCACTGATCAAGGACACTATGCCAAATTAATTGTGAAGTAGGAATGAAGCATTAACATTTAAACATTTATTAAACTGTTTTTAGAATAGCTGGAATGGCTGTATTAAAATAACAAAGCAATGGTTAAATCAACAGTTCCTGTCTTTAAGTTCAGCTGGTTACATCCGCAGCACCAGCCAGGTAATTAAATACATTTGCCTTCTGGCTACTGAGAGATTAGAATGAACAGAAAATAGAAGCAGAGGAATAGCTCAATATATTCTTTTTTAACTGGTCATATTTAAAAACTGAACAGAAAACTGCAGGGAAATAGTTGAGAAAATTCTTAAAAAAAAAAAAAGAAAAGAAAAGAAGAAATCTTCTAAAAATTCTAGCTTAAACCCTGCAGGGTTTGTTCCATGCTTTATTTACTTATTTATTTATTTTACTCCTTTTACTCTTACCAAACTTCCACTGGGGTTGTTTCAAGTGCATCTCATGTCTATTAATTCCCCCTGAAAGTAACACTGAAATGCACTCTGATTTTTTTTCCCCCTCTTTACATTCTTTTGAAGAACCCACTTCTTGTCTTGCACTCACTGAATTCAAGTGAAAAGAGAACATTATGTCCCAATCATGTTTTAACATCTGAAAGCAGAGTTTACATTTATTTGTGAGCCCAGGAAGGTAAAGAAGAACAAAACCTACGTGCTCAGGTTTTAAGATCTGTGCAGTTCTGACTTATTGGTTGAGAAATCATTCCTGGCACCGTTTAAATGAACACTTGGTATTACCTGGCAACATCGATGTGTTTCCCATTAAAATAATAATAAATAAATAAATAAAAAGAAGCAAGAAAAGAGGCCAGAAAGGTTACCCGAGTTCACAAACAGACTTTGAATATTACAATCTCCTGTAAGACAGCAGCTGCTCTAACAGGAAAATTCAGGTTGTAAAGCACCGAGGGGTTACATGGAATTTTCACTTCCAATATGTGCTCGTGCTCTTCACCTGGAATAAGGAAAAGTGCAGGAGAGGAAGGGACAGTGAGAGAATGGAATGAAGGGAATGTCACCTCCAGGGCACAGCATCCCAGAGTTCACCCAGGAAAAGAGGAACTGCTGGATTCAGGAGGACTTGGCAGAGAGTCAGGGCTGGGAGGCAGGAGGAGGGTGAGGGGCAGGAAAGGGGAGATTGACAGTCAAATCCACACATGGATTTGACTCTTTTCTTGGAGAAATCTCAGAAGGACAGAGAACTTGTGTGTTTGTGAAGGGGATGAACACAAAGTATCAGCAATAAACTGAAGAACTAAAGTTTCAGGCAACTATTTCTGCACAACCTGTGTTAGACAAATAATTGAGTGCCCTGGGGACAAACCCAACCCTTCCCTTTCCTTTTCCCTTCCCTTTCCTTTTCCCTTCCCTTTCCTTTTCCCTTTCCTTGCCAAACCTTCCCTTCCCAAAATATCCAGCAGAAATCTTTGGACCAAGTTTTACTTCCTCCAGCTTCTCCAATTGGGCCTTTTCTTTAGGTCAGCAAACCTGTGCAGTTTTAGCTGTGCTGCCAAACACCCTCCAGCCACCCTCTCCCTCCATCTCCTTACCAGGCTGGGGGAGAAAATGAGATTAAAAACCTCTTGGGTCAAGATAAAGGTGTGAAACTCACTTACCAATTACCTTCATTGGCAAACCAGATTTAACTAGGGGGAAAATAATGCAATTAATTGCCAAGGCTGGGTACTGAGAAATAAAGTAAATTAAAACCCCACCTCTTCCCACTCCTTTATTCCCTGTTCCTCTGCATCCTTCCCAAACAGCCCGGAGGTGAAGGAGAATGGGGAGTGATTATTCCATAGCACTTCACCTCTGTCCCTCCTTCCCTCTGACACTTTTCCCCTGTCCCAGGGTGTGTCTTATCCATGGACAAACCTTCAGGATAAACCTGCTCCAGCGTGGGCTCAGTCCTGGCCAGGGTCCTCTCCACCAGCTCCAGGGAAGCACCTCTTCCACTGGGGTCTCTTCCATGGACTGCAGGGGAATCTCTGCTCCAGCACCTGGAAAATCTTCTCCCTTTCCTTCTTTTTTGTTCTTCATATCCACAGTTTTCTTGTCCCTTTTTCCCCTTCTCTGCCCATTTAAACATATCCCCCTTTCTTAACTATATTTTCCCAGCAGGGCAGCCCCTCACTGCCTGCTCCCAAAATTCCTGACACAAAATACATCCCTGACTGCGACTTTATATCCCATTACAGTCTCAGAGAGGAGCTTCTTTATCTTCTTCAAAAAGGAATTATCCAAAGAATTAGCAATTTACATGGTGAGAGTTGGAGGTTACAGCCATAATGAAGTTCTGGGGCCTGAGAGAGCAGCTAGAGGAATAAATTTTAGAGTCTTTGTGCCTGGCAGAGCCTGGCAGCAAGGAATGAAGGGAAAAAAAAGTTTCTTATAGGTCAGATTAAATGGTTCTGGAGAGGTTTCTCCACCTGCTTTTGGGTTAGTAGAAAAAAGTGATTTTCTAGAAAGAATAAACAGTGAAAATGACTGAATTTCTGGGACTTACAAATGCTGGAAATTGTCAATGAAACTTATTTTTGTTTCTCTGGCAAATAAAGTATTTCATGAGATTGATAGTCAATACCCTTTGAACAGAAGACAAATTGCAGCAAATCTGTTGGGTTGTGTCCACATCAGCAAGATCAACTGACAGAGCATCCCTCAAATCCCTTGGGATTTACCCTGTACCCACGTGCAAAAGGGTTTCATTGGATTGATGGGCTGAGGTTGTGCTGACAATTCCAGAGGTAAATCCCTGAGTGACTGGAGCTTGGAAATCTGCCACTGGGGGTTTGGAGGCCCGAATGTGGTTTCCAAACAGTGCATTTTATTATGTGAGTTCCAACTGCTCCAGTGACTGTGGGGATGTTTTAGGGTGATCACCAGGACAAGCAATAGCAGCTCTGAGGTCACTCTCAGCCAAAGTGGAGATTTAAAATATAAGAATAAATTTATAATAAAAATGTTCATTATAAATTTATAATAAAATTATTTATTATAAATAATAAATATTTATTATATGTAATTTATTATAAATAATATTTATTATACTGTAATATGATATAGCACAATACAATATAATACATATTATATAGTATGTAATATAACATATTATATATATTATTATCATATATAATATACCATATTATTGATTATAAATTATAATACATATTATAATGTATACTATCTAGGCAGAATAGAATTACTATGGGTTCAGGACAAAAATAGTACTAAAACAGTGTAATCAGGGACAGAAAATGTGTATTTCATGACATGGTTGGCAAATCCAGACACAATATTCCAGGAGCATGGACAACGTGACCACCAAGACAGCAACAAATAGGAGACATAAAGTAATCCAAAGTTGCCAGACTGAGGAAAAGAGGAGCATAAGGGACTGAAAAAGGGCAGAACATTCCACCCAACAGACAAGGAGGGTGTTTGGTGAAGCCAAAAACTTTAATTAATCAGAGCAACAGCTGAGATTCCATTTTTGCGGATTTGGGCAGAAACATAAATATACGACAAATATAACAGTGAAAAATAAGAGTAGAAAATAAAAAGTTTGGTTGGTTTCAACTTTCCAAAGAGCTCTCAAGGTCTGAAAGGTTCTTATTTGACCAAGAGCCACCAAGGGCTGTGCCCATCCCTGCCAGTTTGATGGCCCCAGCACTGTGGCAGAAGTGCTTACAGATAATTTAAGGTGCAGTTTTTGAAGTTCTCTGCTCGTAGAGCTGATGGCAAACAATGTGTGAGAACAAATAATTAGTTGGGAATTGTATTTTTAAAAAAACAATTTCATAAAGTTTAATTTTTGGTTTTAAAACCGGTTCGGTTGTCAGGTTTCTAAATATTTGCCTCCTGGGGATTTCAGATTCTCTCATCAACAGGTAATGCTTTCACACAAACACACAGAGATTGCTCTGCTCTTCTCTCCACTGTGTCTGCTCAGATTTCCTTTAAATTCCCATTCCCTACATTTTTCTGTGCTAACAGGTCCCACAGCTCCCGTGTTTGGGGCCGGAGTGGACCAGAAAGGGGATGTATTTTACATCACCCTACCCAAAAACATCAGCATTAAGATTTTCCACGAAAAAACTCTCCCCACACCGCTGGCATAAAATTAGTGAGGAGTCAGACTTTGAAACAGCTCTACTGGGAAGAACATTTTTTTTTCCCCCCAGCAAGAAAATCTGTTGTTGAATAACAAAAATAAGCTGATGTGCAGCAGAGACAGTGGGTGTTTTGGTTATCTTCTGCTCTCACAGCATGGAGTTGTTGCACACACCTTTTGACAGCCATGGCAGTGACCAGCAAATCTGGGCTCTGACAAGGCTCCCCCAGGGAAGGCTGAGCCCATTGTTCCAAGACATCACCAACTTCCCAATTATTTGCTTGGTAGAACCTGTGCCAGTGGACTTTCTTACCTGTCTGTGGTCGGGCTGGTTCTTTAAAACACAATTTCAACTGTCACTTGGTTGATAAATAACTTCTCCTCGCCCCCCCAACAAAGAAATATATTGGATAAAAGTGTTCAGTTGTCCAAGTGGCTCCCATAAATAAATAAATAAATAAATAGTTGTCAACAACACACACGGTTTTATTCCAACTTTTAGAGGCAAGAAATAAACACCCTGTTGGGTGGGTGGACTTGTGTTTAGAAACAGGTTAATTTTAAATTGTTCATTTCTACTAATGATGGCTTTATCTTATATAGAAACTTTCTGCAAGGGCTCTGACATCTGATCAATCTCTTTTCTTCAACTGTCACCAAAGGACCTGGGGTTATATATATCATGCTTGCAGACACACAACACACACACATATTTATATAATATATGTCATGTGTGCCTATGTGTGTATAAATGTGTATGGAGTCATAGAAAAAGATCTTGGAATCACAGAATCACAGAATCCATCCCTGAATCCCAGGGTGGTTTGAGTTGGAAAGGATCTCAAAGCTCATCTTGTTCCACTATCCCAGATTGCTCAGGGCCCCATCCAAATAATAAACCTTCCAAATAAGGATAAAAAAGAAATCTCTTATTTAGATTCCAAAAGAAATCTCAAATATTTTAAGAACTCAGTGCAGCTCTACTCTCAGGTAACATTTTACACTTTATAGTGTCCATACTATAAAGTGTGAAAACCTTCAGAAAACCCTTAGAAATTCCCTTAGAATGTTCCAGAAACCCTTAGAAATATTCCAAAACTGAATGGAATCCTGTATGGAATATGTGAAGAGCCAGAGTTTCAGTTTTGGAACATCCACTTTTACTAACCTTCCAGCAAAGTTTTTTTTTTGTTTAGAGAATCTTTCTAGAACTGTTAATGAGTTTGTTACACAATCCAAGACATAAATGTCAACTGCTGTTAGAAACTAAGAGGTGAAAATTGCACGTAGGCCTGATAAACTTGTGGAAGCCACATATGTTTTAAATGAGAAAAGATGGGGAAATAAAGGTCATTGGGTTCACAGTCCAAGGTAAAATCTACTGGAGTCAGCAAAGGGTCACTGGAATCCTGGAGAACAGAACTGGTGGCAGAGTTGGGTTTTTAGTGGTAAAATTGGGAGGTAGTGAAATATAAAGAAACCATAACTCAGAATTCCCAGGTCGTTGGTTCTGGAAGTTTTAAGACTGTTTGAACTTCATGCACTAGGCAAACATTTTAATTTTGAGGGGGAAAATTGGGAAATACGGTCTTTTAATCTGTGAGAAAGACTTCTCCCAGAAATCAATGCACCAGACTGTTCCACCATATGTTTCTCCCAAATTCTCCCCAGTGTTCCAGGAGTCAACTCAACTTCAGCATATTTGAGCTTGTTTATCTTTAGCTACAAAACTGATCCAGGCAGTTGTTGAATTAACCTGATATTGTGCACTTTTGGCATGAAATGTGCTGTGAGACTTTCTAGTAGGGTAGTAGGGCATCTTTTAATTGTGAAGGGTTATTTCTTGGAATGTGTTGTTTCTAGATGTCCTTTGGGATGTGACTGTCCATGATTACTCCCCCACAGAATTCCCTGACACTCTGTCAACCTGAGCTTTGTAAATTGTCCATTTTGAATCAAACCAGGCACTGGAAAAGCACTTAATGAGTTTAAATTTAACACTGAGGGAGAGAAATCCATGAAGAGGAATAGGTAGAGAATTAATTTAATCAGCCTCTTAAACAACCAGCCCTGCAAACACCTGATCTGCAAAGTGCCAATACCACCCTCACACAGCACTTTTAATTCAGCTTCACAGCAATTATTCTCTTTTAACTCCCAGCACTTGGAGGGCAGAAAGTTGCAGTAACAATCCCTGGCAGTTTCTTTGCCTTGATAAAGAGGCAGAATTCGTGATCTGGCCCAACACATGTGGTTTTGCAGTTCACAGTGTTTCAGAACTGGGTTGTGCTTTAGCAGTGTCTGATTGCAGTCAAACTTCATGAAAAGGGCTAGAAAAATATGGTAGAAATATTAAATGTCTAATTTCAGTTATCCCCTCTATTTGGGATGGGTGCAGCAGAGAGAAAGGGGGAAATAGCCACTTTCTGGGGATTTTAAAAAGTAGCTGACACCTGCAAAATCCTGCTCCATATTCCCTTGCAATAATCATTAGATTTGCCTGTAACTCCTCACTCGAAACAGCAGCTCTAAATCATGTCAGCTCTTACAATTTCACCAATATTGCTTGAAATAAATAGATAAAACGGAAAACAAGCAAAATCTGACTTATTTGACAGCCCAGCTGACTAGACTGAATAGTAAGATCATGCAAACTGCTACTTTTTTTGCTCCAATTAAAGTGATTGATAGAGATTGAACAACTGAAAATGCACAAGACCTGGCAAAATCTAATTAGCTAAAACCAGAAATAGTATTACACTGTGAGCAGGTCTGGGCAAATAATTGATTTAGTGGAAAAACGACGTGTTGGGTGGAAAAATGAGGGTAGGCTTTGATCAATCATTAAAATTTTAAATAATCTATTCCGATGATTTCTGGTGAAAGAAAAGATAAGAAGTTGATTCCCAGAAAGCTGAAAATGATCTGACATTCTTCAAAGCTTTTTTTTTTTTTTTTAAAATTTATTTTTACTTGCTTCAATTCAAATCTAAAGGTGTGATTATAAATGTAGTGACGTGTTGGGAGAGCCCTTTCAAAGAGGTCCAGCCACATAAGATATACCCTTATTTTAGAAAGTTGTTTCATTTTTTTACTAGTAACTTGTAAGGTTTTCAGACTTCAGCAATTAATTTTGGTAATTACATTCCTGATACCCCAATAGGGGCTCCAGGCTGAGCAAGAGATGGGGTTAGGAAAACTAAATAGCTGGAGTTGAATTTGAAAGGGGTGTGAGGGGCAAAAAAAAAAGGGCTTTTAAGGGTATATTGGGAGCAAAAGGAAGATGAGGAAAAAATGTGGGTCCACTGGTCCATGGTGAAGGAATTCAGTGATTTTCAAAAAAAACCCAAATAAATAATAATAGTATTAATCCCTGAAAGGTGACTTATTTTAATAACACTGAGCAGGTAGGAAATCACACCTAGAAAATGAGCTGAACTAGTTTGAAGCAACTTGTATCTATGGGAAAAGGTCCACATGTATTTATTTTACTCCCAAACCTCCATCCATGAATAAAACCCAGAAAATCCTTCCATTAGGACTATACCTTATTGTCTTCCAAGCACTTAGTTTTTGTTTAAGCTGCTGCAAATTAAACAAACAGACAACATGAAATTTAAAACCTTTGTTTGTTTGTTTGTTTTTCTTTCCCACAGTGAGAAGAGTGGCAGGATGGAGAAATGACTCCAACAATTCAGAGGAATAACAAGGAGTAGCATAATTTCTGCTGTTAAAGTATTTTTCTATCCTTTTTTTTCCCTTCTGTGCAGATTGGTCTTTCATAAGCCTTGAATGGATTCAGAAATACCTCTTAAATAGCAAACCATAAGTTACAGTTTTAAGATTTCAGGCCCTTCAGATGTGAACAGTTGAAGTGTCGTAGGGACGGCGTCTCCCCCAGGATTTGTCTCATCAGACAGTGAGCTGAAGAAAATCCTTGCAGTGCATTGGTGTGACTCTTTCTGTCTGTCTTGATGAAGAGGGAACAAAAATATGTAAAAGTTTCTCACTGGAGTTATTTAAGGTTTTTTTCCCCACAGGACTTGTTTGTGAAAGCCCTGGGTGTGTTTATTCCTCTCCTGGGGGGAAGCACCCGTGTAATGTCTTGTGAACAAACCTCCCCCATCCCTCCTCCCATTTTTTCTGGGTTCTTTACACCCCAGTGCCTCTTTCCTCCACATTTGGCCCTTACCCATAAGAGTTTTCCCAATTCCCACTATCCTTCAAGTTTGTTTTTTCCTGTGAGACTTCCAATGATCTTGTTCCCCTTCCTTTAGTCAAAGGCCACGTTCTGGGTGAAGCCCCACAAGACTCTGCCCGAGCAACTCCTTCCCTACCCCTCCCATCAGTGTCTTGAGCCTGGATTGTCATGGAACTGCAGAATCACAGGGTGTTTTGGGTTGGAAGGGACCTTAAAGCCCATCCAGTCCCACCCCCTGCCATGGGCAGGGACACCTTCCACCAGCCCAGGTTGCTCCAAACCCCGTCCAACCTGGCCTTGGACACTTCCAGGGATCCAGGGGCAGCCACAGCTTCTCTGGGCAACCTGTGCCAGGGCCTCCCCACCCTCCCAGCCAACAATTCCTTCCCAATATCCCATCTCTCCCTGCCCTTTGTGAGTTTGAAGCCATTCCCTCTCATCCTGTCGCTCCAGGCCCTTGTAAACGGTCTCTCTTCACCTTTCTTGGAGTCCCTTCAGGCACTGGAAGAGGTTGTCCCTTATCTCCTCCTTGCCAGGCTTTGTGCAGCTCTGTGGTTGATCTGCTGCCTTCCCAGTCTTTTACCCTGCCTTTCATGCTGAAGGTCATTAACCAGAGATTCCTGAGCAGAATCCAAAAAATCTCTGCTGCCACACTCAGGGCCTGGACCTCCTTCCCTTGGGAAGCCCCTGTTGCTCCTCTCACACCCACAGTAACCAGAGGTGTAACCCCCCCAGTCAGAGCTCACAGACCACGAGGAGCTGCTCAACACAACATAGATGAGGGGTTTTGGTGCTTTGAGTGAGGAAAAATCTCCCCAGATCTCCCTAAATATCTGTGGTGAAACAGCAACCCCACAGCAACCCATGGCAACGCTGCTCCCCTCCTGCTTTTCAGGAGAGAAATCTTTCCAGTGTGAGTTTTCAGATGTGTACTTAGACCTAATACAGCTTTCCAGTTCTTTCCACTCTGTTGCTCACTCTGAATATCTAATGAATAATGCAGTGGAAATTAAATTGATGACTGGATGTTGCAGTGGGGCTTGACAAGTGTTTCTTAGAGTTTACAGCCGTGTACACACCTTGCAACTTTAGCTGCAGCAGTTCTGAGTGGTGTAGAGGAAGATAAGGAGAAAAATGAACTGAATGATAAAAAAAAAAAAGAAACACACTTCTCAAATATATTTTAAAAAAGCAATTTTGACACCCCACTGGCACAATAATAATTTCTTAACTTCTCTCCCCATTCCATGCAGTTTGCTCTACTCCCTTCTGTGCAAAGGGATCTGGATTTTCTTTCAGTTGATGCTGATTTATGTTAAAAATATTTTATTAATTTGCTAATCTTTGTGGCAGGCTTTGAAAATGCAAACAGAGCTGTCCTGTGGGAAATAGACTCGGCTGGCTTGGGGCTAAAATGAACTCCTTTATAATGTCAAATGGTAGCACAAGGGTGAATTTCTCACTGATCTGAGATGCACTGCTGGAGAGGATCATACCTACAGCCATCATTTTAATGGTAATTTATTGCTCCTGAGAAGGGGAAAAGGAGGTCAGATCTGTATATTGGTTCAGCAGGCACGTGCTGTTCCTCATTCTCCTGCTCAGTTCTTGTAGGGATGGTGGAGAGGAAAAAAATGAAACATAATGCATTCTCAAGGTTGCCAGGAGCAACTAATGCTTCCAAATTGGTATTCATGTTTTATTACATCTTAAATTTCAGCACCTTAAAAACAATAAAGGAAATTGCATTTTCACAAAGAGTCTTCCTTCAGGGAATGTACTTCAAGTTTACTGTCTTTTTTCTGATGTCTTTGTCCGTGTGTTATGAACTGCTTGTTTCAGAGAGAATATATATATATATATATAATATGCTCAGGTTATATATATGTGCAAAGACAAGTGTATAAAATGTCATGCTCCCGAAAGCTTCCAAGTTTGATTCCTTTAAAGCTTAAACATAGAGTCTAATAAGTCTTTTAGAGGAACCATATTTGGAAGCTTTCAGGAACATGGAATTACCACAGAATCGTGGTAGACACAGGGAATGGTTTGGGTTGGAAGGGACCTCGAAGATCATCTTGTTCCAACCTACCTGCCATGGGCAGGGACACCTTCCACCAGCCCAGGTTGCTCCAAGCCCCGTCCAACCTGGCCTTGGACACTTCCAGGGATCCAGGGGCAGCCACAGCTTCTCTGGGCAACCTGGGCCAGGGCCTCCCCACCCTTCCAGCCAACAATTCCTTCCCAATATCCCATCTATTCCTGCCCTCTGGCAGTTTGAAGCCATTCCCTGTGTCCTGTCCCTCCATCCCTTGTCCATAGTCTCTCTCCATGTTTCTTGTAGCCCCTTCATGTCCTGTAAGACACATTTAGGTCACCCCAAAGCTTCTCCTCTCCAGGCTGAACAATCCCAACTCTCTCCCCTTTCCTCCCAGCAGAGCTGCTCCATCCTCTGCTCCTCTTGGTGCCTCCCCTGGACTCTCTCCAGCAGCTCCATGTCCTTGCTGTGCTGTTCCCCAGGGCTGGAGCAGCTCTGCAGGGGGGTCTCAGCCGAGGGGGCAGAGGGGCAGAATCCCCCCCTCAGGCTTTTCCCTTTATCCAGGCAACATGAAATATGAGCTCATTCCAAGGATTTGTAGAGGACTTCACTGAGGTATTGCTGAATCCTCCACCCACTCTTCCTTTTTTCCAACCAATTTCCCTGGTACAGAGACTGCCTTTACCTGGAATCTGCCTCTTTTTGGAGACACAACCAAGAACCTTCCCTAGAGCAAGAGCCAGACAGAAGGAAGAAAAAGCATTTGTCCACCATTGTTATTATACAGCTACAGAAGTATTTTTAATGAAAAAATGTCAGTAGCAATGAATTGTTCCAATACAGTTTCTATCAAATGAAAATATTACAGGGCAAACTCTTAAATTCTAATCTGTTCATACTGTACATGGGACTGTCACACTGGCACGAAGAATATTAGCCCAGTACAAAAGAAATGGAAATGAATGGCTGGAGAAAAAAAGAAGTAATATCTTTGAAGTTCAGAATTTCGTATCATTCAAGGGAGTTAATACAATTTACATTGACTGTGGTAAGATTAATAAAAAATACATTGATCAGAAATCTCTTGGACATTATGAACATTAGAATAATTTTACTTCACAGAGGCAACAAATTATTAAAAGGGGAGAGATCGTCAGATGGAGCTTAAAGGAACCATTCTTATTCTCTTATTCCATGTTCTTGCAGCTTTTTAGATAGAAAAAAGAAATCATAATAGTGAAAGATTTCTGAACTGGGTTTGGATTGTGGCAAGAAAGCAAGAGTTCTGGCATTCAACTACATTATATTGCTCTACACAGATATATTTTCATGGCACCATTACAGATGTGAAGTGCAAACTTTAAGTGCAGAAGAGGCTGATGGATTTTTTCTGCCCATTTGTGCCCATTTCATTCCCATCTCTCCTCTGAGTTGCTGCCAGTCACTATTCCCTTTCTAATAAAGTTTGGCAGGAGAGCTGAATACCTGAATTAGGAATCCCAGGAATTATTTCAGTTACACTGATATTTCTATTTGGGACACTGGAAACATTGTGTCTGATTGGGTGATTCACAAGAAATAACCCCTTTTCCTTTACCTCAAGATCATTTCATGCTTTGTTCACATCTACTATGTAAGAGAATTTTCTTGGAGTGTTATGGATTTTATTGTATCTTGCATAGTATGTTATACAAATTTTTCTTCATAAAATCAGTTAAAAAGAACAAGAGAAAGACTAAAATGTCTTAAAATATAGAGCTTTATGAGGAAGGAATAAAGTATTATTGCTTTGTTATCAATAAAATGTTATTTGAGAACATTAATACATTGATCATCTTTATAAACACCTACAGAACAGTGGCTTTAAAAAAAAAAATCTTAACTAGTCTTTGTTGCCTGTGCAGGTTTTTGCTTTACTTTCTGAAATGTCTGTAAGGCAGAATCAAAAGGTGAGGACTTAAATGTTTTATCAGAAAGTAGATAGAAAGTGATGCTTGTGAATTCATAACCTCTTACATAGAAAAATTCAGTGTTTCAGAATGTTTCCTTGGAACTTTTAGTATTAATACCACCCAATTCACCTTAAAAACTATAGAATCTGGCTGTCATCTTCCAAACACCACTTACATCTCAGGGAGCTCCAACACAAATGTACAAATCTCCCAAATTCCTGTTCTCCCAAGCCCCAGCCCTGAACCAGCTCTTTCCCTATTTGTGGGGTTTTTATGCATTCTTTTTTGTGTATTTATGTATTATTATGTATTTATATATTATTGTGCTAAAAAAAGGATTTCAGTGAGAACAGGTTCTGCCCAGTATAATTATTCCATTAGGGATTTTTCCTCCTGATGCTTGTTTTGATCCATCACTTCTTCTGGGTCGTTTCCCGTTTTTTCTGCTCCGTCGTTTCTCCTCTTCCTTTGCACCTTCTCCTCTTCCTTTTTTCCCTCCACTGTTTTCTCTCTCTGTCTTCCCATTCCTGAGCTGAGATTCCCAGTCAGTCAGGTCAGGTGGGAGGGATGTTTGGATGCACATCCAAGTCCCTGGATGGGGCTGTGCTCACGGAATGTGCCCAAGAGGGAATGAGCAACGGGCTCTTCGAGCTGGAAGAGTGGTCACGGGATAAAACCCCCTTGAACAGACAGGTTTAGCAATTTAGCAGGTTTAGGATATTTATATCCTTCCCCCAGAAGAGCCTCCTGGCTTTTTCCTAACATCAGATTTGATATTTTACTGTTAACATCAGATGTCTTGAGGAAGTCTCAGCATAACCATGACCTTTCTCCGGGACTGGTTCTTTTCTTATTGTTCATTTACTAAAGAGGTGAGATCATTGCATATTCCTCCTTTCCACTCTGTCTGTCAGTTGTTTGCACTGATAATTCTTCATTATCAGCTCTTATCCCTCTTTATTATTTCTTTTTTTTTTTTTTTTTTTTTTAAAGAGGGCAATGAAAATAGGCTACTGGTCTCAATTGTGATAAAAAATGGTATTGTAATCCACACAATGCATGTTTTTTTCCCTAAACTCCAGTGTCTAACTAAGGAACATGAATAACTATGATCTCAAAACCAATACAAAATAAAAACCTAATTATTAAACTCAGGTAACTTAAAATCAGCCCCACTTTTCTTTCTCCATAAGTTTCCCATGGATGTAGGCAAATGTTTCCATTCCTTCAAAGTGGTGTTATCAACCCCCCGGGAACCATTCTCACTCACAATTGACAGGATTTTGTAGTCCAAACCCAGTAGAAAAAAAAAAATTAATAACAAAGATCACACAAAGTAGTTTTAGTTTTCCAGAAATCCAGATCCTTGCCCAGTAAGGTTCAGATGGTGTCTTCTGTTCCTCAGGGGGGATCCATTTCCAAAAATTGTTCTGCCCAGAGCAACTGCCTCCACAGAAGACTAGAAATACAACACAAAAGAACAGTAAAATCTGAGCAGAACACCTTCATTTTAGACTTGTTCCAGCCTCAGTGATTAAACTGGAAACAAAAATACAAGTAAGGCAGAGGAGCAGTTCATTATTCTCAGGAAGTGACAGCACAGCTAAATTTGCACATGGAAATTATGGAATTGATAGGTGTTATCTCCCAGTTCTAACACCTGCTAAGTAATTGTAAGGAAACCAGAGCCAGCTAAAGATGGGATATGAATGATCTTGAAAGACTTAGTGGACTTCTTTTAATTTTATCCCTATTTCTATTGTCTTCTACGTCTTAGGAATGTTCAAGAAACCTCTGTGCAGGAAGCCTGGTGAGAATAAATGAAACCTCTGTTAAGCAGGAAGGATCCAATTGACTTCAATATGATTAGGATTAGGTCTTGGAGTCTCTTAATTTTAGTCTTACAAATTCCCTCCAGCAAATTAGAGAAGGATTTATTAGTTAATATTCAAAATGCAGCTGGGTTTATTAAAAACTCAGCTGGGCATTACCCTGAGCAACCTGATCTAATGTAGGAGCTGGACCTATTTGGAGCAGGTAGTTTGAACAGATGATTTTTCAAAAAAAAAATCAAGAAAAAACACAACTCCCCAGAAAAAAAACCCTCAATTACTGCAATTAATTCTTGCAACTTGAACATTTTCCACATCCTCATAGGAAGAAAGAGGTTTGGACTCTTAGGAATGGCAGTTCTAACCTCAGTTATGCCATCTTTCTCCTATTTTCTGATCTTCTCCATAGCAGAACTGTTTGAGGGTTCAGGTCCATGCTAATCAAAGCAGCAGGTTCTTGCCCTCATTATTTTCAGCTTCATTACCTCTCAGAGCTACTGCACTCCTAAAAGCTTGGACCTGCTGGCACGTTGCAAGACCTAAAATGTGATGGTGAAACAGAAAAAAGATGACTGGTATTGAATATGGAGGGAGGCAAAGGGTTCACCTTGGTGGCCCAGTGGCCATTGGTGGCTTTTGCCAACCACAGAAAGAAATAAAGAGTGAAAATGCTTCCTACCTGTTGTAGTTTACACCCTGTAGGAGTCCAAGCCTGCACTTGCACCACCATGTGCAGAGGCCAGAACAGCAGCAAGGACTGGAGGCACCAGGTAAATCTTGTTGTAGAATAAGTTCTGCCAGTGCTTCCACCTGCTGCTCAGTGGGCAGACTCAAGAATTCAGTGCCTTTTTCACCCTTAATTGACTATTGTGAACCTACCAGAGAGCAGAAATGACAATATAAAACCTCGAGGTTTGTGTACACACTGAAGCACCATAAAACTGCACAATTCTGTGTGCCAAAATGTCTGATTTTCTAGATGTATGAATGCCAAGGAGGTCCAGACACCTGGAAGAGCAGAAGCAGCAGGAACTATCCCTGAAGCAACAGGACAGTACTGTTAATTGTTGGTTTTATTTAAGTACACACCTGCATTACTTAACAAGTCACAATTATTATCCTCCTCTTTCCAGAAAGGCCTGGATGCAGTTAAATTTTGACTGGTAGAGAAGGCACTCGGAATTTACCCTTAAACTGGTTTTATATTTCAGGATTTATAGAGAAACTACCACCTCTGTGAGGAAGAACACTTGCAAACAAATACTTAGGGAGCACTGGGCACTGAAATAGGAGCCCTCTGTCAGTGCCATTAATAGCCAAGGAGGAGAACTCTCTTCTGTAAGTCACTTCTGAAAGTTGTTTCAGGGACTATTTAAGGAAATTCTGTTGTTTCTGAGGGTCATCTTTCTGATGGAAAGCAAAGCCCAAGTATTGATGGTGCACAGTGGTTAAATACCCCTTTGAGGAATTAGCTTATTAACCTTGTGTCCTGGCCAAATCCCCAATTCCAGCAATTAAAAATCTGCTTTCTGAAGTTCCCCCTGAAGATTTGGTGCAGCACATGATTAATAAGTTCCTGTTGTAAACTCGAGTTCTGGTTTTACTGAGAAATGTTTGAGGGCAGTTGTGTTCCACCCTGGGGGTGAAGAAAGGGATTCAGATCTCCTTCCTCAGGAGGTGCAGCAGCTGCTGGTGAACTAGAAGAACTAACATGGATATCATCTTCAGACACAAAAGAATCAGAGAGTCTGGAAAACTTTTTAAAAAAAACCCTTTTGCCATGTAAGCTGAAAGGAAAAAAACTATAGAAGCAAAAGAGAAGCAACTGCTCAATAAAAAAACCACTGGAGTTTCAATGCAAAGTTGCCATAGCTATTGAGTTTATAAATAATCACACCTTCTTTACATCTCAGAGTCAGAAAACCCAGTGGAATGATAAGAGGAGTTGAGAATAAGTACTTTGAACCACAGATTCCCAGATTGTCCTGAGCTGGAAGGACCCACAAGGGCCACCCAGTCCAACCCCTGTCCCTGCACAGACACCCCAACAATCCCACCCTGCCCCTGGGTTGGTTCCTCACACTACAGGGATCACCCTGGTTCTGTTTTCTTTCTACTGCTTTATTTTAATAAAATGAAATGAAAGGAGAGGGAGGAGACCACAGCAGCTTTGTTCCACTCTGAACATTATGAAGTTATTTGAAAATCGTATTGAAATATTCTTATTTATGACATTTCTATTTATATATCAGTTTTATTGGAGGAAAGGTTTCAGGTTGTGTGAATGTCATATTTTATTAACTACTACACTCTGAGTTTATTTCTAATTCCTCTCTGCATTAAATTAAAGAGGGCACATGGTTATAACTTTAATTTCTTAATTTTATGAAAACTACCCAAGCAGCATCTGGTCTCTGGAACAAATTATATGTCAGTGCTTTATTACAGAATAATGATAGATTCTTCAAAATTGTGGCAATTTCTATTGGTATTTGGTCCATCCACATTTAGAATGTTTGGTGGAAAAAAAAAGGAGGAATATTGGATTTATCCTTTCAAACCTTCTGAGCACACACGGCTGCTTCTTATTAAACATCCTCAGAATACTTAAGAACTTTAGGAGAAAAAAACCCCCATAAATCTGTATTCTGGGTTACAGAAACTACAGTGGATGTGCTGATCTTTCAAGCACAGCATGAAGTGACTGCTAATCAAATGTGCCTCAAGGCAGTAGAAACTAAAATATTAAAGCTGGTTTATTCAGGGTGTCTCGATTCTTTAATTTGACTTTGGCTGGTACTAAATAAAACTATCTTTGAAAGCTTTATTCAAGCTCTCTGGAGCATTAACAAACCATCCATTATGATTTGGGTTTGTAGAGTTAAAATATATTTGAAATTTTGGACAAGAAATTGAATAATTTATGGAATTTAATCTGCACAAGGAGGTAATAAAGATGTCTGTGTCCTCTGTGCCTGTGATGGGTTTGCAGGTCTGTCCAGAGTCTTGATATTAAGCCAGGAATCACAAGCAGTGCTTAATTAACATTTATGTTCTAGATGTCAATGAGATTGTGACTAAATAGGTTCCCATACTTATAGGTGCCATCTTTAGGCACAAAAGAGATTTGATCTTGAAGCCCACTGCACACCCTGAGGTTCTGCCATGTCTCCTCTGAGCTGCAAACTCTTTCCAAACCAATTTCAGCTCTCTGCTCCTTTCTCCCCCATCATGGACTGTAAGAAAAGAACCCTGGGATACCCCCCTGGCCCTCACACCTTTGCCCAGTGAATTTTGCCTGTGTTAATCCCCCAGATCCTGCTCAGTTTTGTTCTGCCAAGAGATTTTTCTTCCTATCATCCCATCTCTCTCCCTCGTGGAGGGGTCTGTACACTAATCCATCCCCCTATTTATTTTCTCTTGGATCCAAGTCAGGCTTCCCTGGGTGTTTTTACTATGGCACATCTTCCACAAACATCCTTTTGGGCTGGTTTTCCCACTCTGTTCTTGCATTGCAAACAGCAGAGCTGAGGGCACAGTTTATGCACCCATCACTCAGGATTATCATCTCAGTCCTGCTCCTCTTATTATCCTACACAGACTTCCAGGATCAACCTAAAGCTAAAGCCTTGTGCTTGAAACTTCTGCTTAGCCAGTTATACATCACATTTTGTATTTACATACCATTGCCTCTGCATTATGGGGCAGTCTCCCTTTTCCCCTGAGCTCCCTTCCCACACTTTCCCCTCTCAGAAGTGCAGTGTTATGGTACATCTGGCAGCCCAGAGAGTCCCTTGAGCCCCTGCTGAACAGATAGATCACCAGCACCATTCTCCTGAACACCAATAAGTGTATGTTTTGCACACACTGCTGCAATCAGAGCCTTGAATTATCCTGTTTGGGGTAGACTGGGCCTTTAATAGCCTGTAATGTAAAGATATAATGGAGGTGGCTGTGCTAAAAAGTGTCTGAGAACTCCTACTGTGGCTGCCAATTCAAAATCCTCTGAGCACTCATGAGCACAATATTATCTCTTCATCCCAGTCACATTTTCTCCCTGAATATTTACTGAATACTAAATTCATATCCCAATCAGTGATTGAGAAAGCAAAGGAAGAAGTGGGATGTAATCCATGGTTTTTTCTCCTTGTCATTTGATTGCTCTGTTACAGAGACAACTGTAAAACTCACCTAAGGATTGGGTTCATATAAATTATGTGGATTCTTTTAAGTGATATCCTCAGAACAATTTTTCCCACTGATTTGGGGGTACTTTGCACTGGAAACACACAGGGATTAATTATTTGAAACTCTCAGTCTATTTCCTGGTTATTTTGGATTGCCAGTGAGATTTACCATAAATTACAAAAAGATCATTTTTCATTGGTTTCATAATACAGTCTATGGCAACCCATCTGTCAATTGTCCTAAGCTTTCCTTGACAAATTATGTAGCTTGAGTGAGTTACAATTGGTAAAAATAATCCTTGATTTCCACAGGTAAAGAAGACATTTTCTGTCTGTTTGCATAATTCCATTATTGATGATTGTTTAGCATTAATATAGTTTAGGTGAGAAGTTCTAAATTTCCCTCACAAAAAAACCTTCACCTAAAACATTTGCAGCTCTGTGGGTCTGAGCTATTTCTGCTGTCACTGCTCTTAAATAGGTGCCCACTGCAGGGGATTGGAACTGGGTGATATTTAAGGTCCCTGGATGATATTTAAGGTCCCTTCCCAACCCAAACCACTCTGTTTCTATCAAAGAAATTATCCTCTGTAGTTATTTTCCAGCTTAAATTGTGTTTGAGGTGAGGAAACACATCTCATACCAAAGAATCAGCACGAAAAAAGAAAACAGCAGCTGAGAATATAGATAGAAAGGTAGATAGATAGATAGATATTAAACCATTATCCTTCAAGCTGTAAACTAAGTCTCAAATAACTTTGCCCATGAGTATTAACAAACCAGCTTGAGGGACACACATGTGAGGTGTTGCTCCAGCTCTTTACCTCCAAATTTATTTTCCCTTCTGCAGTATCTCATTCTGTTATGCTTTGTAGGGTATTTACAGTTACCTTGGTCCTCTCATCACAAAATGGATGAGGACTGTTCCTCAGAGTAGATCCCCAAGTGAAGGGTGTGGAATTACAACAGGGATGATATAATTAGCCTTGCTATTTGAAACCCTGGCAAAGTTGTCGTGAGAAAGTTTCACTGAGCAAAGCCACCCTCACATTAGTTCTTTCCTGGTAATTTTTCTGACTCTTTCCCACTCTGCTGAGTGAAGAAAGTTTCTGCTCCTGAGGCTTTTGTTGTGCTCCCCGAGTTTGGTGCCCTGGTGTCCATGGCACTGTCAGTGATTTCTGATTGCAGACCCTGGTTTATATTGGCTAATAAACAGCCCTTCAGCTTAATAGCTTCTAAACATCTCTCTTTTTTTTTGGTCACATTTGACATTCTTCAATATACCTTGAACATAGAGAAAAATGCCCCTTTCGCTTGACTGGACAGTCCATATGTGCCCAGAAAAACACATTTCACACAAATGTTTATTTCTGGGTCTTCTCTGAAGCCCAGCAGAGTAATTAAACACCTTGGGACACCAGTTGGTTGGGGCTGACTGATTCTCAACCTGTTCTTCTGTAATAGTAATTCATGCATATAAATTATTAATTTATATATATATACGTCTGCCCTCTATATACACGTGGTGGTTGTTCACAGCCACAGTTGAGTAGGAATGTTTTATGCATAACTGCATTTCACATTAACACTTTTTCTCAGCTCTCCCACCTCATTCAACCCTCAGCAGTGTCATTTAATCTGTAAGATGGCTGGAACATGGAAATTGTCTCTGTAATATACCTGTGGAAAGAACATTTCAGTTGTGTTAGAGACAAACGTTGAAAATTTTAGTGCTTGCAGCACAAAACACTCATTCACTGCTTCATTTTCCCTTTATACAAATTCTAGGTTGAAGGGTGAGGCTTAGTAGCTGTGAAAGAATAGAAAAAGGGGTTCTGAAATGTAACAACTCTAGATCATAAAGGTCATACAGCTGGGCTGATGAAGTGCCTGCCTCTCTGGCACTGCTTGCTACAGCTTTCTAATAGCACCCCTGAAGAAGCAGAACTCCTGCAAACGTTTTAAATTTAAAATGTTGGATATGACCAGAAAGGAAATAAGACTTACATAGAAGGACAGGAACTTATTGCTGGTGTAACTGAAGTCCTGTCAGGGATTTGTGTTGAACCAGTTCTATTACAGAGGGAGAGAGGGAGGGAAGAAGGAAGGAAGGAAGGAATTTGAATATTCCAGGTACATAGAAGTGAAAAGCTGTTAGTCTCTGTTGAACATAATATTTATGACTAACATAATGCTGCAGTGTAAGGAATATAAACAGGGGGGGAAGAGGAGCTCCTGGGAAGTGTGTTCAACAACTTAAACTATAAAATGACTGCTCACACACCACTGTTGTGTCCTTCCTGCCTCCCTGCCTGCATTCCCCTGCCACTGCACCCTGTGTCCTGAGCTTGGTGGCTTCAGGGTGGCAGAAGGGCAAGTGTTGCACGTTGTCAGCTCCCCCAGGTCCTTCAGGAGGAGGAGCATGATGCTCTTCCTCACCCCAAGCACTATTAGAGTCAGTTTGAAGCATTTACTAACGTGTTCAATGCCTTGCTCTTTCTTCATCCACCTGCAGCTCTGCACTACAGCCAAATTTGGGATTTGCTGAGTGCCTGAAGTGTGCTGAATACATGATCTTTGCCCACTTTTTTACCTCTGAAACTGTTTTTGCTCAACTCCTGGGTCAGCATTTCTTTTTCTGACCTTTTCTAGACCTGAGGTCTCCAGTGCCAGTCTGAGCCCCATGTTTAACCCTCCATCCCTGAGCTCTTCCACATCCCACCCTGTGTTCCCACTTAAACCCTCCCTCGATTATACTGTGATTATATTCTGATTATATTCCTTGCACTCTGCGAGTCATAAATATTCTTTTCAACGTGGACTAATTACCTTTCACTGCCCTGCAAAGAGAAAACTGGGGTTTTACCAGAGAAACATAAGTGAAACATGAAAGGTGCAGCTGCAAAGTCCTTAGAAATCTCCTACCAGTGACAACATAAATTATAAAGTATGGCCAGGAAACAAGCAGGGATGAGGGAATTAAGGAGCCCTAATCCTTGGACACCAGGGAATATTCTGAGTGCAGGAGTAGGTGCAAAGACAAAAGGTATTAAAAAAACAATGGAACTGGACAAAATAACTGAATGAATGTGTTTATATGTATATTTTTCATTTATTTTCAGGTTTCTGATTGTATTTTTCCATTCAGCTGGGAGGTGTTTCTCTCTTTTAACACAAACTTCTCTGATAAGTGCTTCAAGAATAAGCTGGGATTTGAACACGTCTGATTTCATCTGTGTAATGACCTGGGTTTAGGAACTTTAAGCATTTAGGTCTCCATTCCTTTCCAGTGCTAAAAGGACAGTATTTCTTTCCCAGCCTAGCTAAGGAATGTTGGTTGCTCTGCACTTGAGAACAGATGACAGCTCACTAATTAGAACTGCTAAAAAAATTCCATTTCATTGGACAGGTGACCTGCACTGATTAAACATTTCTGTGCTGATTTGAAAAATAGCCCCGATGATTTAAGCAGGATTGTACGGAGCTATTTGCAACACTTTATTTTCCACAACTGCTCCTTAGAAGTGCTAAGAAAAATTAAGAAACACCATTAGCAAGACAAGCTGGACAGACTAAACAAATAGCTCTGTACACCAAGGAGCTGAAATACTTCTGACTGAGTGATTCACAATCTAATTTTGCAATCCAATACTTGGGGGCAGGGGGAAGGCATTGATTTTTGGGAAAGGATGTGTAAGAAATGATGTTCACATGCACTGCGAGCACTCGGGACTCGGCCAGAACGTCATCCAAAAAAATTCCAATATTGGAAGAGAAACCTTAAAATATCACAGTAATAGGATTCCTTTGTTATTTATTATAGCATTTGTCCAGTTTATTTTACAATAGAATATTTTATTATTTTGTTATGATGCTTGTATGTTATTATATTATTATACTTGTATATTATTATATTAGAATATATAATATATATTTTATCTATTACATGTAATAATATAATACATAGGAAATTATATAAAATATTAATTATTATCAATAACAGTATACAATACTAATTATAATGTATAACAAATATATGCATATATTCTATATATATAACATATTCTATTATTAGATAAAATATAATAATCATACATATACATTTTATATGTATTTGTAAAATACTATAATAATTTTAATATAGAATAATAATATATAATAATGTAATAATATTAATACATAGAATAATAATGTATAATACATAATATAAAATATTATTTTACATAATATATTATATATTATGTTATTATATTATGTATTGTATTATATCTTAATATATTAATATAAAGTATTATATTATATATTATTATATTATATTATGTATTGTATGATATTTTAATATCTTATTATAATATATTATATAATATATTACATTATTGTATTGTATTATATATTATATTATATATTATATATTATATTATTATACATATACATTTTTTATCTATATTACTGTGTTATTATACTTTTATACTTACACAAGTGTGTAGAAAGGGAAGTACAATGGGAGTAGCCTGAGAGTCCACTTACAAACTGTATGGAGACAAACATACTGCTCAGTCTTGAAGAATTTGCCAAAAATCCCACCCTGGTGTTATTTCAGAGCTATATTTTCTATATTAACCCCAAGCCCCTCACAGCCCCTCCCTTGGTCCCCCACCAGTGGGATCAGGGAGAGAACTGGAAGAGTAAAAGCTGGAACATTCCTGGGCTGGGATAAAGAGAGTTTAACGGGGAAAGCCAAGCAAACCAAGGAACTCATTCCCTGTTTCCCATGGGCAGCAGGGTCACACCTCCAGGAGAGCAGGGCCCCACCCTGGGAAAAGGGACTTGGGAAGAGAAACTCCATCACTCCTGATGTGCCACCCTTCCTCCTTCTGTCCACTCTTTATCCACTGAGTAGGGTGTCCCATGGTCTGGAATATCCCTTGGACATGGTCTGGAATGTCCCCTGGGTCCGCTGGGGTCCCCTGTCCTGGTTGTGTCCCCTGCCACCCTCCCCAGCAGCAGGAAAGTCCTTGGCCCTGGGGGAGCTCAGCAAGGACAAACCATCTCTGTGTGACCAACCCAAACCCCAGCACAGCCCCGCAGCAGCCACTGCAGGAACATTAACTCCACCCAGCCCAACCCAGCACATTCCAGCCCTTACTCCAAACCCCTCAGGTCCCACATTACTCAGTGCAAGCTCATTAATCACCCATTAATCTCCTATTCTTTGCTCTGATACACAGGTACCCTTCTCTTGGTCTGTGGACAAGCCCTGCAAAGTCACAGGGTCATCAAGGTTGGAAGAGACCTTTAGGATCATCCAGTCCAGCCTTCCCCCCAGCACTGCCCCTGTGACCCCCTAAACCACCAAACCATCACCAAGTGCCAGATCCAGACACCTCTTGAACACCTCCAGGGGTGGTGATCCCTGGGACCTCTTCCAGTCCCTCACCACTCAAACTGTGAAAAAGAGTTTCAAATATCTCATCTGAATCTCCTCTGTCTCAGTTTAAGGCCATAAAATGTCCACAAAATATCTGTTGAATTCATGTAGTCCATGGCTTTGGGCCCCATCTGGACTGGAGCCCAGAGTCCAGCACACCCAGCACAGCACCCTGGTGTTCATTAGTGGGGTTTTTTTTCCAGTGCTGCATTTTACCCTGGAAACATCAGCACTCTGATGGATAAACAGCTCCTGAGTGGAGCAGACACTCTTATCCCAAGGCTCAGCAGCTGCAGGATGCTGGCATTGCATTGTTATTCTCCCCATGCCACTTCACCACCTCTGGGGCCAGAGCAGAGATATGTTTTATTCCTCCTTAGTATTCCATTTGGGAACTAACCATGTGAGTAGCACTGTTCCAGCCTCTGCTGCAGCCCCGCTGCTGTTTGCACACTGCTCCACACTTGGAGGAGTCACAGGGAGCTTTCCAAGAGCAGGGGCAGCTCTTGGTAAAACAAACAACAACGAGATATGCACAGTCCTCCAGAAATTAGCATTTATTTCTAAGTCTGAGTGTGTTCTTCTGACTTGCCTTTCAGCAAAAGACAGGGGTTAAAATGCTTGATTTGTTCCAGTTCTCTTTTTTGCTGATTTTGTTTTTTGGTGGAGCAGGGTAAATACAAATGTGATTGTGAGTCCTTTCAAAGCTGCTTTATTATTTTGATAGATCTCAAGCTCAGATCAGCAGTACCAAAGCACATTTTCATCACAGCAAACTGCTGTGCCACAGCAGAATAGAATAGAACCCAGTGTCTGACATTGCAGTGCCAAAGGTGTATCAAAATCACAGAATTCCAGAACCATTTAGGCTGGAAAAGCCCTCCCAGCCCATGGATCCCCCCCTGTGCCCGATGCCCCCCTTGTCCCCAGCCCAGAGCACTGAGTGCCACGGCCAGGCCTTCCTGGGACACCTCCAGGGCTGGGCACTCCAAACCTCCCTGGGCAGCCCCTGCCAAGGCCTGACCACCCTTTCCAGCAGGAAATTCCTCCTCCTGTCCAACAAAAATGATAGAACAGAGACAATCAGCTGCAATTTTTTGACTGGAAATCCATCTCACAAAAGTAGTTGGGGTAACAGTGTTAAAATTATCCAGGGATCATCTTTAGGGCTGTTTTCCCCTTCCAACAATGATCGGGTCTGTTCCTGTTTTACTGTGAAAGCGAATTCTGTGGCTGACCTGAGTTCCTGATTAGGGCTTCTGTTGGCAAAAAAGTTGCAAAGTCACCCAATTTCAGTGTCCCTGTTCAGTATGAACCTTGAAGGAGCTTCAAGGCCAGGTTGGATGGAGCTCTGAGAAACCTGGGCTAGTGGAAGGTGTCCCTGCCCATGGCAGGAGGTGGGATTGGATGGGCTTTAAGGTCCCTTCCAACCCAAACCACTCTGAGATTCCATGATTCTCTGGTGCCAGTCACTCCTGCAAACCCAGTACTGAGGTCAGTTTAACAGAGATCTTATTCCTCTCTGTGCTCCAAAGGCTAAGCTCTACTTGTCATAAAACACCAATAAGATAATCCAAATAGTCAAATTTTCCAAGTGATGTGAGACATAACTCCCATGCCTTCATTTTAGCAACAAATGCATTTAGAAAATGAAGTTGTCAAGGTTTTTTTAAAATATTTTTTATTATACTAATGATAAATTTGAATTATATTTAAAAATACTGCTGAAACAGGAGTACATTTTTATACCAGTTTTATTCTACAATTTATAAAAATGTGTGTCTGGTCTCTTGGATATCTCCATTTAACAGAAAACATTGATCAAACTCCCCTTACCTTAAGACAGATAACAACAAAATAAGAAATAACTCCAATGAGGACATTGCTTCATATGCTAACTGGTCTTTGAAGGAACAAATTTGGTGCTGGCACGACTTATTTTGAAGCCCAAAACTGGTGGGGAGAGGATGTGAAGGTGGACGTTGGGAGGAGGAAACATTAAAATGAGACATGGAAAATAATTTTGAAGAAATCTTCAGCTTTCAGACAGCAAGGTATAAAAAACATCCCAACCAGAAATGCTGCAAACGGAGAGTGAGCGATCATCCCAAACTACCTGTCCTCTAATCTCTTATTTGAACGCTCCATGAGGGACAGAATAACATGTTCCAGCCATATAGTTATGTTATTAGGATCATACTGGTACCTGTCTGTCAGGAGCTGTCCTAGAAAACTGACATTTGTAAACAAAAAAAAGACAGGTTAAAGATAAAGGTGCAGCAGAGAGATGTTGGTTATTTTCCAGAGGCTTATTATCTCCAGAGGAAAATAAATAAATAAAGGCTCTGCCAGCAACCGTAGCAGATAAATGCTGGAGAGACACCAAATGAGTTCCAGCTTGGAAAAATAACACTGTGTGCTGAGAGGAAAACTTGCTCTGAGCTCATCACATCCAGCTCCTACTTGGAGCCTCCAAGGGTGACCTCAAACCTCAGCAAAACGTTCATGTAGCTGGTCCAGTCACTAGATGGCACAATCTTCTAATTAGTCAAGTGTCATTTGTTATTTAATTACCTCTGGCAGCAAACCCGTTTCTCAGTTAACAGAGCAGTGCAGCAAGTTGTGGAGTAAACCCCAAATCTTTGCTATCAGTCCACTCACAAGTTTTTATCACTCAATAGTTTTTCCCAGATATTCCTTCAAATTATTTGCTGTTAGATACTTTTAAGCACACAGAGCTACACTGGTAATTCTGGGTCACATTTTCAAATGACTCAGAAGGGGTTCAAAAGTCAATTTTTAAGTCTTTATACAAATCTTTCTCAGGTTTGGTTGGTGGTGTTTGGCCTGATAGTGACAGTGCTCAAACATTTCTGAGGTGGGCAACAACGGAATCTAACAAACCTCAACATTCGTGAGAAAAATGTGGGGTTTTTTTCTTATGAATTCACATTTTTGTGATAGTGTGAAAGGGAAAACAGGTCCATCTGCCCACGTGGGAAGGAAGGAGGCAGAGCTCACTCAGCTCTACCTGCCATGGTATCAGCTGTGAGTGCTGGTGGGTGGGGATCCACGTGTCTCTGAGTTTCAAAGAGTGGTTTGAGTCAGAAAAGACCTTAAAGCTCATCCCATCCCACCCCCTGCCATGGGCAGGGACACCTTCCACCAGCCCAGGTTGCTCCAAACCCCATCCAACCTGGCCTTGGACACTTCCAGGGATCCAGGGGCAGCCACAGCTTCTCTGGGAATTCCATTCCAGCCCCTCCCCACCCTTCCAGGGAAGAATTCCTTCCCAAAATCCCATCGAACCCTGCCCTCTGTGAGTTTGAAGCCATTCACTGTCTTCCTGCCTGTTGCATCCCCACCTGAGTGCAAATCCTGCTCCTCCAGCTTGTAAAGCCTTCTGTGCCTCCAGTGATATGCCCAAGTCAAACTCCAGAGTAGCAGAACTTGAAACCCAGATTTTCCCAGTGCCAGCTGCAGGCACTCAATTGGTTGAGTGGATTTTTATTCTTCCCCTTCCGATTTTCCAGGGAAAAAAAAGCGAAGTCACAAACTGTGATGTCATATTTGTATTTGAAAGACCCTCCAGTGGCAAAATTTGGATTAAAAGCGAAGGCAGAGGCTGTGCACTGAGTTAGGAGGGAGTGATGACACTAAGGAGCAATAATTTTGAGAACTAAAAAGAGAAAAGGGAACAAAAAGCAGCTCCTGAAAAAGCCCTCAGTGATTGCTGCAGAACTGTCAGTGGTACAGACAAGTGCTGCCTAATGCAGAGGAAAGTCTGTTGACTTCATTTAATAATTTTTTAAGAAATGATGCAGCAGGGTTTACAATGAGCATTTTTAGCTCATAGCTGCAATATTTATCAAGGTGCTACAAAACCTGTCACTCGTGGCTTTTGCATCTTGTGGGCTTGTGACCTTTCTAAGCAGTGGCCTAACAATTAATTGAAGAACTGAAACAATGTTATTTGCCAACAGTTACGGGGAGTACAAATTCCTTAAAATTGTTTTGCTAGGTGTTAGAATTTCTCTGAATGCAGACAAGCTTTAGAAGCAGTTTGGGACACTAAAGCCCAAGTTGCCCATTAGAGCTTTGTCCATCTCACAACTCACTGCTCCTAAAAGAGGGAGGTTTCTTTCCTTCTCTCCCTCTCCTCTCGATATCAGCAATCACTGGAGACTCTGCACAATCAGGACAACTTGCTGGACTGGTGAAGAATAAAACCTGACCTGGCAAAATGAAATCATTGGGTTTGCAAACTGAATCAGCTCCAAGCACAAGGTCAGAGAGGGAAGTCACAGCCAAGAGACGAAGGTGGAAGGACTGTCCGTGCTGCAGTGGGAATTTGCTGGATTAGCTCCAGTGTATTCTCACTGAAATGTCTATTTTATGTGAAGGAGACCCCAGACTCTGATTATACATCAATTCATGAACCCACAGTTCCAACCTCTCTGAGCAGGATACTTCTGTAAACTTTCAGGGAGACTCAAGGGACAAAACCAATCCAGTATTTTGACATTTGCACAGGTTTTGTGACACACCTCGAAAGTTCAGATCACACTGTTGTTTTTCTGCTTCTGTTCTGTTCTCAGAACACATCAGGAATTCCAGAGTGCAGCATCACCGTATCCAAGGAGAATCAAATGTGGTGTGAGGGGGTGAGTGACAGGGGACACAGGTAAGGCACTCAACACCTCCTTTGCCTTCAGCCAGCACCAGCAAGGTCTCTCAGATCCCTGAGTTCAGAGAAGGAGCTCAGGGAGCAGAGTTAACAGCAGTGGATGAGGACAGATTCAGGGTTTAGCTGAGATGTTTTAACCCATGGAAGTCAGTGGGATCCACTGGGGTTACTGGGAGAGCTGGAAGGTGTCCTTGCAACACCACCCACTTTAGTAGGTAGTGGAGATCAGGGGAGGTCTTCCACCACTGAGGAGAAGGAAGAGTTACAGTGACCTTTAAAATGGATTCAAAGGATATTCAGGGAGCTGTGAGATGGTCAGCCTCACCTCGTTCCCTGGGAGTGAGTCCTCATGGAACTGTTTCTGCACACGAGCCAGAGAAGAGGGTGACTGGGAGCAATCAGCATGGATTTACCAAATTTACCACAAATAAATTCTTGCCTGATCAACCTGATTGTTTTATGGGATAAAAGGGTTTGGTGTGAGGAGGAAGGGAGGTCAGTTATGGATTAGAGCACTCTGGTGTGCCGAGAAAACCAAGAGCTCAGGCCAGCTTTAGACTTGAAAACTAAACCATTTAAAATGAATTTATTTACAACACGTTTGGTTTGACTGGTTAGCTCTTATCAATCACAGTATTTACAGTTAATTATCATCATCATTGTCACTCTTTACCCCTTCCAGAGCTGATGTGGTGGGACAGCCCAGAGGGCTGACAGTCCTTGCTGGGTTTAGTGGTCGAGGTCAGGGTGATAAAGCTGGAGAGATGTTTGATGAGAGGAGTCAGAATTGCAACAGGCTGTTGGATTTCTTCTCCTTTGCTACCTGAGGTGTTTATGTTTTGTGCTTTTATCCCTCCCAAAAGAGGGATTTCAGCTACTCCTGGTGCTCCTTATTTTGTATTTGCTTTTGGCAGTTCAGCCCCTTGAGTCCTGGGGAGGATGTCCTGCATCTCTGCTTATCTTGTTCTTCATCTTGTAGCTGTTGTTTTCTGGAGGCCCCCGAAGTGCACCTACACACACCTTTGCTCCCCTGCTTGTCCCATCACTCACAGAACTGTTTGAAACGTTCAGACATCTTGTCTGGCTGTGCCATAACATTTACAAAACACTTGTACACCGGAATATATTAATATGCTAATATTTGGCTCCAAGGCAAAGTAGTATTAATTATATCCTGATTGATGAACTTCTAATTTATATGTGGCCTCTGCTTTGGCTCTGTGCAACACAGGGTTTGGAAATTATTGTGCAGAAGCCCAGCAGTGCAGAACAATTCCACCTTGTTCTAAAAATAGGGATGGATATTCCCAAACTATTCTGAGACAAATAGCAAATAGCACTTGATATCAAACATTATCCTCATGTTTTGGCTGATACCATCAGCTACAAGACAGGAATCTGCAAACTTTGGTTACTGACATGCAGCAGTTACCCCTCCTCTGGACCACAGTAGCAGATAGGTTTAGCTATAATTCAGTTATAATTTTAGTTATAATTTGCCCATGGTGGGTGTGTGGGAGGGGGCTGTCCCTGCCCATTACAGGGAATTGGAACTAGAAGATCTTTAAATTCCCTTCCATCCAAACCAATCATTCTATGATTCTGTTGCATCAATATAGATAACAGGATAATATGGCATAATATTATAGATATTGAATGATATTAGATTTTGGATAATGCAATGCTCCAGTTCTGCTGCCTTTATTCAATAAAGTCTTGTCAAGTCTCATTATCTTTATCATCAGATTTCAAATCTGGTGTTTTATCCTTAAGTGACCAAATGCTAAGTTACATGATTATGTGGAAAGCTCATTTCTTTTAAAAATAAAAATAAGAGCATCCAACATTCATTGCTATGAAAACCAACCTGGAAGGAAGAAAAAAAGATCTCCAGACCTCCCTAAATCGTATTTTGGTTCCTTAAGGCTCCTGGAAATGGCCATGGAATTGTGTTGGGTGCCCAGCTGATGTTCTTCATCCTGTCAGCTGGTCTTTTAATCCCAACGTGGGAATTGTATGTTTTATGGATTTGTTCATCATGATAAGCAGTGAATCAAGTACCTCAGGCAATACCTCAGTTCTGCAGAGAAGATTTCAGTGAGGACCTTGTGTCAGTTCAGGGTGTTGGAGACCTCGGGTCAATATAAAGTGTTGCCTTTGGACATGCATCTTCCTACTCCAACGTGAATTAGAGGAAAAGGGAAAATAAAACTTGTTTCATGTGTCTTAGAGCAGCAGAAACACCAGCTTGAGGATCAGGAAAGATCAATGTGAATCATGGAGTAAAGCCCCCCCAAAATCTTCACACAGAAACGTGAGGCCTTGGACAAACTCATCCAGCTCTAACTGGTTGAGTTAATCCTGGAATTGCTTCCAGAGAAGGAACAGATGAATTTACTGATTTAAAAGCTTCCAAATGATATTTGTAGCACATGGCCTTGGAGGTGTGGAACATCAAGGGACTTGGCCTGGTGATGAGATGAGCAAGGGCAGGAGTGGCAGGTGCTGAGTCTGACAGAGAAAGAGAAAACACAGGCACCTCTGGGGAAATCACATCCATGGGCTTCCAATGGGTTTTGCTTGGGGAAAATAAATTAAGAAAGGAAAATTCAAGCATTTGCATTTTTCCATGATTTTAAAGCATTCTATAATATCACTTGCTGATGTAGAACTCCACTCCTGTGCTGTACTGGTGGGCATGGATTCCACAAGTCTTTTGGGCTAAATGGAGTAGAGGTTTCCAGACAACAAAATCTGATAAAATCAAGTCCAGAGCAAGCACACAAGATGCCAACACTGACCCTAAATAACACTCATAGGCCATAAAAGAAATGAATTTGTTCACAGAATCATAGAACCCTAGAATGGTTTGGACCTTTAAGGTCCCTTCCACCCCAAATCATTCTGGGATTCTATGATTCCATGCCTCTACATTGTTTAAAAATTGAGATTTACAGGTTAGTGAGATCTGCAGACAAAGCAACCTTTCATTTTCTTGTTATAGTGCAGGTAAAGGGGGGAGATAAAGGTTTTTCCCATCTTCAGAGGAAAAGAAAATGTCTCTCCTTCCTTTCATGGATTTGTGTTAGTCATTTCAAAAACCTTTAGAGGAAATAAGCAAAGATTACTAAATGTATATCCAATTTATTGTCACTTGTGAAATCCATTATTGCCTCCTGAATTGTTGAATAACAGGCAACCAGGAGAAGGAAAATAAGAAAAAAGGAGAGGGGGAAAAAAACCACCACAGTCTGTTTTAGGGTCTTAAGATGGGATATGATGGTTATAAGGAGAATGCAGGTTTGCAGAGCTGTCACAGCCCTGCCAGGTTTGTAGGAGAAGTGCTTGTCTGTCCCCAAGGTTCAGAAGGTGCTCAGCACATTGATGAAGGAGCTCTAAAGCAGCACAAATTGCAGCTGCCCAGGGCCCTGGGGAAGGCACAGGCAGCCAGTTTGTTCCCATTTGGCAATGGCTTGTGTGGCCAAGCACTTGGATTTCAGGAATGTAGGAAAGGGCTCTTTACAAGAACAGGACAGACACGAACACACCCAGCACTGGAACAGCACTGACCTCCTCTGCTCCTCCTAAAATCAGGAAAAGCTTTTTTGGGAGAGACTTTGGAGCCCTCTGGGATTAGAAAGCAGGTTAGAAAGAGCTCTGTTGTGAATGGAAGTTGCAGAAGTCACCAACCACAGCAAGTTCAGCAAGGGGAAGTGCTGGATTCTGCCCCTGGGATGGGGCAACCTTGGATGGATGGACAGACTGGGGATGAGAAGTTGGAAAGCAGCGCTGGGAAAGGGCCCTGGGGGTCCTGGTGGGTGCCCAGTTGTCCCTGAGCCAGTAGTGCCCTGGCAGCCAGGAGGGACATCCCTGTCCTGGGGCATCAGGGAGGGGATTGTCCCGCTCTGCTCTGCCCTGGGGGGGCCTCACCTCAACATTGGGGCAGTTTGGGGGGACACAATGGAAGGAAGGGATTGAGCCACTGGAGAGTGTCCAAAGGAGGCACCGAGGATGGGGAAGGGCCTTGATTTGAAGGACACTGAGGGCACTTGGTGTGTTCAGCTGGAGCAGAGGAGACTGAGGGGAGACCTCACTGCAGTTCCAGCTGCCTGGGCAGGGACAGAGGAGGGGTAGGGACTGAGCTCTGCTCTGGGGGGACCAGGGACAGCAGCCAGGGAATGGCTGGAGCTGTGTCAGGGCAGGCTCAGGTTGGATCTCAGGGAAAGGTTCTTCCCCCAGAGGCTGGTTGGGCACTGCCCAGGCTCCCCAGGGCAGTGGGCACAGCCCCAAGGCTGCCAGAGCTCCAGGAGGGTTTGGATGATCCTCTGGGGCACAGGGGAGGACTCTTGGGGCTGGGCCTGTGCAGGGCCAGGAGTTGGACTGGATGATCCTGGTGGGTCCCTTCCAACTCAGCATATCCTCTATCTCTGGATATCCCGTGTAACCTCCTGTCCAGGGCAGCTGTGTTTTCCACCCCAGGCAGTGCAGGGCAGAGGGCAGAGGTCTCACTGCTGCGCTGGGGAAGGGTTGTTTCAGCCACAGAATCCAGAGAAAACACATCCCGTGGGTGTTAGGAGAAGGAAAATTAGGTATTCAGGAGTGATGCTGGCAGTGATACTCCGGGAGAATTGGGAGCACGGACTTTGCCGCCGTGACAGACGATTGCCTCGCTCTTTCAGGAGAAATAACCAAATATTTTGTCAGCTCAGGTTCACAGAAGCATATTGCTGACTGCACCCAGAGACAAGGGGGCTGCTTTAATGAACACTGACGCTCTATCTGGCAGTTTTCAAAGTACAAACAACAGCAGTGGCCACTGGAGGGCTCAAACACATCTTGGGAATTATTATCCCAGCCCACAGGCTTGGGTGTGAGTCATAAATGTCATCACAGAGCTGGGAGTGAATGTCTGGGAATCTGATCTCAAGCACTGTGGTCAACCAAGTCTACTGATGAGGTGGATATTGAGCTGTCCTAAAATGGAATTTACACATTCCTCTTTCTATCTGCTGTTTGTTAAAGAATGCAAACTTAGAGGGAACCTTCTGTTCCTAATCCCCATCCCTGTTCCTCCCCACCCCTGGAAGTGTTCAAGGGGTGGATGGGGCTTGGAGCAACCTGGGCTAGTGGAAGGTGTCCCTGCCCATGGCAGGGGGTGGAATAAGATGAGCCTTAAGGTCCCTTCCAACCCAAAAACCATTCTGGGCTTCCATAATTCCATGACAATGGCCACCATTATTATGCTCAGTGCTTTAGACATAAAGTATTACTTCTTGGAAGGCTTGCAAGAAAAATCTTCTCCTTTATACCAAGTCTGAACCTGTAAAAGTAAAAATGAAGGCAAATAGTGATAGATGGTCATTTGACCATGTTCACATTGCAGCAGGTTAAGGTGTAGGAATAAGAGTAGTGTGATTTCTGTTAAACTGGATTATTACAAATTAGTATTTTGTTCATTTATTTCTCAAGAACTGTCAGAAAGCCTGGACAAACTCTGGATAAAGAGGAAGAGGTTAATTAAGTAGATATTTAATAGTCTGGTGACATGAAGGAGATATGTCTTACCTAACTGTTAAAATAATATCTCATGCATTTTTACGTGAAAAGGAGTGAAAGGTCTTCACAGATTTTTCTGGGAACTGCTGTCACCTGCAGGTTATTAATCATCCTTAAAAAGCAGCACTCAGATAACTGTTTAGATGAAGTTAAACAAGTCCATTTAGAAAGCACATCGACAGTATCAGTTAATAATACCATCAACCACCGAGGCTGGTAATATCTGTAGTGCAAAACTGAGTTATATTTAACACTGGGAGCTGAAAGGTTCTTACTCAGATGGGAATTCATTATGCCAAAAAAACCACATGGACTTGTAGTGCGAGAAGGATGGAATTCTCCACGCTGAGCTGAAATTTTAAACATAAAATTTAACATCTAAAACTCCAGTATGAGCCAAAGGAGAGGAGATGGAGTGCAATTAATATTAATTCCCAGGGAATTAAGGGACACACATTGAGATTCACAGTAGGCACTGCCAGGATTTCAAAAGGGGCAGGTTTGGAATGTCCCCCCATTCCCAGCAAATTCTGGCTCAGTCCAGCCCAGACAGGCCAGGATTTGTTCAGGACACTGGTAAAGTGCCAATTCCAAGCCCAAGAAAATTAAAGTCAAATACATTTAATAATTAAAGCTATGAAAAAAATGTATTTTCAAAACATACTGCAGTGTGTAACCAAAAGGTGATCAATAATACACTGAGAGTATCTGGTTCTAGACAGAAGGATATTTGAAATTATTATTTGATAGGAAATGACAATAGGATGAGTAGAAATGGTTAAGCTCTTTACCCTGTATTTTGCATCTATCTTAAATGAAAAACAAGGCTTAAATCAATGAAATCTATGAAAATTAAAGGAAAATAAATTTAACAATTAAACCCATGAAAAAAAATATATTTTCAAAACATGCATCAGTGTGTAGCCAAAAAGTGATCAATAGTATCTGGTTTTAGATAGAAGGATACTTGAAATTATTGTTTGATAAAACATGAGATTAGTAGAAATGATTGAGCTCTTTAGCCTGCATTTTGCATCTATCTTCAATTAAAAACATTTTTTCATCTGTCTCAAATGAAAACCAGAAGTTAAATCAATGAAATCTATAAAAATTAAAGTAAAATAAATTTAATAATTAAACTTACGAACAAAACTTGTGTTTTCAAAGCAAACTTCATTGTGAAGCCAAAAGGTGAACAATAATATACTGAGAGTATCTGGTTCTAGATAGAAGTATATTTGAAATTACTATTTCCATCATATTTCCAATATAAATATATAATATAAAGATACATAATATAAATATCTTGAGGCTTTTTTCCAGTCCTGTTTGGTGGTGCAGTTACTGCTGGAGTTTAAATTAATGGGCCAGATTTTGCCCAGTATAGAATCAACTTAAAGAGGATCAATAGAGTTCCAACATTCCCTAAAAAAAAAAATGGGTTTGGCTTAATCAACTACCCTTCCTTATAATTTGAGAGCTAAAATAGACATAAAATAATAAGAAAATAAATTCTCATTAGAAAAGTCAGCTTTTATTTGTTCCTTATCATTTTATAGTTGAGTTAGGGTTTTTTATTTTAATAGCATTGTAGAAGCTACACGGAGCAAATGGAGAAGGGAGAGGCAAAGCACTGGTTAAATAGTCCAAAAAAAAATTACATTTATGTACAAAGACTTTGAGGGAAGACTTTTTGTCCCTGTTCCTTGGCCTCCCTTCACCATCTGGGTGACTCCTTCCCAGGCAATTACACAGCAGCAAATGAGTCACCTCACTTATCAAAGCCCTCGAAATTGGAAGCTGCCAGATTCCTTCTTTTCACAATTCCATATTCCAACTGGCTTTCTCGTCTTTCCCACTCTGACCCAGCAGCTCTGACATTGATTTCTACGTAATGAACAGTCCACGGATTGTTCTATGAACTGTCAAGACTGACAAAATGTGCTGCTCTCCCAGAATAATTTATAGCCTGTGTTTGGGCCTTTCCTCTGGAGGAATGTGGGCTGATCTCCTCAGGCAAGGGAAGATATGAACGGAGTTTTCAGGAGAGCTGCAGCAGTGAGGGAGGTGGCTTCACTCCCCAGATTTCCTGCAGTCATTTAAACAAGAACAAGCTTTTTCTAACCTTTGAAAAAAACAAAGTCCAAACTTCAGGCTGGGCGGGCAAAACAACCCCAGCAGGCCAAACAATCTTCTCGTGGGCTGCAGGAGGTTTGACAGTGAAGTTCCAGCTGTGATTCCAGGTCTGTGGGATGGTTATACCTGGTGTGTGCACACAGAACATTCAGTCACAAGTCCCCTGGGTGGTCCAGGGGCCTCCTTGAGTGTCACTGCATGAAGGAGACCCTGGGCTGATGTGAGACCACTTGAGACCACGGACAGCCCTGAGGCAGTGAACCCTTCTGAGACAAAGTGCTTGGCTGAACTCCTGCCACCTCCACAGCAAAACATGTCCCAGGATCACTCCAGGCAGAACTTTCAGACAGTCCCAGAATCAGATTCCCAGGATGGTGTGAGTTGGAAGGGATCTTAAAGCCCATCCAGTCTCACCCTTGCCACGGGCAGGGACACCTTCCACTGTCCCAGGTTGCTCCAAGCTGGCCTTGGACACTTCCAGGGATGGGACAGCCCCAGCTTCTCTGGGAAACAAGGGCTGGTCTCCTTCCAGATCCTGTCCTACAGGTACCACTGGTATTCATGTGTTTGTGTGCTTAAATATGTTGATTTACACCAGGAGGAAGAATCACATAGACCCAGTGACTCCCTCCAGGCAGTTCCAGCTGGAGAATTGACCACCCCAAACCAAAAGAGGGAATATTTTTATCCATCAGTAAAGACCTTTATCTTAGCCTCACTTTTTTCTGTCATTGCAGCCTGAACAGTTTTTTGTTTTGAGAATTGAACTAAAACACTTCCCACATTTTATATTGTTGAAAAACTAAGAGTCAACATCTCCTCAGCTCAGCCATTCAACTGATTGAAAGGACTCAAAGCAAAAACATTACACCTGCCAAACCTTCTGAAAGCTTCACATTGCAAGAAATTTGATATTTAAAGCACTCTGCTTGAATTGAAAGTTTATTAGATGTTCTTTCATTCAACACTGAAGGCAACTCACATATTCACCTTCACCAGAAACTCAGCTAAAATCTGTAAGTCAGAGCAGGACTCAATCTTTTGAAACTAAAGGAGACTTCTTCTGATTATTTTCACATTCTTTTTCCCCATCTAATGTTATATAAAAGTATTCTACCTCATAACTGAAGGCTTTCCCCAAGAATCAGTTGTACACAGGCAACATGTATTAATGGTGGCTCAATGGAAAATTTCTGGAGATTTATTGGCATCAGTAAATAAAAAGTGTGGAGTAAAAATGAATTAATTCTTAAGAGCAAAATGATGATGAAAAGAGACTGAAATAGTTCCCATTTTACAAGGATTTCTCAGCCAAAGACATCAAGTCAAATTTAATGAAAGACTTAATGAATTAAGAGCTCAAATGCTTAGGTCAGGCAGTTCACCTCTTCTCTATTGCCAGCAGCTTCCAGAGGAACATGGAATTCACAATCTTGGATTCAAAGGGAACAGAAAGAGAGGAAAGAAAAGAATTAGGAAGAAATTGTTGCCTGTGAGGGTGGGGAGGCCCTGGCCCAGGTTGCCCAGAGAAGCTGTGGCTGCCCCTGGATCCCTGGAAGTGTCCAAGGGCAGGTTGGAGAAGAGAAGGATCCCCGGAGATCTTACAGCCCTTTCCAGGGCCAAAGGGGCTCCCAGGAGAGCTGCAAAGGAACTTGGGACAAGGGATAGAGGGACAGGACACAGGGAATGGCTTCCAACTGCCAGAGGGCAGGGTTAGATGGGATATTGGGAAGGAATTCCTGGCTGGGAGGGTGGGGAGGCCCTGGCCCAGGTTGCCCAGAGAAGCTGTGGCTGCCCCTGGATCCCTGGAAGTGTCCAAGGCCAGGTTGGACGGGGCTTGGAGCAACCTGGGCTAGGGAAGGTGTCCCTGCCCATGGCAGGGGGTGGCACTGGATGAGCTTTAAGGTCCCTTCCCCCCCAAACCATTCTGGGATTCCATGATTCCATGATTCCATGATTCTGTCCTTGCCCAACTCAACCAGATGCAACCTCCAGGAAATACCTCATGGTGCTGCTTTTATCAAATGAGTCAAAGGCAGCACATGGGCACCATCACTTACCAGCCATTATCAAGAAAAGAGATCAAACTTACAATAATTAATTTATCCAAGAAAGTCCCCTCAGAAACCATTTAACAAAAAGCCTCGGAGCAAATCCTTGTGCTTCGCTCACACATGAGCAGAGACCTCCAGAGCCCCCTCACCTCACACCAGGCCAGGCTGCACAGTCAGTTTGCCATTCTCAAGTAAATTAAAATCATAAATAATTTTTTGATGCCCTCCTTTTCTTCCTGGGAGCAGAGCTCTCCTCTCCAAAGGCAGCCAGTTGTCCTTTCATCCCCCCGGGCATTTGGCACCAGACAGTTTGCAGGGCAAGAAAAGCAGAGTCTGCAGCAGAAGTTAAGTCTGGCCTTATTTATCACTGAATTTCTCTCTTCTTGTTGCTTTTGCTTTCTCTGACGGGACACAAGCACTGGGAGTGACCTGAAGAAACTGGAGTTTAGGGAGATGAAGAAGAAGCACATGAAAAGTGGCAAATGCAGAACTAAAGAGTAGGAGAGGATAAATTAAACGTCTATAAAGCAGCAGGGACTGGAGAGCTCAGAAATGAGACACATTGGGGATCATCTATTTCACACTAAAATCCTAAAATATTTTAAAAAACTGACTTAAAGTTTGTATTTATCATCTCAGAATCAGACACCTCCAATTCTTACATGTTCTACTGAATTATCCCTCCATTAATGTGACGAAGAATGTTGAATAAGGCAGATAAATGTTCCTTTTGGAGTTTCCAGAAGGGCCATTGGTTACAGCCACATCCCACAGGGCTATAATTCACATTTTCTTCTCTTAAATGAGTTTTCTGCTAACAAGGAAACACCAACAGAATCAATCTCACCCGGTTCATTGAAATAAAGACACTGGGAAAATAAAAAAAGAGAGATTGAGAGCAGGAATGTGCTGAGCTCCATGTTTGGGGCAGATTTTATGGCCTCTGATTGAGTTTCCATTCAGCACATTCAGGTTTCTTAAAAGATTTTGTCTAAATAACTATGGATCCCTTTCCTATATGACAGATGTATTTTCGAAATTTATTATATCACTAAAAAACCTCTTTTATTTTGACTGAAGAGAAAAGGAAATTAGCAAAATGTAGCCTTTTTTACTGTGCTAGTACAAGACTATATTTTAATGAGAAAATATTATTCTAATAAGCATTTGTGAAAAGAGGTAATAATATACGGTTGGGTTTAAGTTTCATTAAGGTTTGGATGTTTGACTGAAATATAACAATATAAATCCAACACATTTATACTGATTATTTTAAACGTGGGCAACATCAGCAGCAAAAAAGTGTTTTTAAGACAGAGAAAAAAATAATAAATAAACCTTTTATAAGTAAGAAAAGATGAACCACTCTGCTGCAAAATCCCTAAAATTTTAGTTAACTTGCAATCCCCTGTAGAGTTTAATTGTGCATTATTGTGCATCTCACGCTTTGAGGACAATTTTGATTCATTATGAGGGGGTGAAAATTAAGGTATTTATCTCCCCTTTTGAAGAGCAGGTATCAGCAAGTATCAAATTTTCCACCAGGGAAGTCATTCCTAAAGAATTATGGCAAGTGCATCTCAAAATATTCGAATCAAAGGCAGAGGAAGAAAATGCCATTAATTCCTTGCCAATGGTAAGACCTTCTTTGACAGCCATCTATTAATAAATAGATTTAATTATTGATTAATAAATAATTTAATAGTAACTTATTAATAACTACATTAATTCTATTAAATATAATAAAATGAAATTAAACATAGTTTATTAATTTAATAATCAAATATAATAGATATGGTATAATGTATATTATCTGTTATATATATTATATATGTTATGTATGATATCTATGTAATAATATATAGTATAATAATACAATTATTATTAAATTGCTAGAAATAATTAAATAATAATAATCTGTTAGTAAATAGATTTTAAAAGTCTGTGATCTTAGGAACAATATTGGTGGGGTTGGGCTCTGACCAACATGACCAGTGCAAGGTGTCCCTGTCCATGGCAGGGGGTGGAATGAGATGATCTTTAAGGTCCCTTCCAACTTAAACCATCCTGTGACTCTGAGATTCTATGATTCTAAAATAGTTTTACTCCAATTAAAGTAATAAATTGTCTTCTCCAAATTTTTTTTTACTATTAAATATTACACATAAAAAGTGCTGCATCACATTAGCAAGTGAGAAAGTTGTGCACAAACCTGTCTACAAAAACTGGAATAAACCCTCTCTAGACATAAGGGAATGTGCATTTTCCTTAAGCACCAGCGTTTTGGAGGCTGGAGTTTTGCAATCTGTTGTAATACGAGATTTTAAAAAAGGCAGGAGAAAGTCTGGGGACCTGCCTGTGAAATAAAATATTTCAGCATATAGTTGACACTGCTGTGAGTGCTTTTAGGCTGTAACTTTGAGCTACAAGTTTAGGCTGCAAGTCTGAAGCTGGTGACATTGGAAGTCCTTCCTTGTCAAAAAGTATAATATAAATAGGTATTATTTTAAAAAATTATTAAATATTAATATAAACGGTGTCACTCTGTGAGGCCTCTCCCAGAAAAGGTACTTTTATTTGATATCCCCATAAACCTGTGGGAGGAGTTCTCAGAGAGTACAACCCTCTCCAGGAAAAGTTAAACACAAGAATTCCCTGTTTCTCTTGGGAGCAACTGGGTGGTGGTGACTCAAATAATGTTAAAATGAGTCCTTTAAAGAGGTCTTGCCCAGTTCTGCTCTTCCAGGTCCTCTGAGAAGCAGAGAAGCAACTGCTGATCCACAACCCTGGGGAGACATAATTAAGCAAATCCACATCCAGCAAATCCAGCCACAGAGAGGGAAGTCATTAAAGCCACATCATAATTTTAGTTGCATCTCCTTCTAAAAGGTGTGATCAGATATTATTAGATAAAATTAGAAAGGGCCGGGGTTTATTGTGCTTTATTTGCCAGACTTTGCCAGTAAAAAAATCCTGTTTCCTTACAAATTTTTTAATTTAACCTTGGTTACTAGTAGCAGCTGTTTCATGGGAAGAAAATCCACAGTTTTTCAGTCTGTTGGTTTTCTGTGGGTCTTCAAATGCCTAAAAATCTTTTCATGGCAAGCGACCCTGGAGCACTTCACAAAAGCAAAATCTCAGGTCAAAACTCCTCTTTCACAGAAAGTGAATTGAAGGCTTAACCCTAAAAATCCGTTTGAGTGGCAAATGGTATCGGTCTGGAGTTAAATATTTATTTACAATGTAGGAAACAGCAGGATTGCTTTGCCAAATATTTTAGAGTTGGAAAATCAGAAAACCCAAAGAGTGTTTCAGGGTGTAGCTCATAAGAAAGTTAAGAAAATACTTCTTCTCTAGTCTGTAACTGCTGAGAAGGACAATGTCCTTTAATACTTTTGCCACAAAATCCCCTGTCAGATTATGTTTGTAAATCCAGGAGACTTGAAATGGCTGAGCAGACACGAACAGATCTCACATCTTTAAATCTGTGTCAAAAGCTGTTCTTTGAAGGATTTCTGGGCTGATGCTTCTCCCAGCTCTTCTGGGGAATCTTCCTGACACCACCTGCTCTGGATTGAAACTCCATTCCTTATTCCCTCCTATAAACACCAGGGTACTTTGGTTTTAAGGTACAGCAACTGCTGGAGATCAGAAATAGCAAATCATCTGGGGTAGAACAAAAATAAACTATGACAACAGCTTTAAAAGGGTATCTTTGGTCCAGATTACAGGATTTTATCCCAGGATAAGGAGGGCACAAGGGTCAAGCCCTTAAATTTGCTCAAACTGGTCAATTTAGAGGTTATTTTCCAACACTTGTTCTGTGTCTGACGTGTAACCTCTTCCACATCTCAGTTACCCAGCAACAAGGCTGGTCTGATAACAGGGCATAAAACCTCATTTTACAAGAATTAACTAAGCTAATAAGTGGGAAGATCTGCTGTTCTACAAAGCTTTTCTCAACCTTCCTGTGCAGCCTTTTGTCCTCATGCCTTGGGACAGGAACAGCTCGACACAGTTCTTTGGGATGTGCTGAATAAGTAAAACTAAAATGCTTAGCCAATTTTCATATAATGATGTGCAGAAGGGGGAGGGTGTATCTTTAAATCCAGTATGAAGCTTTTCTCAGTCTAAAGCAAAAGATTTCGTTCTGAAATTAATTAAACCAGTTCAACTAATGAATTAAACCTGCTTTAACCTGTTATTTCCTACATGATCTCCATAAAAAAGTTGGCTATTCTGGCTTGTTACCACAGAAGTAAGAGGTGTAGAGAGGAGAAATTCTATCTTCATGGAGATGTTTAAGCAAATCTACTCATGGCACCTACATAGCCTTGGTAAAGCTCTGGGAAAGCATCAATATATGCTTTGATTAGAAAGTAAAAATATTTATGTAAGGAAATATACTTGTAATGAGAACATAGGATTAGTGTGTCTTGCAAGTGAAGTGATTTTAATATTTTAAAACTATCATATTAGGGAAAAAAAAAGGAAACAGATCACTAAAAATTTGTTGTTTTTTTTTTAATCTTTTATGCTTCAAATCTAATTTGTTCCTTCCACGAGAAGAAATACAAGTGTTTTATTGCATTCATTACAGAATTAAGGTGGGTAAGACTGATAACCAGCCAAAAATAATTCTGTGAGCAATGCTGAGAACTGAGTGTGGCAATAGCTCACAGCTGGTATGTAAGAGCATGATTTTCATGATTTAGGGCTGTCATAAATAAAATCCTGCTCTTACAGCTGGGCCAGGATTAACAGAGACTCAAAGGCTGCTTTGGGCTGGAAGGGACATTAAAGCCCATCCAGTTCCACCCCCTGCCATGGGCAGGGACACCTTCCACTAGCCCAGGTTGCTCCAACCTGGCCTTGGACACTTCCAGGGATCCAGGGGCAGCCACAGCTTCTCTGGGCAACCTGGGCCAGGGCCTCCCCACCCTCCCAGCCAGGAATTCCTTCCCAATATCCCATCTAACCGAGAACAGACCCCAGAGCCTGGGAGGATGGGCAGATTACAGTGCTGGTGCTTGGAGAAATTTGGAGTTCCCTGTCCACCTAAGGCTCATTTCCATATTTGTGCAGGATAAGCACAGGATGCTGGGTTTGGATTGTATTATTCCAATTTTCCTGGAGTAAATGGAATGGCACAGATTGATCACGTAATTTCCAACCCTGGTGAAAACAAGGCTTCAATGAGCATTTCCTCAGTAGTCAGGTCTTAAGATGCTCCCAAGAATCTTCTTTGTAGTGGAAGGTGACCCTTCTCATTGAAATGAGATGGTCTTTAAGGTCCCTTCCAACTCAAACCATTCTGGGATTCTGTGACCAAGCTGCTGGTTTTGATTTCCAGCTAGTAGAGAAAACATCCCTAACAGGTAAGTAGAAAATATCTCTACCAGAAATGGATCTGGAGGTGTAAAAGGCATATTTTTTCCACACTCAAAGCTGGTAGTGTAGAAGAATTGCTAAAAAAAATAAAATAATTTCCCTATCATTCAATTTATTGTCGTTACTGGAAAACTTAGATGTGGAAAACTATTCAATTTATTGTAGTTACTGTTGGAAAACTTAACTTCAGGTGGGATTATTTCAGGGTGCCATAGCACAACACCTGCTGTACATTATCCTGTCTGCTCTGAGCAACACTCCAAGGGTCTTTTCAGGTCGAGTTTTATGCTCCGACGGAAACTCTTCCAGCCTGTTTCTAAAACAAAACTGTAGCTACAAAACCTATATCACATATTATTATAAAACCTATTTGATATGTTTTATTATTATATGTTTTAATATAGCTTGCTAGTACCTTTAGTTTGCTAAATACCTTCGTACAAGATTTCTAAAAAATGCTGTTTAACGGTTTTTTGTGAAGAATTTCAACAGCCAAGGGATTTTAATGAGGGTAAGGGTTTCCTCTCTGTAGAAATGTACTGAGAAAGGGACATAACACTTGATATGACCAGCCAAAGCTACTCAGGAGCCTTGAAAGCCTTCCAGAAGGTGTGATACTGGGTCAAAGGAGATGAGGAAGAGGAAGAGAAGATGAAGAGATGGGCTTTTTGGGGCCTCCCACTCAAACTGGGGAGGTGAGGGTGGGAGGAAAAGTGGGTGTAGCAGCATTAGGTGATGCTTTGACTAGTTAATTAGGTAATGCTTTGAAATGTTAGTTAGGTAATGCTTTGAATTGTTAATTAGGTAACTAAATAAAAACAAGAGGCTTTTGCAACTCTGCTTTTGAAGGAATTAGATTCTCGTGCATCCAGCGTCGTAATAAAGGGAATGGCACCTTCTCAAACCCACAGATTGAGTCTTAGGGCTTCTCTTTTAAGAGCTGATTTTAGGCATCACAACCAAGGGCATGCCTTGCAATGCTGTGCTCCATTAGGTCAGGTTTTGGAACGGGACAAGAGTTAAATGGAGAGGTTGGAGCTGTTCCAGCACGATCTGCTCTTCTCTGCCCTGTGCGTGACACAGCAGGTGCTGAGACTCGTGTTCACCTTTTGTATCTCATCTTGTAAGCGGGGGAAAAGGCTTTATTTTTAACTGTGCAGTGCACAGTGTGTCAGCTCTCAGCCCAGCCAGTAACTCAGTGAGACATAGCAGGCTCAGAGATCCATCATTCATTTCCCAGCTGCCTCGGTTGGGCATGTGTTTGTAGACACGTGCAGATAATTCTGCCTCCTGCTCTGCAGGTGACCTGTCAGAATGCAGGCACAGCTCCAGCTTGAAAAGCAATCACTCCTGTTTCTCCCCATAAAACCTGCAATGAGCAAAATCTTTTATCTCCAGGGGTAGCCATAGAAAAGAGACCACTCTTGGCCTAGAAATGCTGAGATTTGGGTTGAGTTGCCAGGTCTGTTTCTGATTTCATGAGCGGCAAGATTAACCTCTCCTTATTAATCCTTTTATAAAGTCTCACATGGGATTTATGGCTTCAGTGTTATGCTTTTTTTTGCTCCTAAATAAATCAAAATTATGTTGGAAAAAAAATACCTCGTGTGTGGATATGTTTATCTTACCACACTCAGAAAAAGGCAACTTTGAATTTACCCCATTCACTAATGCAGGGAGAGGGAGCCAAAAATCTGGCATAATGCATGGGGTGCAGGTCCTTCCCACAGGATTTTAAACCATACTTCTTATGGTTAAGTCCACATAATGTCACACTCCCACACATAGCTCAAAAGTAAACTAGAACGAGCTCCTTTGGGAATGTTGCCTCGGTTAAATGAGTAAAAATCACAGTTAAGGAGATGAGGTGGATTGCTCAGGTCTTAATCCTCTTTATAAATGGGAATTTTGTAAACGTTTGAATAAGTCAATAAAAGCATTTATGTTAAAATTTAAGCACAGAGGGAGGTATTGATACACTTGCAAGAGGGATGGGGGACGTGAAGCACCGGATATGTTGTTATTTAGGAGCTTTACAGTTTATGATATGTCTAGACACCAGTTCCTCTCTTCCTGATGTCTGTTTGCTTTGTTGTTGACATCAAAGTCCTTCATCATTCCCCAACCAATTCACGCCCTGAGAGCAGGGAAAGCACAGCAAACTCCTCAGGTTTTTGCAGGGATGATGGAAGGCTGCCCAGGAGATGCCCCTCACGCTCCTTACCCCCACTTGGCTGGGGAGCAGGGTCAGCAGGGACAGCTCGGGGTGTCTTTGGTGCTTTGCTGTGCTGTGTGAGTGTAATGGACTCTGAAATGAGGTGAACTCCTGTCCTAAAACATTCATTTTCCTGATGGAGCAGGAACAACCAAGCGTGTCTTCATTCTCTTGCAGTGAATTTCTCAGACTTTGCTTTCTGTCACCTGACAGGGAGGAACTTTGCAAAACCCTGGCACAGCTGAAATATTGAGTCAGTTGAAATCCAAAGGGGAATATCATCACTTAGGAGCTCCCAGCTACCCCATGGACTACACCCATCTGCCCTGCAAAAAAAAAACTACAGGGAAGCACAACTGACTGTTGTGGAATCCTCAAGCTCTTTAAAGATCTTCATTCTTTGAAAAGCTTGTCCAAAGACTGAAGGTAAGGCTTTCATTGATGACTGATTAACAAAGGGAATGTTCAATTGAACCGCATTGCAATAAAATCCACGTCAGATTTGAACTCTAAACAAAGCATTGGTTGATTGATCATAGAAGAGAATGACAGCTGGTTTGGGTGGGAAGGGACCTTAAAGCTCAGTTGGTTCCAGATCCTGTCCAGCCTGACACAATTACAGCCCCAAGGGAGCCTGCAAGAGATACAGAGAGGGATTTTGGACAAGGGCCAGGAGGGACAGGACAAACTGCCAGAGGGTTAGATGGGATATTGGGAAGGAATTATTGGCTGGGAGGGTGGGGAGGCCCTGGCCCAGGTTGCCCAGAGAAGCTGTGGCTGCCCCTGGATCCCTGGAAGTGTCCAAGGCCAGGTTGGACGGGGCTTGGAGCAACGTGGGCTGGTGGAAGGTGTCCCTGCCCATGGCAGGGGTGGGATGGGATGGGTTTTGAGGTCCCTTCCCACCCAAACTAGTCTGGGATTCCATGAAACCCAACCATCCCCCACAGTGCTGTCTCTAACTTCACCATTTTCCTTTAGTCCAGGAACTTCCCATGTCAAATCCAGGAGTTTCTCCTCAAATCAGGGTCTGATCATGCAGCTGCACCCCTTTAAAAAAGGGGTGTGATTTTTAAAGGACAAAAAACATTCTAATATATTATTTCCAAAGCTTTTCCTATATGCCTAAGCCATTTTGACTTTTTCTTGCTGTTAGGGTAAGAAGAAGGAACTGGAAGTTAAAAAAAGTAAAATAGAAAAATCCCCTCTTTGGTTATTTGTGCATTATTTTCGTTGTCTACAACAAGAATTTAAATCTTTCCACACATAATATTGTCCAGTTCAACAGACCAAATAATAAATCCAGATCTTAACTTTCTTTTTTTGCTTCCAGAAAGAGTGAATTTTCTTCACTCTCTTACTGCTGTAAATGGAGGAAAAATGAATTTACACTGTTCTTAAAGAACTTAAAATCACTTTGTCAACAGAAGCTTTGAGTATAAAACAAGCTGGGTTTTGAGTATAAAGCTGAATTTTTGACACTGTGGGGTAAAAAAACCAACCAAGTGTAAAAAATACCTTTCAGCTCAGGGACATGTCATATTTCCAGGTCACTTTTTAAGATCCTATTTGTAGGCTCTCATTCATTACACAGAATGTGTGTTTTTTATAGGATGAAGGATGTTCTAGGAAGTGAAACAATATTCCATGCACAGCAAGAGATGTAAAGAGGGTGAGGACAGGAGGGAATTCATATAAAATTGCATAGAAAATGAAGCAAACAAAAGTTATATGAGGTTCTATCAGTTCAAATAATCAGATTTTACAGTCAGAATTAACCAACACAATGTACAGTTAATAAATATCTCAGATCTATATTTAGGATTCTTATAGAAACAAGCTCATTTCTCTACAAATACACGAACTCTGTGTTTAAATCTGTCTGATCTACCAAAATAAATCCATTCCCAAACCAGCCAAGCAGGATGAATCCCTCTGTAGAAGTGCATCCAAGCATGCAGAAAACATCCATTATTTGATAGCAGCTTCTGGAACATTTGCCCCCCCAAAAGAAGGCAGGTGCTGGTAAGGTAAATAAAGTACACAAACACTGGTTTTAATCCACTAGAACAAAAAATGTTTGCAGTAAGGAGCTAATTTTCCCAAAGGTGACAAAAATAAGGTTGCAGCTTTGTAATTCAGCAGAAACTACAGGACAATGGAAAGAGAAAATAATGTGGAATCCTACAAATAACATGCAAAGTCAGTTCTTTACCTCATCTAAATCACACAGTTTGGGATCTTAATTTTTCCTGTACTTGTCTGTTAGTTTAAAATCCTTACATTTTTTGCACTGTCTGGAACCAAAGCAACGATATTAAATACCACAATATTATACACAACAGATCATTCCAGTATTAAATACAACAATATCATACCCAAGAAGGGATTATTCCAATATTAAATACCACAACATCATACCCAAAAAGGGATTATTCTACACATGAAAAGTGAAGTGGTTTGTAGCAGATAAGAAGGAAATGGTGACCACAGGACACTCTGAGAACTTTCATGTCTGGAAAATCCCCTGCAATAATAACAATATTGTTATAAATCCTGACCTTAAACCAGGTACCACTGGATCAGGTGTTTACAGCAACCCAGTGGCTGCCAGACCTGGTGGATTTTAAAATGTTACAACTGTCTGTAAATCCTCTAATTGCAAACTTGATAATGAAATATTCAAGTTTGGGGCATGTCAGCACATGCAAGGAGCTCAGAGTGATTGTCTGGGAGTGCTGCCATCACTTATCAGTGATAAATAGAACAATAATGGGGGGTTTGAGTGTCACACGTGTCCCCAAACACCTCTTTTGGATCAAACAACACGAGCTCTTTCCATCACTGACTCCACCACATCTCCATTTAATGAGTCTCTTTTGTGTGCTCACTTCTGCTGAAAGGATGTTGGGGAGGCAAAGGGAAAGCAGGCAATGATTTCAAGGAGCAAAAGATGAATAGTTTTGTCATTATCTATTGATTGAGCACACATCTATGAACTATTTCAGTGTTAATTTCATTACTGTGAAATTAGAAAAAAACTCAGCAAATAGTCGTTGTAAGATACCGGTGCAGAAAATGTCAATATCTGAAAAAAATTACTTATATCCTCTATTTTTTATATTTGTATGGGTGCACAAGGGAATAAAGAATTTATGTCTCCAGTTCAACTATTTGCCTTGGTCTGATGTATGTTCTGCTGTCTGAGGAGCAAATCCATCAGGTAAAACACATGCTGAGTGTGGGTGTCTTTTACAAAATCTAAGCATTCCGTAAGAAAGAGAAAAATAAAATTAAAATAATAATAATAATAATAAATAAAGCTGTCCAAAGTCTCTGGGAGGAACAAATTGCTGCATAACACGAGCCCTCTGTGTCAGCCAGAGATGGAGGGGCAAGTTTTCAGTTGGAGGAACAATAAGAAGGAAGCAGGACCGTGCTTGGAGAACTTCTAAAAGTAATTTTCAAAACACCTGAGCAGGAAAGCTCTCTCTAATGAACATTCCTCCTGTCAAAGACATGGAGATGGAAATGGGACATGGAGATGGAAAGCCTGCCAACCTACCCCATCTCATTTTCCTGGAGGAAGACTGAAGTGAAAACCTTCTAGGACAGACACAAGAATAGAAAAAAGGATTATTTTTTTTTTATATAGGATGGCTTATTATAGAATGATTTTCACTATGTTACTAATGAGACTTTTCTGTACTGATTAAATCATTTTGACTATTAAAACATTTAGATTATTAAAGCATTATTAGGCTGTTAAAACATTAATCAGAATAAGCATAAATTTTTCACTTTCATGATGTGTCTGCAGAGTTTCTTTTGCCTGGAAAATCCTTTACCTTGCCCTGTTGTTTTCTACAATTTAGAAAAATCAGGGAAGTCCCCAAGTGTCCTTCAGATGCTGAAGTCTTGAGTGGGTGAGGACAATGGGCAGCTGTTTCAAGCCCAATTTGCTGTGAGTGGCCTTGCTGCAGGGAGCCTTAGGCTGCCACATGTTCTCAGGCACATCATATTCCCCTTTGTTGGGCTGAGACCCCTCCCAGTCAGAATTTGGCAGCTGGAAATTCTGTGCTCGTTGTCACGAATTTTTGAACTGAAGAATTTCACTGAGAGCGCCTCGGAAGCAAATTTCTGCTTCACACAGAGTAATGAGAAGCCATTGGGAATAAAATTATTAGTTTTCTAAAAAAAAAACCAAAGCATTTTCATGACAAACTGCTTGGTTTTATTAAGTTCACAGAAATCTGAAATTGAACAGTGAGAAAAAGTAGCATAGGCTGAAGATGAAGGATAAACAATAATCAAAAATTCAGATATCAGAGTGCTCTTGCAGCTTTGATAGGGTATTGAGACCAGGATTATCTCATTAGAATTATTTGCCTACTATTACTTCTAAAACTCTTAACAGCCTTAAAGTACTGTCTGAGTCTTCTTAATTTTAGGCAGCTATGATATAATTTTATCAAGAGATACAGGTTAAAATATGATGCTATCAGATATTAAAAATATATCCAATCATCATCTTGCAAAAAGAAAATTCCACAGGGATATTGTGCATAGAAATGTGTCTGTTATTTACCTTTTTGTTCTTAATCAATAGGCTATTTTCTTAGATTCCCCATCCCTGGAAGTGTCCAAGGCCAGGTTGGATGGGGTTTGGAGCAACCTGGGCTAGTGGAAGGTGTCCCTGCCCATGGCAGGGGGTGGATCCTTAAGGTCCCTTCCCACCCAAACCAGTCTGGGATTCTGGGATGCTGTGATACAAATTCCCATTAGTGGAAACAGCAGAGTGAAAAGGTGTTTCTATGACTGAAACAGAAGAACTGAAATGTTTGGGGCAACCAGGTGACCAAACCCAGGAGTAAGGGAGTGGTGGGGACTGTGGAATGCTGCCAGCACAGTGTGCTTTGGGTAACCTTGCACAACACTGGGTGAGCAGCTCAGGATTCTCTGACACGACCCTGAAAGACTCAGGAAAAATCCAAATTGTTTCCAGCATGGTGAGAAACCCCAAAGAGCCAGGAGAGCCCTGGGGCAGCAGGAAGGGCTGGGCACCAGCCCGGGCCTCCCACTGGGAGCTCAGCAGAGTCTTTGACTCTCTTCTCTAGCAGTTAAATCAAGCTTCTCCCTTGGAGAAGGAAAGCTCCCTGGGAAGCAGAGAGTGAACTATGAATCCCAAAAGAAATGGAAGGAACTGATCAATAGAGACCTTTCAAAGGGCAGGTTCTGAGGAGAACCTTTTAAAGGGCAGGTTCTGCTTCAACTTCAACCCTAAACCTTAACGCGGGGTTGAAAATGGCAATTTATGACACTTGTGAAAACTCAAACCTGTCTGAAGCTGGGCTTCCAAAACTCTGATTTCTTTCATAGAATCTTGAAATCATTACAGTTGGAAAAGACCTCTGAGATCATCAAGTCCCACCATCAACCCAGCACCCCCACCGTGTTCACCACCAAACCATGTCCTCAAGGGCCACAGCCACGTGTTTTTTGAACACTTCCACGGATGGTGGATTTCCAGTACAATAATTGGAATTATTAAATATATTTTGCCCTTTGCAACAAGCTTAGGAATAGCAAGAAAAGGTTTTTTCGTGTATAGCAGTTGCAAGAGTCATTCTTAGTGGCAGAGACAATAAGAGAAGTGGGGTACAGATGGATTGTCATCATGCTGAGACAGAGATGTCAACCAGGACCAAGGGATCCTGCACAGGATGTTCCAAAGAAAGTGGAAACGAAATAAAAATTAAAAAATGAAATGAAATAAAATTTTAAAAATAAAAGAAAATAAAGCTAAATTAAAATAAAGTTAAAAATAAGATAAAATAAAGTAAAATTACATTTGATTAAAATAACATCAAGACTAGTTTACAAACGAAGGGAATTAGTTTGTAAAGCTCAAATTGCTTCTTCATTCCTGTCATTTAACAGACAAGTCCATAACATTTGATAAAAATCCAGCCACAATGTTGAGGAATTAATGATGTTCCTTTAATTTTCTTCTCTCTGTACATTTTGAGATAACAAGATTTTCCATTGATCCTGAGATGGTGAATTTGTTGAATACAGATATATTCCCTTTTAGAGGCTCTCTTTCTGTTTTCCCATGTTTCCAGCACTGAAATCCCAAATGATTTGGTTAAAATACATTCAATGAAAGGAGCAGATTTTTGTACATGTCTCATCAAAGCTCTCTGTTGTTTGTTCCATGGCTCTTAGACAGATGAAAATTGCTCCCCCTGCCTGAATCCTCACCCACTCGAAGGCTTCAAAATGATTGTTGACATACAGCACGTCAGAATTCTTCAAACCTCTCAAGTCTGGACATGACAATAGATTTCAGATTTCTGTCCCCCAACAAGGCATGTTGACAGGAACAGAGAGAAGGAAGAAAAACCCAGAAACCTGGCATTCATGCATCATATTTCTGCTTGGCTATGTACAAGATCAGGGCTTTAAAATGTGACTGCTCTGTGCTGCAACTAAATAGATGTATAAATACATGTCATTTCTGGGATTAAAGAGCACTGCAGAGAAACGCTTTTGGAAAAAATTGTTCTATCTGACAGGAAAATGGGAAGTCGATATTAAATCCCAAAATCTCCAGATTGCATTTGCAGGATTATCCCAATTATGGAGAAGAAAAACATGCGTGATTCACAAGGTTTAATAATTCACATATAAGCCAATGGGTGTCTTTATATGGAATCCCAGAATCCCTGAGGTTGGAAAAGCCCTCCCAGCCCATGGATCCCCCCCTGTGGCCGATGCCCAGAGCACTGAGTGCCACGGCCAGGCCTTCCTGGGACAACTCCAGGGTGATGTCCCTCACATGACTGACCTTGGCCCATGGATCCCATGGATCCCATGGATCCCACGGATCCCATAGATCCCATGGATCCCACGGATCCAGCCTGTCCAGATCCACCTGCCCACAACACATCAACACTCCCACCCAACTTGGTGTCAGCTCTGAACTTACCTACATCCCCCTGTGTTTTCAGAGCTATTAACAGGTTAAAAATTAATCCCAATAGCACACTGCTGGGACTTTGAAGAAGTTTAAATTCTCTTGTCATTTTTAGCTTCAAAAATCCCTGCAACATTCGTGTCTTAATTCCGCAGTAAATGTCACAGCGTGCAATTATGACAATAAATAACTGTAAGTATGAATTCCCAGAAATCTAATAATGTCTTTAGTCGACGTTTTTGTTGGTTCTCATGCAGTTCTCTGTATTTAATGCAGCTCCAGTGACACAAATCAGGGGAGAAGTGAGATAATTTGAAGATTTGATTCAGGAGAACCTGTCATCAATCAATCTGATTCCTGAGGTTGTTTCGAGGAGAAGTGTTAACAGAATGAACAATCTCGACAATTTCTTGATGTTGTTTTTATTCTGCCGATCGATTTTGTGTCAGAGGAAGCACAGAAAAGACTTGCTCACGTGTAACAATGGTATTTCTGTCAGGCATTAATGATGGGCACACACTGCACAGTTCCACAGGTGAAGGGGAAGGTAGAACTGGGATCTTAATTTTAAACTGCTCCAATATTCCGAGTTTGAAATTAACATACTCGGCAGATGTAAATGCTCAGAAGCATCTTAGGAGTTTCTTACAGAAAGCAACAGTAGAATCATTCTTGTTAGATTTGGACTTGAAAAGAAAACATGATGAAAGGAACATCTTACAACTTTAATTGGAAAGAGTTCATATTAGTGACAGATATTTAAAGACAGAGAGTTTGGAGAAAATGCTTCTCAAACTTGTTTTTCTGAAGTCGGTGTTATCCCAGTTCTTTCTTTCAAAGTAGGAGCTTACTCAGGAGCTCATGTTCAAATCCTGGATTTAGCACTGGCAAGTTTGACATTTTCAATAACTATTTAATGTGTGACAAATCTCCTCACTGCTTCGTTACAAACCTCGTCTTTGACAGGGATTGCTTCTGTAAGAACATCAAACTTGATTTATTTTTTCCTTTTCTTTTTGGGTGGAAGAAGCAAACAATGAGGACAACAGGTGGAATGGCAAGAATTTGTTACATAAAAATGTCATTCGGGGCAATCTGAAACTTAGTGCCCTGCATACTTTTTTTTTTATTATTATTTTTATTTTCTCCAAGAGAAGAAAAAATATTCAGCGAGAATTTTTCCCTGAACTTTTATTCAGGAATAAAAGTGGCTTGTGCTGGAAACACCTTCTCCCTAATCAGACTTGGAAATTATCAGTGATCACGAAAATTAATTGATTAACAAAATGAAAAAGGGGGAAAGAAAACACAAAAAGCAGCCCTCAGCCCCCAGCTTTGAACTGCAGTGACTACAATGCAATAAGTGGTTGTAATAAGTATTTATTATTATTAATAAATAGTATTTATTAACCAATGGGTGGATAAGTCATCTGAGCAGTCATGTTAGATAGAAATTTTGGGTCAGGCAAGTGGATTGTTGGTAAAATATTCAGTGTTTGGGCAGTAACAGAGAAAAATACACCTCTCAGATTTTGCTTTGAGCTTCTTCATGATCTTTTAGAATGACAGTGTGGAATAAACAGCTCGTTTTACCCAACCCCTGAACTCTACCTGTATCTGTGCGCTGCAAATATTCATTTTGAAATATTCATCCCACTTTTAGTGTGTGCATTTCAGCCCCAGAGGGAATTTTCTGCTCAGCCTTTGGCTTTTTCCTCCCTTGCAACAACCTTTTACAGCATCCCATATACAGGATATATACACACAGCCTACATATTCCTTTAATTCAGGCTTTCAATTCTATTAAGAGCAATCTCAGCATCAGAAAACGTTGATAACACAGGTGAAACTTTTGAACTCGCTCAAAATTTTAAAAATTGGCTTCTGTATTTCAAGGAAACTTAACATGGGAATATGTATTGACCATATCCATATGGGAATATGGACTGGAATATGTGTAGGATTTTTTTTTGATAGACTGGGGTTGGCAGTTATTTCTAGAGGTTTTTCCTTTGTATAAAACCAGCTCTGTTTTTATCAATGACAAAAGAAGTTCATTGCATTGTGTGTCACTCACACACATTAACTAAGGTGGATTTTCTTTGGAGTTTCCAAACAGCTTCACAAAGCAATCAGACTTTTATTGTCATTAATCTACGTCCGTGCTTTCATTTTTTCAAAGTGGATGAAATGACCAAGCCATGACAAGAGAATTTTTTGATCTGAAATGACCCCACAACAACGTATTCAAATGTCTTTTTATCATTCCATCATGGTTTTACCCCACAGTCAGTGGCCAGGTTTGGGTCAGGAACACAAACACTGGATAATTTTTCTATTTAAATGTTACTACAATACAAAAAAAAAAATGCAGTCAGCTCCAACTTCAGATGCCTTGTGCTTTGGTGAAGTGCTGGAGATGTGAGTGCCATGCCAGCCCAAGCACCTGCAGTTTTCCCACTGAACATTAAAAGATATCAAAGTAATAAAGGAAGATTTCTGAGCTCACAGCAACTGGGGAAAAAAAAAATCTAGAAGTTAATTTTTAGTGCCATTATATGTACACTCTTTTATGCCAGTTCCAGACAGAAAGCTCACCCAATTTACAGCCTTCCCAGAAACTTTTAAAATATTTTCCATTAATTCACTTTCTTACTGACACTGATGATACTGGCACTTTTGTCACCTACTTTTACAGCTGTATTTCCAGAGAAGCAAATGATGGGCTTCACCTAACACAGGTAATTCACGTATTTGAGGTGATGAAGATGTTTTGGGCAAGTTAATACCTGTCACTTTGGAAGGACAAGAGTTTTGTGTTGGTCCCTTCCATATCTGGCAACCCTGGAAAGGTCCCAGACACTGAGGAAGCACAAAAGCTCTAAGAAATCCTTAAAATAATCACATTTATCAACAATTCCTCCTGCAGTCAGAATGTTCTGGGGAGCCCTGTGACACGCCAAGACAGGATATTTTTCTCTCCAAGCCCTCCCCAGCATTCCAGTTGTGGAAGAGGATCTGCACCATCTTGACTTTCAGTGGTGTTGGAAAAAAAATGGGGGGAATTTGCCTTTTATGTAAAATTCCAGGGCAAATTCACCTGAGCCATTAGTCAGTCACCTCAGGAGGAGGACAAACTTCCTTCTGGAGATGATTTTGTGTGCCTGTGCTGCCTCTGGATTCTGTGCTGCAGTTACAGAGAAAAGAATAAAATCCCAAATAATACCAGTTCAGCACAGAGAAATGCCTGTAAAAATCAGTATTTAACTTGCAATGTGCCATCCTCCAGCCCAGAGGTTAACAGTGGGAATTCAAAAGGATTCTCAGCAATGGCTTTTCTGCAGAAAGAACTTGTGTCATTACACATTCTATTTGCTTGGTAGTTTTTAATTTGAGTCGTTTTTAATTCTCTTTAGACACAAAAAGCTCGGTTTCGTTCTGAAATAGCTGAAGGACAGAACAATGCAGCAGAAGGAATAAGACTACACTGTTTTGCTCTAACTTTTAACAAGACTTGCATAATGTTCTAGTTCATGAATTTTTGTGTGTGAAGGGAGATTAATACTTTTTGCAACATACTTTTAATTTTTACCCTTCACTTTCATTTAATTTCAAAAAGCCCAGGGTTATAATTTCTGCAGTTTGCTACAGCTTGTCTTACAAATTTCCTCCCCCAAACAGCCTTCAGCCAATCCTGGCAAAACCCTAATTAAATTCAGCAAAAGGAACAAGGAGCAAATAGAAATGATGATTTTCAGTGAAATCCAGAATGGAATGTCAGCAAAAGGAATGCAGTTCCCATCACAACCATGTCAAAAGAGTGGAAAGATTAGAACTTGTTCTGCAGGAAATAAGATACAAGTTTAAAGTTTCCACTTGCCTAAGGTTGGCATATTTTTTGTCAGATGGTTTTTTCTCATGGCCCTGAGGACTCCAAAGGGCTGGAATTGCCATGTCCAGCCTCTCCTGAGACCCCTCCTCTACTCCTTGTCCATGGTCCAGGGGCTGTACTCCAGCTCAGACACATCAAGAACATAAAGTGTCACAGTTTAAGTAATTCAGTAGCCACTGAATAGTTTTGCCTGCAGCAAAATACCTCCTGATCCTTGCAGAGACCAATTATCTTCCAATATCTTGATTAAGTGGTCAGAATGTGTCATAATTAGTCGGCATTACTTGAAGAGAAAAGGTCAATTTTCTTCTTCTTCTCCCTCTAATTCAGATTTCCACTGGCAATGAGGTTGGAGGGGGGGAAGGAAATTAAATCCTTTGCTTATTGCAGGGGATGGAAGAATCACAAATGGATTATTTCTAAAGTCATGGAGTTCAGCCTTTGGGATTTAACTCCCAGGGAGCAGCTCACTGGTGGACAAACCAGCTTTGAGATTCTCAAACCCCAACCAAGCACAGAGAAACTGCATCCAGGGAATGCAACATCAAATCATGGGAACAAATCTAAACCACAAAAGCTGAATTGGATGAAACACACCAATATTAACAGAGAAGGGCAGAAGGGTCCCATCTTTGAATCTTCACAGGGTCCTAAATCTGCTTCTCTGAGCCTTGGTTTGGTGGATCCCATTTCAGGGGCCATATTAGACATTAAAGGTGCATCAAACTCCCAGGACCCATACTCCTGTAATCACTCAGAGCTCCTCTGGGGCCCGAGGCTGAGGAGTTTTTGCTCAGTTTGTGGAGCTTTCAGCACCCTGAGGCCTCAGCTGGGAGGAGGAGGATGTTCATGGATGTTCCTCCTCTTTGCCAGGATGATGATGCCAAAATTTCTTCCTCATTCTTGGGATCTACTCGGATTTTTAGGTTCATTTTCCTTTCACAACTTGCCAACACAGTCATCTTCATTTGATCCCTATTATCCAGCTCTTCTCTTCTGTTTCCTCTGGTTTTGCCTGAATGATCTGAGGATTTATCCCTGTAACCAGCACTGACTGATTGTTGTGATTGGGAAGAGACTCCTGGGATCACCATATCTGCAAAAGCTTCCCCACAACATTTTATTCTGGGTGACAAAGACAATCCAATCCACGCAGAAAAAATTACTTTTTATCCCTATAAAGTAAAAGTAAAAGTAACTCAAGAGGAGACAGCAGTCATCTGATTCCTGAACAACTACCAAACCTAATAAAGCTAAAATCCCCTCAGTGTGAAAACCAGCAACGTCCTGAACTTCTGAACTGTGTGGTCTGTACAAATTATAAGAAAAGACAAAAACCTTTCCAGGGATCATAGGTATTATGATGAACATAAAAAGATTATTATCTAAGATTTTTGAGAGAATCATTCCTTTCACTCTCCGTGCCAGAAAGAGCTTTTTCTTTTATATTCTTTATTGTTATGCCATTATGTTTAGTCTATTCTGTTGCAATGAGTAGAGTCAACACCAGTGGTTCCACTGCCACAGGTACCCTGAAAACATGGACAGTTCCACATTAACTCACATTTTTACCAGAAAGAGTAAATAATTGCTGGTTTATTTACTAGTCCAGATGTTGCCTGTAAGACAATGAACATCTCGAAGTTGCTGATTGTATGAAGGCAATGAACTCAGTAAGTTACTTCAGGTCTGGTTTAGTTTCTAGGCTGCACAACAGCAACAAAAAAAACCCCCAACAAGCGAAAATAAATAAACCCCAAACCAAAATCCACCCTAAATATTTCTTCCAGATCAGCACCACAGAAAGAATCTATCTTTTAGACAGTTACATTATATTTTAGAGAGGGGGGAAAAACACAAGTGGAAAATATTTCCTGATATTTTCTAGCACAATTATTTCTTTCTGTGCATTCTGGTAAAAAATGGCATCGATTTCCCCTGTTGTTTATTCCCAATTTCAATCTCTCCTGCAGATTTCCTGGGACAGGAATTACTTCCATTTCAGAATGTGTGAAAGACTTTCAACTTTCTCGCACGGGGTGGATGAAATGCTTATTGTTCTGGGTGTGTTATCTGTGAGGGGGGAGAAATAATTTCCTACCAATGCCACAGACCATTACCTTGGACTTCATATTTCTTGGAGGCCAATATTCTGTGTTCAACGGAGCCAGGTGTTCCTGGAACACTCAGTCTGAAGACACTGTGAAATGAAAAACATCTACTTTTCTACTGTTTTTCCTGACAGACTCTTTCCTTTATAAATCACTCGAGCTCTGGTGAACCTCTGAACATTCCAAACCCAGTTTGAATCCATCTATCCTGCACTCTGGCTTTCACTGGGAATTCCTCTGCTAAATATCTGTCATTGAAGGGGTTTTTGCTTCTTGATTAAGTCACATTTCAGCCTTCTTTTAGATAAGCTGAAGAGATAATTCTCTTTAAATCTCTCTTTTTTTTCGGTGCTTTCCGTGGTTTCTTTAAAGGCTCTTCATTTTTTCTGACATCCTTTAGTGTACATTCTAAAGGTTGTATTTGTAGATGATATTTCAACATTAGATCAGGTAATCCTACACTAATAATTTGAAAATGACCCATCAAATACTCTGTTTTCCCACTCACTCTCCTGGAGGGACAAATAGATTAAATGAGTTTTCCTGTCAAGCCATTCAAAGCCACACAAGGAGGCTCATGTGGATTTTCACACAAGACCAGCTACACCTTTTTCTGGGATATGATTCCATGATTTTGGGAGTGAACCTGCACTTTTGCTTCTGCTCAGAGGAGGATATTTTCAGTGTATCATATATATCTATATATATCATGTACATCATGTATACATATATAATGTATATCTCTCTATATAATTACATATCTATATATGACTATATATATGTATATATATGTGTATATATATATATGTATATATATGTGGGTATATATATATATGTATATATATGTACATATCTATATATGACTACAAAGCATGTTTGGTTTTTATCTTTACCCTGCATAAAAATGCTTAAAAAAATCTCCTCAGTCAAAACAAGATATCAGTTTGGTGCTAGAAGAAAGTCTTGATTTTTGAAATTAGAATATAAAATAGTGTATAAGGAACAATATATATTATGTTATATATATAATATATAATACATAATATATAATATGTAATATGTAATATATAATGTATAATATATAATATATATATTATATATAATGTGTTTTATATTATATATTAAATTATATAATATATAATATATTATGGTCATCTTATTATATAAGATAATAATATTTTATATTTCATACCAAGCACAATAAATTAAATTAAGGTAATTAATAAAATAAATCAATTAATTAATTTAAATAAATAAAAATAAATATAAATTAACGGGAAATTAAATAATTTAGATAAATAAAATTAATAAGTTAATTAATAAGTGTAAATGAATATAAATAATTAATAACTTTAATTAATAAAATTACATTAAATACATAAAATAAATACAAATACTGTACCATCCATGGTGTAAACCCCCCTCAAAGAGCTGTGCCAAGCCACCCTACTCGAATGAAGAGCTTTGTTGGGATTACTTTGGATGAATATTTTATTTGTCCCCAGAATTAAAGCTGCAGTGCTGGTTTAACTGTTACCACTAACTGTGTTTCCCTGAAAGAAGGTCTTGCTCATCTAAAATCGAAAAAAAAAAAGAAAATTTAAATAATAAATTAAATAATAAATTAAACCACATGCAAATAAGAACAACAGGAGATTCCTGAGGTGCAGGAATACCCCATGAAGACTCTTCCTACTCTCATGAAAAAGTGTTTATTTTAGGATGGCTCAAACAACCAAACAAGAATTCATTGGTCAGCAAATCAGGTTTTAACCAATTTCCTCTCGCAAGTCTTTATCAGCTGGACACAAGTTATTTGTAGCAGCCATTTCCCCAACAAGCTTTTGAAAATCTTCGTAATGAAGCATTTCCCACTAAAATAAATGACCTGGAAGGTGTCTAACTATGGAAACATCTCTCCCAATTCCTCAGTATATTTATAACTGTCTCTCTAAATCGTCATGTGCTCAGAAGAACAGGTTGGTTTCCTCTTCTTCACAGGGATTCATGATCTAAATAGTTAAGTATTACTTTCATTTATCTATTAATTGTGACTATTTGGATAAGTTAAAAAAGAAAAAGAAAGAGAGAAGGGAAGAAGAAAAGAAAGAAAGAAGGAAAGGAAGGGAGGAAGGAAAGAAGGAAGGAAGAGAAAGAAAGAAACAAAGAAAGAAAGAAGGAAAGAAAGAAAGAAAGAAGGAAAGAAAGAAAGAAAGAAAGAAAGAAAGAAAGAAAGAGAGGAAGGAAGAAAGAAAGAGAGAGAGAAAGGAAGAAAGAGAGAGAGAAAGAAAGAAAGAGAGAGAGAAAGAAACAAAGGAATAAAGGAAGAATGAAAGAAAGAAAGAGAGAGAAAGAGAGAGAGAGAAAGAAAGAAAGAGAGAGAGAGAGAAAGAAAGAAAGAAAAGAAGAAAAAGAAAAGGATGATTTGGAAATACCAAATCCATATTTGACTGTGAGCCTAAAAATGGGCATGAGCTGAAAGGACAGTGAACCATCCCTGTGTTTTAATTCTAAACATCTAGTGACAGCATTTGAGGTTGAAAACCTTGTCCCATGGTTTCCTTGCTGCTCTTTCCTCCCTTTTCTCATCCCCAGCTCCAAACCCCCCAAAAGCTGTATTTACATCCCTCAGCACCAAGACAAATGATATTATTTATGAGTTGGCGGAATTTACATATTTACAAGGAGGCAAAGTCTAATGACACAGAAAGACTCTTTGCTCTGAAAAATCATTGGTAGGTTGTTAAAGCAAAGAAAGAAAACAACTTGCATTTCCAGCTGAGCACAAGAAAGGAGAAAATCATCAATTTATATTCATATTTAGGCTACATGAATCATAAAATGTGCTGTAATATGCTGTGTGTTATAAACATCTTGTTCAAGCACTTTCCTTATTTGCAGTGGGATTTGTCATTACACAAGGAACACATCGACTGGAACAGACCTCCAGCTAATGCAAAACAAGGGGTACAATTTTCAGATTCTTTGCTTAATATTTAGGAGAGTAAAGTTTAGTTTCCTTTCTGAACTGCAAAAAGCAGGACTCACTGTGTGTACATTTTTGGTGACTGTCAGACCTATATATCCATTTTTCCTTTATACATATTTTTAGTGTTTTAAGAACATTCTTTCTTGAATGTTTAATTTAATACTGAGCTTATTTCTTTTAGTAGTCAAAGCTGACATGATTCAACTCCTTTTAGGGACAGATTTTTCACCAGGAACACACTGACTGGAACAGAGCTAATGCAAAACATGGATTACAATTCTCAAATTCTTTGTTTGAATGTTTAGGAGAGCAAAACTTTCATTTCCTTCACTGCCAAACCATTCAGAAATATTCATTATCTGAGCTGCAGAACTAAACACCAAAGGCCACACACTTTTGGTGACTGTCTGACCTATAGATGGATTTTTCCTTTATATCTTTTTTAATGTGTTAAGAATATTCTTTCCTGGATATTTCATTAAATATTGAGCTTATTTCTTTTAATAACCAGTTAAAGCTGACATGATTCAACTCCTTTTAGGGATAAACACTGATCCAGATTTCTCACCAGCAACAAAATTGAGTTATTACCTTCAGAGTCCCACCACCCCAATTAATCCAGGCTGCAGGTGGAAGTTCTCCCAGGTGACCAGGCAACCAGAAAGGCTCAGTGGCCATTCCAAATTCTTTTTGGCCATTGCTAAGATAGATCCCACTCACACAGAAACTACAGTAACCTGCTTGTTGAAGCCATATATGTATTAATTCAGGGAATCACAGAATGGTTTGGGTTGGAAGGGACCTTAGAGCTCGTCTTGTTCCAGTCTCCTTCTGGGCAGGGACACCTTCCACTGGTCCAGGTTTTCTCTTGGCAACCTGTGCCAGTGTCTGAGTAAAGGAGCTCCTTAATAATCACTGAAATTTAAATTCTAAATTTAATAGCTTCCATAAAATTTAATAGCATCTTGGTTGGTTTGGGTTTTTTATTATTATTATTATTATTTAGAATGAGTGTTAGACATTCAGATAGCATTTTATTTATCTAATGTAATAATTGTTGAAACAAGAGCATTATAACCAGACCTAGTCAAAGCAATTAATCCTCTGGAGCTGCAGCTTTGCTGAGATGCAGAAAATGTTCTGATCACAACCGAAGTCCTGATGTCAGAACTATTCCAAACACCACAGACAGGCCAACATCCCAAATTAATTCTACTGAAGCTTTTAAATTGGTAACTGACAGGTAAATTAATACTTATGGATAAGTAGCTACGTTTTTCCTCTCTGTGCCCCTCAGATGCTGTTCTGAGGGAAAGGTTTGATTGCAACCCATGGGACTGGGGCTGCTCCTCTGGGGGTCCCTGCCCAGCCCCAAACCACTGCAGTCAAGGACATCACACTCAGGAAGTTTTGGACACAGCTGTTGGAGCCTGGACTGGTAACCTTTGTGTACTCTCAAAACTAATGTAATTCAGGGCCATTTTATGTTCCTAAAAGGTGAAAGTGCTGCAAAGAACAGCACGGTAATAAATCCTGTTTACATCACTCTCACACTCCCCTAATTCCTCCCACCTTCATCCATGCTGACAATGCCATAAAACCTCATATTCTGTGACAGCTGATTTCCAAGCAGCACTTTCCCCCCATCAATATGGGTTATATAAATATATTCATATATATTTATATATATGTTATATAAATATATTCATATATAGATGTATGTTGACCTCATATGGCTGCCAGCTGCCCACTCAGCTGCTCCCTTGCTCTCCCTCCTCGACAGAGTAGGGGGAGAAAATAAGATGAAAAAGCTCACGGATTGAGATAAAAATTGAAGACAAAGACATTAATTCCCAGTTACAGTCAGGGGCCAAACAGCCCCATTAATAATGGGGATATTAATTGAATTTAGTACCAACTACAATGTGTTTAGGGAATGAGAAACAAAACCAAACTAAAATACCTTCCACCACAAGCACTTCACTCCCTCTTTCCCAGTTCCTTCCCCAGCAGTGGAGATGGGCAATGGAGGGGCTTGGTCAGTCCATAAAAACCCCTCCCTGTTTCTCCTGCCTCCTCACACCAGTAATTTTATAAAGAATCACCACTAATTGCATTCAGAAGTTGCCTGGGAAACAGTCCCTAACACAAACCCAAGGGCAAGGAGCTGATGCTCTGAAGGGAAATGTAACACCCCTGTGTTTCAGAACAACACTGCCTCGAATTTTACAGCAGAACTGAAAAAAAAATCAAAATAAAAATGCATTTATGAAAATAATAACAATAAAAAATTGCTTTTGAAAAGGCCAGCAATCAACAGCTGGGAAGAAAATGATCCTGGTGCTTCTCAGGAACAGGCCGAGAACTAACACTAAATTTGGCAACCATGATTAGGAGAACAAAGCAGGATCTCTGGTTAAAGTTCCTGGAAACACTCTTGGAAGAGGTGCTGTTTTGCTTCCTGTTTTTCTGTTACATCAATCTTTGTAAAATACCAAACTCTTGTCCCGAAATACCTGGGGGGGGGATTAAAAAAAGACTTTCCATCTATTTCTTCTCACTGAGAGAATTTGTGTTTTCACTGCAGCTGTGCAAGCTGAACTACCTTTTGCTCTCTATGCAGATATTTTGCTAAATATTATATGCTTAACTACCAGTCCCACTTCAAAATTGCCCACTTAGCTCACTGTCCAGCTCCTTGAAGGCATTTCAGAACTTTTATATTGAGTAAATCAGCTCCAGCTTGGAGGAGAGGAAAGCTTTAAAAGCTTCACTTCTCAGTGTGACTGCTGGGACAGCCCATCCCAAAACGTACCAGTATTCCCAAAATAAAACAGATGAGGCACTCCCAGCCCTGGGAACACCATATTGCCCTGCATGGGTCTTTCTCTTTGGGTCTTAAGGTTGTTTGGGCAAGTTTTATAACCCTGCTCAGGGTTATCAGAATAATCACCCTCAGCATTGAAAATTATTCCAATTTTCACTCAGTAGATGATGAAGGAGCCACAATGACACAGAGTCATAAGAATCATGGAATCCCAGCATGTTTTGGGTGGGAAGGGACCTTAAAGCCCATCCAGTGTCACCCCTGCCATGGGCAGGGACACATTCCACCAGCCCAGGTTGCTCCACCCTGGCCTTGGACACTTCCAGGGATCCAGGGGCAGCCACAGCTTCTCTGGGCAACCTGGGCCAGGACCTCCCCACACTCTCAGTAAAACATTTTCAAGGAGGTGTCCAGGGGTTCTTCTCTCACAGCTGCAAGGAGAACTTGCACGTATTTATTTTCAATCCCATGACATGTGCCGGGAGAGGCAACAGCAAAGACACCAATATATCCCAGCACTGCCATAAAAAATCCATAATAAAAAACCTAAAAAAGCCACAAAACCCCACAAAATTCATAACATAGAATCATGGACTGGTTTGGGTTAGATCCTCAAAGATCATCTCATTCCAAACCCCTGCTCCTCCACAGACAGAGACACATATATATTCCACAGTACACACATATATATATATATCTATTCCACCACTGTTTTCTTCTTGCCTTCACACAAAATTCAGCTGAGGAGCATATTTTAAATACCTAAAACTTAAATATGCTTCAATCTTTGCAGATTAAGTGCCTGAAATGCTTTTAGCTTTGTGTAATCATTTCTGATAGAATTTCACCTTGGACAAAGGAGACAAAGGAGTCTAAAAGGTTCTCTCATGTGCATTTGAAGAGAAGTCTGTGCATTATTTTATTGTAGAAATTAGTAAGCTGGGGTCTTAGACAAAATTTGCATGATTTTTTTTTAACTCCTAATATTTATATGCTCTGGAGATTAAAATGACTATAGTATAGACTATTTTAATGACCACTCAATCAAGAGAGGTCACTGAGTTTTAAGTCAACCTTGGGAAGGAAGAACAGAATATCACAGTCCTTGTTTTACATCTGCCTGGAAAATCAATGATGCATTAAAACTTAATGGCAGCAGAGTCCATCACCCTCTGAAATGGCCCCTCTCAGTGTGTCACTGTGTGCATTAAAACCCTGTGTCTTGGAGTAAATGAGAGAGGGCTCAAAAATTAACCCAATCCTCAGTGTAATTGCTGTGAGGAGATGACTGGGCTGAGCACTCTCTCTCGTGACAGTGATTGAGATGCCATTACACTTCCCCACCACAGACCTTTCCCAGGGAATGAGCTCCATGTGGAGCACCAAAGTCACCCCGTGGAGCTCCTCTGGCATCAACAAAACATGGATCAGACCCCATTAGGGTTTTATAAAACCTCATTACGAGGTCAAATAAAAGGAAGTGTTGCCAAGTGGCAAAAAGTGTTTTGTCTTCTGGAATATTTATTCTACGTGACAAGTATTTATAACACTCCCAGTCTTGAACTGAGCAGCAGCAAATAAAAGGGTTGGTCACCCTGAAGTGGTTTGGTTTGAAATATAAAATCTCTGCAAGTGGCACCCACAGACTGAACACAGCATCCCTCACCCCAGGTAAGACAGTGCCTTTCATTGTACTTGGTGTAAAACGTCCTGGTCTGGGACTCTCCCTCATGGCCAGTGAGGACAGACAAGGTGGAGCTCACCCTGTTCAGCTTGAAACACAAAAGAGACAAACCTCAAAAGACTCTAAAGAACAAAACTGAATGGTAAGCAAGGATTTCCTCTCGGGTGATGAGGAAGCCACAATAACAGAGTGTCCAAGGTGCTTGTATGGAGGAATCACAGAATCATAAAATATAATGGAGTTTGGAAGGGACCCCCAAGAACCATCCAGTCCAACCCCTGGCCCTGCACAGACACCCCAGCAATCCCACCCTGCCCCTCAGAGCCCCAGAGATCATCCAAACCCTCCTGGAGCTCTGGCAGCCTTGGGGCTGTGCCCCCTGCCCTGGGGAGCCTGGGCAGTGCCCAACCACCCTCTGGGGGAAGAACCTTTCCCTGAGATCCAACCTGAGCCTGTCCTGACACAGCTCCAGCCATTCCCTGGCTGCTGTCCCTGGTCCCCACAGAGCAGAGCTCAGAGTTGCTCCTCCCCTGCCCCTTTGGAGGAAGCTGTTGAACATAGCACCAGATTTGTTCCTGGGAACCACCAGAAAGCTGCCCAGAAGGGCTAAAGAATTCCACACACCCTCAGACACCAACACAGCAGGAAAATTAACTAATTCAAAACTTAGCTCCCCATCCCATGCAGAGTGTTGCTGCCCTGTAAACAAATCCCAGCAACAGAAACTGTGACAACAAAGTGACAGATGCTGCTAAATATTTCTTTCAGACCCTTTTAAAGCACTTTGAAATAAGGTTTATGTGCATTGTCTTGCAGAGGAGTAGGAAATCTCTCCCAGAGGACTTCCAATAACACTTCTTGACCTCTTCAAATGTAGTTCAGACTAGTAGCCCAAATCTATGGCTCTAAAATCCTTTGCTGATAGGGGGAATGGGAAAGTAATAGCTGACATCAACCCAGATCCTGCTGTTTCCTCAGGATTATTGCCCGTGGGTTGGTGGGTATCAGGCACTACTGTCTGGAACAATAAGAAAGTATCACTACTGTAATTTAATTCATTAGAGAAGCTTTAAGGTCGATCACCCACCTCTTGCTTCTGCTTAAAATCAGCCCTTAGTGACTCCACCAGACAAACCCTGCAAGTGAATCGACCGGAGAGAAAGGTGGGGATTTGATTTCCGAGGAGCTCCAGTCCCTCCGAGATGGAGTGAGCTGGGAGTGGTGATTCACTGCTCTCCATATCCCTCACCCCACTGCTCACAGCCCAGGCACAAATCCCATCCCAGCTAAATGGAAATCAATTGCACTTTTCATACCTTGACTGCAAGTCAATGGCTTTAAAGGATGGAAATCCAAAGTTCCCTGCGAATTTCCTATTACTCAAGAAATCATTCAAAGGCAGCCCAAGTGCTGAATATTCTGGGAGTTAATAGCTGGAAAAAGGCTCAATATAGTCAGTTCACAATTCTGGGGAGACAAGCCTCATTTGTTACACAAGTCAGAAGTTCCAGATATTAAATTCTAGAGACAGGTCTTAAGTCATGACCTCTTTTGCCCCTCTTCTTCTTTTGTATCACAGAATCCCAGGACATGCTGAGCTGGAAGGGACCCACCAGGATCATCCAGTCCAACCCTCAGCCCTGCACAGACCCAGCCCCATCCCCTGTGCCCCAGAGGATCATCCAAACCCTCCTGGAGCTCTGGCAACCTTGGGGCTGTACCCACTGCCCTGGGGAGCCTGGGCAGTGCCCAACCAGCCTCTGAGGGAAGAACCTTTCCCTGAGATCCAACCTGAGCCTGCCCTGACACAGCTCCAGGTGGTATCCAGGGATATGATGCTCTGTCACTCAGAACCATCACCTTCCTTCATCTCTGTGGGTCTGCTCAGCTTTAGGAGCTCCCCATGCTCAGCTCTAATTTAGATTTCTTTGTGTTGGCTTTAAGAACAATTACCTGCCAAATGTCGCCGGTTTTTTGTTTTAGCTTTGCAAACAAATGTGCTTGTGACCACTAAATGAAGTGCTAAAAGTAAAAACTAATCAGAAAGTATTGCTCTCTTTGCAAAATAAAGTCTGCTCCGAATGCAAAGGAGTCTCTGGTACCCAAACTAAAAACCTCCAGAGCTTAACTGTAGAAAATGTGTTTCGGTTAATATTGAATTATTGACCTTCTCATATAAGTGCTGCTAGTTCAGGCAATTTCTGTACCAGCAAGAAAGTTGAGCATTAAAAAAAACCCCAAACAAAACAAAGAGATTGAAAACAGATTGGCTGTGGAATTTTGCACATTGGTGGTTTCCAGGTAGAAGCAAAATCTTTATTGCAAAACACAGAGACAATCACATAAATCATTGCCCAGCCACAACTGCAGCTGTGCCTGCAAGGTCCCAGCAACTGAAAACTAATGTAAATATGAGCCGTTGCCCAAATGTTGGGTTTTTTCCTCATTCTGGCCCATTATCTTTCCAATAGACCAGTTTCCTCCTCCAGCTGGGTGGGGACCATGTGTGTGAACAGGGATGAGAGGAACTTTTCCCGTTGGAAATACCCCCCCCCCCCCATTGTTCATGTTGAATAAATCATGAAATCAAAGCATAAATCCTATGTTAACATTATATATTCCAGTGTATATTATAAATAATTCACTATGATCAACTTGTGCTGTACCTTGATTTCTTCAAGGAGAGTTACAGCAATGGGGAGACACCAACCCACCTATTCCTAAATTCAGTTGTCTATAAAATGAATCTTTAAATTGCATTCAGAAACGATTTTTAAAAATTTTAAATTTTTGATTTTAATTTTTTAATTTTTATTTTTTTAATAAAATAAACATTTTGTTGTTGTTGTTTTTATTTAACCAGGTTCCTTGTAAAACAGGTAATTTTCAGTACTAATTATTTTCTCTCCTGTATCATTGCAGCTAATTTCTATGGCAAGTTTTACCTCACGTTGCTTCTTTTCATCAGTGTGGAACTCTCCCACACAGGTGGCATTTAAATCTGAATGGGTGTTTGTTATGTAGCTTTCAAAAGAACAGGATTGCCTTCGAAATTAAGTCCTAAAAGGACACATTGTGTGGTTTTACTTGCAAATCCCCAGTGGATCGTGGTTATTTGCTGTCTTCGACCTGGAAAATATTATTTCAATATTGGAAAAGAAATATTACCCTAATTTTATGTATTTTGGGTGCTTTCAGAAGTGTCTACTTCTTACTGAAGCTGCCAATTTTCCATATATTTTTCTGAATCATTAATCCTGATAATGCTGAAGGTTATCAGCAGTAGGTAATTTCACATAATTTTCCTATAAATATCTGTCAGTTTTAGTTGTATGTTTAACTTTGCCTTTTTTTTTAATTGTTGTTAACAGGCTTCTTACTCTGTGCCTTTAAATCGATTTGGGTTTAAGTAATTACTGTGTTGGGTTCAACCTTTAACCTCCTCCCTGCACAAAACCACCCACGAAAATAAAACTTCCAGTGAATGAACATAAACTGACAATTAATATTATGCACAAGAAATATCTCAAAACTGTTTATGAATATTTTTCTGTATTCTTGTTACTTGCCATGTTACTCTTTCATTGCTTCACTCACAGAAGTAAAATAAAAAATTAAAAATCTTTTGTCACTTGAAAAGATTTATCAGTTGCCCCTTTGGAGCTTTTTTTAAGAGCGTTATGTTTTTAAATTAGATGGAATATATTCACAGTAATACAGGAAGCAAAGGGAGAAGGCAAACTTGTGTGAAACAAACCAGTGAGCAGAACAAAAAATTGATATTACCTGAGCAAAATTAACACCTGAAATTAAAAGTTTGTAGCTTTTAAACCTCTGAAATGGTTTCTCAGTAAGATAACTGAAATTCTTCATGGTGTTGTATGATGTAATTACTTGCATGGTAAGCAATTTTTATGATAAACCACTGACACTGATATAAATATTAAACAGTAATAACAAGTAACTACCAAGGTCTGATATTTGTAGCATATTATGGTTGAGATATTATTGTATGTTCTTGCTGATCATTGTTTTTTTGGAGTGAACTCTTCAAGATGTATCTCTTAAGGGTTGGCTCTAATCTGGATGCAACGTCAAAATATTGAATTCATGCAATCAAGAGGGTTTTTGGAGTCTTACAAAAAGCCAAAACAAACATCATCTCCCTCCTCAGTGTTCGTTTGCAGTGCTTCCTGCAGCAATATTTTCACATGTCATCATTTCAAGTGGTGCTGGAGATTTGGACTTGCTAGGAAAATTGTCACGGGAAGAAAAATAGGCCAAAAAAACCCCAGCAAAATTCGATTCCAACTCGAAACTGTCAACCTTGCAATGGGTATTGTGAAAGCAGAAGGTACAGACTCAGAAAATTACTTAGTTACAAAAGACTGTCACAGATTTTAATGCTGGAAAGGACCATCAGGGTCATATATCATTTATCATATATCTAATTTGTGCCGCCATGGATTCTTGCAGCACATCTATTGCACCTCCAGCAGACAATAATTTGCAATCACTGACACTGCAACCACAGCCAAAAGTCAGTTGTTCAAATGGAAAATTCAAATTATTGTTGTTTATTCACCCTGAGAAGTTTTTCATCCAATTCCTCTGGTGAAGTTGACTAATTCTAGATTATATTAATTTACTCTCATGTGCTTTTCCATCAGTAATCCCCTCCCCAAGCCAGCAACTGATCAAATAATTCCTAATATTACTTTAGATAAAGAAAATAAATCTTCATGGTCCGTTCTTTTTTCAGCTTCCAAATTTTTATTTTCTTACAAGTTGGGAAAACAGACTTAAAATGTGTTGGCCATGTAACAGAATGAATAATGAGGTTAATAATATACAGGCTGGCTAAGAGTTATCTCAATAATACTTCAGCAGAGAAAACATCCCAAATCATGATTTTTTTAAGAACAATTAACTGTGGGTTTGCAACATTATTTAAACAAGACAGACTAACATAATTTCTAAGATGATTGCTCTCATCATCTGTGCTGTGGTATTGAACTCCAAGGGTAAATAGCATTAATGCTGGACTCTATGTTCAATATTAATTGTCTTTCCCACTCTTTACACTGTGCTCGGTGGGGAGAAGCTGTAAATTAATCTCACTCATTTTCCATTTGTTCCAAACTTAGAGAATCTTATTATTACAGGCAAGAGGACAGCAACCTTCTCCTTCTTGTAAATTTTCAGTTCTGTCCTCACACCCACAGATATAAATTGGATTATAAAGTCACTGAGAACATAAACACACTGTTCTCATTGCAATAAAATACTCATTTGCAGAAATAAAAATGATTCCTCTGTGCTGGCTTATTAACCAGTGTTCTCCTCTGTGATCCTCTCATGCTGCCCATGGCTGAAATGAATTTTGCTGGAGAGGTTTGAGTTATAACTAAATTATAATTTGTCAGTAGAAAGTTTACATTAGAAGGAAAGGAGGGAAAAAAAGCAAGATTCATTCTTTTTTTTTTAAACCATAAAAGGTTTGAATGATGTGCAATGACTGTGAGCAAATTGTTACTGGTGACTTAGAGAAGAGTTGCAACAAATTTTTATCTGTACAGCACAGACCCAGCCAATGTTTAGGGAATACCCAGAGCCCAGATTACAACCATTGCATGATCTCAAATTTCCTCTCTCACTGCCGTATCAATTGACATTATTTGCCAATTAATGGAGTTATTAGATAAAGAACTGTAATTTTACACTCAAAGCTTTTATTCTCTATTTATTCTACTTAAATTGAAAAAAAAAAAAAGGTAATTGTTATCTTAACTATTGCTTCCACAGGAGTGGAGCTATACAGGAAACAGTTCCTGGATGTTGTGTCTCCCAGTGGTTTCATAAAACATGATTTAGAAGATTCCTGCTTCTCTTAAATGGGAGATTCTGCATTCCTGAGCTGCAGCTCAATCCAAGTCTGGAAGCTGACGTGTTGTGAGTGGCCACCATGATGCCAACACCCCACAGTGGAGATATCTTGTCTCTGGTGCTTGAAACAGGACAGTGAGAACTTCCACTAGCCCTGCTCAAATCATTATCTCAACTTTAGGATTTGACTGAAAACACCCAAACCTGCTCCAGTGCCAGCTGGCCTTGGGTTTTCAGCTCCTGCCTGTTCTGGGCCCTTGGAGGGAGGTCACACAGAAACCCTCCCTCCAGAATTTTGACAGAAAACAGAACAGAAGATGCAAAACCTGCAACTCCACCCCCAGTGTGACAGGTTGAAAAGCTGTGTCAATGGAAATCTCATGGAATAAATTTCCAGAGTCCTCCAGAAATTAAGTTTTGAAATAGAAAGACTGTTGTCTTCCCATCCTTCAGGGTCCCAGCAAAAGCACAGCCCTATGAATTGCACAATCCTGGGTTTGAGTTGGAATTGTTTCAGGATGATAGTGCTCTATCGTATCACGAAGGTCTTACAGGTAAGACAAGATTGTTCTAAACACAGCTTCTCTGAGAGAAAACTAAATTTGGTTACTCTCTTGGTTGCTCAGCCTAAAGCAAACTGTGCCTTAGATCAAAACATGTGCCAGGAGCAAAGAGCAATGGAGCTGCTCAGTTATTCCAGGAAGATGTCCCTCCCTGCCCGTGGCAGGGCTTGGAACTGGATGAGCTTTAAGGTCCCTTCCAACCCAAACCATTCTGGCAGTCTGTGAAATACCAATAAAAAACGTGAAAATCACCAGAAATAGTGTGGATGTGGGACCACCTGAAGGATGTAGGAGCCCTTTTTTTCCTACCACATGGATTTTCTGGCTTTGAAAGCAACCGAGGTGTCACTGCTCGGAGAGGAGCTGCCACACAGCCCACGGTGAGAGGCACAGACGTGGAGCTCTGGCTGTGCTGAGCTCTTTCTACTTCAACCTTTAGCCTCGAGGAAAGAAAGAGTCAAGAGGAATCAGAGGTGCCTCCCCAATATCTGCAGAGATAAATAAGGTCTTTGTGCCTCTTTCAAGAGCCCAGGTCCATCGTGCCTGCTCCTCCTAAAGGAAGGATTTCACAGATCTGACGGCACGGCCACAAAGCTTGGAGCCGAACTGAACCCTCCTTTCTACCCCTGGCAACGGTTAACCTTTTCCCTCAGATCTCCCAAGGCGAGATGAAAGATCCCTAAAGATCAGAACCCCCTCAAGAGAGTGTGACCCACTCTATTAAGGGCTTAAAACTTCAAGACCAAGACCTTGAACTCCATCAAAACGCCAACGAGCGGTTTGTGCACAGTGGAGCAGCAGGAAGGATCAAAACCCCTCCACCCAAACTTCATAGGAACTGCCCTACTGTATCCTGCACTAGCTGGAGGTAATTGCAAAGCTTTTTTAGCAGCATAGAGGATGTTTGAAGCAGTTTGAGCGTGCTCTGACAAAGACATGCAATAATGTCATGTCAAAGGAGCAGGAGTCCAGCCACACTGTAAGGCTGGAAACAAAACCAGGCTGAGCAGCTCCTCTTACTCCTTCCATGGTCCAATAAGGCTGCACAACTTCTGCTGGCAAACCAGAGAGACCTGAGGAATGGCCTCTCTTAAATTCCCACCTGAATTTTCCTGTGGTTGGTCATAACCATAGTTCAGGCCCTGAACGATTCTGCGATGGAAAACACGGCTCGGTTGGAGAGCAAGGAAACCACTGAATAATCAATTATGAGATGACAGTTTGAGGGTGACCAGGGACAGCACCCAGGGAAGGGCTGGAGCTGTGTCAGGGCAGGCTCAGGTTGGATCTCAGGCAAAGGTTCTTCCCCCAGAGGCTGGTTGGGCACTGCCCAGGCTCCCCAGGGCAGTGGGCACAGCCCCAAGGCTGCCAGAGCTCCAGGAGGGTTTGGATGATCCTCTGGGGCACAGGGGGTGACTCTTGGGGGTGGCTGAGGGTTGGACTGGATGGTCCTTGTGGATCCCTTCCAACTCAGCATGTTCTGGGATTCTGGGATGTGTTATGAACTGACTGCAACCCCCATTCCCTGTTTTCCTGGGGGGGTTCCCTTGGGGTGTCTGGGCAGGGCCAGGAGTTGGACTGGATGATCCTTGTGAGTCCCTTCCAACTCAGGATGTTCCATGATTTTTTGTGTGAGCAAATCCAATATTAAAAGATCAGATCACTGGGGAACAATCCTGCAATGACAATTAAACCATTAAAAACTACGACAGGAAGGATACACTGACATTATGCATTACACACCTCATATAATCTGTGAAATCCTTCCTGCTGCATACTCAAGGTGATATAAACATTAGGTGAGTCAAACTGATTAAAAACACCTATAAAATGTGATGATGTTTGGGAAGGAATCCCAGTGGGCTCCAATTAAAACACTCCCTGAAATAATCCAGCTCACTGTAAACTGGAAATATTCCATTTTGGAAGGGGTCTGTGGTGGGACCAGACCTGCTGGACCTGGGCAAGGGGAGTGTCCTTGGCAGCTCTGGAATTGAAGTTTTCCTGGCTTTAAGATGTTGTCTCAGGGGAAATGCCTGCTGGGAGGGGAGGTGTTTCTTTGTGACACATCCAATTCAGCCGAACATTATTCACAGTTTCGTCAACACTTCTCCGGAGTGTTTGAAGAAGTTATTTGAGAACTCTGGGAGCTGAAAAAAAAATGTTTATTTGAAACATAATGGATGTGTGGAGAAGAAAATCAAAAGTAGTGCAGATGACAGATTTTTTTATAGCTATGGAATGAATAATGTTTTAATACTTTTCACAGGGGAACAGGTGAGGGAACCAAATAAATCTCTTAAAGGTCACAGGCGGTGCTTTGTCTTCATAATACAAAAGTTTAGCTTCCCACTTTATTAAGAGACTTGTTTTTCTGCTTTTTCTGCTTTCTATAATAAGACCTGCAGGTTTATTTCTTTTCTCTTAGTGCTATTTAAACTGCCCAGGAAACTAAATTCCTACTCAGCTTTTAATATATTGGATCATTTTGTAGCTGTTTGGTGGCTGCTGACTTTGGAACAGTGAAGTTTTTAACAGTAGTAATATCAATATTGTTTCAATAGTTCCTTTTGTTTTCCTGGAGCTACTGGTTTCTTCAAAATATTAGCATTAATGTCATCAACTATAGCCGTTCCAATGAATGAAATAAAGAAAAATTGGTGGAGAAATGGTAGTGTCCAGCACACCAGTTGTTTGAAAATGCTTGACAGCAGTGTGGTGGTTCCTCATCAAGAGGAAAACAAAAGCCTAGAGGGATGAAGATACACTGAGTCTCAGCCCCAAAACCACCACCACAGGTAACAATGGTTACTGGTTTTGCTGGTGGCCTGGCAGCCACTGAACAAGCTCAATCACAGCACTAAAACTGTAAGAAGAAAAGCAAAAACAAAAATGAAAGACACACACCCCCCTCCCAAAAATCAGAGGAATATCAATAAACAGATAAACCAGATCTGTTGCTTTTAAGAACACAGAAGAGGAAGTTTCAGCCAAGGAAATGCATTGGAAATGAGGAATTTGCATGGAGTTCAGTGTCTGAAAAACAAAACCTCCAAGCTAAAACAGTGCTAACACAGTCTGGGAAAACACACTGGCTTCAAAGTCCTGGGAGTGCTGATGCCTTCCCAATATTCTCACTGTCAGGGGAACTGTGTGGCACCCCAATCAAACAGCCAAAACATAAACAGCTTCTGGGAACCCGTCTTTTCACTCCTCTAAAACAAACTCAATTAAAACAAACACAGTCTGAAGTAGTTCTGCATCTCCAAAAATACACACTGCTGTGAAAATATCAGCAGCAAACCGAACACCCAGACATCATGCAGAAAGCACACTGATTCCCTCATTTCCATGGCATTAAAGATAAAGCCCAGTGCACTTTTTGAAACGTTCAGAGCTTTTTGTTTTCAATCGACGGAGTCCAGAGAGGCTGAAACACTGAGCCAAGCAACAGTCCCACATGGAGGTTTATCCACTAAATGACTGTGGCTTCAAGGGGGTCTCGAAAGCAGGCAGTTTAAAGGCTTCCTTGTGGCCACTGTGCTTTAAAATTTTAAATTAAGCTGTCTTCTTTTTTTTTTTTTTTTTTTTTTGGTGTTTTGAAATACGAGCTGTTTGATGTGCAGAAACAAGCGACGGAGCAGCAACCCTTCATCAGGTGACTGAGCTGTTCTAAAATTACTCAGATCAGTGGAGCAGAGGGGACCTGTTTCATGCCCAAAGCAGCAGAAGCAAGAGGTAGTTAATATTTGCTTGCCTTGCACCAAGGCACGAGCACATTGAAATAGCACAGCTGGCAACAGTACAAAACGCCTTCAGCAACATTTTCAGTGAGAGTGAGACACTCTGAGCAGAAATATATACATTTACATAAATACAGGCAACCACAAAGGGGCCATCAGAGACCTGTGGGACAGGGAAAACACCTGGAAACAGCCAAATCAGCAAGATAAGAATAGGGAATTGAGAAGCAGGAGAAGAGTGTGGTGGGAGCAGAGAATTCTACACAATAAGCAAGAAAGGAGCCCAGTGAAACCAGAAAAAGTCCTGGTTTCAAAAATAACTTAAACTCTGTCAGGGGCAGATGAGATCATCCCGTTTGCTTTTGGGAGGAGGGCATAAAACATCAGTGATGGGAGACGAAAGCTGGGGAGGAAAGAGGAGGGATTGCAACTCCTGCTCTCCAGCTGCCTCTGCCATGAGCATCCCTGTGATATCTCCTCGTGGGCCAGCTCAGAGCACCAACCTGGTGCTGAAATCTGCTGTTTCCCTGCCATTTCTCCTGCCCCTGGGCTGTGCTGTGTGTGTTTTTTTGGTTTGTGTCGCTCAAGACCGGGTTGGACGGGGCTTGGAGCAACCTGGGATAGTGGAAAGTGTCCCGGCCCATGGCTTTAAAGTCCTTCCAAGCCTAACTATTCTGGGAGTCAATGATTCCATGACTAGTGTAGTCTATGCACAAAACACACCTGGAATAGTTGCAAAAGAAAGCACTTAGCATAGGAAGATTATTGGAGTTTCATTAAATGACTCCCAAGCCCCCAAGGCAGAAAACACAGAAAGTGAACTGGCCTCGGGGCAACCAACAGTCCCAAAATTCACCTTTGCTGTCACCGCAGGGAAATCACTCCTGCATTTTTAGGGATATAAAAATATTATGTTTAGACCAAATCAAACAGTCCTGACGGCATAAGACAGATCATGGAATCAGGATAATGAGAAATGAACTGTTCACATGGTAATCTCAGGCTGTTATCAGCGAGATTAATTTGTTTGCAGAGCCATTCCCACATGACCCCAAGGTACTTCAATATATTTATGCTACACAATTTTATGAATTGAATGACAAATGACTACAAACATTTTTAGATTCATTGGAACAGAAAAAAAGAGACCAAAACTAAACCTCAGGGCTTCCTAGAGAATTTGTTCCCTGCAGCCCAGTGTTTAGAAAGACCTCAGGGATTGAAATTTCTTTTTTTTAGTTGACTGTAGTGGCTTAAAAATCATTAATCCATTTCCATTAATCCATTTCCTATTCCCCAAGGAAGGTTCTGGTAATGTGGTAGCTTGAATTTGGGCTATTTTTTTAATACAACAACTATTTTAAATGCCTTTTGAGAAGCCAGAAATGCACCAGTTCAAGTATATCTCCAACATCAGCATGTTAACCAGGAATAGTTACAGAAAACCTTCTCCAGAAAGAAAAGATCAAATGTACAGACTGTTGTTGGACACCCCTGAGGTGATTTTTAAAATTTTAGGACACTGAGGAAGATTTTTTTTTATACCTAAAAATCAGTTTTGTGTATCAGAAAACACTGAAAGGAACTGTCTTCATTTTATATCTGGATTCTTTTTAAATGTATCTAATAAAGTTCTGTTTCATTAAGATTTTCCAGCCTGATTTTTATTCCTTCTCCACTGTAACACGAGGCAAACTGTGAACAGGATCTGGACTCAGATCTATGAATTGCAGGAGCATGTCCTGGATCTCCCTGGGATGTTCCATTTACAACCTCCCCCTGAAATGCTGTCATTGGCACTCCCAAAAAAAGCTTCCAGAGCAGAACCATGCTCAAGAATGCCAGAACAGAAAATTTATTGCAGCTTTCATAGACTATATACATTTATTTGGACACTGGCTTCTAAATTGTTTGGTAATTGCTTTATTTCTTTGCTTTGCAGGACAGAAATGGCCAATTCAACTCCTCACTATTTTACCACCACTCTTTTTGTTCTCATTTCAAGCCTTGGAGCTCGGGGCTAATTGGCTCATCCTTGTTCAAAGTGGCTCCTCTTGAAATCCCTCCCAAGCCCTCAGAGAAATGGTTCTATTGATCTGCTTTCCTACAGGATTCTCCCAGGATTTCACTGTCCTTTTCCTCCCCCCCACTTTGCTGAGATGCTGTTTCTGCTCTAAAGAACACACAGCTTTTGTGGTAAAACCAAATAAATAAATAAATAAATAAAATGACTAAAATAAATAAATTAAATACATTACATAAATAAAAATAAATAAATTAAATAACTATAAATAAATAAATAAATAAAATGACTAAAATAAATAAATAAAATGACTAAAATAAATAAATTAAATGACTAAAATAAATAAATTAAATACATTACATAAAAAATAAATTAAATAACTAATAAATAAATAAATAAAATAAATAAATAAACTAAATAAAAATAAATAAATTAAAATTAAATAAATACATAAAATTAAATAATTAAATAAAGTTAATTAAATAAATAAATGTAGTGCTTGGATTTGAGTATTATCAATGCAAACTTCTGGCAGCCATCCCTGATTTTCCAAGGAGGTTGTGAAACACAACTCCACGTGGAGCAACGAAAATTGGTTACACTTTTTTTTTAAACAATGAGTTTTAGCTCCCTCACTGGAGCTGGGAATTGTATTTCTAGTTGAAATAGCTTGGTTTAAACACTATATATATATATATATGTATATAAAAACACCAAAAATATATATATTAAAGTCCTGAGTGCTCTAGTTGCCTAAACCTATTTTAAGTCTGATTATATACATATGCACATGTGTGCATACACATGCATGTGTGCAAATGCACCTTATTCTGATACATTTAAATCATATTTATTATTTAAGTATCCTTCTGGCTTTGCACACACAGGGGTTGTTTGGAGAGAGGATGTTTGCCTGGTCGTGGGGCTGTTTTGGCAGCCAGCTTTCCTCCCAAATTCTGAGCATTCTGAGCATTCAGAGGAACCAAAAATCAAACTCTGCCTGACCCAAAGAACAAGGCAGAGCTCAGTCAACCCGGGATCTGAATTCCAGAATGTCTTGAAAATTCTACTGTTGGTAAATTCAGAAGGTGAAAAGATGATCCCAGTTTTGGGTGAATTACTCTTCTTCCACCAAAAAACCTCATTATCATTTAGAAGTTCCTTTAAAGCTCACACCCAGCGTCCAACCAGCAACAGGTATTAAGGAAACAATATTTATAACTTATATACAATTATATATTTATAATATATAATTCTAACAGAATGAAAATCCATTGCTTGAACATTTTAATTGTCGATCCATCCTCCTGTAAGCTGAGCTTATTTCTGCTTTAAATCCATCTGCTCTAGATGGCAATTTTCAAGAAGAAATCATAGTCTTTTTTTTTTTTTAATCTGTTCAGATATGGTCTAATTTACTTCCAGATATGTCCTATTGACCATAAAAAGAAAACTCTAATTTTTCACAGTTTCTCCAGGATGAATTTGTCGTAATTTGATTCATTCCCTCCTCATCTTCTTCTTGCTTTCTAATGCAATAAATCATCCTAATCAAATCATTGTCACCTTCTTCACAGAGGCAGAAAAAAAGATAGTTTGTCTTTACTGTCAGCACTTGGCAGAATTCGGAAATATGGAGTTTTTTTTAAAAAAATACCAACAAGCAAAAAGTACAGACCACAAAAGCCCCCAGCTCCTGTCCAGGGCTAAACAGACAGAACTTATATTAATCACCCAGCCCATTTCAGCTCCTTCCCAGCTCCTGTCTCACCTAAAAGCAGGAGTTTGGAGTTGAATTTATCATTGGAATTATCAGAACTGGGGGGAAAGGAGAGGATACCTTTGGAGAAGCAGTGATTCATGAGGGGAACGTGGGGTTTGCTCTATTTGTCTTGTCTGAATCTCTTTTCAGTGGCTCATCCTGGAGGATGGATCTCAGTTTATTGCCGTGGAGAAAACATGGAATTTCAGCATTATTCCCCAAAACCAACAACATTTTTTCCTTGGGAAATGATGTGCCTTTGTCTCTTGTCATATTCCACGTGAAGTTTATTCAGTGAATCACTTCTTCCCTCGTTTCACCTCAAACTACCCAGGTGATTAATCGGATTAATTGAAGTTTGGAAGAACATGCTTAGGTGGAGCTTTTGATTTTCCTGACTTTTCTAAAAACTTTTCTAAGAACATCTAATTAAGAATCTTCTTGCTGCCAATATTCCATAATGAAGCTAAATCACAAAATTGCATAGTAACTGGGAATAATCTGAATCTGATAATGTCATCATTTATTTCCCCCCCAAAATGAGAGGAATACGAGGGAATAAGGGACAGAAACCCACCTGGAATATTTTTCTGGTAAAAGATTCATTTGGAAGATGACAAAATAAGATTGGAACAGGCTGTACAAATGAGGAGAAAATAATTTAGTTTTGTCTAAGTGTCATTATACTTGGCTTAAAGCTCACGAAACAAAAAAAAAATAAATGAGAGGAATTTCAATTAAATCTACAATATCATCAAATTAAAAAATCCAGACTGATGAGAGCTGATGAACCATGGGAAATGGGAAACTTTTTCATGGAATGAGAAGAAACTTTGTGTACATGGGAATAAACCACTGAAAATATTATTAATTATATATTTTTTTTGACATTACTTGTAGATTTGATCACAAGAACATCTTTGCTTCTGTCCTTCCTTCAGCTGTTGGACTTGCCCTGATATTTCCCAGGTCTGGAAATGGCATTAAGAAAACTGGCACATTTGCCAAGCTATTAGAATGTGAAACTTTTATTTTCCTATTAAGCTGGTGGCAGATGAGCCTGGACCATACTGTAGAACAAATAACCACTTCTATAGAATAAATAGAGCTGATCCAATACTATAGAATAAATAACAACTGCTCTAGAATAAATAGAGTTGATCCAATACTGTAGAATAAATAAACACTGATCTGGAATAAATAGAGTTGATCCAATACTGTAGAATAAATAAAAACTGATCTAGAATAAAAAAAAATAGAGTAAATCCAATGTTATAGAATAAATAGTAGAGTTGTTCCAATGTTATAGAACAAATAAATAGAGTTGATGCAATACACAGTTGAAGCATTAGGGAGTTTGTTCTGTTCTTGAAGATGTAACAAATTTGGAGTGAACACTCATTGACAATTTGTCTGCAGCTCCCCCCAGAGATGGATTTCTCTGGATTTTTTTAATGGTGAAATCTCACATCCTAAGTTCTGCAAAAAAACCCCTTTGTGTGAGGGATTCCAAAGGCTTATTGATGTGGAGTGACACCACATTCCCTTCTGCACTGGAGCTTTTCATGGATGTCAGTTCACACAGTCAAACAAAGTCCCCAGGAACGACCAGAAGCACTGGAAAGGTGGAAAGATCAGAAGAAAAGAGCAGTGGGAGCCAAATTCAGCCCCCTGTGGTGAACATTTCCTCCATCACGTTCTCCAAAAATATATATTGTTCACAGCTTCTTTGGAAAATTGAGGGAACTCAATGGCAAAGCCATAATTCTGAAATAACCTTATTTACTCATGTCTGAGCCATGGAAGTTCCACTGTGCAAACAGCAAAGTGTCCTTCTTTAATAAAAGGGAATAAAATTGGATACAGCTGATCATAAGATGATTACCATGGAAAAACAGATTGGATTCCATAAGGAATATCCATTTTTATGTTGGGAATAACAAAAAAAGGAACCACAAAGTTAATTCACAAGGTAAACCAGCTTTTTACAACTTGAGCCTGGAGTGGGTTATTTCTTAGGACATTTCACAAAGATAATCTGGGACAAACATTGGAATGGCAGCTCTAAAAAATGTTGTGGGATATTGATTAAATTTGCCTCTGGAAAAGACTTGACTTGCTGAGAGAAAATTAAAACAGAGTCCAGGGCTTGAAGTGGAAAATTTCTTGCAACACCTTTCTGTTCCTAAGGAAACTTCTTCTCGTGTAACTGTTTCTAGTGATCTTTTCTATGTTAATGATGGAAATCAGGAGCTGAATGAGAATTCTGAAATCTAGGAAGATTTGGGATGAGGCTGATTCATGGCAACAGAGGAGGTGTCTTCTGAATGGTTTTGTGTGGGTATGGAGAGAAATGGAACACCCCAAAATCACAGAATCCCAGAGTCATGGAGTGCTTTGGGCTGGAAGGGACCTTAAAGCTCATCCAGTTCCACCCCTGCCATGGGCAGGGACACCTTCCACTAGCCCAGGTTGCTCCAAGCCCCGTCCAACCTGGCCTTGGGCACTTCCAGGGATCCAGGGGCAGCCACAGCTTCTCTGGGCAACCTGGGCCAGGGCCTCCCCACCCTCCCAGCCAACAATTCCTTCCCAATATCCCATCTCTCCCTGCCCTCTGGCAGTTGGAAGCCATTCCCTGTGTCCTGTCCCTCCATCCCTTGTCCACAGTCTCTCTCCATCTTTCATGGAGCCCCTTCATGTCCTGCCAGGCCACAATCAGGTCACCCCAAAGCTTCTCCTCTCCAGGCTGAACAGTCCCAATTCCCTCCCCTTTCCTCCCAGCAGAGCTGCTCCATCCTCTGCTCATCTTGGTGCCTCCTCTGCACTCTCTCCAGCAGGTCAAATCTTCATCTGTGAATACAACCACAGACATTGTTCCTCACATTTGTCCTGTAGCTGTTACTTTAACATGGACACAGGAAAAATGTTGGTAAAATCCATGGATGATAGGTGAGGTTTCTCCCCCATAAACCTTTGAAATAAAATATAGTTTTATTTCAAGCTGGTGCAATACAGCCAGAAGTACCCAGCTGAGGTGCCTGGTTATGTCTATCTTATCAAACAGGACATTAGGACAGGAAAAGATCAGTCCCCACTCCTGTAAAATTTGATCTGAAGGAATCCTCAATACCAGCCGTGGCAACTTTGCATGAATTAGGATCACGAAGTACATCCAAACTTTTTATATATTGGAAACCCAATCTGTGCTGTCAGAGCCCATTGCACAGAGTGACAATGGATGGGGAGAGCAGAGCAGCCCCAGGCTGAGCAGCACCACAGAGTAATTACAGGCACTTCAGGAAGAACTAATAAACGTTTCCCAAATCCATTTGAAAGGAAATTGGAAAAGGACTTTGTCAGCGTTCAGACAGGCCTCCAGGAGAACACAGCCTCTGACATTTTCATTGAACCAGCCTTTCCCCTCTCCTGGTTACCTTTAGGAAAAGGGAGTTTTTTTTAGAACTCTCCGAGTCAGAATGTCGAAGATTTCTCATCGCTGGGTCAAACGTGGAGTTCCTGAGAACTCCTTTGTCACAAATGTTCCTCCTAAATTGAAGAAACTTTTTGAAAGGCTGGAACAGTCCACAGAATGGAAAGTGCAGTTCCTGTCAAGTCAGAAACATGAGAATTTTGTGCCTATTTCAGGAATGAACACATTGATGCTTTATCGTGTTTACCTGATCTCTGCTTGTTGAAGAGGAAATATGACCTACTAGGGCAAAAGATTGCAGCAGTTCTGACAGAGATTTGAAGAAAAATGGATATAATATGTTTGCAGTGCTGCAAGTTCTTCCCTGTGAGGGTGGGGAGGCCCTGGCCCAGGTTGCCCAGAGAAGCTGTGGTTGCCCCTGGATCCCTGGAAGTGTCCAAGGCCAGGTTGGATGATGTTTGGAGCAACCTGGGCTAGTGGAAGGTGTCCCTGCCCGTGGTAGGGGGTGGGACTGGATGGGCTTTAAGATCCCTCCCAACCCAAACCAGTCTGGAATTCTGTGATTCCATACTGTAAGTGGAGCATCCCTGTTTCAATATGTGAGTGTGTTCCAGGCCTGAAGAGCTCCATCTCCTGCCATCCCAACACCCTGCAGCAGGCACAGCTGTGGATAAAAGCACATATTTCAGGCTTTTCTCATTCCTTTTGTCAATGCAAAGCAACCCAGTGAAAATACAAACTGATTCTCGTGTTCCTGTCACTCAGGTGGGAAAGGATGGAACCCTGCAGACACTCTCCTGTCTGCCACAATTTGGGTATTTCCATGCACTTGAAACATCTGTATTTTATATTTCTTCCCTGTCAAACTCAAATGCGCTTCTAATTTAAACATTTCGAACTGTCTGCATCAGCTAAACACCCTTCAGGGTCTGCTTAATATGCAGGGATGTGACAATCCCACAATTTCATTTGTTCTCTCATAAAGTTGTTACTTTCAGAAGCTAGACAGGAAACTTTACATGACTTCAAAAAGAACTCTTATTTATCCACAGATTCCAGGTTTTTTGGCCTCTGTAAATTTCTTTGCTTACTTTTCCATTTGATGAAAATATGTTAGTGGGATTGTGCTTCCTGAACTGCTGGTGGGAATTAAATTCCTGGGTGTGAAAAAAAGGGAACAAATCAGAAGAATGAAAGACATGGAGAGAACAGAACCTTTGTTTCAATGTAGAATGTATTGAATGTATTAAATGAAAGGTTAAATGAGAGAGAAACCTGGAAAATAATAACTGGAAGGGGTTTCTTCTTCTTTTGCTATGTACTGTTTGATAGTTGAATATCTTACAGATCCTTTCCTGCCTCATCTCCCACTTATCTCTGTCACAGCAGTGCAGGGAGAAGGTTTAATTTCACTTTAATAGTTTTGTTTGTTCATCTTCAGTTCTAACAGATAAAATTAAGGTTTATTCATGTTAGGGAAGTAAACATTATTGTCATCACCTTCTGAAGTCTTATGCAAGGGAAATGATTTCTCTCACATTTTTTAATATATTTATTTTTTTTTTTGTTGGCTTTTTGTTTGTTTTCTGGCTCACAGAGAGCTGTAGGTTCTAGTGGGTCTTTCTTAATCTCTAAACCCAGGCCAAATTTAAATAGGTTATAGATTTAACTTTAACAGGTAAATAAGAATCAAACAGGTAGTGTAGCAGGGTAGGAGGAAAGCTGAAAAACTGATTTCATAGGTGTAACTGCATAATACAACCAGTAACTTATTAAGGGTGTTTTTAATTTTTGTCCTACAGGTGCTGAAAGTTTTGGGACTGTTTCTCAGGTTGTGCCAAGAAATGTTCACTGGACACGAGAGAGACTCAAGGAAGGACTTAAACCTTTGGACACACCTGTAACTTTAATACAAACTGAATAAATTGGATTGTGGACATTGCCAGGCATCCCTTTCTGTGACCATGTCCCATCCCTGGAAGTGTCCAGGGCTTGGAGCAACCCGGGATAGTGGAAGGTGGGAAGAGGGTGGAACTGGATGGGCTTTAAAGTCCCTTCCAGCCCAAATCATCCTGTGATTCCATGACAATATGGATTCTTGTGTTCTTTTGTTTTTCCTCTTTGATTCCCCTGATACATTTGCATGAGAATCTGAGGACTAGTTTGATGTTTGCTGCTTATTTTTATTGGTCTTCTCAGTCTCCTGGTTTAGCCATCATAATTGTTTGCTTTGGAAGTAATTTTTATATCACAGATAAAGCACAGAATGGAATGGAACAGAAAAGCTTATTTCAGTTGAATATTAATATTATTCATGTTTTAACTCAATCAGAATCAGGCTGTGCATCCTCCCTTTCTGTACTCAGAGTGAGAAACTCTGGCTTGAGGCAGGTGGAGAATTCTGACTTTCAGAGGTTAAACCTGAATTTGCCAGAAGAAACTTTCTGTCATCTGTTATTCCTTCCAGCCACAAAGACATGGACTGTAAAGGAAACAAATAAACAGTGTTCTCTGTTTATCACCAGCATTTCATAGACCACAAATTTTATATGGAATCAGTTTTATTTCTCACTGATAATTTCGTGCCTTTCCCCCGTCACACCAAGAACCTTTCATCAGCTTATTTCATTCCTCTCTTAGTTTTACTCCTGAAATATCAAGGCCAAGACGTTGATAAATGCCTGGAATAGCTGGATCAGTGCACAGAGAGTTCTAAAAACTCCCTTTTCCTAAAGGTGAGCAACGTGTAAAGGTAGCAGGTGGTGAGCAACTGTTTTCTTTTGCATCCCTTGCTTCTCTTGGTTTTTTTTTTTTTTCCCTCCGTTGTCACTGCTCTCCAGCATTGCCCCACCACGTGTGTGCTCACAGTCCAGAACAGGAGCCTCGAAACTTTTGCACTGGTGATGTTGTTAATCACGTGTAACAATTACCTGGCAGCAGGAAGAGTCTCCTGAATAAACGAATGAATCCAGCGAAGTCCGCGTTTGGAGCTCGAAATTGTGTCGGATCTGTCACTCTTTTTTAATACCCACATCACAGTCCTCTCTAATTTCCCGGGGATAAAAGTTCAGGAGCGACCCCTCACACTTCTGAGGCACAAAGAACCATCAGAAGAGGAACGCTCTGATCGAGGTAATGAGGCTGCTCGGCATTTGAAAGGCCTGGGAACGAGGCAGCTGTTTCCCACCGTTTTTCATTGATGTGCTGCAAATTATCACCTGTTTGAGCTCTTCAGAGGAGCCCGACTCCCAGACGCTCCTTGTTTTATTGTGGGCTCAGATGTGCTAAAGGAACTTTCTAATTTTAGCCACGGAAGTTTCGTTATTTTAGTAATGACTGGCTTTTCTTCTTTTTTTTTTTTTTTTTTTTTTTTTTTTTTTTTTTTTGCCATTCTTTCATTGATTTGCAGCATTTCAGTAACTAAGGCACGAGATGGGACGTTTGAAACCTCGGAGGAACAGGTTAGATGGATTCTGGTGGTGTAAACACAGGATGATCTGCTCTGTGCTGGAAGTGGGTTCTTTTTATTGTTATTCCCAATATAAAAATGGATATTCCTTATGGACTTGGAGCATTACTTTACTTAAGAATCTAATAAATGTCAGGATATTTGTTCCCCTTGTAATTGTATTACGTTCTTCCAACTTTCAGCACAAATTACAAAACCAACATGAACTGAATAAAAGCAGAAGACATAGGAGTTTTCTGAAGTCAAAGCTGCTGGAAAATGACTGTTTTATTATTTTGCATCAGCTGAAATAAGTATTTAAAAAGCTAATGCAAGGGGTGCAGTCAAAAGAAAAGAGCCTCAATTCTTCTTGCCCACTTTAAGAAAAAACAAATATTGCTGAGAATTTATAAAGCTTTGCAATATTTTCATTTTCTATTCCACAATAACTCTGGGTTATCTCCTGAAATGAGACTTTGAAAGCACAGTGCTCATAATGTTTCAGAAATGAGACTTTCCCCGAATCATTACACAGGAAACAAAAGCAGAGAGAGTGTTTCAGCAGAGCTCAGTTTTTACAAGTGTTTGGAACATATTTCTACCTGGAGTTAACTGTTCCTGAGCAGGGCTGGAAGGAAATGCTCCCATTTTTCTTGTGTTTTTTTTTTTTTTTTTTCCCTAATTTTCCTAATTTTGTCTATTCCCAGCCTTTTGTCCACACTCATCTCTCTGCTAAAGGAAAGGCAGGTTACACAGAGATTATTTCAGCTGTAAAAATGCAGGATAAAGATGAAAAGAGAGCATAAAAAGGGGTGAGACCTCAGAGAATCCAGTTTATTGCCTTCTCTCAAGGCAATCCCAAGGAAATCCTGGAAGCCCAGTTTACAAACAAGGCAAAAGAGCAGCTGTTCCGTGGTTTGCCCTCTGCTTTGGAACTCGGTTTTTTGCAGATCTCAGCTCAATTATTTAGAGCAGAAATGTTATTCTTTTTCATAAAGCAGTGCTTTTAAGAGAGCAATTTCACAGCCATAAAGCTCACCAAAAAAATCAGCCATAAAAACTTTGAAAGACCTCAGGAATTGAAATTTATCTGTTTACTTGACTTAAAAATCATAAAATCTATCACTTACTCCCCAAGGAAGGGTCTGGCAATATGGCAGCTTGAAATTGGGCTATTTTTTTAAAATGCAACAACTATTTTAAATACCTCTTGAGATGCCAGAAATGCATCAGTTCATCTCCAATATCAGCATCTAATATTAACCAGCAATAGTTACAGAAAACCTTCTCCAGAAAGAAAAGGTCAAATGTACAGACTGTTGTTGGACACCCCTGAGGTGATTTTTAAAATTTTAGGACACTGAGGAAGATTTTTATGCCTAAAAATCAGTTCTGTGTATCAGAAAAACAGCAAAAGAAAGTGTTTTATAACATCTATTTTCACTGTCTTCATTCTGCATCTGGATTCTTTTTAAATGTATCTAATAAAGTTCTGTTTCATTAAGATTTTCCAGCCTGATTTTTATTCCTTCTCCACTGCAACACAAGAGACAAACTGTAAATAGGATGGGGTGTCATAATCATTATAACTTTCTAGTGGAGTGGTAGGAAATTACATGGATTTATTGTCTTCCATAAGAATTTATTTGCTATGAAACAAGAACTGACTGCAGGAGGAACATCAGAAAATAAACCCTGATTTGCAGAATTGGTAGAAATCATGAGGAATAATTTTATTTTATCCAGTTCAGCATCTCTTTTTTCTGCTAAGAAAATCTGAACAACCACATTGGTTCAGCTCAGGCCTCTGCCTCTTAGTTTCAGAAAGGGAGTTCAACTTCTTTTTGCCAAGTTTTGAATTTTGAATAGGTCTGGAAAAACGTGTTCAACAATTATTGAAACCAATGCAGAAAACCCCAAAAAACCCCCACGTACTGGAAAAAAAAAAATAAAATTGAGAATTAGAGTTATGGAGGAATTCAAACTGAGAAATTCCAGTTTCAGAAGTCTGAATGACTGAAAGGAATCATTTGATGGATAATTACGAAGTTTTAACTGGAATTTGCCATGAATTTTGATCATAGCAATTCCTTAGACTTGTTTCCCACTTTCCCACCACTTTTATCTGGAATATTTAAAGCCCCAGGAATTTCTAAGTATGACCTGGATGGTTTCCTGCTGCTTATTCTCTTCCACACAGCCGGATTTTCAGCTTGCAACCTGTAACTCAGGATGAAAAGGAAAATTATCTAAGAAAAAATAACATTAGTTGCAAAGTGAAAGTCAAAAATCAACAGAAGGACCTCAATTTAAGGACAAGAAAATTATCCTGGGGGGAAAGAAAAAAGACATTTTTTTTTATCAGAAAGGCCATTTAAAATAATATGGCACTGCAGTTATTTTTAATGGAGTTTAAAAGCATAAATGAGGCTGAGCATTAGAGAAAGTGAAAGATTAGCACTGGACTAAGTAATGTATTTTCTTTAAGTTTTGGCATAAAATTCCTTGAAATGTCAGTGGCACCATTAGCATTTCAAATATAGGGCAGTTTTCTGCTACTGGTAAATGGGAATCCAGGTGGTTTCCACCAGTTTTAAAATGAAAAGTGTGTTTCAAATGCTCGGTTTTCTATTTTTATAAAGACAATCGCCAAATTAATTTTATTTTTTAAATATTACAGGAAGCTGGAAAACTAACTGCAGAGAGCAAAAGAGTAAAAGATAAAATAATCAAGCCCAAATGAACTTTTAACCCTCAGCACATCAATTATTGCTTTTGTCCAATAATTAAAAGAGAGCTCAGGAAAACAAACTGCTCCAACTTCGGTTTCAAAACTGAGGGGGGGTCTTGGATTTATTTTCTGGAAAGCAGAAAATTGTTATTTCCAAGACATTTAAAGGACATTTTCTTTTTTTAATCTGCAAGCTCTGGGAGGAATAAAATGTCTATTTTAAGGAGCCCTCATCCTGCAACAAATTGGCATCACCTGCAGCTCTTTTAGCCCAAACAATGCCCCAATTAGCTCATTTTCTGCACATTTTAGTCACTAATTTTAGTCACTAAAAGACGATTTTGTGATTATTCCTGGGCAATCACAAATCATAAATTTTGATCATCCTTAGCCTTGCTTCCCAGTTTCTCAACATATTTATCTGGAATTTTTAATACAAACCCCACCCTGTCCTTCTTCAGGTCAGTGCTCTTTCTGCTCCGTTTCCAAAGTGGAAATAGTGGAAATACTGAAATATTGGAACATCCCAATAGTGGAAAAGTTAATGTTTGCAGTGACTCTTTATCATGTTCTCGACTCCTGGTCTTGATTTTTGTCCTATTGGACCAGCATTTTTTTTTTTTTTTCAAATGTAGAATTAATTGGGATTGTTCTACACAGATGAGGGGAGGGAAAAGGTAACTCTGAAACTTTCAACAACAAAAAAGGAAAGTCAGGGTTTATTCTGAATATAAAAAATAATAGAGGAAATAGCTATGAACTAGGAGAGATTCCTGGGATTTTTGGAGTTCTCTTTACTAATACTTAGCTAAAGTTGGACCAGTTTTTATCATATAAAAAATAACTAATTTTTGCATTTCCTTCTAGCCCAATATCCGCTTTCCAAGTCTCCTTTCATTCGTGCTTTTCACACAGAAGTTTCACTATAAAAATGTCATTTTCAGTGCCTTTGACACGACAATTCAAGAATTATCCATATCCATATCCATTATCTATATCCAGGGACTTTAATAATCTGTTTTAGAGTTCAGGTGTCCAGAGAGGCTCCATGGTCTTCATTTCTATCACTGTCCCAGCAGCACCACCGTGCTCATCATGGGACAGGGAACTACTGATTGTCCCTTTGGAATCCAAATTTTATCCACAATCACGTTCAGAAACTAAACTGCCAATTGTCAAACTTTTAAAGCACAAGGGGGTTCAGCTTCCCTCGATTTTCCAAGTCAAATTGATCTCTTGCTTTAGTCTTTGTGCAAATTTAAAGCAAAATAAAGTGATTTAGGTGGCTAAGCAAAATTCGGAGTTGAACTGCTTTAAATTCCATTTTGAACCAACTTTCTAAATCTAAATGAAAACTTGGTTTTATTATACATATAATACTATATTACATATATAATACAATATATATGTTTTATATATTATATATATATTATATATAATTATTATATAGTAGAATATATTATATAATATATTACATAATATATTATATAATATATTATATAATATATTATATATAATATATATCATATATATTATGTATCATATATATTATATAATATATAATATTATAGAATAATTATATAATATATAATAATATATAATATATATATATTATATATTATATAATAATTATATATAATAATATTATAAATAAGTAATAGATAAAGAATAAATAATATATAGTATCACATATAATATATAATATATAGCATTATATGTTTTATATATTATATTTATTATTATATATTATATTATATATTATATATAATACTATATATTAATTATTCTTCATCTATTACTTATTTATATTATATTTATATACTTATATTTGTTCATATTATTGACTATATTTTACTATGTATGTTTATATATTATTTTATATTTATTTCATTTGCTACTTTTATATTTATTTTTAGATATTTATATATTTATTATCTGTTAAACTATAATATTTATCACGATCTGTTATTATATATTTATTATTATACATTATTATCTATTTATTACATATGTCATACAGATTTTGAGCCACGTGTCCCAGTGTTTTACACAAGTTTTTACTGCGATTTCCAAAGAGTTAATTTTTCTTCTTCAAGCAGGATTACATGGGGGATGGAGGGATTGCAGGATTTTAGACGTGGTTTTAACAATCATCTCAAAAAGCCATTTCTTAATTCTGCTTGGAGCCAGGTTTATATCTCAGAATTGCACATCAAGAGGTCCAAAGTTCTTCAGATCACGAGGTGTTTGTCAGCTCTTGTTTTCCAAGGTTTGTGATTCAAATTTCCCCAGCCTCCTTTTGCTGAGAGCTGGTTTTTGTCCCCTTCAGGGGAATATTCCCGAGCAGAATCCTGGCAGAGGAATGTTCAGCTTGGGGAGGCTGGGAACGACTCTGCCAAAATTTCAGGTGGTTTTTTCCATCAGGCTCTTTTTTTTTTGAAGGGTTCTACCAATCCCTGTCAGGGAACTTCACCCCAAGGCTTTGCTTTCTAATAATCAGTATTTAACACATGGAGAGGTTCTGGCCCAAGGAGAGTGTTCTAAACACCAGAAACGCTGCTCTCAAATCATCCAGGCAAAAACCCTTTAATTTAGAATCACCTAAGGTAGCGAGGAAAACCTGAGCATTCCCTAAAATAATTAATCTACTGGGTCAGAGTTTATTATTCAGGCTCAGATAAATCTCCTGCCAAATACAGAAAATCACCTCCCTGGTGCTTGCCTGCTTTTATTGCAGGAGCACAGTTTTTTCCACACAGAATAATTATGACTGTCTGTGAATTACAGAATATGTGGTGGAGCAGGTTCTCCACCACACAACTGTACAAAGCTGATCCAAACCTGTTTGCAGCCATAGAAGTGTTCCAAGAAAAAAAAACCAGGAAACTGGTTATTATTAAGCAAAAGTAAGAAAAGAAATTCCAAATGCTTTTTTTTCTTTTTTCCAACAGGCTCACATAGGTACATAAATATGTGCATAGGTACATCAATATCACACCTGTATATTGGAATTTTTGAGGAGGAAACTGCTGTTCACCCAGCAGGTCAGGATAAAAAGGTAATAATCAATTTAAATCGAAGTGTGAGTGTGAAGACACCAATAAGGTCAATTAGGTCACCTCAGAACCTTCCCTTCTCTGGGCTGAGCTCATATGAATAGATAACATTTATAATATTTTATACACTTATTCTGTAGTATGGATATATTTATAATAACAGACTCCATAATATTGAATCTCCAGGCTGAAACCAAATCAAATGGGTTTGAATATACACATATTATTTCGAAAATTACTGCTGTTTAAAATTTGTGAAAGCTGAACCTTAAAATGCAAAGCCAGATCAAATCTCTGGCACCTCTGTGACCTCTTCTTCCTGCACGAGACCTTCTGGGTTGAACAGAGCAGAGCTGGAGCATCAAACATCTCACAGACCACAGCCACAAAAAATCTAAATGCAATGAACACAGAACCTGCTCCCTGCAGTCCCAAAGGTAATTGAATCTCATTAAATACTGATAATTTATCTGTCTATCTTCATGGCACCCAGAAGCACAGGTTCTAAGAAAGTATTTAAATGTCTGGTCAGTCAACTGGACCCACAAGTCCAGTGTCCTTTACAGCAAAGCAGGACACAAAATCCCAAGGAAAGACAAATGGCAGCAAGGATATAAACGTTCAGTTTATGAACAGCCAAAGTAGTACCTTAGAAACAACCTGCCAGGAATAATTAGGATATTGGTTTTAATAATAAGGAATAAGGACAACAGTAAATTTATCTTCTCTGTTAAAACAGGGTCCACTGGAAATCCATCAGTGGATTTAATCAGACAACGAGATGCTCTGGGAAGTCTCCTGTGTTCTGCTCTCCCTGTATAAGCACATTTCAGTAATTGTTTCCACTGCCCTTTGTACTCACTAAATGAGTGATGAATAGTTATTAAAAGGAGGGCTCAGAAGGGTTATTTATGAGACATATTTCACAAAATGCACGTTTAATTAAAAATCAGCAATGCAATTATGAGCATCATAAAGGAAATAACCAAAGCAATATTAAACTGTTAGTTAGGAGGTTTTTTTTTCTCTCAGAAATGAAGTCAAGGCACTCCATGGGCATACAGAAAATCCTTCAGTGTAGGTATTTTACTCCCTTCTGTTGGGATTAGCAAAAATGTTAATCGAGATGGGGAAGAAAACCAACTTTCACTGAACAGCCCTGCTGGGGTTTATGAATATCCAACTCCAGTGAACAGAGCCAGTCTTCTGCTGCCTAAACTTCTCCCAGTTTCACAGAGAAACTTCCCATTCCTAGGAAAGCAAACTGTCCTTCCCTGACACAGGCAGGGACACCTTCCACTAGCCCAGGTTGCTCCAACCTGGCCTTGGACACTTCCAGGGATCCAGGGGCAGCCACAGCTTCTCTGGGCAACCTGGGCCAGGGCCTCCCCACCCTCCCAGGAAGGATTTTTTCCTAATATCCCATCTAACCCTGGCCCTCCTTCGGTTTGAAGCCACTGGAATTGTAATGGAAGCCATGGCATGGCCTTTGGAAGTGTCAGGAAAATTAAAATTTGACTTCCCACATTTATTTCCTTACAGGGAAATCACTCATCATCCATCCTTACGAGCTAAAGGAATCATTCTGAATTAGCTTTTCGTGTAATCAATAGTTCAAAGACTAATTGGCCTCTAAGGAGCCGATCAAAAAGTAATAAAAATGGATTTCAAAATTAGAAGATTCGGATAAATGCAACAGAATTGATGAAGCAACAGTTTTGATCTATAGCTCAGCTTTCTGGCCACAAAACAGCACAACTCATTAGGTGGTTTTTGCTCCCCAACTCCCCCATTCCTGTTGTCATGAGCACTGGGAATTTTTAGTTCCACTTCCATTACACTCTGGGTTTCTTCACCCATCCCAACAACACCACGACTTAAATATTAAACAGAAAAACGAGGCAAAAAAAAGCCTATTTTTATAATCAAGTGAAACATTCATCACGAAGACACACCTGCTCAGGCATTTCTTCGGAGCTGAAAAGCTGCATCAATTTTTGAAGAGCCATTTTCTGCCCCACTTCCCAGCAGTGTCACACTGACAGTGCAACAGGGATGCTCCTCACACAGAAAATACACGTCAACCACCAGCACAGAGGGTGGATTTATGGGTTTCTGGAGTTAAATATTCAAACAAGGATCTAGAAGAATCTCCCCCTGTGCTACAGGCACAGAAACACAAGTCACAGGGAAGCTCATTAGGAGGGAAATATTAAATCTGCTGAGAAAGTCTTGTTGGTGAAGGTTGCCTGGGTCAGGTATCAACATCATGTTTTGTTTCCCACTAATAGGGCTGTGGATTAAAGCCACTATAAATAACTGGCAGTGCTTTAATAGGAAGTTGTAAGTAAACATGTACATTCCTGTCATCTCCAGGTCACTGTGATGGGAGGGTTTAGATCCACCACACCAGTTTTCATCCTTATAAAACCTGAGCAAACCTTTATTAAGCTCATTCATTAGCAGCACAGTTTGTGCTGATGTCAAGTTCTCAATGATCATCCCTCCAAACACCAAAATTACCTCAGTTGAGTAAAACTTGGTGCTATAAATGCCAAAGTTATGGGGTGAACCCCCTGCAGGGCCATTCACTGAAGAGCTGGACTCCATCACCCTTGTGGGTCCCTTCCAACTCAGAATATTCTGTGATTCTGGAAAAAATGTCCATTTTTAGCCTCATAGTCTAACCTGTTTACAGCACAATTGATTAGCACAGATATCTGTGGTCTTTGTTGTGTCTTCACTGCAGCCAGGAAGGTGTTCAGAGAGGTTGAAGGAGAAATGGGTTTATCTTTCACTCCATCTCTCCTTGTTCATGGTGATTTTCCCTCTCCAAAGGAGATCTTGCCTGCTGTGAATGTTATTTATCCCAGGGTTGGTCCTTTCAGTCACTGAAACTCATCCTCTTCCCTGTCCTTTACCTTTAAACTTTTTGTCATCAGATGAAGCCACACCTTTCTTTTGTTCCCCCCCCCCCCTTTGGAGTCAAAAGTGCTCCCAGAATTATTGAAAATATTTCAGTATTTGGTCTGGCTGTGCCACCACAGTGTTAGGAAACATTTCCCTGCTGTTCCACTGCTTTGATAAGCTCAGGTTTGTGTGGAGACAAACTGCTCAATCCTTCCTGCTGTACCCAGAGTTTGAGGTTGAAGAGGCTTCACCTTTGACTACAGAAGGTGCTGGGGAAACCACAACAGACCTGGGATTTTCCTGTAGCTCTGAACTGTGGGTTTTGCTGGACTTGGAGTGGCAAAAAGAGATTTTTCAGATGATTTTGGGGCATTGGGAGAAATTGAGTAGAAGTTCTCACCCCTTGTGCCCAGGGAGTGTTGAAGGTGGCTCCTGCTGTAAACTGTGGTTAGAATTTTAATTAATGACAGCAAAACTTGAGGAGTTTTGCATTTCTTTACTTCTAACTTGTGGGAAGTCGTTGGGGTCCAGAAAAATAGTGGAATAGCTCAGTTTTTCTTTCTCTGGCACTTGCAGTGTTGAAAAGCAATAGTGTGTGTCATCAAAAGCCCATAGAAGCAGTTCCTTCACTGTGGTTATGAGATATTTGATATTGGATGGTGCCTGGAAATTGGAAAGAGAGATTTTATAGATTGTTAAAATTGGATGAAATGAATCTATTTGATGGCACTCGCAGAACAATATTCAATTCAAAAGCAAAGAGTGCACAAAAACTCCTGTTTTCAGAACGCCAGCCCAAATATTTTGGCATTTTAAAATCTTGTCTAATGTGAAAGACAAAAATGCTCTCCTTTTATTGTGATTTTGGGGGAGATTTTCCTTGATACACCTTTTTTTCAAGCAGCTAGGCTCAGTGAAAGGCAAACTCCTTGCTTAAAATGTGGGAGAGAACTCCCAGAGAGGGATTTTTAATTTGTGTTCATTACTGGCTGTTTCCAACTGTATTTGAACAGTTCATAGAGGAAAATCCATAAAGTCTTCATTGTTTTGTTTGAACCACAGTCTGGGGTTTGATGCTGGTGTTCAATAGACCCAAATCCTGTACAGGGGGCTGAGGGACCAAGGGTTCAAAAAGGTTCTTTGACCATCAGAGTACAAACACAGGGATTTTACAGATCCAGAGCACGGGTTGTTCTGCAAAGGGGCCAAGAGGACTCCTTTCCTATGTAAAAAAATCTTTCCTGTGGGGCAGATTCTCAAATTCCCCTCCAGGATCCTTCTTTTGAATAAACCTCCAACTCAAAGGAACGTTCTGCTGCAAGAACACACCGACTTGTCTTTGTGAAATTGCTGCAAATATTTACGGGGGGGTTAAAATAAGGAATAAGACTTCAAACTGTCTCAGGCTCAGATGAAAGGGGAAAACATTTGAAAGGTGAAAGATAAAAAAACACAGAGCAAGCCAGGAGCTCAGGAAGGTGAGACCATGAATTCTCCTGAGAACATTTTCCTCCAGGAATCTTTAGTGTGGGAAGAGCTGGGTTTAAAGCTCAGTTTAAGGGTTAGTTTTGAGAGCAAGAAAACTCTGCAGCTCAAGTCACAACACACTCTCTGAAATAAGCTCTGTCCTTTTGCCTTTTGTTCCTATAGTGCTGGAACATATATCGATAATAGATATATATTATAGTGCTGGATAATATATAATATTAATATATAATATTAATAATATATATTATATATATTATATATATTATATATTATATATATTATATATATTATATATATTATATATTTTATATATATTATATATATTAATATATAATATATATATTATATAGTGCTGGAACATATATCAATAATAGATATATATTATAATATATATTATAATAACATGTAATTTATATATAACATTTAAAATCTGAGGCACAAGGAGGAATCCACACTCCTGACAGCCCAACCAAGTGCATTTTTCACCCAGGTTCCAGTGCACACTCTGGGATAAAAGAATAATCCAGCTGGGAGAGGGGCACCAGCAGTTCTGCACTCAAAGTACTCCTGCTCTGCTCCACAGCAAGCCTTGGAAATAATATATTCAATTAATCTTTATAAAAGAGTGTCCAGAAAGCTTCAGCAGGACTTCAGGCTATGAAATATATATAGAACACAAAAAAATTAGGTATCCAAGTGCCTCTGTTTTGGACCCAACAGGTCCAGCTACCTGTGCAACCTGACTGAGAAATGAGGGAAAACTTATTCCCCCTGGAAAGAAAGAACCTGCAGCTTTGCTGGTTGAATTAGTCATAGTCTGTCTATATTTGCAATGGTTTCTTTCTTAACAAGAAACTTTCTGCCTTTCCAGTAAATGATACACTGGAGATATTCCTCTGCTGATAACTCCACCTTCTACCTTTGTGAGAAAACACAACAATTAGTTGGGAACTGAAGGGAATTTGCTTGTGATGTTATTTTCCCCTGGAATTCCAATGTGTACTAGTTCCTGCAATGAGTCAGATTCAGAAATACTGGAAATATATATATATATAATGAGCCTTACTCTGAATGTGTGAATAAGGGAGGCAGAAAAAACAGAGAATTAAGGTGGCTTTAAGACATGAAAAATAAAGGTTTGGTGTGGCAGTAACTGGACTGGATGATCCTTGTGGATCCCTTCAGCCCAGCATGTTCTGGAATTCTGTGGTTGGGCTCCAGTGCTATTTTCCATAAAGATATTTCTTTTTCCCCCACCAAAGAAAGATCAATGACAAGAGTTCAGTGTTGGACATCGAAATTATTAACAATTGGAAAGCCCAGACCAGTTTTTATTCCTCTGTGTTTAATTCAAAAGTAAGAGAGCTGTTGTTGGACAGTTTAGGAGAAATCACCTTTTGATCCAGCAACCCTAAATCAAGATATCCCATAGATATCCAAGCAATCCTTGCAAATCTTTCAAAATCTTTTCCCTACTCTGAACCTGAGACATGAGAGATCCCCAAATTTCACCTCTATTTCTATAACTCTCTGGGAAGAGTTATAGAACAGTGTTCCAACCTTTTCCATTATATAATCCCTGGAATATTCAAAAATGAGTTCCTTGAGGAAAAATACGATGAACTTGAGTAACAACTGCTGTTTCTTTGCTGTATTAACCATTATTATTTTAATTAAAACAGAATTTAAATTGAAGTTCATGTTTCAACAAGAATTTTAATCCATCAATGGACATTTTTTGTTCCATAGTGTTAAAAATATCTGCAAAATATATTTCACAAACCCAAAGCAAAAAAAAAAGAAGTGAAGTGGTATAACAAAGGTTATCCATAGTTGTTCATGGAAAATCATGTTTGATATGGTAGTTTTATCTCATATTGTTACTACTTAGTGTCACTGATTTGAATTTGGAAAGAATTCTTTGGAAAACCAGCACAATTGGTACTCAGCACAATATTAGACTAAAAAGAAGCACATACAGTAAAAAGAAAGTATGTAAATATGGAAGGAACAATATTTTTATTTGTTTAAAATATTAATTTACCCCATATAGTGAATATACACATAGATTTGGAATCACAGAATCCTATGGGTTGGAGGGAACCTTAAAGACTATTTAGTTCCACCCCTAGAAGGGTTAGATCCTAAAAACCCTTCTGGACCCTAGAAGGTGTCTAGGGGACACCTTTCACCAGACCAGGTTGCTCCAAGTGGGAGCAATCCCCCATCCAAGTGGGATTTGGATACATAAATTTAAATACCCAGATCCATACCTCATATGTGTTGTTTCTGACACCAATACATGTTTTTCTCCATTTCCTTTCCATTACAATGCAAATTATTCACCTGCAAAATTACCCCGAGAATGAAGATGTTGATGCATCATGAAATTCATTTTCTCTTCTGTAGAAGGCTGTTTATAACATTTTTTTTCTTAATAATGTGCTAATCATATCCCAAACCTGTTACATCAGGAAGAACCTCAGGGCCCATTAGAGAAGATAATTCAGCATCAGACAGAAATAATCAACAGGATGTTCAAGTCTTCTCTTTTTTTTTTTTTTGTGTGCCAGACAGTATTATTATGGAAATTATTCAGGAAACACCAGCCAGGCTGAGCAGGTCTCTGGTACAATCACAGCAATTTGTCACATCAAAAAATGTCGTGGGGCTTCTGAGGGGCGAGGGAAGAACGTTTGGGGAGTGTGGAAAACTCACTGTGGGGTTGTGGAGGTGGATATATGGATGCTCCATCCCTGGAAGTGTCCAAGGCCAGGTTGGACAGGGCTTGGAGCAACCTGGGCTAGTGGAAGGTGTCCCTGCTCATGGCTGGGGGTGGCACTGGGTGGGCTTTAAGGTCCCTTCCAACCCATTCTGGGATTCTCTGATTCTGTGATTCAGAAAATGGATAAAAAGTGTGGAAAGGGAGGGATCGAGGTGGTTTGGCAGGAGCAAAGGTGGGAAAAAAAGAGGGATAAGGGGTTCAAAGGGAGCAGCTGAGTGTCAGGAGGTTGGTGTTGGAGGTCATTGAGGGATACAAATCCCTTTGGGCTCCCGGTGCCCAGCTGAGCTCCCAGCAGGTTCACACAGACATGACCACGCACACAGGTCCCTTCAGGCAGAAAATGGGGCCTTTTATCCACCCTTTTATCCACCTCCTCTTTGTGCACCAGCACTTTACCCACCCAAACACACCCCCAGCACTCACCTGAGCACGGCCAGCACAGGGGGTCCAACCCACTTCTAATTCTTGAGCTGGCCAGGATTTTAATCTGCACGTGAAAACACTACATACATGTGTGTCTTTGTGTGTGTGTAACCCACTGCAGGGCCCTCCCAAAGCTTGTCCAAGCTTCCCTGCCCTTGAGGGACCTACAGTGCCTGAGGTTCATGGTCCCATTCCAGCTGCTGGCTCTCAGACTTCTGCTTGTTCAGCTTGAGGTTTGCCAGCACCCCCTGTCCCCAGTGCCCCAGAGCCCCTGGGGACAGAGGGAGCAGGTAGGGGAGACTGCTGGGATCGAGGTGCAGGGGTTAGAGAGATAAACACACTCACCTGCAACCTCCTGACACTCAGCTGCTCCCTTTGAACCCCTTATCCCTCTTTTTTCCCACCTTTGCTGCTGCCAAACCACCTCGAGCCCTCCCTTTCCACACCTTGGGTCCGTTTTCTGAATCACAGAATCAGAGAATCCCAGGATGGTTTGGGTTGGAAGGGACCTTAAAGCCCATCCAGTTCCACCCCATGCCCTGGGCAGGGACCCCAACCACCTCACCTTGGGCTCTTCCAGGGATGGAGCATCCATGTATCCCATATTAAGCCCCATCTGCCTCCACAACCCCACAGTGAGTTTTCCACACTCCCCAAACATTCTCCCCTTGCAGCCCAGAAGCCCCATGGCCTGGAGGTCACACCTCACCTCACTTGCAGCTGCTGAGGTGAAGAGTTTATCCCCTGGCTCTTCTGGAATTCGTCCTTCTCCTTGGATGGGCTGATCCAGCCCTTCCTGGAAGTGGAGCAGCTGGGGAGGTTCTCTGCATTCCCCCACTCACCCCTGCTCCTCCAGGAGTTCATTTTTGGATATGCCAGGGATGCTAAAATGGAAAACAACTGCTCTTTGCTCACTGAAGCTCCCAAGAGAAAAGAGAAAGGTCAGCCTTGCTTTGGTGAAGGGCCGCTTGTCAGGGTGAGGAACAGGGAGAACACAAGAATCAGAGGAACAAAAATTACAGGATTTGATTTCAAAACCCACAATGGTGAAAAATAATTAAAAAAAAACCCTTCACAAAATAACTTCAAAAAAATAATGTATGACATACAATGATTTTCTTTATTTAATAGTTAGGTTTCTAACACACTAATTTAATTTTTGGGAATAATAGAAATAGTTAACTTAGACAAGAGCATTTGTAAAACACCAAAGAACTATTTTGGTCTCAAGTTAGAACTCTATTAGCTTTCCCTGATAAATTAGCACAGGAGATTATTTTTTAAATGAATCTCTAATTAGACTTCATTAATGGCAATGTTATCTCTCTCAAATTCCTTTCCTTCATTAAGGAGCTGTTTCTTACTTTTCATGTGAAATACTCAAACTAATTATTTGAAAATGAACACAGGTTTAAAATAATCCAGCCTGAAGATGGATGGGATGTTCAAAGACAGAGAAAGACCTGGGCTTGTACTTTCACTACCAAAAATGACCTGGCTGATTGTTTTGTCTTTAGCAACAGCCTCTTTATCCCATTTGATATCGTGAAAACAGTGTTTAATTCACTAAGATAAGTTTCTAGGTCTACCTTGATTCTGTGGTGTCTAATAAGGATAAAGGCTACAGGGTGGTTTGGTGGAAATCTCTGCCTTTGAAATCTCCAGAAACTTATTGAAAGACCCAAATTTAGCAGTAATTTTATGCATTTATGTATTTATATATTTATTTAGTAGAGGGAATGGGGTGCTCTTTGTTTCCTGGTAATAATTCCCACGGAGATTTGAGCAAAATATAATATATAGTTTCCTTTAAAATAAAAGCCTATTTCTTCAATTTGTTTTTCAGCGTGCAAAATGCAAGGAGATTTTGGATAATCTATCAAAATAAGCTGTGCAAAATGCTGTTATTATGGGAAAGAATAAAGGTAGGGAGACAAAGGATGCAGTGCTGAATACACAGTGCCAGGAATGCAAAACTGCTGAATGTTCTCTATTTTGCTAACTCCGAATATTCTTGTTTGTACAGAGGTATGTTACACAAAAAAATAATGCCAATCAACTGTCAGTTTTGGTAGAGATCATTCTTTAAGGATGTTACAGGTGAAGGATTAAAAATCTCTTTTGATTTTAGCTGCAGCCATTCTTATGTTTGTCCACGTCATTATTTTCGTTTTGTCCTGTTGAATTTGTTGTCTTTTGATGAGCTAAATTTCTGTCTCATATTTGTGTTTCTGCAGCCTCATTTTAATGTTGTTTATCCACTGCTGAACCTGAATATGCTGGTGGTCAGTGCCAACACTTTAGGAGAAAAAAATAATACTTTTACAACAGGATAACTAAAATCCAGGGATTACTAGAATTCCAACCATATTTAGGCACGACTAAGTCATTCATCTGTCAACAACATACTTGTTTCTCTCACTTAACTGACTGAAGAATCTGAATTATTTTATTCTCTCCAGCCCCAGTTCGTGTAGAGTCTTGGGAAATGGGGATGACAGCAAAAGAAGGAAAGAAGACTGAAAATACCTGAAAAAATATTAGTGTTAAACAGACTCCTCACCCAGAAATCAACTGTCCTTCACTGCTCCATAGGCCTCAGGAATCCTTCCCAGAACATCAGTTTTCTGTTGTTCCTCCCATCACCAGCTTATAATTCTGATTTTTTATCAAAGAGTCGATCAAAGAATTGGAACAATTTATTTGTAGGTAATTCTGGTGCCTCTCAGTTTGGGAAGAGGGGCCTATTTTTCAATGAAATGCTTAGTTCTGGCCATTATTTACCTCAAAGGGTTAGTGCTTCTAGAACCTTCAGAGATCACAACACTGTGAGCTTTTTGAGCTGCAATTACAGTATAAATGCCTTTCAGGACTGTTAAATTCTACAGTTCCTTTTGAGAGACAACTTTTAGTACTTGGTAAAAACCCACTAATTTTTTACTCTAGAGCTTGGCACATTTGCTGAAATTTTATAGAACAGGGGAGAGATTTTATTCAAATCAGAATTACCCTCCACTAATGACACCACAGGTTTTTGAAATGAGAACTTGGTGAGCTTCACTCTTTGTTTGGTTGCTCAGGGACTTGTACACACAGTGGTTAATTCTCTGTTGCAGGATTTATTCAGATGACTTTAGAAAACTAGTTTCCTAAGATTACACAATAGAAGGAATAACAAACTGGAGAAGGGCACGGAAGAAAAATGCTCTCTTGAAAGTAAACACCCTGCTGGCAGCAGGGGGAGATTTGGGCACCAGCTCTCTGAACAGATTTTAAAGAGGAGCCAAGGAACAACATTTCACATTTTTGACTGAGCAAGGGGAACAAACTGTACACATCAGCACAAAATTTAGTCTGAACCCACAGGGTGTAGAATCGCCTGTGATGGCTCAGGAACCTGTTTCAGATCAGGCACAGAAGGAATTGAACTGGGTGAGGGCGAATTGTCCCTTCTGCTGTGACCTGGGGCAGCCTCACCTGGAGTGCTGGGGGCAGTTTCGGGTGACACAACGTAAGAAAGATCTAAAGCTGTTGGAGAGTGTCCAAAGGAGGGACGTGGATGTGGTGGAGGGTCTGGAGGAGCCACTGAGGAGCAGCTGAGGGTCATCTCTCCCCCAGTGCCTCCCCCTCAGGGTGTTCATTAGGGGTTGGGAGCCAGTCCAACCCCAAATCCTCAGAGTGTTTCTCATTCATCTGCATTGCTTTGCTGTGCAGATTAACAGATCTTTTCCTGTCCTAATGTCCTGTTTGATAAGACAGACATAACCAGGCACCTCAACTGGCTGCTTTCTACAAGAAATTCCTCCCAAAATCCAACCCGACCCTCCCCTGGCACAGCTCGAGGCCATTTCCCCTTGTCCTGTCTCTTGTTACCTGGAAGGAATTAGTCCAAATGGAATGGTTCAAAATGAGTTTTCCACAATAAAAACCTTTATTTTTTGGCTGAAGTCACTGAACAAAGGGAGCAGACACTGCCTTCCACAATTATTGTCTCTGTCAGATTAATTTCCATGGGGCTGGCTAATTATGGGACCTCGAAGCCTCATTGTTATTGGCTTTTCCTTTTGTGTCAGTCTTGTTTGTATCTTCTTACATTTGAGATATTTCAGAATATACTGAAAATCTGAAAACTTAGAGAAGTGTGGGGAAAATAAAATAAGATTATGAGTGTTTCCCCATTTTTTATTTTCATCATGTGTGACATACAAAGATTAAAAGGAGACAAGGGAAGCTTCCAAAGAGAGAACAGGAATGAGTAGAGTTTGGGTTGGCCCATGTGCACTGCAGACCACACCTTGAAGTTGTTTATAACCACATTAGGTGTTTTTCATGTGTTAAAAATACTGTTTTCTGATTTTGAGTGAGGGTGAGCTGTATGAAATGGTGGGAGAGAATCGTGTGTGTTTAAACTACTCCCTGGAAAAGACAGAACTTCAGAAAACATTGCCTAAATATTTTGAATTATCAAAATTGGAGAACGCAGTTTTTGTTCTTTTGTACTGACAATCTCCTATTAAAGATGAAAAGAAGATTCTTCTTTTGTTTCTCCTGCATAAGAAAGAAGGAATGGAAGACAAGCTTCTAAATATTGCCACTCTCTAATTCTGGGGTAGCTTTTAGGAATGACAAGGCATAAAAATGTTAGCACACTATAAAAATATCAAAGGCAGTCGTTCCTTCCTGCCTGGTTTTATTATTCTAATAAACAGAAACAATTTCAAAGAGTAACTTTATGTAGATAAACCAATCATAATAATTACCTTTTTATTCCTAATGGGAAGCCCTCATGAAATGTCCTGTTGGTAAATCCTACATCTCTGAATGATCACATAGTTATTGTGACCAAGGTTCATTAGGATAATACAGAGCCTGGTTTATGGGAGGTGTAAAAAAAAAATACAAAAGACAAGGAAACCCCTCAGGAAAACAAACAAACAAACAAACAACAAACCAAACCAACAAAAAAACAACAACAAAACCAAACCAGACCAAAACAAACAAAAAAACCCCAACAACAAAAAAAGCAAAACCAGAAACAACAACAAAAAAACCCCCAAAACAAAACACAGTTTGGTCATTTGCTGCAGTGCTTTTAGAGTTCATCATAGTCTGAGCCTTCTCAAGGCTAATCAGAAGAGGATATTAATTCCAATGCCACACTGACTCAGTTGTGTGATCATTTCCACACTGGATAAACTCCTTATTCTAAAATTTTGCCCCCTGCAGACTCACATATTTAAGATTTATCTGGGATTTGCTTACCAAGGAAGGAAAATACGTATGAGCAGTCCCATGATTCAGAGTGCTTTGATTTCTTCTGGTTTAATTCTTCCTCCTACAAATTCGTGTTGAGCCAGCAAGTTAATTCATTGATATTTAACTAAATTTGGTTTAGGGTGGCTATAAACAGGAATAAATTGTGGTTGCTGAGAAAATAACTACAAGGAGAGGGAGATTTCTAAATACATGTAAATGCCAGGCAATGCCCAGGTTTCAGCTGCTCACCTTCCTTGAGGAAAAATGTAGGGAATGTGAAGTTGTCCTTTCAGTAGCTGAAATAAAACCCTGAAAATGTGTTTGTTCAAAGCAATAAATGATTGCAGAGTTAGGATGGCACAAAATGAACCTGAGTGCTCCCAAACTGACATCGTGGATAAAACATCATAGTCACAAGGAAAAACATTACCTGCAAGAGCAAGAAGAAATCCACTTATAATATCAAAACATACTTCCAGGTAATTTCTAAAGCAGGGAATTGCAGTGATCGGGGAAAGAGAGGGAAAAGGATAACTGGGACAGGATTTATTTTAGTGTAGGTGATGTGTCCTCATCACAACAAGACTGCACAGGGAGATGTTGAGGATCATCCCATGAAGGAACAGAAAGATGTCAAACTGATCCGTACCTGAATTTGAAAAATAACTTGTGAAATGCTCATTTAAATTTTAAGGGTACATGCAAAGTATGGATAATATTTATGCACATAAAGGGTTACATTTTATCCCTTAGAATGTAAGGGGGAAAAAAAAGTATCGCAGTGTGGATGTTCTTTGGCCCTTTTTGAAAAGTGGCAATGTGAAAAATTAATGCCTCCTTGCTGGAAGATGCCAAGAAACCCGGGAGTAAAGCTCTAAGGTTTCAAAAAATCCCAGAATCCCAGATTCTCCATTGCAGGACAGCAGATGTGAAAGGAATGTGGCAATAGCAGTCTTTTTAGTCTCACCTCATTAGAAATCAACTTTCTTGTAACATTTTTCTATAGGAAAAAAACTGGGTTTATTTCTTCCCACATCACCCATGGAAAATAGTTTAAGAAAGGAACGTGCAAACAGTTCTGAACTGCAGAAGAACCAGTGTTGCTCTGGAAGGAAGATATGTAATTGGGGACAGGCTTTCTTGTTTATTACACAGCATTATAGGGTCAAGGGATGGTTTGGGTTGGAAGGGACCTTAAAACCCACCCCATTCCACCCCCTGCCATGGGCAGGGACACCTTCCACTAGCCCAGGTTGCTCCAAACCCTGTCCAACCTGGCCTTGGACACTTCCAGGGATCCAGGGGCAGCCACAGCTTCT